>NC_081357.1:35612323-36219438 GCF_030684315.1 Stegostoma tigrinum
TTTGCAGGAATTTTGAATTTAACTGTTTATGACAGTGCTTCCAATGCGACAGCATTCAAGCAATTTTTTTGTTGACAGTGACCTTCATTTACAGAAGATGGTGATGTTCACATCAGACAGAACATCTGTTATGCTGGGTAAGTAAAATGCAGTGTTGCGACATGAAATCAAATATTTGTTGGAACAGTGTGATATTTCTCACACAGGAGATCTTGGAATAGATGATGCTCAGAAACAGGTCTAAATTATGGAAGATATTGAAAAGCTTCATGGTGCAGGCAATGTTCAGCAGGACACTTTTGATGAAAGGACAATTCAAAGAATCGTCAACGTCACACAGGGAGTTACAGTGGCATTTTGATCTTGAAGGGAGTGAGATGGCCCTCAAGATACTTTGCAGGGAGGGTACTAATGCAAAACTACAATAGCTCGATCAACGACTGCACAGAGTACGTGAATAAATGCAATGGCTTTGTGCATGAGAAATCATGTCTCACTAACTTAATTGGGTATTTTGAAGAAGTAATGAAGATGATTGATGAAGACAGAGCATTGGATATGATCTATAAAGACATCCGTAAGGTTTTCAACAAGGTTCCTCATGGTAGACTGATTGGCAAGGTTAGATCACATGAAAAACAGGGAGAACTAGCCATTTGGATACAAAACTGGCTCAAAGGTAGGAGACAGAGGGTGAAGATGGAGAGTTGTTTTCCAGACAGGAGGCCTGTGATCAGCAATATGCCACAAAGTTAAGTGCTGGGTCCATTGCTTTTTATCATTTATATAAATGAGTTGTAAGTGAACTTTGAAGGCATGGTTAGTAAGTTTGCAAATAACACCAAAATTGGAGGTGTAGTAGACAGCGAAGGAGGTTACCTCAGAATACAATAGGATCTTGATCAGACAGGCCAATGGGCCAAGGAGTGGCAGATGGAGTTTAATTTAGAACAATGTGAGGTGTTGCATTTTGGAAAGGCAAATCAGGGCAGGACTTGTACATCTAATAGTAAAGTCTTAGGGAGTGTTGCTGAACAAAGAAACCTTACAGTGCAAGTTCACAGTTCCTCAAAAGTGGAGTTGTAGGTAGATAGGATAGTAAAGTAAGTATTTAGTATGCTTGCCTTTATTTGTCAGTAAATTGAGTATAGGAATTGGATGGCATGTTGCAGCTGTACAGGGCATTGGTGAAGCCACTTTTGGAATACTGCATTCAATGCTGCTGTAGGAAGGATGTTGTGAAACTTGAAAGGGTTCAGAAAACATTTATAAGAATGTTGCCAGAGTTGGAAGGTTTGAGCTATAGGGAGAGGTTGAATAGGCTGGACTATTTTCCCTTGGAGTGTGGGACGCTTAGGGGTGACCTTATAGAAGTTTATAAGATCAATTTATAGAAACAAATATGGCCTGAAAATGCTCACAAAACCACAATATCATGTTGCATTGACAGTTCTGAACAATGTTCCAGGAGAACTAGCATCACTGTGCAAATTCTTTCAGAGAAGCTGCTTGACAACAATTGAAATTAAGCATTTTGCAAAGGTCAAGATTAATTATCTAAAGACTCAGTATCTAGGAGAATATTTGTTTTGAAGTAAATTAAGGAGGCTACTCCAGACAGTGATGTTGACACTGTTGCAATCCTTCAATTTATTCCACACCCAAGTGGTCATCTCAATAGCAGATTCCTAGAAGAGGAATTCACGGAAACTGGCATGCATTTGATCAGGCAGATCAAGGAAACTCATTATGAAACTGGAAAAGACAATGCACTGATATGAAACTATTCTACTCCAATAACAAATTATGCAGGAAGTGTGGCTAGAATGATATGTCAACAAACACCAAATTTAACTTTATGGTTGTGGAAAAAGTCGAGATGAGTTGTATTCAGGCATTCAGTGGTTTGGCGGACAATGTGTTAAGAGTTGACAAGTTTCAGAAAATGTTCATTCAGCTAGATATCTGTATTACATTTCAGGCATCAAATACAGACTGTGAGCATAGATTTAGCCTCTGAAGTTGAGTAAGCGTTAATCCAGAAACCATTTGGAAATAGATCAATTGATGTGAATTAAGTCATACATTCCATCCAGGCAAAATATCATTATGTATACATTGTACAGTTATTGGGCAGTAGATAATTATAGGCACAAAAAGCTTCCAATGAAGCAGTGAAGAAATTATTAGGTGAGATCTTGTGGTGTGCAACATCACATAACAACCTCCAGACTTCTGAGCTGAACAAACAATTTCGTTTATTTTAGCAGGCAAAATATTTGCAACTCTAAAGTAATGTAAATGGATTTTTCATAGTTAATCAACACTGTGAAAATAATTTCTATATAATGTCTACTCAGTAAATGTAGTAGTTTAAAAATACAGCATAGATTACTCAGGGATCTGCACAGGCACCACAAACATTAAAGGGAAGGATGCACTCTGGCTATGGTTGTAGCCATTTCCTTTCTTATTACATGTTTTTGATTTCCAGCATGATAAAAGTAACTGTGGTAGCTCTTCAGACAGTGGGTTTTCGGCCTGTACCTCTTGGTGTTAGTGAGATCTTGAACATTCCTGGTAGCCTTTCCTGTGAATAGGTGTCACACCTCTCTAGAGATCGCCAAACACACAATGCCTCCTCATTTTCATTCTGGCTACATGCCCCTCCAAGCCTCACGTGCAGCAGCAACTTCTGGAAGGCCGTGACAAATGTGCTGATGCCAACTGCTGTGGCCAGAATACTGGGAGAAGGAACTTTTCCCATCCAAGTGAGCCTGCACCTGCCCACTTTTCACTTCCAGCCCCAGGCATATGAGGTACCAGGTGTGGTCATACTCTGTTGCTCAACACTGAAGCCAGAAGGCTACTGCTTGTGGATAAAGCCTCCTCCTGTATCAACCTCTTCCAATCTATACTTTACTGTATTCCCCCCTGATAAATATTCTGCCACCTCTCACAATTGTCATCCTCTAGTCGCGAAGAATAGATCCTTGCCCCTCCTTCCCATCTCATTGGTCTCCCTTGAATCACCCCTCCCCTTTCTCCTTAGTTTCTGTGAACAGTTTTGATAATTGACCGTAGCCCAGCTCCTTAAACAAACCAATCATGCAGTCATGGGTGAGAAATGCCCAGACCCTGGATTTTCATTTCTTTGACCACATTAGCCTTAAACCCTGGACTGTGCACAATGGAGCCATAGGACTGACTATGACCCACATAACTCAAATCATGCCCACAGTTCACCCCATAGACACTGTCTTGTTGCTAGTGTCATCATAGTACTGAATGATAATCTTGTAAATTCTATTTTAAAATACTACTTTCCTAAAAGTCTGAATGTCAAGATAGCTTCCATGGACTACCAGATATTTATGTGAATCAAACTGTCCTAAATCTTGGAGGCTTGGAGACCGCTCTGCAGAACACCTCCGCTCAGCTCGCAACAAACAACTGCACCTCCCAGTCGCAAACCATTTCCACTCCCCCTCCCTTTCTCTGGATGACATGTCCATCATGGGCCTCCTGCACTGCCACAATGATGCCACCCGAAGGTTGCAGGAACAGCAACTCATATTCTGCCTGGGAACCCTGCAGCCTAATGGTATCAATGTGGACTTCACCAGTTTCAAAATCTCCCCTTCCCCAACTGCATCCCTAAACCAGCCCAGTTCGTCCCCTCCCCCCACTGCACCACACAACCAGCCCAGCTCTTCCCCCCCACCCACTGCATTCCAAAACCAGTCCAACCTGTCTCTGCCTCCCTAACCGGTTCTTCCTCTCACCCATCCCTTCCTCCCACCCCAAGCCGCACCCCCATCTACCTACTAACCTCATCCCACCTCCTTGACCTGTCCGTCTTCCCTGGACTGACCCATCCCCTCCCTACCTCCCCACCTATACTGTCTCCACCTATCTTCTTTACTCTCCATCTTTGGTCCGCCTCCCCCTCTCTCCCTATTTATTCCAGTTCCCTCTCCCCATCCCCCTCTCTGATGAAGGGTCTAGGCCTGAAACGTCAGCTTTTGTGCTCCTGAGATGCTGCTTGGCCTGCTGTGTTCATCCAGCCTCACATTTTACTGTCCTAAATCTTGCACAGATGAAATTATTCATTGATTCTGAAACATTGTGTATTAAAAATTAAAAGTTTGATATACATAAAATCACAGATGGAAGAAGGATCCAGATTGATCATGGAATTTGTTATTTGGTACATGACTTGAGGACTACAAAGGCATGCGCCTTGTGACTAGCATCACCCTGACTGGAAACCCGGCCTTTGCCAATTCCTGGACTGCTAACAGAGACAGCCCTGACTTACTCTGCTTGGATCCCTTGACAGACGGGTTCCTCCAGTGGCTTCAGTGAAAACTACTCCTGTAAGACTTTGAGAACTGGCTGTAGCTCGCTGCGCACACTGTCTCTTCACCCCATGGGATGTTGTAGGTGCATGTGACAGATTGACATGTGCACTGCCATCCAGCAAGATGTTCACCACTTGGCTGAACAACTGTGTGACTTCACCAATTGGCATGGAATAGCAAGGCATGGACGCTGTGAGCATGCAGGAAGATGCTAAGTGAGCAGGTGCTAAGGAAAGAAGCAAATATCTCTGAGATGTAGCCTAGTCCACTCTGTGAGGTGGGTACCCGTCCATATTTAAAGTGTTCTTCTGGCATTTTTTCAGTGCACCCTACAGTGCAAGCCTGTGCTTGCTAAGCAGCCTGAAATTGTAATTGCCTTGATGATGTGAGGCATTGGCAAATGTCAGCTGCCAATGTCTGTGGA
Organism: Stegostoma tigrinum; assembly: GCF_030684315.1. Lineage (NCBI taxonomy): Eukaryota > Metazoa > Chordata > Chondrichthyes > Orectolobiformes > Stegostomatidae > Stegostoma > Stegostoma tigrinum. Next base: position 35,617,112 of record NC_081357.1, read on the forward strand.
CCAAGTTGGCATGCTGCTGGTGCCCTGAGATGATGGTTGGTGCTGAGCAACTAGGAATCTCCTCATAGCCAGTAGGAAACTGAAGTCACAATTTAATAGCCCCTCACTTCTACTTTGATAGTTTTTGAAATTTAGCTTTTTTGGAACATTTTGTAAGATATGAAGCTGAATATTAATAAGTTCAGCTGTGCTTTTAAATGATGTTTAACAAGCAATAACCCCCCCTTTAATCGGCTACATGCCACTGCCCAGTGACAATCTCTCTTTGCCAGTCGGCAAAAACATAAAAAATAGTGCAAGAGGCTTCTGATATTGAGATGGGCATCACCAGACTTCTAGTCCAATTCTGCTACAAATCTCACCAAAGCCCTTGCCACTCAGATCCTCATTAAATTCTGCTCTATGCGTTTTTTTGTTCACATGGTATTATACGCATCGACCAAACATTAGTTCACCTTGATTAAAACTGCATTTTCCTTTTCTTTAAAATCTTGAGTCTAGTTACGAAAACAATGAACAACTTGTGAGAAGAACACTGAACACTGAAAAAATAAAGCAGACTTGTGTTTTATTTCTCAGTTAACAGATCCCTGTGCCATCTATTCTCACTTTACGTTGGGTTTATTGACAGGATAGCTGATGGAGGAGACGTATGTTTATGTGCTGAACGTTGACCATTCAACAACATAAACAGTTCCTTCTCCTCAGTCAGCTCCTGATTCATGACTCTTAATGCAGTTACACATTCTCACACTTGTCCAGGGAAGGCACAGACAGATTGATGGATTCATAAATAATTGTTCTAAGATTTTCAAAATAACATGCAGTAACTTGTTGGTTATTTGTTTTAAGGGAATTTTATCTTAACCAATAATTGAGCAAAATAAGTTGTATTTGAGGAGCTATATATGTTCTTTCCTGTGGAGAAAAACAATCATAAGTCTGATAAGAATGTACAATTTGTATTCATTGATGACATATGAGTGCCAATTTTGTGAATATATTGTTATAGCTGGAAGCTAGTTTCACAAGGAGCAATGATTAAAGATAGCATTACAATATTATTGGCTAGCTATCCCAATCTGCTCACAATGTGAAAGTGCAACTCAACAAAATAATAACAATATGAAATCAGCTCTGATGTTACTCCAAGATTTAACTATTCCTCTGCACAGCTTTTGGCTAGTGTCCAACATTTTGTCTTCTTTTCAAATCATGTCCACAGTTCACCCCAAAGACACTGTCTTGTTGCTAGTGTCATTGTAGCACTGGAATATAATCTTGTAAATTCTGAAAAGCTATCTTTTAAAGTTTTACTTTTTTAAAAGTCTGAATGGCAAAATGGCTTCCACGGACTACCAGATATTTATGTGGATCAAATTGTCCTAAATCTTGCACAGATGAAATTATTAATTGATTCTGACATTTTGTGTATTAAGGCAGGGAACAAATAGCATCAACGCTTTGTAAGAAAATGCAGATTTACTCTATCAACAAAAAATAAAGGTTAGATATACCTTAATTTACAGATGGAAGAGGATCTAGATTGACCATGGAATTGGCTTACTTAGAACATGACTTGGCACTTCATATGAGGTCCTCTTTGCTACTTCCTAAAAAGATCTAGCACAAACTCAAATTCTTATTTGTGGGAATTCCATCATGGAGAGGGATTCCCACAATAAGAGTCATTTACTATTGCAGCCAGTTCAGCAGCCAAGAATCCGCTAATTTGTCTTGAAAGAGAAACAAGGATTTCCACTCCTTTAACTTGCTCTGCCATCACGTTCTCCTGAGAAATCTACCTCTGTGTAGATCAACATTGAGAGCCATCTACCCTGCTAGGAAATCTCAGTTCAGGCCTCAACTTGACCAAAAATACTTGGCCTGCACTATTGGGTTAAATTCCATTTTTATAACAAAATAAAACAAAGTGCACTTGCTGAACAGCTGAAAAAAAAACAGAAATTGCTGGAGAAACCCAACAGCGTCTGGAGAGAGAAAGCAGAATTACCTTGTTGAGTCCAGCCACCCATTTTTATTTTTATTTTACTTCTAAAATGTCTATTTTATAACAACTGATTTAACAACATTGCTGTCCAATTTTTGTATGTTCTGAGTCAGGTGAATGAGGTTTTACATTTTTGTTGATTTCTGAGGTAAGTCTATGATAAATAAAATAGACTTCCTCATTTTAAAATAGAGAAGTTTGTTACTCGATTATTAAAATTGACTTTGGTTATTAAAATTGATTCAGTCACTCTGAGATTTAAGAAATGAATATGCCTACATGCAAATATTTTGATTGCGGGCAATTAAAAGGAAATACTCGAAAACATGTACATGCCACCAGTTCCATTAGGCACAGGTAGCACAAGGATCATGGCCCAGTTTAGGCACTACCCAATTTCCAGCTCCCGTGGCCCGAAAAGTATCAATTGAAAGCAGTGAAATAAGTAGTTTGATCATTTTCTAAAATACTGTGAAGGGAGAATATACAATTTTGCAGGATTTATGAAATGATCGTGAATGTGAAAGTCTTTCACTTTAATGAGTAAGAACACCATACTGTGCCACTTTAATTTGTGAGCATTTGGTCTTATGTTGTAAAATTTTTATGACACCAAGCCAGAAATTCTCATTTACAAACAAAGTGGACAGTGTGGATTTTTCATGATAATACCAATGAAAAAGTTGATTGTAGTTCTTTGAAAGCTGATTATAAGTACTCTGACATATTTAAACCATCAGTGAACCATAAATGTAGATTCCCTTTAATCATTTGGCCATAAGTGAGTAATGAGGATGGTGCACTTCTCTTACAAACAATTCCAAGTTCCAGATACAATGCACTCAGCAACAACACACAATTATAATAAATCAACTGCTCACAATTCCTTGCTGTATCCATCAAAATATCCATTATGTAGTTCATTAGCCTGACACATGTAGGTATGTTTCCATGTGCTGATAACTACAGTCCAGTTCTTTTACAAAGCGACAAATTGATGCTTATTATTTTATTCAGAGCATCTTTGTTTTTACTGCACTGTCATTGTTTTAAAACTTCTAAACAAAAAGGGTCGAACATGGACTGTGGTCCCATTAGCCCTCAGCTCCTCCGTCTTGTGGGGCTGAATCCTCCTGAAGCTGTTTCACATAAACCAGGCCCATCTTGGAAATTTTCAACCTGGTCCTGATTTCTTCCACATTTTGCACAGGGGTTTAATTTCCTCTGGTTAAGCACTGGCATAAAATTCCTTTGTGTGCCATTTGAGCACAGTTGCTAACTCATTTATTTTAAAGGCCATTGTGTTAGCCTGTGTAAGGGGAAGTTCAAATGACAACATATTGTAAAACTATATCATAGCAGGTCATTCGCCAGCAACAAAGCATAAACTTATAATTGTGCCACATTCTGTGTGATCTCATGACCCTTTCTGACAGGAACTCTGATTAGTTGAATCACCTACTGTAAGAAATATCCTAAAATTAAACATAAACAGTGCTCTGAGATGACACATATTTGTGAAAGAGATGGAAAAACCTGGATCTTACCCTCAGCAAACATGCCCTCAAATATTTCTTTGTCGTCAACTGGCAACTTTATGCCCAAACCTTTGAACACGACCATCCTGTTCACTTCATGGTGCCATTTGTGCAAGTACAGTGAGCTGAATGGCCTCCATCCTCCCAGTAATAATTCTGTTCTTCTGTGGTGCGAACCTACAGTATCAGTTATAAATGGCATCAAATTCTCCCAATTGTATCTTTAATTTCTTCCTAATGGATCTCCCCACTTAGCAAGGCTGCCCTGTTAGTGCAAAAAGTCATGTTACATGGCCATCCACTATCTCTGTCCAATGCAGCAGGACAGTTTATTGTTGACCCGGATCCAGATCATGAGAAGACTCCAGTAAATGCCTTCAAGCCACAGGTGTAACCTTACAACATGGCCTTTCGAATGCTTTCTGAATGGGTTTAAACAGAGATTTTACTTTTTGAGCTTGCACAGGCTATCTTCGTTGCAAGATCTTGTGTGGATTAATTTACAACTATTTTAATGGGGAGGAATGCAATAAACCTGATGTGGGCAAAAATAGAATTTCTTGAACAGAGCTAGGTGTCTTTTATGTTTTTGAAAATGATTATGGGAATTCAATGTGAGTGCATTTTAGCTGTGGTTTGTGTGCCACATGACAGATAAATATTGTCACCTGCTTCTAAAACGACAGGGTAATGATATCCATTTAATTGTAAGATAATGCCCAAGCTATGTTAACAGTTTAATTTATTAAGAACTGTTTCCACCATCATATTTTCTCATAATACTCCCGACAGGACATCTTCTCACCTCTAAAGGCTTAAAACCACATCTTGCATAGGTGTGTGCTGTTTACTAAAACCGTGTCCAAGACTTCTAAGGTATTTAATAGCATTTTTCTTGTCAACATGCACCAGAAGGCCTTCTTAGCGTGAAGCTGTCTTGCCTTTTTATTGCATCCTGCTCAGTGCAGTGACCTGCGGGCTGGCAACAGCTGAAGCTGTCACTGTGGAACTGGTGAGTATGCAGTTTGCCACCAGCCACGGCCAGAGACAATAAACCAAACAGCTCATTGCACATTGTCATCACTCTCAACAAGCCATTTCAGAACATGCACTGAGCTTTGAAATCTGTTTTCAAGGTGAGAAAGTTCTTTGCGATTCTGTGCTTCAAAGATAACTTTATCTTCAAACAGGCCTAAACAGGATCTTATCCATGCCAGCATCACACTTTGCTCATTGTTTGTTTTTCAGTTTTACAGCTTGTATGCTACACTTATAGATATAACCAGATAACAAGAAGTTGTCAGGTTGCTGTCTCTTCAAATGAAGAGGAAAGGGAGGGGAATCCAAGACACTGTGTAATAGCAGTCACTGATTGAGCACGTTCTTTTACTTGTCTGAAGTTTGCTAATAATCCAGCCAAAATCAAGAATACATTACACTCGCCGAAAAAAAACAGCAATGCAAATTTCTGCACTAAAGTGACTTCTGCTCAAAAGAAATATTGTGTGTTTTAATTGAAAGTGTTCGATGAAGAAACCATTCAGCATCAATTCTGTTTTCCCCGCATGGCTGCATTTTGGATTTTAGCAGGTTGCAAAATTGCAAGCCTCTGTTCACCTATCCAGGATGCATTTCAAGCATTCTAAATTCATAACACTAGTTGCTGCTTCAGCTGACCTGTAAGGAAGCAGAAGAGATTCTAATAGGCTTGCACCCCTTAAAGTACATGAAGAAAATTATTGAGTAATAATTATTAACAAATAATATTGAGGTGCATTATGATAAAAAAGGAGTAATAAGGCATTGCTTCAAAGGGAATCCTTCATTTATGGAGTGACTTTTTTCATTCTCAGGGTGTCTGAAGTTGCTTAGTTTCACATATCTTGTATTACATTTCAATATGTGGTCAGTTGGATCATTAGATATTTCATTAATAAAAAGCTTTCAAAATTTAAAGTGTGTTTAGGTGACAATATTGAAAGGACATATTGATGTACCATCATGGGACAACAGTGTTCTTGTCAGATGAAAAGTAAAAATGGATATTTACAATTAAACTCTTTCAGCTGGTTAGCAGGAGAATAACTGTTTTACTAGAAAGGTTCAATAAGCCCAAGGGAGAATCGTACATCAATTGTGACAACATCAGCTTGACAGTCAAACAGAAATATATTAACCCCGGTTGTACATAGTTTCCATTATGATGATCCTTAGGGATAACCTTTAACGCTCTGCATACTCGGGATAATGTGCTTTCAAAATGATACAGGAACTAGTTAAGACAAAACTAGGCTGCTTCAAGGACAAGTGACAACTGCAGTATTTAACTGTACCTCAACATTTGTGTTGCTCACAGTCTGTAAACAGGTTTCATTCATCACATTAGCCACAACTGCAGGCAGCACACCCTGCAGTCCAAAGTTACACCTCCTCCCACAGCAGGCCTCCTTCCAGACATAATACCTGCTGGGATGTCCATCGGTCCAACAGAGAGGCCTGACGGAAGATGCTTCCTTTAAATCTGAAACACATGGATGAAACAGTCCATTTCCTGATCATTACCAGTAATCAAATGGACTGGCAGCCCAGAAACACTGCATAGGGAGGCAAATTCATTGCCTCTGCTAACCTGCAGGCCTAAGAGAACCAAATAATTAAGAAGGTATTTAAACTGAATGGATTTCCTTGCAAATAATTTGCTTACACACTAGACAACACTTACTATAATTTATTTTATGCTGTTTAAATCATCTGTGACTGCATAAATTGTGTTATAAAATAGATTTGGAATAGTGTAAACCAAACAATAAACATTGAAAAAAGGGGTAGTGTGCTTTACATCCGCTTTGCAACTATGCTGGGTATGGCTGTCATCCTAAAATGTGTTAACAAATTAATGACTTCTTTTGCTTGTTAAGGACTGGTAAGATTTTGCTAAGGGCTAATAATGAGAAAAGCACAGAGAATTATGTGGAGTGGGATGAGGGGGGTGGGGGGAGTTGGGAAGAACAGGAACTGAAAAATGAGTCCCGATCTAATGACTAGAATTAATGTTAAACATCTGAATGAGGGGTATAATTTGGATGTTTCAGCACTGAGTTAGGTAAATTGTGGGAGAACCTTTCAATCCTGCAGCATTGGATGCAATGGAAATTACCCGGCGCAGTGGGAACACAATGACAACATGGCTAAGGAGAACTGAGGGCAAGGGAGCTGCAACGTTGGCAGGCAGAATAACCTCATCTGTCGGTATGCCCTTTACACCAGAGACAATATCCTGGGTCTGATCAGGCTTAGATGAGTTTGTGAAGTTTCTCAAAGATTTTGACATAAAAGCTTCCCCTTTACAACTATGTCAGAGAACCATTAGTGGAGCAAGACCTACTGACATTTCTTGTGTACTCTCTTTTACTACAAAATCTTTTCTGAGTTCAAACTGAGCGTTGAACTGGTACAGATTACAGTGGTGGTACTCCATTCAGGTGAGGGACAAAATTTGTTTCTGCATTTGGTCACAGTGCAGCATTGCAGCTGGTAGTACCACTTAAAGGTTCCGGAGGACCCTCATGAGAACTTTTAAGATTTCTGTCTTACTTAATGCTACTTAAATCTTACTTTCTCCAAATAAACGCCCGCTATTTCAGGTATGTTACCAATTTTCTCTTAAAAGGTGGTTTCTACTGACTCTGCTCCCAGTGGAAATAATATTTCTCTAGTCACTCCATCAACTCCAAATTAACTTTGTGCAGTATCATCAAACGTTTCAAGATGCTTCACAGCTACATTGTACAACATAATTTGATGACTAGGGATGACCAAATGCAGGGTGAAGAGGTAGATACTGAGTAATATCTAAAAGTAGAGGAGCATGACCAAGAAACAGGCCGATTTAGGGAGGGAATTCCAAAACTTAGCTCTAGATATTCAGTGGAAGGATGAGAGATGGATTGGAAGACTGCCGAGATCCCAGCAGGTTAAAGGGCTGGACGGGATTACAGAGATTGGGAGGAATAAAGCCATGGATTTTTAAACAGAGACAGTAAAATAAAAGCATTTTTGACCATCAGGTATTTCAAAGCATTTCACAGTCAGTGAGGTAGTTTTGTAATGTAGTCGCAGTTATAATGTAGGAAATATCTCAACCAATTTGCACACAACAAGTTTCCACGGGTAACAATGTGATGATTGGCCAGGGCTGCAGAGATAACTTTGCTACTCTTCACTACAATGATCCTATAGTATTATTTACATCCTCCTGACTGGGCTTTGGTTTAACATCTCATCTGAAAGAAAGCAGGTCCTGGGGCAAGATTCAATCACAGCATCCTCTGAATCAGCAGCAAGCGTGCTATTCACTGAGCCACAGTTACCACTTTGTAAGTGAGACGATTCTAAACTTATAGTCAGTGTAAATCAGTTAACAGAGAGGTGATCAAATTAGGATTAGGATGACAGAAGTTTGAGACAGCCAAAGTTTAAAAAAGCAAAATGAGAGGCTTGCCAGGGATCAGTTGGAATATGGACATCATCTTAGAAATCAGTATTAAAACTCTGATTGGAAACTATTGCTGTGAGATCAATCATTGTCATAACTCTAGTAGATTTACATAATTATAAGCACTACTCTAATTGTGGCCTAACTATTATCCTGTATAATTTAATTATTCCCTCTTTCCTGTTTGATTTCCATGGCCCTATTAATGCAACCCAAATGCTACTTCTGTTTCGTCTGGCTTTACTCATTGGTGTTCACAATTGAAAGGAGCTTATTGGTTTTCTTGAGCTCCTCAAAGAGCTCTACACCTATTGGCATCTTTTCGTGGGCTGCACATTCCTATTCCACACCTACTCTGCCAATACTTTTTACCTCACTCCTCTCCACACAAAAATTACACATACCACTGTTTGGACACTCTGTTAACTTGTTTCTGGATTCTAGATGTCCTTTGCAGTTATTAATTTTTCCAAAAGTCTCAATGTTGATAAAATTTAACTTTTGTGATGTGATGATGCTGGGGGCTTGATTTCTAGTGCACTAGCCCAGTGAAAGGAAACAAATGCTACAACTCAGGCTGCAAAAGAAACTCTCAGTGTAATGTTAGAGCAAGGACATTGTGTGCTCAAGACCCAACTCACAGACAGGGATCAGTTGGAATATGGAGGTCATCTTAGAAATCACTATTAAACAGGCTAGGGCTCTTGCCTGTTTGCTAGCTCCTGAGAGCTCCTCCACTTTGAACTTGCCTGGATGCCTATAGTATTCCCATCCTGCCTTGCCTTGCCTTATTTTGTATCTTACACCTCCACCAGAGATACCAGACTCATGTTACTGATGTACTGTCATTCTGTTTCGCACAAATACAAATCCAGGAGGCTTGTCATAGTTTTCAACAATCCTCAGTCAAGTGAAAGAAGATAGCCTTTGCTCAGGACGGTCCCAGCTTATCTCGAGCCTTTCTGTCCTATTGTGGGCTGTTTTTCACCCGGAATGAGAGACAGGCAGGTATTAAAAGAGATGGAAGTTTGAGACAGTGTTGTTATTTTTGATGCAGGTGAAGAGCCATCCTGAGTGACTGGGCAGGCAGTGCAGTGGGCATTCAGGGTTAGTGGTGTTGGGAGTTTTGCTGGATGTTGGAAAGTGAGGTAAGATGTTGCAAACAACAGTGAGAGTGATAGATCATGCGGTTTGGATGCAGACATCTGCAGAAGCAGAGAAGGTGAAATATTGGAAGAAGATGGTGGCACACTGGTGGAGTAGGGAATGTCATTAACCTGCTTCCCATGTTGCTGTGCATTACTCCAGACAACCGAGACTGCACTGACCCAGTTGAAAAACTCAGTATGGTCTGGTATTGGCACCACTACTGCTGGTCTTTGCACCTATCCGTCCACAAGGACCTCCAGGCTCCTGGCTGCAAAGTGGGCCAGAGCTTTGCCCCTATCTCTGTCATGTCTGGAGTAAATGTCAGGAACCATGCAGGGCATCTACGGATAACTGCGCTTGATCAGAGTCTCAACAGCCCTTTAAAGATGGTGTGGGCGCTGGGATGCTGTCCATTCTGGGATATCCTGGCAATAACGATGTGCTCCCTGATATGGTATGTAGCCAAATGGGGCTAGAATTGGATGAGGGGCCGCCATAAAGATGTGTCAGGTAGGTAATGAGGCACATTTGGTAAAATAGAGCAATAAAGCTTAGTAGGTGATCATGGAGCAAAACCTTCCATGAAACTCAATGAAACTGACGCTTTATCAAAATAACTTCAGCCCTATTCAGCCCTATAACTTCATGGGCATGAAAGTAACTTGTTTGTGTTGATTGGAAGGGCATTAAGAATGCTGTCTGAAAACCAAGATGTTCTCTGAAGCATGTGCACACATATCTGCTATGATTTATTCTGGACACCAACATGGTTAAGGTGTTAGCATGAAGCAGCTAACATCTACTAAAATTATGCAGAGCATACGTATCATTTTGACACCAGTTGTTAGTAGAGCTCAACATTCAACCCTCATGCATGCCTGAGCATACAGTAATCATCAGGAAAGGCACAAGCATCCAAAGGCATCTTGGGTCTCTGATCTGATCACTTCTTCCAAGTTGATATTCAGCTGTGACTGGGTTATCATGAAAGTCGAATGGGGATCTGGTGTTGGGTGGACTAAGCTGGTTGAATATCTCCTGACAGCATTTCACTTACCTCACCTCCTGTTCCCCCACTGCCAATATTGTCCTGCTGCCCGTGCCTTTGATCGCTACAGTGGTGGCGCTTCTAATCAGTTTCCCTATGATATTGCATCTTGGAATTATTCGGCCTTGCGGCTTCTTGAGTTTCTCTGCCTTTGAACATGACCCAGACCCCAGCAATGCAGTTGACTCTTACCTGTCTCCCTCTCTGGGCAATAAATGTTGAACTTCCCAGTGATCCCATGAATAAGCCAATAAATATGTTGATAATTACAAAGATTTGTGTGAATGGAAAGGCAGGTACAGAAACCATCCGCAATTTGTGAGTAAAAAGAGAAACACAAGATTCTAAGGGACCAGGGAAAGATATACTCTGAGATACTGATTGTTTACAGATGCTGCTAGCAGGGAGAATGAAGCAGAAAAAATCAAGATATGGTTGTCTAAGGTTGAATAAGAAATGTTGTTGAGGTGTCATTGGTAAAAGTTAATTTTATTAGCAAACTTGTTGCTCGGTCGGTAACAGTCCGGTGATCCCAGGTTTGCATATACCAAGGATCGAAGCCTTGCGAGGAGGTTACAGAATTGTTACAGTGTGGAATGAGATCATTCGGCCCATCTTGTCAGTACCAGCTCAGCAATTCTTTCAGTGCCATGCTTACATCTTCTGCCAAAATCTCGATACATTTCTCCTTTGTGGATCAATTGAACCTGACTCCAACATGCTCTCATAAAAACCAAAAGAACTGCGGATGCTGTAAATCCAACATACTCTCAGTCAGTGCAGTCCAGACTTTAATCATTTGTTGTGTAGAAAAGTTTGGCTCTCATATTGCATTGGTCTCTTTTGCCAGTTATTTCAATTCTGTTCTATCTTATTCTCAATCCTTTCACATATGGCGACATTTTCTCCCTATCAGCTCTATCTTGACTCCTCGTGATTCGGATTACTTCCATCTGATGTTTTAAAAATATTCATTCACAGGGTGTTGTTGGCTAGGCCAGTATTTATGTCATCTCTATTTGCCCAGAGGACAATCAAGAGTGAAACACCTTGCCATGGGTCTGGAGTCACATGTAAGCCAGACCAGATAAGGACAGAAACTTCCTTCCGTAAGGGGTATTAGTGAACTAGGTGGGTTTTTCCTGTCAATCGGGAATGGTTTTATGATCATCATTTGAGTCTTAACTGCACACTCCTAATGAATTCAAATTTCATAATCTGCCAAGGCAGGATTTGATTCTGGGTCCCCAGACTATTTCAGGGCTCTCTGGATTACTAGCCTAGTGAAATTACCAGTTGCCTGAAGTTGCCTCCTCGAGATCTCCTTTTAGTCCTCTCTTTTCCAAGTAGAACAGTCCTAACTTTTCCAATCTATCTTCATAATTGAAGTTTCTCATCTCCAGCGCCATTCTCCTTGATCTTTACTGCACTGAAATTGGCCTTGCAGACTACAGGTTGGCACCCTGCATCACCCCCTCAAACAAAATAAACAACTCCAGAACTGTACAGGGAGGTGAAGGTTCAGCCCGAAACTTAAAGCTGCAGATCTGTAAAGGTTTCAGAAACGCTATAGGAGGCACTGCAACTCATGTAGGTTGAAGTAACTAACTGCAAGTTAATGGAACTGTACAGGAACCAAAAAACTCCCCAGCAGGCCAAGAGTCAGTGTGGGAAATGCCCTACTGATTCGAAGAGCCTGAAGGAAGTCACTTCACCGTTCAAAAGGCTGAAGGTGAGCCTTGTGAGTTCAAACAGGCAGGGAAAGGATTCCTGAATTCCAAAAACAGGTTGATCAGAGAAAGGATTGGGACCATAGAGACAGCCTGGAAGGCTAATGACAAGAGACCTTGGATCAATCCCCAGCATCTGCATTGAAAGAAGCCTGGAAGTGAATTGTACCCCTCAATGTGGAAACAGAAAGCAGCTGGTAAAATAAGACTTTCTGAACTCAGTTATGACCTTGACTGTATCAAAATTATTTGCAAGTTAAAGAATAAGAGTCAACATTTTAACAAAGTGAGATTTCTGAGCATGGGGGCTTTTGACCTTGATTGAAAAGAATTAAATAAAGTCTGATCTGTGTTGGAGCCAAAAAAGAGCGAGATTTAAACATTCACAGAGATCAGACCAGACAGCAACACAAACCTTATTGTTAAGATGTAAATGCCATCTTGATGATGTTCTTGGAACATCAAGACTTTGACTAAAGAAGGGATGAATTAGGTGACCACAGAGAGCCGATTGCTAGCCTGCTCCCTCAAAAAGAGTTCAAAGCCTTCAAACCTGGGAAAGGGAAAAGCCTTGTTTGCAAGGAAAGAAACCAGACTTGACTCAGCTCTGGACTTATCTGGCACAATCTTTGGAGGCTTTGGTAATGAAAAGGCTCCAAATAGGATGTCTTGCAAAGGTCCAGAGTTAAGATCAGTACACATAGTGAAAACTGAAAAAAAGAGAAGAATGAAAAGACTCAATTTTTTTTAAGAATTCTTAGAAAAATACAGCGGAGCTGGATGACTCAGCCTTCTGTGGGTGTATAAAAAAAATTCCTTGTGTGTATATTTCATCTTTGCCCGGAAGAGCTGCTTTCATATTGTAGGCACTTCGGAAAACCTTATTACAGAGACATGATGTCATAGAGGATGGTACTGTTCTACAGCACAGGAAAAGGCTCATTAACCCAATAAGCCTGCACCGGTCAAAATAACCATCTAACTATTCCAAACCTATTTTCCTGTACTTGACACATAGCTATGTATGACTTGGCATCACAAGTGCCCATTCAAATACTTCTTTTATGAGGGTTTCTATATCCACCACCCTCACAGACAGTGAGTTCCATACTCCCACCATCATCTGGGTGACAAGGTTTGTCCTCTAATCTTCTCTAATCCTCTGCCTTTACCTTAAATCTTGATGATGTTCTTGGAACATAAGACTTCGACTAAAGAAGGGATGAATCTGTAAAGGTTTCGGAAACCGGCACTGCAACCCATGAAGGTTGAAGTAGCTAACCAATCTTTACTACTCTTTAGTCCTCTAATCCTCTGCCCTTACTTTAAATCTATGCCCCTGCTCATTAATCCCTCCACTAAGGGCAAAGTTCCTTTCTGTCTACCTTCTCTGTGCCCTAATAATTCTGCATATCTCAATATTGTTCCCTCACAATATTCTCTGCTCAAAGGAAAACAACCCCAGTTGATCCCATTTCTCTTCATGGCTGAAACTCTTCAGCTCAGGCAATGTCCTAGTAAATCTCTTCTGCACTCTCCTGTGCAATCACATCCTTCTTACGATGTGGATTCCAGAACTGTTCAGAATACTCTAGCTGTGGCCTGACCAACATTTTATACCATTCCAGCACAACTTTACCACTCTTAAAACATATACCTCAGCTGATGAAGGCAAGTGTTCCAAATGCCTTCTTAACCACTTTAAATAGTTGTCCTGCTATTTTAAGTGTCTTGCGTATGTGCATACCAAGGTCACTCTGATCCTAGGGACTTACAAGGGTCCTGCCATCCATCATGCATTGCTTTCTTGGTCCTGCCAAAATGTATCACCTCACACTTCTCCAGATTGAACTCTATTTGCCACTAATCAGCCTAACTGACCAGCACATCTATATCCTGTTGTAGTGTAAGGCTATCCTCCTCATTATTTGCCACCCCCCAACTTTTGTATCATCTGCAAACTTATTGATCCACCCTCCTACATTCAAGTCTAAATCATTTATATAAACTACAAACAGCAAGGACCTGTATGTTGATCCCTGCAGGACCCACACTGAACACAGACATCCAGTAGGAAATCTCGCCTCAGCTATCCCCCTCAGCTTTCTGCCACTCAGCCAATTTTGGATCCAAATTTCCTTGGATTGCACAGTTTCTTAACTTCACTATCAGACTTCCTGGCAGGACCTTCTTAAAAGCCTTGCTGAAATCCAAGTAGTCTACATCGAGAGCATTACCCCCATCTACACATCTAGTCAGCTCTACGAAAAATTCACTCAAGTTGATCAAACATGAATTCCCCGAACGAAACTATGCTGATTGGTTTTGACTAATCCCTGCCTCTCTGAATGCAGATTAATTGTGTCCTTTAGAATTTCTTCCAATAGCTTCCCCAGTACTTAGGTTAGACAGGCCTGTAGTTTCCTGGGTTATCTCTTGGTCACTCCTTGTATATTTTGATAGGGCATTTCAGCTTTAAAATCTGTACACTGGAAATTAAATTGACAAATCTCTTCAAAATGGAGACCATAGCAGGTTATACCTGTTACATTGGTCTGTATGGGTTCCAAAGCCTACTGAACTGGTTTATCTGAAGCTCAGATCAGGAAAGGAAGATATTCGGAAATTATCCAGCCCTAAGCAACATATTGAGTGCTTTTAAGGTGCAAGTTGCTTTCCCTGCCTGAACAGACATCATAGTGGGTGCCATTGAGGTTGGTGGCTGAAACATTTGGAAAGGCGATTGTCCTAGCCAAAAAAAGGGCCACATCCGAGTCAATATCCAGAAGCTGGATGAATCAGCCCCTGCAGTTGGGAAGATGATTCAACCATTTGGAAGTGACAATTGCAAGCTGGAACTGTAAAGATGTTTGGGGTGGGAAGAGGCTTACCAGGATGCTGCCTGGGTTAGATGGTGGAAAAACTCGGGTTGTTTTCCCTGGAGCATCTAAGGCTGAGGGGAGACTCGATAGACATCAATAAAATTACGAGATGCATAGAAAGGGTTGATAGAATCTTTTTTCCCAGAGTTGAAATGTCCAATTCTAGAGGACATGAATTTAAACTGAGAGGGGAAAAATCCAAAGAATACGTGAGGTGCAGGTTTTTGCAGAGTCGGAGTTTATAACACGTTGCTGGGGTGATGGTGGAAGCAGCTATGACAGGGGTGTCAAAGGGATATTTGGATAAGCACATGAATATGCAAGGAATGGAGTGATATGGACCAAAGGCAGACAAAAGGGATCGTTTTAATGTGGCTTCATGTTTGGCCTAACATTGTTGGCTGAGGGGTCCATTCCTGAGCTGTACATTTCTACCCGTGTCCTATGCACAAATGTACAAATGTAAGCAACAGGAAAAGAAGGAGACTACTCTGTCCTTTGAAAATTCAAATTGTGGTCTTACCAGTGGCCCTGTTTCACTAAAGGGTAACATCCTTATTTATATTTAATTCCTCTCATAATAAAGGATAGCATTCCATTAGCCTTCTTAATTACTTGCACTACCTGACTTACGCATTAAAATACTTGGATCCCTTTGCAGTTCAGAATTCAACAGTTATTCTCTATTCAGGTAATACTCTAATTTATCATTCTTCCTGCCATTACCCACATTAAAGTCTGCTTATCAGACTCTTATCCAATTTCTCAACCTCTCTATCTTCACTTGCAAAATCCTATGAATTCTTCACGACATACTTTTTTGCCTAAGTAACGTTTCAGAGGCAGACGTTCCTACAGTCCTGCCCTCTGGATCTCTTTACCTGCCTCAATCACAGTCACACGCTCCTGTCCCTGACCACTACCTAAATCATAAGTTGCTATCCTAGCTGAGGTGTCTGCCTCCTGATACAAAGCATCCAGGTGACTTGCCCCCTCCCTCATGCATCACTGTATCTGTAGTTCAGCTTCTAGCTCATAAACTCCGAACCAAAGCTGCTCGACCTTCAACCATTTACTGCAGATATGTCACAGATCCCAGTGGTATCCAGGGGACCACACATACTGCAGCTCTGACACACCACCTGAAATGCCATCCTTAACTATATAGAGTTTTAACTGTTTAATTATATCATTCATGAGCTTATGTTGTCCTTTATATATTTTATTAACTTCACCACCAGTTTGTAGTTACTTTTAATGAACCCTTGCAGACATATTATGACAGACCTGAGGGCAGGTGGGACTTGAATCTGGACCTTCTGGCCCAGAGTTAGGGACAATATCATTGCACCACAAGAGCCTCTACCACCAATCTGTATACCATGTTAAAATTTTAAAGTATAAGAGACCTTAGCCACTTGCCAGATGCTCACCAAACTCTCCTTTGTCCGTAGTAAAGTAAGAACCAATTCCAATCAGTTTGAAGGAATTCAGTTTGTCTCTGATTTGCCTGCTCTTCTCAGTGACACTGATTATCTGTCTTGGCATCCCTGTCTCTCCCCCTCCTCTCTCACAGCCATCTTGTCTGACCATCGCCAAGAAGAAGGTACTGAGAACCATCTTGGAAGGTATCATGACCGAAGGAGGACAAAGTGCAAGAAAGCCAAAGTATGCTGAAGGAAGGTCAGGCGGTTTGAAAATACCAAAACCACAGAACTGATGAAGGACAAAGAACCTTCTCCCTAAAATCTGCTCAATTTCTGGGTCCGTCTGTATAGGAATACATCAACTGTTCAACTACAGAAGCTACGATAGCTGCTCGAACTGGATTCAAGGGTCACCCCTTTCACTTCAGAAAGAAGCAATGGGCCCCAGCAGTAGACCAGAGAAACTCACTGTTGTTTTACTTTTATATAAATGTTTTTGTCTTATAAGTGTATATTTTAATCTCGGTGTTTGTAAATTTTAAAATAATTTGTTTTGTTATTCTTAAAGTGTGTTCAACAATAGCTTGCGATGAACTAACCTTAAACTAGTGTCAATAAGGCTTTACAGCTGTTCAATTTTATTTTGAATCATACAAATTAACAAAGGAAGCTAAATGAGGAATATTAATTCAAAGATTATTGATAGCGCTGGAGACACATCTAATAGTCACGACGTTAGCATATGTTTTATTTTGATACAGCAGTAGTACGCTTACCTCTGGGACAGGACGGTGTTAGTTCAAGAGCACTCCAAACAACTTTGATGTTGTTGCCCTAATACGGAAGAAACATTTCCCCAGTAGAGGTATTGCCTTTCTATATTTTTCCTCAGTATTCACTGTATTGACTTGCTGGTGCCCTATTTTGTATAACATGAAACTGCAGCTCATTAGGAGCCTGGGAACAGGCTGAAGAATTCCAAGTCAGAAATGTTTATTTTTGTGTTAAATTGATCCCACAATGTTAAAACTCAGTTAGGATCTTCTGTCAGCTTGTAGAAATTGGCAGCCTGAAGGAGCAGGCTTCCTAGTTGCAAGATGCACCTGTATGCCTGAAAGACACTCCAGCTTCACTGTGTCTGTCTAGAATGGTTAGAGGAATTCTGTCTTAAGATCTTTCCAGGTCTCTTAAGGGAGACCACAAAGGTCAGGCATATATGCACCCACTGCTCTGCTGAGAATGCAACTGAAGTCCTGTTTCACCACTCTCCCACCTTCAGCAGCTCAGCAATCACCTGCAGTCCCATGCTGGTCCTTTTACTAACTATCCAAAGTATGCAGTATCATTGACCTTATCCACATGACCAATCATGCACCTACCAACAATCCTGAGGCACCTAAACACAAAGGATTATTATTCCATCGATGTGTACATGATATTTACTTTGGCTCTGCCAATATCTGATATTTCAGCGCAAATCTCCTGGGGATTGTAAACATAAAGAGCATAAGTTTATTCAGAGGAAGTCATGCAAGGCATGGTCCTCTAGATGAGAAAGAATGATTGACCTCTGGCTCATCAGTTATAAAGTAGAACTATAGAATAGTTGCAGCAAATAACAAGGCTATTAGAGTAGTACAACAAGGAAGCAAACCTTTCGGTCGAATTCATACATGCCAACCAGATATCTTAAACTGATCTAGTCCCATTTTCCAGCATTTGGTTCGTATCCCTCCAAATCCTTCCTATTCATATATCTACTAAGAGCCTTTCAAATGTACCAGCCTGCACCATCTCCTCTGTCAGCTCACTCCATACACACACTACCCTCTGCATAAAAAAGTTACTCCTCAATTCTTTTTTAAATCTTTCTAGTTTTGAACTCCCCTACCCTGCGAAAAACACCTTGATTGTTCACCCTATCCATGCCCCTGAATAGACCAGGGCTGTTTTCCCTACAGCTGAAACCTACCAATTTACATCCTTGCAAATTGTTTCTGAATCCTTTCAAGTTTCACATTATCTTTTCAATATCATGCAGACCAGGATCTACTGCGGTAGATATCTACTGCGGTATTCTAAAAGTGACCTCACCAATGTCCTGTACAGCTGCAACATGACCTGCCAACTCCTACATTGAAATACACTGACTAATGAAGGGAAGCAAGCTAAACACCTTCTTCTCCGCCCTGTCTACCTGCAACTTCAGTTTCAAGGAACTAAGCACCTGTACTCCTCTTTGCATAGCAACACTCGCCAGGGCACTACAATTAACAAGTCCTGCCTTGGTTTGTCTTACCAAAATACAACACCTCACACTTATCTAAATGAAACTCCATTGCCGCTCCTTGGACTATTGGCCAACCTGATCAAGGTCCAGTTGTCCTTTGAGATAACCTTCTTCACAGCCCACTACACCATCAATTCTGGTGTCAGCTGCAAATTTACTAACCGTATTTCTTATATTCACATCCAAATCATTTATATAAACAATGAAAATTAGAGGACACAGTTCCAATCATTTCTGCATAATGCTGGTCACAGTTAGCTCAACCTAATTCCACCTCTTTCCCCATATGCTAACAGTTATTTTTCTTTTCTGGTGTTTGTCCAATTCCCATTTGAAACCCCTAATTGAATCTGTTTTTGCAATCTCATCAGCAGTGCATTACAGAGAAAAATTATCTACTATCAAACGTGGCAATACCTGGCAATTTAGTGAATGATTTGTTAGTGCACAGCCAGGATTCAATCCATACACAGACTGAGAGCAGATGACACCTTAGTACAACTCAGTTTATGTTGGGAGATATCACTGAGATAAAGTAATAGCAATGAGCGGATTTGTGAGGTACTACAGCAACCCTTCAGGCATATGAACTACACAAACTGTGAGAGTGGAGTGAACTATACACTACAGTCCAAGGAGGTTAGTAATTATGTAGCCGACTACAAAACATTATTGCCTCAATTTCAGTGATAATGGGAACTACAGATGCTGGAGAATCCAAGATAACAAAGTGTGGAGCTGGATGAACACAGCAGGCCAAGCAGCATCTCAGGAGCACAAAAGCTGACGTTTCGGGCCTAGACCCTTCAGCCTCAATATCAGTCTGTAGTGATTGTATTCAGGTCAGCCAGCTGAACATAATAGAATATGAGTTCCCTAACTGGGGGTGTTAATCTAGTCTAATCAGGGGACCTGG
This sequence comes from Stegostoma tigrinum, assembly GCF_030684315.1. Lineage (NCBI taxonomy): Eukaryota > Metazoa > Chordata > Chondrichthyes > Orectolobiformes > Stegostomatidae > Stegostoma > Stegostoma tigrinum. The sequence continues at coordinate 35,636,598 of NC_081357.1, forward strand.
CTGACATAAAAGGATCAGTGTCAAGGATATTGGGTGAGTGAGAGACAGTGCTATGCATTTGCGAATAAAAGGTAATGTGATTGGCAATGTGATTGCAGCTTCTGGAGAATTATTTCATTCTCGTCATGGATTATCATCAACTACATACTGTAGAACAGCCAGATATGGAGGGATACTATTACATTTTTATAGTGAGTTCTACGATTAACTATTCTCATCACACCCCTCACCGCCACATCTCGCCATGTTTTTTGACAGGATATATTTTCAATTACAGAATTATGATTGTTTTAACCTTACCTTATAACTGGAGGCTTCTACTATTCATGTGTGATCAGGACAACTTTATAGAAAAACGTTATCCCTTCATCTCACAAACAAACGCATGACACATGCGATGTTGATGCTGATGAAAATTCATGAAAAATATGAATATAATTACAACCAATATCATCGATAATGAGACAAAAATATTAGGAAATGAAAGCAAATATGGAAAATAAAGACTCTCAATGACAGGATTTGCTAACTGATTTCTGGTTAGAAATTTCCGTGTAGTTCCATTCTAATAAAAATACACAGGTTGGAAGTAAAACATTTTAAAATGAATTCACTGCATGGTGTTTCATGCTGTTTGGATTTTTAATTGCTCATGTCCATTTAGCAGTTCGAAGACCTCAGATACTTTGCAAATTCATGGCATTAAAAAGGAATTGAGTAGTGACTGCTTTACTCTTTGCTGCTGAGTACGTTCTTTTCAATTTAATGGAAACACATGGACATCCCTGGCTCAGGGATATAGCTACACGTTGGACTGGCAGCAACAGCAGAGGTTTGATCCCTCTGTTTCCACTGAATTTCTCATTTCCTTTATGTTGCCTTGAGGCAAGGCCCTACCTTCCACTTAGCTCCTCCACATGGGGTTGAGGTGAGAGGGAAAATCGAGGCCTACCTTCTCCCTGGCTTCAAAGGCGCACAACAGATGTCTATGAGGAAGTTACCTCTCAGCTGAAGAAACTCCCATATGAAGCAGGTTAAGCCTAAAAGATTTAATTGAGTTAATCTGAAAAAAAAAATTAAAAGTCAAATGGCACTGTTAGTTTATTTCACAGCTCTATTACTTTCAAAGTAAAACATTTCTGCCTAACTCCCCATTTTATTCATTTTTTCCTTAATTTATCCCATGTTCCCTCATCTTGATTTTTGCCTAAGGTGAATAATTTGCAGATCTGTAAGACCTGTTTTCCAATTCTGGGTAGATTTCAAATTGAAGACTCAGTGCCACCAGATTTTATCGCCATCCGTCAAACTGCTTCTAAATTGCACAGCGTACACATTCTTGCAATCAATCTTGTTCATGTCCTTTGCAAGAGATATTTTTCTTTTCTCATGCCAACATTTTATGAAACCATATTGTTAGTTTGGCCTGGGGTCACCAAGACAGTGTCATGTCAACATTTTTTTCCATTAAAAATACTGTGATTTCAAATACAAAACTTACTGTGGAGAAGCCGCTTCACTCAAATGTTTCATCTGAGCCGTAAATATCATAAGTAAGAACCTCAACATCCATTTGGTCTTAGAATTTCAGCTGAAACTTCTGTGAAAGAAAGAGGCAGTTACAGTAATGTTGGATGTTGCTGTCTTAAAAATGAAAAGTAATCAAATGTAATATTTGTCCATTATGCTGTATAAAAACAAAATCCCAGGGCACAGTGCAATTAAGATTTAAGCAATCTTATTCCAATAAACAACATTGCCATAAATTATCTGTGAGGTGGAGATGCCAATGTTGGACTGACGAGGAGGTGCACTCCAAAAGCTGATGATTTCAAATAAGCCTATTGGACTATAACCTAGTGTAAGAAAATTATCTGGTCATTTTTTTTGAGAGCTTTCTGTGTTCAATTTGTTTGCAGTATGTATTTATACAATAACAGTGACCACATGAGAATATGTAATTCACTGGTTGTAAGAGGCAGGAAGTCCTAAGACAGTGAAGGTGCTATTTAAAGATAGGTTATTTCTGAGAAACATGTTCACCAATTTGTTTAATAAATGTTATGGAGTAGATTTTTGATGCTGGGAATGTGCCTGGACTGAGGTGGGTGATCGAACAACAAATAGCACTGGCATCATGGATGATGGCTTCCCACCTCCATTCACAACGCATATGATATTTTAGTGAGTTAGTAGGAACTGCAGATGCTGGAGAATCTGAAATAACAAGGTGTAGAGCTGGATGAACACAGCAGGCCAAGCAGCATCAGAGGAGCAGGTCCAGCCTGTATCCTCCATTCTCCCTGTGTCTGCGTGGGTTTTCTCTGGATGCTCTGGCTTCATCCCATGGCCCAAAGATGTGCAGGTTAGGTGGATTGGCCATATTAAATTGCCCATAGTATCCAGGAATGTGCAGGCTGAGTGGGATAGTCATGAGAAACGCAGGGTTACAGGGATGGGGAAGAGCTTGAGTCTAGGTGGAATGTTCTTCAGAAGGTCAGTGTGGACTTAAAGGGCTAACTGGCCTGCTTCCATACTGTAAGGATTATACGAACAGCTTGCCTCTGTCTCTTTACAGATTTTAATGGAGTGGACAGCCTTCTGAAACTGTTAATAAAGACAAATTCAAGAGCTGTGAGACCATTGGGTGTGTTTTCAATGAAGGAGATTAACTTATGAATGGCAGTAAAGGGGCTTAGTAGAAGAGGGGTCTAACAATCACAAAATAAAATGTTTTTTTTACAAATTTTCAAGTTTCTATTCTTTGCTGTGTTCCAGAATGTCATCTGACTTCTGGTGCATAAAAGGACTGTACTTTCTATTTTGCTATGCTTAACAATCACTGTCCAAACAGCAGCTATGACAATGGCAGCAATGTGAGTCAGATCATGACCACATTTCCAATGATTCATCCTTCTTCCTGACCTCGATCTCTAATTGAATGGCTGACCCATGACACATTCAATTGAAAGCTTAACTCCAGCAAAATGCTGAGATAATATGGTGTGAAGCTGGACGAACACAGCAGGCCAAGCAGCATCAGAGGAGCAGGAAAGTTTGACGTTTCGGGTCGGAACCCTTCTTCAGATTTTCTGTTATCTCAGATTCCCCAGCATCGGCAGTTCCTACTATCTCTCCAGCAAAATGCTGATGGTTTTTTGCTTCCTTTCTTCATTTTGTGGGATATAGCCATTGTTGGCTAGGACAATATTTATTGTGCATCCCTAATTTCTCCGGAGCAGGTGGTAGTGAGCTGATTGCTTGAGGTTGAGGATCTTGATCCAGCAACAGTGGAGGAACGCTGTTATATTTCTAAGTTAGAATGGTAAGTGTCTCATAGGGGAGTCTGCAGACGGTGGTGATCTCAAGGTTCCCTTGTCCTTCTGGATGGTAGGAGTCATGGGTTTGGAAGGTGCTGACCAAGGAGCATTACTGTACTTCACTTTGTAGATGGTATGTACTGCTGCTACTGTGTGGTTAATAAAGATAGCAAATGTTGAAAGGGTTAGATGATGTGACTATTAATTGATGTATTTTGTCCTGGATGGTTTTTGACTACTTGAGTGCTATTGGATCTGTGTTCATCGAGGCAAGTGGAGGACATTTCATTATACTCCTTACTGTGCCTAGTAGTCGGTGGATAGGCTTTTGAAGAATCAGTAGGCAAATCACTCATTGCAGAATTCCCATCTTCTTATCTGATGTTATAGCTGTATTTAAATGGTCACCCAGCTCCGTTTCTGGTCAAGGTATCTGCAGGATATGATATTGGAGGATTCAGCAAAGGTAATGCCTTTATTGTGCTGGGGACTTGGGTAGATTCTCTCTTGTTAGAAATAGTCATTTGTGGTATTTGTACAGAGCAAATGTTACCTAACCTGAAGAAGTTACCCTCCTCCCCTTCTCCTGAGATGCTGCTTGGCCTGCTGTGTTCATCCAGGTTCACACTTTGTTATCTTGGATTCTCCGGCATCTGCAGTTCCCATTATCTCTGTTACCAAATTCTAGCCTGATTATTAACCAAGACTTGTGGCATACGGACACAGGCTGACATTATCAGAGGATTTACAAATGTTGCTGAACATTGTGCAATCATTAACAAATATCCCCACTTCTGACCTTCTGATGAAGGTGAAGGTCATTGGTGAAGGACCTAGAGATACTTAAGGTTAGGACACTGCTCTGACGGACTCCTGCAGAGATGTCATGGGACTGAGAATGACTGACCTCTGAGAACTACAGCCTTCTGTCTCTGTATTAGGTATAATTCCAGTCACTGGAAAAGTTTCCCCTCATTCCTATTGACTCCAGTTATACTTGGGCTCCTTGATGGTGCAGTCAGTCAAATGTGACCTTGATATTAAAGGCTATCATTCTCACCTCACTTCCACCACACTGATTGGTCAGGCTGTTGCTACAAGAATACAAAAAGATTAATAGTCCCAATGGCCCTTTTTTGTCAATAATAAAGGCATAATCTATAAATAAATTCTTCTTCCCTACATAATCAGAGATCCGTGTATTAATAAATGTAGCTTGTAGCGCACACAAATACATCACACTGTGAGCCTGACTGATAATCTTAACTTGGTTTCCAGTTTAATTCTTAGCACGGTCCAGATTATTTAATAAATAAAGTCCTATCGTAGAATTACATTTAGCAATTTGATGCAATTGTCTACATGAGGACAATCACAAAAAGTAATTTTTATGCTCAATTCTTTGAGATATTTGAACAATAATATAAGGCAATATATAAATTGAAATACTTCTTTTTTAATTTTATCTACACACTGTTTTTCACTATTCCAATCTAAATTCCTTGCAGTCAGTATTTTGCCAGTGAACTTTGTCGACTGCCATGTTTGCTAGAAATTGCTTGGTAGTAAATGTCATAAATATTGCAGAAAGGAAACAAGAGGCCAGAGTTTCTTGGAATGAGCAGCCTGCCAATCCTATATTCCATGCTTACAAGACTCGGAATACTATGCCCATCACTTAATGTGGTTTTGTTATTGGACATCATTTATTAAATAATATAGACTGTGTTAAGAATTGCATCAGAAACCAAATTAAGATTAACAGTTGGGTGGGCAATGCAATACATTTGTGCCTGCTAGAAGCAACATGCAGAGCTCTGTTTCATGTATGTAAAAGGAATTTTTCATATATTCACCCTTCCCATACAAACAAACAATGCTAAGGAGGTTACCAATATCTGCTACATATCTGCTGATAGTTAATTATTCATGTTGTATCTCCCTGTCAATGATGAGCCAATAAATCAGTAACTTCTTCTCATATTGTCTAAATTGGTGTTTTTTTTAAGTTTGTTTCTTGCATCCTCGTTCTGATGAGTGCAAGATAAAAAGCTTCACCTTCTTGCCTCCTTTTAGTACTGTTTTTAACTCTGATGTTTAAGTCCTCAGCTGATTTCAAATCCATATGAATTAAGAGAAGGAGGTTATTCAGTCCCTCTAACCAAACATGACTGATTGTGGACTCAACTCTATTTACCAATCTGCCCCCTCTATCCTATGACTCCCTTGTCAATCAAGAAACTGTCTAGTCCAAATGGTGAAGGCAGCACCTTGAAGAGTACCACACTCCCTCGGTACTGCACTGAAGTGTCAGCCTGAATTTGGTAAATAATTGCCACCCAATTGTACACTAAGCTCCCAAATAATCAGGATGAGGAGGTGCTTGTGTCATACGGGGATGGACACAGTCAGAAGGAGCTATGCTCCAAAAGCTTCTGATTTCAAATAAATCTGTTGGACTGTAAACTGGCATTGTGCGATTTCTGAACAAATAACTAGTACCTGTTCCAAGTGTGTTAGACCTCAGTTATGTAACGACTTTGTGAAAATTAACAAGCTGTATTGAGATTATTGTCTGATTTAACAAAAAACATAAGAAGTGGATATTTAGTATAAACATACCAAATAAAGTTACTGCTGTCTCAATGAATTTACTTTTAACAGATGTGGAACAACAAACTGGTTAGGAGTGGCATCAAGTTTATAGAAAAAGACATATGTAACCAAATACAAATGTTCCCTTGTTCTTAGTGCAGTGGGTGCATCACCTGCAGAATGGAGTCACAATTTATTTTGCAGGCATTGTGAGGTGACATTGGTACCTTTGAGTTTCAGCTCAATGATGATGATATTTGATGCTAAGATATCCACTGCATTATTTAAAATAGGTCACTGTTGGATCATTGACCTTGAACAATAAATTCACTCCATGGATATTGCATTCTCTTTTAATTTAAGCCACATTTTGAGAGAAGGCTTTCTGACCTATGCGAGGGAACCTCAATTCCTGGCCAAATCTAACATGACGTTGGCCAGTTTTAAAGATGCCTTTTTACAGCCTTTAATACGCTCCTTTATGTTTGCATGTGTTACAAAAAAAGACAAAACTTAAGTCTTTTCTCAGGAGTAGAATTGTCTACTGAAAGCATGCACCCTGTGCTTACTCACCTAAAATTTCCACTTACGTGGAATATATAAGATACCCGGAGTGCTAATGAAACAACTGAGTTTAAATGATTGTATTTATTGCCCACAGCAGATGACTATTGTCACCATAAATCCTAAACAGCTCATTATGATTTCATTGGCAATGGACTTTCTGCTCCCCTAACCTCTCATATTTAGCCCACTGTTTGTTACCTATCTGCTCTATTTCACCACCGGATATTGCCAAACAGCTTTCTCACTGTATTTTCCCTGGCCTGACCATGCAACGTTTATTTTTCTATGTGGTAATCTAAATTCTTCATGAACACCTTCCATCACCCGCCCAGTGATCCATGCTATGCTGTTTGACTAAAATAAGATTTTTAGTCACCCATAGTTTGATTTTACTTGGCCAAGCACTAGTTTCTACACAATGCCCTTTGACCTGAGCTGCCATCATTCATGAGACTTGAAATCCATAAATGTAGCTAGTGTTAAAACAAACAAGCTAGCTATATGCTCACACGGATACTGAAAAATAACATAATTCCAAGGCAGTAAATTAGATGTTAGATTAAATGTGACCCAATTGGATCAAAGAGCCATTTTTTTTTAATTGTACAGCTTTGCACAGTTTTAAAGAGGAGCTTGAGAATATAAGCTAAATACTGAAAGTAAACTAATACATGCTGTGTGGCCTTCTTTCACCGTTTGAAAATGAGCAAAATTAACTTATCTTTAATGTGATTATTCCCTTGTTGGCTGTAGTTTTTCTACACTTTCAGTCAAGTGGCCCCAAGGTCCACATGTTGAGTGTGATCTACAACTACTGGCAGGAAATTAAAACACTGTTTTGTAGAGGGATGTTGATTAGGTAGTATGTTTCTTCAGGCCTTAAGGCTGACCCACAAGCCCATGGGCACAGCACTCTCCACCAGGGGCCTGAGTGTTGAATGATGGCACATTTGTACACAGCGTCACCTACTGTGGTGAACTGTGTGTTTTTTTTGTGTAAGTTAACCTATGGGATCTTGGGGAGGCGATTTGCGGGGTGGATATCAACTGCAAATCCTGTGAAGGAATATCAATGGATTTTCTTTAGGTTGAAAAGAAAACAAATTTTATGTCAAATAGTATTCATCTGCGCATCTGCCATCTGCCCTTACTCTGATGGATTTCAAAACCTCTCTTTATCCCGCTCCCCTGTCAGATAAGAGTGCTGAACAAGCAGTAAATTCACAGCGTGTTGCACACAGCCTCATATCCTGCAGAAGTCAAAGGTTGCCAACAAAACTAGTTATACTTCTGTGCTATATCACACAACTTTAATAACAAGCTCAATTAAAAGTGAAACACGGCAAACAAACCTTTAAAATGCTGTTGACAATGCACCCATGAAACAGACCTGCAAACACAAGCACTCTATGATTTCAATCTGATTTGTTATCATTCCTCCTTACACATTGGACATATTTAGACATTAATACTGTGACTTGTCTTTATACCCTTGGAGTGAAGTATCAAATGCTATTGGCTAAGCAACCCTCCATATGTGAGAAATAGTTTTCACTGGCGTTAATCAGCAAGTAACATCCTACAGTTATACTTTTGTTATTGGTTCTGTTTCATCACTGATTGAGCAGCAGTGAATAAAAGCAGCTGGAATTATACTGCTCACTAAGCTACATATCTTCAGATGGCACAGGTTACTATGCACAGATGACTGGACAGCTTGGTACTGACTTAAATGTGGACAAAAATCATGCCTGTTTCCAACTTCTCTCCAAATTCACTGAACATGTTCTTGTCTCCCAAATCCATTTCCATCTTTTATGGAACTCCATGTTTGAATTCTTCTCATCTGTATTCTACCCATGGCCACAGTCCCAAGACAACTCTTGGCAAATTCACACATAACATTGTATGTGACTGTGATAAATGTAAATCTATTATCTTCATACTTCTTGGCCTGTCTGCCATTTTGAAAAATTCATCTGCATAAAGTATGCTAGCTGAGCTTGGCATAGTTAGTTTATTTTTACCTCTGCTGTAGCTTGTTTTCACTTTGATTTGTGTCAGTAATTAAACACATCAGTTGAAGCAGAGGGCTGAAAGTCACCAAAATCTGGCTGCGTTAACTTAAGGGAGTTTTGTTAAGGATTTTGGTCCGTGACCTCTAGAGATTCTTCTCACACACTGCTGCTGGGACCCTTCCACTATTTATATTGCCAAAGTCATACTAAAGCCCTAGCTGCACAGAAACTATCCTTCATAGTTTGTCTGTAGTCAAGAATTACAAAGGGATATCCAACAGATGCACTCTGCACCCGATTTTGCTGAAAGGAGCCCTGGGAAACTGTTAGAACAGTGTAGAGGCGTGTGTGAGGCTTCCCCAAGATTTCCAGAGAATCTACAACACAAGAAATTCCTAAGCCGGGCTGAAATTGACACCAGGGCCAGTATTCTTTCCATGGTCCAAAGGAATGTGCACCAAAGCCACAAGAAGGCTGAAGACTTCCAGTGTTCCGTGAGGAAAAGCACCACTATCTTCTCTCTCTGCAACCTCACATTAACTCTTACTCTGCCACTGCATGCATCTTCCGCCAAGGTTTATGGGTTACCATTCACACTATTACATATGACATCTTTCCTCAATCATTCTCACCACCTCAAGCCCAAATCTTCTGGCTCTCTGCACTTCTGACTCACTCAGGACATCTCACCACCTTTTACTCCACCTGCACCATCACTAACAGCTGTGCCAGGCATTTTCAGCTCACTCAATCCCCTCCTCTGGAACATTACAGGAGGAAATAGCCCACAATAGCATTTAAAATGTCTAGGTGGTAGTGGGGCAGCTGGAATTCATCTCCTCACCCAATACAGGAGAAGATCATGGGAGAGGATAGAGATTCAATATGGTTCAATCCAGTTCCCAGAACCAAGTGAGACCATTATGCAGTGCTGTGCTGGTCTCCCATTATCCTCACTGTGAATATACCCCTAACAGACAAAAATTCCTATCCTGTTTCGATTCACATTCCTCTCTTCTGCAGGCACCATCATCATCCAAATGGAATCCTCTTGGAAATGTCACGGCCTCCAACCACCAGTTGCTCTTTCAACTCTAAGGAAGAAGACACAGATCGATCAGGATCTTGGACCCTCCACCAACTCAGATATTTCTGCGGCAGCCCAGAGCAAAGAGACATAATCTTAAAGTTAGAATTGACTGCTTTATGAAACACTGAGGCACTTTATGACACAATGGTCATGGAAATCTTGAACAGTCACCTTTGCAGATTTGTAAACATTTTAAGACTTGAGTTTGACAGGTTTTTGTTCAGTTAGTGTATCACGGGTTTGGGTCAAAGACAATTAATTGAAGTTGAGCTGCAGAGTAGCCATGATTTAATTAAATGGAAAAACATGTTCAATTGGTTGCCTTGTTTAATCCTGTTGCTATCTTCTAATGCCCATCTGTCAGTCTGTTTATTTTATGTACCCGTAGATATGGAAGTGTAGCTTGCTAGTGCCTCCTGCAGCTCAGAAGGAGACAGCAGACTCCATCTCCTGAGCCCTACGCTTATCCTGGAACATTTGGATCACAAGGACACCTATGTCAAACTCCTATTTATTGACCTCAGCTCTGCCTTCAGCACCATAATTCCAAAAAAATTAATTTCCAAACTCCGAGACCTAGGATTCTGCTCCCCCTCTCTTCAACTGGATCCTTGGCTTCCTAACACACAAAAATGCAATCAGTAAGAACAGGCGACAACACCTCCTCCATAATAATTATCAACACCAATGCCCCGCAAGGCTGTATACTCAGCCCCTTACTATATTCCTTATACACGCAAAACGGTGTGGCTAAATTCCGCACTGACTCAATTTACCAATTTGCTGATAACACCACCGTATTGGGCTGGATTGTAAACAACAACGTAACAGAGTTCAGCAAAGAGATAAAGAGCTTAGTGGCATGGTAGAGAAAACACTCTCTCCCTCAATGTCAGCAAATCAAAGGAGCTGGTCATCAAATTCAGGAAGCAGAGTAGATGGCATGCCCCTGTCTGTACCAATGGTGCTGAAGTGGACCTGGTCAAAAACTTCAACCTCCTAGGAGTGAATATTATGAACAATCTGTTCAGGCCCTTCCACGCTGACACTAGGGTCGAGAAAGCACGTCAATGACTCCATTTCTCAGAAGGCTAAGGACACTCTGTATGTCCACAATGATTCTTATCAATTTTTATAGATGCACAGAGGAAGCAGCCTCTCCAGATGTCTAACATCTTGGTATGGCAACTCAACTCCTCTGCCAAAGACCACAAGGAATTGTGAACACAGCCCAGTCCATCACACAAGCCAGCTTCCTTCCATTGACTCCATCCATATTTTCTGTTGTTTCAGGAAAGAAACCAACAGAATCAAAGACTCCTCCCACCCCAGTTACACTCTCTGCCATCCTCTTCCACCGGGTAGAAGATACAAAAGTTTGAAAACCCATACCAACTGCTTCTTCCCTGATGTTATCAAATTTATGAATGGATCTCTGATATGTTAGCGTTGATCTTTCTCTGCATCTTCTCTGTAGCTGTAACACTATGTTCTGCATTTTGTTCTATTATACTGATATACTTGTGTAGGAGGTATGATTTTCCTGGATAGTGCACAAAACAACATTTCTCATTATATTTTGGTACATGTGACAATAATAAACTAAATCATATCAAAGGCAATTGATAGGCAAATTATTGAAAATGTCTGTTGAGCTACATAAGTCCCTGAGGAAGCAGTTGATGAGTTGGAGAGGATAACATCACGTGAGGTTAATTCCACTGATGATGACCAGGAACTGGTGATGGAGAGGAGGAGTAAATGCATGTTGTTTGAGTAGGCTTGTGACTATAGTCAATGACATTCTTGAAGGATGAAAGAAACAGGAGTAAGCTTTTCAATCGTGTAAACATGTTCCAACATGTAACCCACACATACTAAAGCTACATATATTAATGACAGAACACAGTGTGTTAGCATTTTCAGCTTCCAGTACATGTGAGTGTACTTGTATTAGCAGTTACATATATTTATGAACATGGTCCTACATATTAATGTATTGGAAATTACATATATTTATGCACAAATGTCTGTTCTTTGCAGAGAGAACAAACATTGGGCCTGTTTGAATTTAACATGATAGGGGACAGCTATTGGCTGGTTCACTTCGTAGGGTAATGCCCTGACCATTCAGGATCAATCTGCTTGCTTTAAAATTTACAAACATGTCATTAAGGAAGGCAAATAAAATATTGGCCTTTGACACAAAAGAAATTTAGATAGGAAAGTAGGAAATTTTTACTGCAGCCAAATGGGGTTTAGTAAGACCATCACTGTTTAAAATAAAGAGGTCTCCCTGTGAGGATGGAGGTTGGGAGAAATTCTACCACACAAAACATCATTAATCTGTGGCATTCTATTCCCCAGAAAGCAACAGAGATTGGGTCACTGAACTTATTCATAGTTGAGTTAGATTTTTGATCAATGAGGAAATCAGTGGATATGGGATCTGAGAGGAAAGTTGAGTTGAGGTCACAACTGGGTCAGCCATGGTTCTATCAAATAGCAGAGCAACTTTGAAGAGCTGAATAGCCTGCTCTTGCTGCAAAGTCCCATGTTCCCATGAGTTTAGCGCCGTGAGAGTGCAGTAATGTATACTAAGGAATGGCATCCCATTGTTGCAGATTTTTTTAATCCCCATTCTAATTTTTCCTGACTCTTTCTATTAGGAATGTAAGGTACCTTTCAGAAATAACTTTTATTCCCAAGAAAATCTGTCAAAATTTATGTCAAATCATCGAGATAATTTGCTCTTGTATTCTACTTTCAATCATTTTCTTTGCTAAATTCTGTAGTACTCCCCATCCTCAATTGAACTATTCTTTTTGGTTACATTTAAAGCCTGTTCCTTTAATCAAGTCTGAGTTTAGCTTCTCTTTTGAGGCACATTAGGAACTCAAGATATTACACTGGGAGTACAGTGCTGTACCAGAAGCATTGTGTTCCCACCACATTACATTCTGATGTCTACATCTACTGACAACATATACTTATTTGTACTTATTCGTGCAGCTTCTTTTTCATAAAGTAGTCCGTACTACTCCAATGTCACTTGCAGCCAAAATCCACCAAAGTCATGTGTCACTAATGATTGAGTATGTTCATTCAATCTTTGCCTTTTATTGCTCAGGTACTCGAGGACCAGATTTTATGGGGCCGTCTGCATTGGAATGGAGGCAGGCCAGCCAGAAAACAAGCTGGATGTGATTTGACTTTGAGATTCCCCACTCCCTTTCGTATCAACAATTCTGGAGAGAGCAAGAATCGCAGATGCTGGAGTCACACTCAATACAGCGTGGAGCTGGAAAAAACAGGAGGTCAGGCAGCATCAGAGGAGCAGAAGAGTCGACGTTTCAGGTTAACGTCCTTCATCAGGACCTAATAAAGGGTCTAAACCTGAAACATTGACTTTCCTGCTCCTCTGATGCTGCCGGGCCTGCTGTTTTCTCCAGCATGATACTGTATTGATATCAACAATTTTGCTGGCTACAGGAGACAAGACTGTAACCAGCTGTCCTGATGTTGCCAGCTCCGTTGCAGAGGTAGGTATTACAGATCCCTCAACATTTTGATGGTTGTCAGGATATGACAACTCACAGGTGCCATGAACCATGGGGCATCCCTGATCTGAAGTTAGGAATCTTTTGACAGATAAGTTCAAAAGTCGTTGTCAACCTCACTTGTCACAATGAAAGGTAACATGATAAGTTAAGAAAGTTTTAAATTCAGCTATTGATTGTCAGGATTTGTTTTAATAAAGAGTTGAACAAAATTAAGTGTAGGATTTACTTGTCAATTATCAACTTAAATTTTACATTGAATTGAAGCTTTAGACATATGTTCTATGTTTCAAAGGTGAATAAGTGACTGAGTGCTTAGAACGACTTCAAAGGTGTTACTGTGTTCAACTCCGGAGTGTTTGTTGACAGAAGAACAATAGAACTTTGTGAATGCTTGACTGAGTTTTACACTCCACTAACAGATTCAAATTATTAGGAGTTGTTAGCTCAGCTGTAATTATGAGTGCGAAGTCGTTTTATTATCGATAGTTTTATGACCACTTAATAGGATTATGGTTCTATGTTTTCTTGAATAACTGCTTATCCTGAAAATTGATTAGATTCTGGAAATGTCCCAGAGAACTGGAAATTTGCCAATTTAACACCTTTATTTAGAAAGGAAAAGAGACAAAAAAAAGTTCAGTTAGTTTAACCTCTGTCATTCAGTGGCATTACTATTACTGAATCCTCCACTATTAACCATCTGGATTTTACTACTTAACACAAACTGAAGCAGACTTAGCTACAAAGATATAGCAACTACAACTGCAGGTCAGATGCTGGAAATTCTGCATCTCCTGACTCCTCCATAGGCTATCCCCTATCTAAAAGGCACAAGTCAGGAGTTAGGATAGAATATGCCCCAGCTCCAAAAACATACAAGAAACTGACACTAGCCAGGACAAAACAGTCCACTGACAGGCATCACTTCTGCAAACTTTCATATCTTTCATCATCAATGTTCAGTAGCAGCAGTGTGTACAATCTGCAAAGCTCCTCAGGCTGCACCTTCCAAAGCCATGAGCACTTCCACCTGGAAGGGCAAGGGCAACAATACATACATGGGAATACCAACACCTGCAAATTTCACTCCAAGCCTCTCACTATTCTGACTTGGAAATATATCACCTTTCCTTCAGTGGGTCAAGCCCATGGAGCTCCCGCCCCAATTACATTGCATGTCTATCTGCAGCACATGAACTGCAATGGTTCATGAAAGCAGTTTACCAATATTTCCTCAAGGGCAACTAGGGAAATAAATGCTTGCCCAGCCAATGATACCACAGCCCATCGGTGAATACAACAAAACAGTGGGAAAATGTTGGAGTCTATTACAAAGGATGTAATAGCAGTGTATTGATGTGATCAATGAGTGTCAGCATGGCTTCACGAAGGGGAAATTATGTCAGACAAATCTGTTAGAATTCTTTGAGGAGGTCACAAGCAGCTTAGATAGGAAAATAATAGATGTTATATATTTAGATTTTCAGTTTGATAAATTACCTCACATTAGGCTATTTAGTAAGGAATGAACTCATGGAGGTGAAGGTGATGTATTAGCATGGAGAGAGGATTAGCTAAGAAATAGAAGACAAAGGGTTAGGATAATTTCAGAATGGCAACCATGTAATTGGTGAAGTGTCACCAGGCTCAGTGCTAGGGTCACAATTATTTACAATATATATTGCAGACTTGGTTGAGGAAAATGAATGTATTAGTTTGTGGATGACAAAAAATATGTGGGAAGGCAAGTGGTGAAGATGACTCAAAGAGTCTGCAGTGAGATAGAGAAAGATTAAGCAAGTGGCAAAGACATGGCAGATAGAATATAATGTGGGAAAATATGAGATTATGCACTTTGGCATGAGAACAGAGGAGCTTATTATTTAATTGGAGAAAGACTTTAGAAAGCAACAAAACAGAAAGATTTGCAAATCCTCACATATAAATCACAAAAAGCTACCATCAAGTTCAATAAGTAATAAGGAAGGCAAATGGAATATTAGACTAAATTCAAAGGGAATGGAGTATAAAAGTGGGAGGTTTGCTAAAATTATACGAAGCTCAAGTCAGACCACAGCTGCAATACTGAAAAAAATTTTGGGTCATTTATCTAAGGAAAGATATATTGGCATCAGATACAGTCCAGAGAAGGTTCACTAGGCTGATACCAGATAATGAGAGATTGTCTTGTGAAGAAAGTTTCAATAAGTTGAGCCTCTACCCATTGAAATTTAGAAGACTGAGAGGCAACTTTATTGAAGCCTACAAGATTCTTAGAGGGATTGATATTATAGATGCAAAAAAGTTGTATCCTCTTGTGAGAGAGTCTATGACCATAAGGATCATCTCAGAATGAGCGGTCACACATTTAATGAAAAGGAATTTCTTCTCACCGAGGGTAGTGAAGTTGTGGACTTTTTTTACACAGAAGCTGCTGAGTCTGGGTCATTCAGTGTATTCATGGGTGAGATAGACAGATTTTTAATCAGTAAGACAACCAAGTGTTATAAGGAAACATCAGGAAAGTAGAATTGATTATCAGATTGACCATAATCTTAATGAAAGGCAGAGCAGACTCGCTAGACAGATTGGCCTGCTTCTGCTCTTACACCTTGTGGTCTGGATGCGAGTTTGCTCGCTGAGCTGGAAGGTTAGTTTTCAGACGTTTCGTCACCATTCTAGGTAACATCATCAGTGAACCTCCGATGAAGCACTGGTGTTATGTCCCGCTTTCTATTTATCTGGTTAGGTTTCCTTGGGTTGGTGATGTCATTTCCTGTGTTGGTGATGTCATTTCCTGTTCTTTTTCTCAGAGGATGGTAGATTGGCTCCAAATCCATGTGTTTGTTGATGGAGTTCCGGTTGGAATGCCATGCTTTGAGGAATTCTCATGCGTGTCTCTGTTTGGCTTGTCCTAGGATGGATGTGTTGTCCCAATCAAAGTGGTGTCCTCCCTCATCTGTATGTAAGGATACGAGTGATAGTGGGTCATGTCGTTTTGTGGCTAGCTGATGTTCATGTATCCTGGTGGCTAGCTTTCTGCCTGTTTGTCCAATGTAGTGTTTGTCACAGTTCTTGCAAGGTATTTTGTAGATGCCGTTCGTTTTGCTTGTTGTCTGTATAGGGTCTTTTAAGTTCATTAGCTGCTGTTTTAGTGTGTTGGTGGGTTTGTGAGCTATCCAGATAAACAGATAAATAGAAAGCGGGACATAACACCAGCGCTTCATCAGAGGCTCACTGATGATGTTACCTAGAATGGTAATGAAACGTCTG
This sequence comes from Stegostoma tigrinum, assembly GCF_030684315.1. Classification (NCBI taxonomy): domain Eukaryota; kingdom Metazoa; phylum Chordata; class Chondrichthyes; order Orectolobiformes; family Stegostomatidae; genus Stegostoma; species Stegostoma tigrinum. The sequence continues at coordinate 35,653,024 of NC_081357.1, forward strand.
AAAACTAACCTTCCAGCTCAGCGAGCAAACTCACATCCAGAACCTCAACCTGAGCTACAAATCTTCTCAAAACTCACTACCTTATGGTCTTTCCTCAAAGGCCTTACAATGTTAGCATAGGGCTTAAGGCTGAAGTGTACACTGAGTGAGTGGGCATAAGGTTATGAAGAAGTAAGAGGTGGATGCAAGGGCATGGGAAAATATGAGTGCCACAGGAGAATATGAGGACATACAGGGGTTGGGTGTGTGATGCAGGCAAGGAGCGGAGGTAAGATAGCCTCACGTTCATCCACAAAACTGGACAGATGTGCTGACAAATAGAGACTGGCCTTCTAACCTGATGCCTTGCTTTCTGTCCACTTTTGTCACAATCTACCTGCAGTGCTGACTCCAGTATGTCCCCACTCCTCCACGATGAAAGAAAACATAATCAGTTATATTCAGTAAGCAGCATTTCAGGAGTTGGAAGATTTCATCCAAGTGAAAATTGAGCTGCAAGTATTTTTTACAGAGATATAAATCTAGTTGAAACAAATAAAAAAAAAATTAGACCATTACAATTCTCATTTTAGAAAGTCAAGCATCAGGCATCAGAGTCTTGTGGTGAAAGTCACACTAAAAACACTTTGCTCTACTAAGATTGAGAAGTGATGATGGGAAGGAGAGATTGCACCAAATGATATGAAAGGCAAAACCGAAATATGTGTTTGGTTTAGATATTTTTCTCCAACCAATCTGGTCAGTGATGTAATGACACACCTCTGAAGCAGGTGGGGCTTGAACGCAGGTCTCCTGGCTCAGACATTATCCCTGCACCTCAAGGCGCCAATATCCTCACCACTTAACGCAATTTCTACTTATCCTGAGCAGCTACCTTAACAGTTTTTAGATATTAGCCACTTGCTAATTCCAAAGCTGTCAATTGCAAAAGCACCATTTAAGTTATATCAAGTGGGTCAATTATCACTGTCAGTTCCATCAACTGCTGCCAGTGTGATTATCTCTCATGAAGCCCTGTGACACAGTGCTAATGTCCCTACCACAAAGCTAGGTAGTTCTGGGTTCAAATTCTATCTTCTCCATAGGTGTATAATAACATCTCTGAACAGGCTGATAAGAAGATATCTTAAACGCTTGCAACTTTGTCCTTTCTTTCTAGCTTTGGTTTACCCTCTTTGATCAGGGATATCTTTGATATTAGTTTCATGGATGACAGGACTAAATACATTGGGCACTAAGTTTACTAGTCATCTGAAGATTGAACCAAGCACAGAAACTACTTTGCAGAAAATTTCTCAACTCAGATTGACATAAAGGACTGCAGCCAGGATTGAATGGTCATTCAAAAGTTCTAGATATTAAAAGAATTAGGAGCCCTAGAGTCTTGATGTTTACGGAGGGGGTGGGAGTGTGCATGGGAGGTCAAAACAGCAGCCGAAGAAGCTAGCAAGACCTCGGGAAATTGCAGCCTGTCTAAAGTTACGAAGGAGATCAATATTTTGGCATTAGTTACTTCCTGTGGTAATGAATTCCACAGGCTCACCACCCTTTGGTTAAAGAAATGTCTCATCATCTCTGTTTTAAAGCGCCTACCCTGAATGCTCATACTGTGACCCCTGGTTCTGGACACACCCAACATCAGGAACATCCTCTCTGCATCTACGCTGTCCAGTCCTGCTAGAATTTTACAAATCTCTATGAGATCCCCCCTCATTCAACTGAACACGAACGATAACAATCCTGACCTAGTCAATCTCTCCTCATACGTCAGACCGCAGCACTGCCCACTATAACTTATAGGGAATATATTGCCTTTCATTGTCTGAAGACACGTCACAGTGATTCACAGCCACTAAATTGATGAAAACGGATTTAAGGTAATGTCATGGCTTCTTTCATTAAAGCAAAGTTCTTTGTAAAGCAACAATCTTGCACTGCAATACTTGCCATGAGGATCTTGGACGTAATTCATGGGTGTTAGCACAGATATAACGTTTGAGTACTGATGTTCCATGTCAGTGGCAACACAGCAAACACTTCTTCTAAGTTGGAAATGGTAACTGTATGTTAGAAATGCTTAATATCTCTTAAAGCTTCTTCAAGGCATGACTCTATAGCATATGGCTTCTATAAAAATATGTTCAACTTCTAATCTTGCAAGGCAGCATGTGCTACCAGCAGAATGAGGATGCAAATCTTAAAATACGGTATTTACTGTATACAGGTTAAATAATTCAATGTCTTACAAGGGAGTCATTCGGTTGCTGAATTTATTGGTATGCATTATTCTAGATTTTCCTAAAGCCCCATGGAAATTTTGAGCTCTAACACTCCCAGGATCAAATGTTTTGTAATACATACATATATTCATAATTATTCTAACACAAGCTTCATAAACTAGTCCTATAAAATGCTCTAAAATACAGTAAACTGGACAGAAGTTTGTGCTGACAGATACTATGTATATCGAGTTTGAGCATTTGATGTTAGCCTTGTGCATTTGCAAAACTGTAACCTTTGAATAAAATAAATTTTATCTTAATCAGTTAAAAAAAATCTTTTGAAGTGCCATCTCTGTTACAATGCATGCAAATGCAGCGATCAGTTGGAATGTACAATGCCTGTCAAACAGCAGCGAGAACTGCTTCAATGCATTTTGAGATAAGAGATAAATATTGGCATTGATACTGAGAAAACACCCCTCCTCTTCTTCATATAATAAAATGGGATCTTTTACATCTACCTGAGAGAATAGTCAACATCTCAGTTCAATTTCTCAGCCAAACACGATGCCTCCAACAGGGCAGCACTGAAACATCAACCAAAATTATCAGCCGACTTGATCTCTTGAATGGGGCTCAAAGCCTACAAGCTCCTGACTTAAAGATGAGAGTGATATCACTAACATGAGTGTTTGCAAAAAGAAAGAGACGAAGGGAATGAATGGAAATGCTTTATTTTCTCTAAGGACACTGTCACTATGTTAGAAAGAAAAATAATACACATTGTGAATTCTTCCATTCCATACTATTCCAGCCCCATCCTTCAGAATATGAGTAATTCTCTCCATTAGTCATTTCAAGCCCCGAATAAAGTATCTGTGACAACATTTTGAGTGGTAAAAAAATATGAAAACTCCATGTCAGCTCATGCTGAATTCTAGTCTTTGCAGTTCCACAAATAGTTAATATTTTCTAAGCAGCGACATCATAAACTATCAAGGCCACAGTATCAGTTTACTAGTCAGAGAGCCATCATTGTTCTTTGCAACATCAGAATCCCATATCATTTGATCCATCGTTTTATCCTACATGGACTGTGTTTCAAACAGTCAAGTGAATTCCTTGCATTAATCTTCTTGATGAAGTACAGCTTCCAAATTCTGCGGTAATTTTTAAGAGTTCTCAGGAGAAAAGGTGACAAATGGACATGTGGGCTGTCAACAGTTTCAGAGGTCACATCTACAAAGATTCCGTGGAATTTTGGGGAAAACTGAGATTTAGGAAGAAACAACTTTTCATAATTTTTCAAAGTTAACAGCAGTCTCCCCAACTTTATATAATATCGAACAAGTTCATAAAATAGTTTTTAGGTAATCCCACCACCTTTACAACATACAAATTTAGGCTGTTTAAAATGAGTAAGTAATCATTTGTGCAAGTGTAAAATAGGTGCACTGAACAAGTAGATCTTAATTATGATTGCAATTTAATGGTCAGCTGCATTTCTTGTGTTAGTGAAGACTGCAGATAAATGTCAGGACTGTCTCTCTTTCTCCAGCGAGTTATGTATATCATGAGAAACTTCCCATAATATATTGCAGATGTTTAATGTGGAATCCTTCCACTTCGTCATAATCTCCATGTGGAGTGTGGCTTTGAGAGGGTCACTGGCCAATTCTATGATCCTTCTATTACATCTGGAGGGTGTAACAGTAACATCGATGAAATTTCTCTAGGGCTATGTGTCACTGAAGCACCATCCAGACTTTACCATAATACAGAAGCGTAGTCATGACCATTCCACAAGTGTTGAGACAGGGCTCCTGAAAAATAAACTTTTGATGAACTGGACAGTGTGTGGATGGCCAAAAAGCACCTCTTCCAGCAAGTTCTATACCTTTCGTTTCTCATTTGGCAAGGACTCCAGGGGAGAATTAAAAAATACATCAAAGACATTGAGAGGATCTCTAAAGTGTAGCAGCATTGACATCAATGGCACGATGGAGCTTGATACCAATCATGAAGTTGTCAATAACTGGCATCACGTTCTGAGTTTCAACATCTTTCTGGTAGAGTTGCAACAGAGAAGGAAAGAAAGGAAGTAAATCCTGCACTCTGGATTCCAGCATTCCCCAGACCCCTGTGCGCAAAGTCCTGTGGGTTGAAATTCATCCTGTTAAGTCGTATGAAGACCCATGGCAGAAATTTATGAAAAATCAGCAACATCCTCAAATTGAGGTATAGCCTGTGACAACAAGCACAGCACAGAAACTGTTTCTGCTGCCCAAATATTGAGATCTATGCTGTAAAATCACTGTTCTTTTGGAGACTCAGTCCTCTGAAATCTAGGACTACAGGTTTCTCAACACTTGACAGTTATTCCTGCATCCTCCATAAAAAGGAATCTCCCACATCTATTTACAAGAATGAGAAGCGATCTTGTTGAAACATATAAGATTTTGAGGATAATTAACAGGACAGAAGTGAGAAGATGTTTCCAGAATTTGGGGAAATTGTGAACTAGGGCGCATAGTTACAAAATAAAGAAACATTTGTTTAAAAATGTGATGCAACTGAATTTTTTCTTTCAGAGAGTGATGAATGTCCAGAATTTGCTAACCCAATGACTCATGGAGTCTAGATCACTGAGAGTATTTAGAGTGGTAGAGAGTTATAGAGGTATACAGCATAGAAATAGACCCTTTGGTCCGACTTGCCCATGCTGAACAGGTATCTTAAATTATTCACATCTCATTTGCCAGCATTTGGCCCATATCACTCGAAATCCTTTCTATTTGTATATCCATTGAGGTGCCTTTTAATTATTGTAATTGTACTAGCCTCCACTTCTTCTGGGAGCTTGTTCCATACACACACCACCCTCTGTGCAAAAGTGTTGCCTCTTAGATCCCTTTTAAATCTTTCTCCTCTCACCTTGAATCTATACCCTCTAGTTTTGAACTCCCCAACCCTGGGGAAAAGGCCTTGTCTATTTGCCCTATCCACGCCCCTCATGATTTTATAAACCTCTACAAGGTCACCCCTCAGGCTCTGATGCTCCAGGGAAAATAGCCCCAGACTATTCAGTCTCTCTGTATAGCTCAAACCCTCCAACCCTGGCAACGTCCTTGGAAATCTTTTCTGAACTCTTTTAAGTTTCACAACACCCTTCTTATAGCAGAGAATCCAGAATTTCACTCAGTATTCCAAAACTGACCTGACCAAGGTCCCATACAGCTGCAACATGACCTCTCAACTCTTATACTCAATGTGCTGTCCAATAAAAGCAAACATACTATTGCCTTCTTCAGTATCCTATCCACCTGCGACACCGCCTTTAAGGAACTATGAACCAGTATTCCATGGTCTTTTTGTTCAGCAATATTTCCCAGGACCTTACCATTAAGTGTCTCAGTCCTGCCATGATTCGTGTTTCCAAAATGCAGCACATCACGTTTATCTGAATTAAACTCCATCTGCCACTCTTTGGCCCATTGGCCCATCTGATCATGATCTCATTCTACTTTGAGGTCACCTTCTTTGTTGTCCACTATACCTCCAATTTTGATGTTATGTGTAAACCTACTAACTACACCTACTATGGTCACATCCAAATCATTTATATAACTGATGAAAAACAGGGTACCCAGAACCGAATCTTGTAGCACACCATTGATCACAAGTGTCCAGTCTGAAAACCACCCTCCACCACTACTCTCTGTCTTTTATCTTCGAGCCAGTTCTATATCCAAATGATTAGCTCTCCTTCTATTCCATTTGATCCAATCTTGGTAACCCATCTACCATGAGGAACCTTGTTGAACACCTTGTGGAGTCTATATACATCACATCACATTCACCACTGTACCCTCATCAATCCTCTTTGTTACTTCTTCAAAAGCTCAATCAAGTTAGTGAGACATGATTTCCCACACACAAAGCTGACTATCCTTAATCAGTGTTTGCGTTTCCAAATACGTCTCAAGCCTGTTCCTCAGGATACCCTCCAACAACTGGTCCACCACCAATGTCAGACTCACATGTGGTTATTGATGATACAACTATCTCAGCAGGGGGACCAGCAATCACTTCCCTAACTCCCCACCTGAACAGTTCACCTGATCAGATCCTGGGGATTTATCCCCCTTTGTGCATTGTACAATGTCCAGCACCTCCTCCTCTGTAATGCAGACATTTTTTCAAGATGCCAGGTTTTACATCTTCCATATCCTCCTCCACAGCAAACACTGATGCAAAATACTCATTTAGTGTCTCCATTATCTGCTGTGATTCAACTCATAGGCAGCCTTGCTGATCTCTATCAGGCCTATTCTTATGATTCTTATGATTTTAAAATACTCAGGACTTGAGAGCTATGAGGATCCAGTCTGAAAGAGTTGTTGAGGCCTGGCACTAATTAGCCATGATCCTATAGAATTGTGGACTACATTTGAGGATTGAATGTCTTACTCATGCACCTATTTCCTATGTTTTTGTTTCTACAGGTATTCCCATTTATCTGGTAACCAGTGGTCATTTTCCCGTAATGGAGATCCTTATCCGATTTCATTTCTTTAGCAGGGTTTATGTGCTCAGGTTTAATTAAAAATGTGAGAATAAAGTCTGAAAATGATGCATTGAAAAAGACACTTACAATAATCACCCATACCTCTGTTTCCATATGTTGTTTCTCAATAAACAGGCCAAGGCATTAATGTCAACATCTCTCTCTAAGATGGGAGTTGCCCGTTGTGATGGTTAATGGCTGTCTTGCAGTAGTTCTTTGAGTTTGCTTCTAGTGCCATTGTTTCCGCATGTTCCCTGGAAATATCTCTCTATTCCTATCACCCAGAGAACAACCCAAGATAGAAATGGAAATGAAAATGTCATCATTGCTCATCATGCTTATCCATTCCTTTATCATCTTCAGCGCAAGTCTTGGATACCCTTCAGCTGGGAGGGTATATCCAGCAAACCGGGGGTATTTTCACGAGGTCAAATACTAATGAGCAAGAGGGTCTGGTCTGAAAGTATTGGGCGAGTTACATTTGAATAATCCGTTAGTGAGAAACCTGGGGTTCCAAACCTCATGAATGTGGTTGCTGACACACCCTCAGGGCAGTAATTCTGCATTTATGCTAGCCAACGCTGTGAGTTTTTGCTGTATTAGCTATTAGTTGTCGGGGTAGCAAAGATGCCTCAGGAAACACCCACCATAATATTTGCACCAGCTTCCTATGCTGTTATCTCTGCTCACTGCACCTCTATGCTTTCAGATATTAAAATGCCAATGGATAATTCAGAAAGTCTGGAACCAGATCTCTGTAACTGATTTGTCTCCTCCACCACTGCAGCTCCGTTCTCAATCTTTGTTGCTCGTTTCTAACCTCCCCATTCGCAGGAAAATGTATGTTTGTTTATTCAGCTGCAAGAGAAATCAATTTGCCCTTTGTTTAATCATTCGTGGGATGTGGGTGTCACTGGAAATGTGGTTGGGCATATTCAATTGGGACTTTCAAGAGGGCATTGGGATGATAATTCAGATATAAATAATGTGTAAGGCTATGGCGAAAAGACGTATAATTGGCACATTGTAGTGATGCTCATTTAATGAGCCAGTTTAGACACCATGAGCCAAATGGCTTCCTTCTGCACCATTATGTTTCTGTGATTCTGCAATTTAGCGAATTTTCTCTCTGCCATCTTACATTCACCGTATTGCTGCTACCTTCTAAACTTTCTATCACCCTCTCCCACTCTCACTGTTACCGACAACATCTTCACTCACTTGCTCTCACTTACCCCCGCCTCCAACACCATTTACACTGCCTCCACATTCAGGTCACCATGGCATCTTTTTTAACCTGCACCAGGGCAAGAAGAGACAAAAACAAGTGATGAGGGGCCTGAAATTTGGTTCTTCACCCCTTTGAGAAGATGGACTGTGACCCTATCCTCTCTGAGCAGCTGACTGTATGTGCCCAAGCTCCTGGACTGACATTGGAAGCTTCCCTTGACTTCTGTACCTGAATGGCTTGACAGAAAGGTGTCTTCCTTGACTGGACTGAGGATCTACCTCCCTTAGAATCTGAGGCATGGTCATTTGGTTAAAGCAATGTGATATGTTTGCAGCTGATACATGGCGCAAGTATGATATCAATGTAACACAGCGCCAAACAGCAACAAGTTCACCCACTTAACTGATGGCTGTGGACAAGCAAGACAAGCTTCCTGGCTTTCCTGTGTTAAAGGCAAGGCAAGATATAAGCCTTTTAGCACTGGTGATGTGCAAATAGGCAAGGCAAGGCAGGGACATTGTGAGGATTCACATGGACTCAAAGCAAGTGACATAGAGAGCAATGGCCCTAAGGTGCAGGCAAGTCCAATCTGTGAGCTGGGTGCTTGCCCAAGTGTGCCCAAGGTCCATGAAGCAACCCCTGCAATAGTAAGAGCCAGTGCTCACACCAGTGCAACATTCAGTGCAGAAGACTACTGTGATTGGATCCAAGATACGTCACAAAAGTGCAGTGAAGCTGCTACTAATCAAATAGCAACAACCACTGATGTAGGGTGTGTGCAGCTCCAGTTTATGGAGCACACTCTGAGACCGTGTTGCCGGATGTTCAGGATGAATGTCTGGAGGATTATAGGGGACCTAGAGTTGCCAGGTACCTAACCTGAGTTTCATATTAGGAGCTTATGGTGTCTAGTTTCTATCCAAGGGATGGTATAATGGGAACTTGCATATTACTGAGCCAAAATTATTGAATAATGAGCATTAGCTGTAGAGTTATGGAATCATACAGCACAGAAACAGGTCCTTCAGCCCAACTCATCCATGCTGACCGAGATATCCTAAATTGATCTAGTCCAATTTGCCAACATTTGGCCCATATCCCTCTAAACCCTTCCTATTCATGTACCCATCCAGGTGCCTTTTAAATGTATCCCCCTCCATAGACATAACACTCCCTACTTGAAAACGTTGCCTCTCAGGTTCCTTTTAAACTATTCCCCTCTCACTTATGCCCTCTGCATTTTGGACTCCCCTACCCTGGGAAAAAAACCTTGATTATTCACACCTTCTATGCCCCTTAATATCTGATTAACCACTATAAGGTCACCCCTTAGCCTTCAATGTTCCAGGGATTAAAAGCACCAGCCTTCCCAGCCTTTCCCTAAAGCTCAAATGCCCCAATCCTGGCAACATCTGTGTAAATCTTTCCTGCATGCTTTCAAGGTTAAAAACGTCTTTCCTATAGTAAGGGGACCAGAATTGAATGCAGTATTCTAAAAATGGCCTCACCGAAGTCCTGTATACCCGCAACATGAAGTTCCAACTCCTAAACTCATTGCGCTAACTGCTGAAGGCAAGCATGCCAAATGCTTTCTTCACCACCCTGTTCACCTGCAACTCTACTTTCAAAGAATTATGCACCTGCACTCCTCGGTCTCTTTGCTCAACAACACCACTCAGGGGCTTATCATTAATTGTATAAGTCTGCCCTGGTTTGCTTTACCAAAATGCAGCATCTCACATTTATCTAAATTAAACTCCATCTGTTACTCCTCGGCCCATGGGTCCATCTGATCAAGATCCCGTTGTCTTCTGAGATAACCTTCTTCACTGTCCACTACACCTCCAATTTTGGTGTCATCTGCAAACTTACTAACCATATTTCCTATATTCACATCCAAATCATTCCTATAAATGATGAAAAGCAGTAGATACAGCACTGATCTTTGTGGCATGTTGCTGGTCATAGGTCTCCAGTCCCAAAAACAACCTTCTACCACCACCTTCTGTCTCTTACCTTCAAGCCAATTTTGAATCCAGTTGGCTAGCTCCCCCTGAATTCTATACCATCTAACCTTGCTAACCAGTCTACCACGTGGAATGTTGTTGCATGCCTTGCTGAAAATGGACAATATCTACCGTTCTGCCTTCATCAATTTTTTTTTGTCACCTCTTCAAAAAGGTCTATCAAATTTGTGGGACACGGTTTCCTGTGCACAAAGCTATGTTGACTATCCCTAATCAGTCCTGCCATTCCAAATGCATGTAAATCCTATCCCTCAGAATCCCCTCCAGCAGCTAAGTTATCATTGACGTTAGACTCACTGATCTATAGTTCCCTCTGGCTTCTCCTTACTCCATTTCTTAAATAATGGCACCACATTAGCCACTCTCCAGTCTTCCAGTACCTCACCAATGGGTGTTGATGATGCAAATTCAATAGTGATAATCCTCATTAATAGGCCACTCATCATTCACTGGGGAGAATCTCATCTCAATGTCCAAATGTCCAAAATGTACAAAACGCTAATGCGGCCTCACTTGGAATATTACGTGTAGTTCTGATCGCCCCATTACAGGAAGGATGTGGAAGCATTGGAAAAGGTGCAGAAGAGATTTACCAGGACGTTGCCTGGTCTGGAGTGGAGGCCCTTTGAAGAAAGGCTGAGGGGCTTGGGTCTGTTCTCATTGGAGAGAAGGAGGCTAAGAGGGGATTTAATAGAGACATACAAGGTAATCAGAGGAGTAGATAGGGTGGACAGTGGGAGTCTTTTTCCGAGGTTGATGATGTCAGCTTGTATGAGGGGGCATAGCTACAAATTGAGGGGTGATAGATTTAAGACAGATGTCAGAGGCAGGTTCTTTACTCAGAAAGTGGTAAGGGCATGGAACGGCCTGCCTGCAAATGTAGTTAACTCAGCCACATTAGGGGCATTTAAACAGTCCTTGGATAAGCATATGGATGATGATGGGATAGTGTAGGGGGATGGGCTTAGATTAGCTCACAGGTCAGCGCAACATCAAGGGCCGAAGGGCCTGTTCTGCGCTGTATTGTTCTATGTTATAAGTTCCATGTTCCATTGTCTATATTCTATGCCCAAGACAAGGTTGGAAAATGGAACTTGTTGGTCTCAACATCAAGAATGTTCTCTTGAAAGGTCATCCAATATCTCACCCAGTTTCTGCAAATTACAATTTGTTTTATTTCAGACGTACTTGTTTTCCTTTGAAAATCAGACCTCGAGATATTGAGGTTGTCCATATTTGGCCATCTGGTAACTATGTCAGCATCTCAGGCTACCCTTCTAAGAAGCTTTTGCATTATTCATGTCTGTAATTGAAGTTGGTCACATTTATGTTGACCGAAATGCAATAGAATCAATTTTGAGAACGACTTCCACTTCAATGTCCATTCAGGCTATTTGTAGATCCTGTAGAATATCTGCATCCCAACAACTGCCCAATACATCTGAGGTGACATTTTTGGTCAGAGATAATGGGAACTGCAGATGCTGGAGAATCCAAGATAACAAAGTGTGAAGCTGGATGAACACAGCAGGCCAAGCAGCATCTCAAGAGCACAAAAGCTGACGTTTCGGGTCTAGACGCTTCATCAGCTCTCTGATGAAGGGTCTAGGCCCGAAATGTCAGCTTTTGTGCTCCTGAGATGCTGCTTGGCCTGCTGTGTTCCTCCAGCTTCACACTTTGTTATCTGACATTTTTGGTACCAGGTTTGTAGCAGATGTTGAAGTCGGACCCTGTCACTTTAATGGGAGTCATTATAGCGAAGGTGATGCACTGCTCAGGTTTGCACCAAGTCATCACCAATTGTTTGTAGCTCTCTGATGAAGGGTCTAGGCTCGAAACCTCAGCTTTTGTGCTCCTGAGATGCTGCTTGGCCTGCTGTGTTCATCCAGCCTCACATTTTATTATTTCCAATTGTTTGTAATTGGTTTATATGGTGAAAAGCTTATAGATACATAGAATGCCAGAGATTGAATAGGTCATTTGCCCCTTCAAGCCTGTTCCACCATTCAATATGATCATGCCTAATCATTCAATTCAGCATCCTGTTCTCGTTTCCTGCCCATACTCTTTGATCCTTTTTGTCTTAAAAACTCTCAACAGCTTTCTTAAAAGTCTCCACTGTCTTGGCCTCAAAAATGACTGGTGGCAGAGAACTCCACAGACTCACCACTCTATGGATGAACGTATTCCTTCTTGTCTCTGCCCTAAGAAGACTACACTTTATCCTAAGACTGTGGCCCCTGATTCTGGACTCCCTCATCATCGAGAACATCCTTCCTGCACCTACCCTAGCTAATTCTATTAAAATGTTGCAGATTTCTATGAAGTCATCCCACATTCTTCTAAATTCTAGTGAGCATAGATCTAATCGATCCAGTCTGTTTGCTGTACATTAGTCCTGCCATTCCAGGAATCAGAGTAATAAATTTCCTTTGCATTCCCTCAATAGACAGAACATCTTTAATATGTCATAAGGAGACCCCAAACTGCACACAATACTGCACATAAACCTGTGTACAGTTGCAGCAAGATAATCAACTCCTATACTTGAATCCAGGCAGATAGATGGAGAATCTTGTGATCTCAATGCCAAAGCAAGTGTTTCATGCTCCATTTTGGAGTAATTGGGCTGTGCTTGAAGGAAGCTTTTTGATCCTAATGTAATTGGTTTGTCATTTTGCGCGATGTATGCTCATCAACTTTCCAGATAGTGTTGACTTTTGGGATTGTCTATGTCCTTCAGTGCTACAGGGTGCAAGTTTCTGCTGACAACACATATTGGAGAAATCAAGCATATGTTGACTACCCTCCCACCACAACTATGGCACATCCTTCTTTTGGAGCACCCTCACTAATGATACTTCACCAGAAAACTTCAGAATATATGGTGCCAAGAAATTGAAGAACCCATGGTCTTATTTATCTTGTGAAATGGAAATTTGTCTTACAACTTTGGCCATTCCTCAGTCAGATTGATTTTGCAACCTAGCTCTATAGATCCCAAACAATGATCAGACATGCATTCATCTGGCAATTCTTGCTGTTGAAGAAAAGCCTTTTGTGGCAAGTTACCACCATCAGCAAATGAAAATTCCTATCAGGATCTTCTTTAGTTTTGCCCATTGCTACAAAATTGTCAGTATTCTATATTGCCCTGGACCAGACTAAACCCCCTGCAAATATATCAAAGAGATAGCCTAGACCCTAACTTTTATCTTAATCAAAGGCAAGTGTAAGGTGCTGTGTTCCAGATGTACATTGATTATTCACACTGTTTAACTTTAAGCAAAACGCACTTTATTCTTATCCCCAGTTAAAGTGCAAAAGAAAAAATAATTGGCAAAACTTTAAATTTCTTGAAAAATTAAGAGAATAATAGATTATTTAACAACTAAACAGCAACAGTCCCAATATAGTAACATCCCATAAGCATACCCTTGGCAAATTCAGTAAAATAGATTGTTTCAATGAAATTCTAGCAGCAAGAAGATAACACCAGATTTTAGCTATAACAAAGCCAGGAAAAACAGCTTTCACATCCCAATTCAAGACGCCAGCAACAATTACTGAAAACTAAAACAAAAAATCTTGTTTCTATGGGAGCATAACCTCGCTCATTCAGGCTCCTTTTATTGTTTCAACTTTAAAAACAAAACCATGGCCTCACAAGTTGTTTAGTTTATTGGCTTTGAGCAGACTGCTCATTACCTCTGTTTCAACCTCTCTTCATAGAAAGAAGGACAAAATATACCTCTTAAAGCCCATAGTAATATTACAATGTGCCTCCTGACATACTTTCTGTAATACCTTCCACATACTGCAGGAACAGATACTGGCTTATATATAAACCAAAAAGTAGTCCCCAGGAGCAATATTTTCTAAATGATGTTGTGATGATAGTGACTTATTGATATTCTTTAGCTAGGTTTCTTTTGTCCAAAGTCCATGTGGCTTGGAGAAGTATTTAGCTCCTACAAACTTGTGATTCATTTCCTCTAGAGTTAGAATCTTATGCTGGTTCTTTTTATTGAGAGGTTTAGATATTTCAGATCTAGGCATACTTGTTTTGAATGTCCACACTAGTGTGTATGCTAATACACACAACAAAAGATGCCAATACACCTATGTCATTCAATCACGCTTCAGCCTTTATTATATGTGAACATTGCACTTTCTGGGAGAGTTGGCTGATGAAATTGCAGCTTCTCTCAGGTGCAATACAGCCACACCATTACAATTTCTTGTGATATCACACTTGCCTGGGCATTTTTTTGTAAATCATGGATTGACTCAATATGACCATTCCTGATCTCTTCTGCTTTTATTGGCACCTTGGCGATCACTTGGATATTAAGAATTTTGAGACATGTATCCATTAATTATTCATCTATTGGTAGGTGGTGGGTTCCTTGAGCCTATCAATTAAAATAATTGTAGTTTCCACACTGAATTGCCGCAGCTGCTGTTTCTGATATATATAAATGACTTGGATAAAAATGTAGATGGGTGTATTAGTAAGTTTGCAGAGGATACAAGAATTGGAGGAGTTGTGGACAGCGTAGAAGGTTGTCAAAGGATACAGCAGAATATAGATTAGTTGCAGGTATGGGCGGAGAAATGGCAGATGGAGTGTAATCTGGCTAAGTATGAGGTGCTGAATTTTGGATGATCAGAGGTTAAGAAAAAATATACAGTTAATGGCAGACTCCGAACAGCATTGACGTAGAGAAGGATCTTGGGGTTCAAGTCCATACCTCCCTGAAAGTGGCTATGCAAGTAGATAGGGTGGTAGAGAAGGTGTATGGCATGCTTGCCTTTACTGGTGGGGTACAAGAGTTAAGATACCATGAATGAGCTTCATTAGACTTTAGTTAGGCCACACTTAGTGTATTGTGTTCAATACTGATTGCCACATTACAGGAAGGATGTGGAGGCTTTGGAGGGAGTGCAAAAGATGTTTAACAGGGTGTTGCCCGAATTAGAGGGTATGAATTATAAGGAGAGGCTAGAAAAACTCGGATTGTTTTCTCTTGAGCAGTGGACGTTAAGGGGAAACTTGATAAAAATCTACAACATTATGAGATGCATAGATAGAGTTGACGGCCAGAATCTTTTTCCCAGGTTGAAATGTCTAATACTAGGGGGCATGCATTTAAGGTAAGAGGGGGAAATCCCACAGGAGATGTGAGGGGTAAGTTTTACACAGAGAGTGGTAGGAGTCTGGAACACACTGCCAGGGGTGGTGGTGGAGGCAGATACTGTAGGGACATTTAAGGTACTTTTAGATAAGCACATGGATATGCAAGAAATGAAGGAATATGGACCAAGGGCAGGCAGAAGGGATTAGTCTCATTTGGCATCGTGCTCAGCACACCATCGTAGGCCAAAGGGCCTGTTCCTGTGCTGTAGTTCTACCTTCTATGTTCTAGTCTACATATGTTAGTGGACTGATGTATTAATGGAGATTAATGTGCTATGAAGGTCAAAGCCTAAAGATAGCCATTAGACATCCTTCTGCTGCAGATAAAGAAAGATTCTCTCTCACATTTAGTGCTGGAAGCCAAGTAAGCCAGTGAAATCATCATCAGAAGGGAAGCAGGGCCAAAGAATGTCAGCTAATTTGCTGAACCTGAAATCAAAATCAACTGCTTCACTATCAACATCTGTTTTACAATTATGATCTGACTTAACAATTACAATTCTCCACCATCTATTCTTCATGGAACCCAAAAACTGATTTATATATCATTTTAACCGTTATCTTCTTTACTCAACTCACATTTCTAATCATGTGAGCCACAGTTTATCATCCTTTCTTGCATTTAGTAGCTAATGAACATACCTGCAAGTTTTGAGAAGATTTGTAGCTCAGGTTGAGGTTCTGGATGTGAGTTTGCTCGCTGAGCTGGAAGGTTAGTTTTCAGGCATTGTCACTTTTTTTTATTTGAAAAAATATACTTTATTCATAAGATGTACGAAAAATAAAACATATTTATACACCTACCCAGTCATGCAAGCCGCTCTGGGTTACCCAGAGGGTACGTACACCAACTAAGGGGAAAAAAAAGAAGAAAAATACAAAGCAAAGAAAATACCCCAGCAGTCGTCACCCCGCACAGTCCCCGTTGGCCCCCTGACCAGTTGGGGAAGGCGCCAGCTGGACCCAGTTACTAGATAGGGCCCTTTTTTCCATTCTGGATGAGGGGTTTCATACGGTGGTCTTTCCCCACCGCGCCTCGGCAGTGGCTGCCCCAAGCTTTAGCGCGTCCCTCATCACGTAGTCCTGGACCTTGGAGTGCGCCAGTCTGCAACACTCGGTCGGGGTCAGTTCTTTCAGCTGGCAGACCAGCAAGTTGCGGGCAGACCAAAGAGCGTCTTTCACCGCATTGATGGTCGGTCTCGGTGTGCATCCCGGGAAACAGCCCATAGAATCCCGCGTCACGGAGCTGCTCGGGATGAACCACGACAAATACCACTGCATCCCCCTCCAGACCTCCTGCACATAGGCACACTCCAGAAGGAGGTGATCGACAGTCTCGTCCCCCCCGCAGCCACCTCGAGGGCAGCGTGAGGTGGCACAGAGATTCCGGGCATGTATAAAGGATCTCACTGGCAGAGCCCCTCTCACCGCCAGCCAAGCAATGTCCTTGTGCTTGTTTGAAAGTTCTGGCGATGAGGCATTCTGCCAAACGATTTTGGCAGTCTGCGTGGGGAACCACACGACAGGATCCACCCTCTCCTTTTCCCGAAGGGTCTCGAGGATACTACGTGCTGACCACTGCCTGATGGCCTTGTGGTCAAAGGTGTTTCCTTTCAAAAATTTCTCCACGAAAGACAGGTGGTACAGGATGGTCCAACTACTCGGAGCGTTCCATGGCAACGAGGCCAGGCCCATCATTCACAACACCGGGACAGGTAGAACCTCAGTAAGTAGTGACACTTGGTGTTTGCGTACTGAGGATCTACGCACAGCTTGATGCAGCCGCACACAAAGGTAGCCATCAGGGCGAGGGTGGCGTTCGGTACGCCCTTTCCCCCATTTTCCAGGTCTTTGTACATGGTGTCCCTGCGGATCCGGTCCATCCTCGACCCCCAAATGAAGTGGAAGATGGCCCGGGTGACCGCAGCGGCGCAGGTCCAGAGAATATGCCAGGCCTGCTCCACATACAACAGTACCGAAAGCCCCTCGCACCTGACAACCAGGTTCTTACCCGTGATGGAGAGGGACTGGAGCGTCCACCTGCCCAGCTTCTGCTTCAGTTTGGTGATACGCTCCTCCCAAGTCTTAGTGCACGCCCCAGCTCCACCAAACCAAACACCCAGCACCTTCAGGTAGTCTGTCCTGACAGTGAAGGGGATGAAGGAGCAGTCGTCCCAGTTCCCAAAGAACATGACCTCGCTCTTACCCCTATTGACTTTGGCACCCGAGGCCAGTTCAAACTGGCCGCAGATGTCCAACAGCCTACTCGCCGACCGACGATCGGTGCAGAAGATGGCGACATCGTCCATGTACAGGGAGGTCTTGACCTGAAGGCCTCCGCTGCCTGAGATAGTCACGCCCTTCAGGCTCATGTCCTTCCTGATGGATGCGGCGAAGGGCTCCACACAGCACACAAACAAGGCAGGAGAGAGCGGGCAGCCCTGCCTGACTCCAGATCTGACGGGAAAACTGTCCGATTCCCACCGGTTGATCAAGACTGCGCTAACGATGTTGGTGTAGAGCAGCTGGATCCAATTGCGGATGCCCTCCCCGAATCCCTATTTGGAGAGGACGTCCCTCATGTAAGCATGAGAGACCCTGTCGAAGGCCTTCTCCTGGTCCAGGCTGACGAGGCAGGTGTCCACCCGCCTGTCCTGTACGTAGGCGATCGTTTCCCTGATGAGCGCGAGGCTCTCAGCAATCTTCCTGCCCGGCACAGCACAGGTTTGGTCAGGGTGAATCACCGACTCCAGGACAGACCTGACCAGGTTGGCTATGACCTTGGCCAGGATTTTGTAGTCCACGTTCAAAAGTGAAATGGGACGCCAATTCTTAATTTCTTCCCTCTCCCCCTTCCTCTTGTAAATGAGGGTGATGATGCCCTTCCTCATGAACTTGCACATTTCCCCTGCCCGAAGCACACTATCGCACACCTCCAGCAGGTCCTGGCCGACCAGGTCCCACAGAGCGGAATACAGCTCAACCGGTATGCCATCGCTCCCGGGAGTCCTATTCCTCTCCAAGGACTTGAGGGCTCTGGTCAGCTCGTCCAGGGATATCGGCCGGTCCAGCCACTCCCTCGTGCCATCGTTGAAGACCTCCGTGATAGACGACAGGAACGACTTGGAGGCCGTGCTGTCCATGGGCATCGTGTCGTACAGTCCGGCATAGAAGTATCTGCTGATCCTCAAAATGTCAGGCCGAGACAACGTCACCGAGCCATCGTCCTCCTTCAGCCGGCTAAGCACAGAGCTCTCTTTGTGCACCTTCTGAAAGAAGAAAAGCGAGCACGTCCTGTCCTGCTCCACTGAGCGGACCCTGGACCGGAAGATTATCCGGGAGGCCTCCGCGGCGAAGATCAAGGCTTGCTGGCCACTCACCTCGCGGAGGTCCTCCGTGACATCGACCCCCATCAACTGCAGAAGGAGCAGGTTCTGCACTTTTTTCTGGAGTCGCGACAGCTTTCCCCGCCTCTCTCTTGCCTTCTGAACACCCTTGAGGACAAAGAACCTCTTGATGTTCTCCTTCACCGTCTCCCACCAGTCGCCCGGAGACTCAAAGAGGGGTTTCACGGTTCTCCAACCGGCGTACTCCCTCTTCAGCTCCTCGACATTCTCTGGGGTCAACAGAGTCGTGTTGAGCTTCCACGTCCCCTTGCCGGCTGGCTGGTCGTCCTGTAAGTGACAGTCGGCCAGCAGGAGGCAGTGGTCAGAGAAGAACACCGGCTCGATGCCGGTGGACCTGACCGAGAACGTCCGTGACACAAACAGCAAGTCTATCCTTGAGCGGATAGACCCGTCTGGCCGCGACCAGGTGTACCTCTGCTGCGCTCCGTCTGCAGGGGTGCTGAAGATGTCGAGCAGCTTGGCATCCTTCGCCGTGCCCATCAGGAATCTGGATGTGACGGCCAGTTGACTCCCCCCACCCGCTGTCCCCACGCCGGATCTTGCATCTGCATCGATGATGCAGTTGAAGTCTCCGCCTAGGATGACCGGCCTGGACGTAGCCAGCAGGGGTGGAAGCCGCTGCAGGACGGCCAACCGCTCACTCCGTACCGCTGGGGCGTACACATTGATCAGCCTCAGGGGAGCGTTCCTATAGGTGATGTCAGCCACTAGGAGGCGCCCCCCCACCACCTCCTGAACTTGAGAGATGGTGAAGTTGTGCCCCCGCAGCAGAATAGCCAGGCCTGAGGAGCGACAGTCGTTACCCCCCGATCAGATCGAAGGCCCACAGGTCCAGGCGCCGGACCATTTCCCGTACCTGCTGAGGTGCGGTATCCCGCACTCCTGCAAAAACAGGAGGTCCGCCTCGATGGTGGTCAGGTAGGCCAACGTGGATACACATCTTGTGGTGGACCTGACACTGCGCACATTAATGCTCGCAACTCGTACCCCCATTGTGGGCAGTGACCGCAGTACCCTCCCCAAGTCCAAGGTCCAGCCCCTCCATCTGTCCGTTCATGCCCATTGCCCGGGCTAACTGCTGGACGCTCTCCAGGCTCAGGAAACCGTCCATGCTGCCTTCCGGGTGGCATCCCCCTGTCAGGCGTGCGGAGGCAGGAGGGTCCGGCTCCGGGTCAGGCTGGGGACGCGCTGTTTCCTCCTTCCCGCTTGGAAGTTCCGGGGGACCCTCCAGTGCTCCAGCGGCACTTGACTGGGTGTCGGAGGGAGCCTCAGGACGCCTCCCATCACCTGGAAGCGGGGTGCTGCTTTCCTTCTCCCTTGAGATCTTTAACTTCTGCTTCGGGTGGGCCCTCTCCGAATCCCCCTCGTCAGAGGAGCTCTTATGGCCCCCCTGTAGCTGCTTCTTCCTGTCTGACGGTTGCGGTTCCTGGGCCCATCGACGCACCTTCCTCCTCGCTTTCCGGACTGTTGTCCACTCCCCTGGGTCACCTGTCGCCGCCTCCATCGACTCCTGGTTGTCGGGGGGGAATCGGAGCCTGCAGGGGTGCTTTGCTGGCCTCGGGCCCATCCTGCGGGGCTGGGCCCTCCTGCATGGCCTGGCCCTCCTGCACATTAGTGGGGTCCTTGCTGGGCCCTGGTGCCTTCCTCTCCTCCGGGGTGGCTGGCCCCGCATTGCCCCTGCCGGCGACTTGGGCGTAGGTGGTCCCCCGCCGCGGGCATGCCCTATAGAGGTGGCCCGCTTCCCCGCAAAGGTTGCAGCTTTTCTCTTGTGGGCAATCCTTTGCAAGGCGTCCCTCCTCCCTGCAGATGGTGGCTTTGCAGTCGGCCGCCACGTGACCTGACCCACCACAGGCATGGCAGACTTTAGGTTGCCCTGCATAGGTCAAGTAGCCCCTGCTCCCGCCGATCGCGAAGCTGGACGGTGGGTGTACGACATTCCCATCCGCGCCCATCCTCAGCGTCACCCTGACCTGCCTCTTACTCGTCCAGATGCCAAAGGGGTCCATGATGTCAGTTAGGTCCCCTTCCATCTTCACGTACCTTCCGAGGAAGGTCAGGACATCAACTGCTGGCACATGCGGGTTGTACATATGTGCAGTCACCATACGGCTCCTCTGCGCTGGCATCACAAACAGCGGGACAGCGGTCAATACAGAGAGGTGGCCCTCACCTCCTTTCTCCTTGAAAACCTCCAGGAAGCGCTCGCAAAGCTTGGCACTCCTGAAGGTTACATCGTAAAAACCTCCTCCGGGGAAATCCTGCAGGCAGTAAATGTCCGTAGCAGCGAACCCACAACAGTCCAACAGGACCCTCTTCACGAAGAAGGTGCGGTCCACAGGTGCACCTTCATCCACCTTCTTTACAGAAACACGGATGGTGTTCCGGACCCCCTGACCTGGGGCACGAGCACTTGCCGCAGCCATCGTTGCAGGTTGGCTGCTCCCCTGAACCAGCGTTAGGCCGAAGCCAGCATTAAGATCCACTGGTCGCAAGGGTGGACAGCCAACCCGACGTCCTCCTTTCACCTCCAAGACAGCACTCTCCTCCTCTCAGTCCACAAGAGAGTGGGTCTTTATTTTGTTCCAGATGTAAGCTGGTTCACTGAGCTTGCCAGTTTGTTCCCAGATGCTTTGTCACCATTCTAGGTAACATCAACAGTGAACCTCCAACGAAGCGCTGGTGTTATGTCCCGCTTTCTATTTATCTGGTTAGGTTTCCTTGGGTTGGTGATGTCACTTCCTGTTCTTTTCCTCAGGGGATGGTAGATTGGCTCCAAATCCATGTGTTTGTTGATGGAGTTCTGGTTGGAATGCCATGCTTCTCGGAATTCTCGTGCGTGTCTCTGTTTGGCTTGTCCTAGGATGGATGTGTTGTCCCAATCAAAGTGGTGTCCTTCCTCATCTGTATGTAAGGATACGAGTGATAGTGGGTCATGTCGTTTTGTGGCTAGTTGATGTTCATGTATCCTGGTGGCTAGCTTTCTGCCTGTTTGTCCAATGTAGTGTTTGTCACAGTTCTTGCAAGGTATTTTGTCGATGACGTGAGTCATCTGTGACAAACAGTGACAAACACTACATTGGACAAACAGGCAGAAAGATAGCCACCAGGATACATGAACATCAACTAGACACAAAACAACATGACCCACTATCACTCGTATCCTTACATACAGATGAGGGAGGACACCACTTTGATTGGGACAACATATCCATCCTCGGACAAGCCAAACAGAGACACGCATGAGAATTCCTCAAAGCATGGCATTCCAACTGGAACTCCATCAACAAACACATTGATTTGGAGCCAATCTACCATCCCCTGAGAAAAAGAACAGGAAATGACATCACCAACCCAAGGAAACCTAACCAGATAAATAGAAAGCAGGACATAACACCAGCGCTTCGTCGGAGGCTCACTGATGATGTTACCTAGAATGGTGACGAAACGTCTGAAAACTAACCTTCCAGCTCAGCGAGCAAACTCACATCCAAATGAACATACCCTTTCTTTAACTCAAGGAAGCTTGGGTAATCTGACTCCTTTCAAAACATCAGAACATCTGGATTGGTGAAAGGTTCCCTCAAGAGAAGTGATCCTTTTCAAATTAATCTTGAGGAACAAATGAAAGATGGGTTGAATGAAGACGGAACCAATTCATCTCTCTGGGAGCATAACTACAAAGGGATATCATATTTGGGATTATTAATAATTTGGGAATTTGGCTCAGGAATTGATCATAATAGTGATCCCATTATTCTTTTGCATTACCCACCTGAACCGATCTTGGAATGTAGTCCAGCTTTATAAGAATGTGATAGAATTTACCGCACAGTTTCCTTGCTGTCTAAGCACTATCTGTTGTGCCATTTGTGCTGGCTGCTCAGCTGGTTTGTGATGCTGAGTGAAGCCAACAGTTTGGGTTCAATTCCTGTATGAGTTGAACTGATGAAGAAGGTCTCAACTTTGTATCTCACCTGAGCTGATGATCCTCAGGTTACACTCACTACCAGTTATCTCTCTCTATCCAATAAGGGAGTGAAGCTGTGGTAATGTTACCATTTATAATAGTGTAATGCTTGCTGAAATAACTGCACAGACGTCAGTGTTCCATCACCAAATCATGCTTTATTTACAAGTGCACAGTACTTGGGCTGTGGCCAGCCAGCTCACAATCAATCCCACAACTGAGGAGATTCTAACCTCCAGGTTATATTGGTCAACCAAGGCTTTCCTGATTGGGATTGTTAGCCTCGGACAATCAAGTACCTCATAGTCAATGAGGTCCACCTGGCTCCAATCACTACACCTCTCCTGACTAAGTCCCAGGATGCAAGTCTGGTCTTTCACTTGTAACTTCTTGCCAGCATCTTCATCTTGAAAATTTTGAATAACCCTGTTGGAGTTAGGCCAGTATCTGGTGGTGACCTTCACTAGGGACAATCACCTTTGCTCTCTCTAAGTAATATACCATCCTCTATGGCGATCTGGTCTCACTGGGTCCAAAATGGTTTCAATCCAGATTGTGATGGCCCTTCTGTTTTCCCCATTACCACTAGCTGTTTTAGTCTTATGAGGACAAGATCTTTGTGTCCACGGTCAGATATTCTCTGTGACTGGAAGGGTGTCCAGGAAGTTTAAAACCAAAATAGAATCTTGCAGGGGAGGTGCTACTGGTGGCATATCCGCTACTGGGAGGCAGCTCAAGGCACATGCATTACCCACTTGGCTTCCTGGATCGTGTTCTAACTAGTACGCATTGAGAATAAGAGCCCATTACAGAATTCTACTGGAACCTACAGGCAGCACTGGGGTTTGTGATCTGTTACTATGACAAATTCGCATCTGTAAAGATAGTGGTGGAACTTTCTCACACCACAGACAACCACTAAACTGTTTTTCTCTATCTGGGCATATTTGTATTCAGTATCAGGCAAAATCCGGGAAGCATACGCTATGGGGCATTCTTCTCCAATGGGCCACTAGTGAGCCAATACTACCCTGATACCCTACAGGGGGCTATCGCATGTTAGCACTTCCTCTCGCTTTGGATCGTAGTGCACCAACACCTTAAATGCGATATTTGTTTTTTCACTTCCCGAAGGCTGCTTCTTGGCTACATGACCATTTCCCAGGCTGACTTTTTTCGAAAGAAGGTGTAAGGGTGTGAAGATGGAGGCCGGGTTACCTATGAATTTTATGTAATAATTCCCCAGCACAAGGAAAGTCCTAAGCTCCGATACAGACATGGGAGCCAGGGCTCCTTTGATCGCCCTCACTTTCTCTTCCAGTGGGTGTAATCTGGTTTTGTCTCCTCTGTATCGCAGTAGGTCACTTGGGATGCCTGGAACATACAGTTTTCCCATTTAAGGTGTATGTCCAACTGGGAGAAATGTTTAAGCACTATGCCCAAGCTCCCCAAGTGCTCTTTATTGGTCTCCCCTATTATTAGTACATCACCCAGATAAACTGCAACCCTCGGTAGCCCTAGAAAACTGTTCTCCATGGACCACTGGAAAAGGTTGCAGCCTGATGATAACCCAAATGGCAGTCTGTACATTGATATAATCTCTTATGGAGTATTAATTATAGCGTACTTCTCAGGCACCTCATCCAATTTGCATCCTGGGACTTAGTCGGGAGAGGTGTAGTGATTGGTGTGGCTCATGTCCAACTTCGTAAAGAACAACACTCCCCACCAACTTTGCATACAGGTCCTCTATGTGAGGGATTCAGTATATTTCCAGGTCCGAAAAGTGGCTTACCATTTGCTTAAAATCCGCACTAAGGTGTTCTGAGCTATTAGGCTTCACAATCGGTACGACCGGGGCTACCCACTCTGCAAACCGCGGCTGGTGTGATGATTCCATCAATCTCCAGTCTCCTGATTTCTGCCTTTACTTTTGCACACAAGGCAAATTGCACTCGGCAGGTCTTGCAAAATCTCAGAATCGCAGCCTGGTCACACATGTCAAGTGGCTATGGGCCCTTTGATAGTCCCAATCTCTTCTTGAAAATCTCGTGGTATTTCACTGGGACCTCACTGAGGCAGTCTCTTTCCAATCAAAAAATGTTGAGCCAATCTCAGTGAATTTTTCTCAACCAATTCTGCCTCAATAGGCTTGAGCCTGAGCCTTTTACTACCAACAGTGGTAAATGCACCAACTGCTTCCTACAGGAGACTGGAGCCACAATCATACCTTTAATTTGCAAATGGATTCCCCAGTGTACGTTCTCTGTCTGGCTATAGTGCTGTGAAAGCTTCAAGGCTGGAGTCCCAAGTGAGCCTTGTTAAAGATAGACTCTGCAGCCAGATGCAGCATTGCCAGTGTTGACCCTCCAGGGGAACTGGGTGACCATTAACCAAACGTTAATTTAAATCAGTTCCAACTGGGATGTCTTTAAGGAAGTTAATTGTTCCAACCAACATGCAGAGGGACTTCCCAGGGTATGCACTCTCCTCGATACCAGATTATGAGTTTTCTTACTCACGCCAGGCCTTGTAGGACACCTTTGCTGTCTCAAGTCCGCACATCAACAGCAACTACAGTGGCTTTCCGGCCCAGATCCTCATGAACTGTTCAAACACTTGGACGAGGCTCGGATTTTTTATGGGGTTCTGCTGTGGGTTGGCCCGGGGTCCCTCTGCTCAGGAGATGCGCTGCATGAGGCTCTGTGATTGCTTACATTCAAGTGGTGCTCCCCAAGCTCATTTGGAGAGATGAGGGAGTCCACTTCCATTGGGATGCCCTGTAGAACTACAGGGCATTCCAATGGAAGTAGACACCCTCATCTGTCCAAAGGAACTTGGGGGAACACCATTTGAGTACAGACAATTGCAAGGCCAGCTGCAGTGCCTGTTTGAATTCTATTTCAATTTTAGCCAATAAGTACTTCTGCATGGTTACATCATTAATCCTACCTACCAAATGGTCTCTCAGCACGGCAGTCATCTCAACCACATTAAAAATCCTGAAATGGATTCCCCCCATTCTCTAAAGGCTGAATAAAACTGTCAGCATCTCAGGATTAGTGGTGGTTTGGGGTCATAATATTCCTTAACCAGCTCTGTCAACTCTTGGAAAGTTTCAGTGTCTGTTGCCTCTGAGAAAGTAAAGCCCCTTTTAACCAAGAATGCTGCAGGTCTGTAAGCATTCAGAAGGATTACTCGTTTTTCATCTGCCACAATGTCATTTGCCTCCACATCAGTCCCAGCCTTCAACAGCAGGATCAAATGAGTCAAGCTTTTCAAATAGATGCATGATGCCAGAAATGCTTACACCAACTCCAGGATGACAGTTGCAAGCAAATATTCTTCAAGCATATCCTGTTTTCTCCCGTCACCATGAAATAACTGCACAGAGGCCAGTATCCCGTCACCAAGTCACAATTTATTTATTTGTACATAAAACACTGGTTGTCGCCAGCCAGCTCGGAGTCAGTCCGCAACTGAGAAAATTCTAGTCTCCCTGTTTATATTGATCAGCCAGGGCTTACTTGATTGGCCCAGTTAACAACACCAAACAAGAACCTCATAGTCAATGAGGTCTAACTGGTTCTAATCACTGTACTCTCAAATACTATTGTCTGGCTACATATATTACATGTAAACTAGGAGTAGAGGTAGGTCATTCAACACTTTGAGCCTCATCCACCATTCAATATGACCATGGCCAATCCGCTATCTCAATGTCATATTCCCACTTTCTCCATAGGCACCTGGATGCCTTTAAAATCTAAACTTATCCATCTCTTTCCTAAATATACTCAGTGACTTGGCTTCCAAAGCTTTCCATGATAGAGAATTCCACACATTCACTTATATTTCAGTGAAATGTTTCCACATCTCAATCTGAAATAGCCTACCCCTTGCCCTGAAACTGTGGCCACTGGCTCTAGACTACCCAACCAGGGAAAACAATCTCCCTGCATCTCGTCTGTCGAGCCCTGTTAGAATTTTGTACGTTTTGATCAAACTCCCTTGCAATCTTCTGAACTCTCAGAGTCAAGATCCAGTCGGGTCCAGTTGAATCAAACCCTTCTCATAGGGCAGTATTGTCAATCCTGCTAGGAGCCTCGGGAAACTCTGTTGTAATTTGTCTACGGCAAGTATAGCCTTTTATCGGTAGGGAGACCAAAACTGCCCACAATACTCCTGGTGTGGTCTCACCAAGACCATATATAAAAGCAATAATGACATTCCTACTTCCTAGTTGCTTGCTGCATTGTGATCAACTTTCATTGACTTGTTTGGGAGGACACACAAATCTCCAAATACATCAATTAATTTTTAGTCTTTTTGTTTTACATAGAAGTGTATGACTTCACATTTAGTCATGCTGTACTGCATCTGCTGTGTTGTATTCGGTTCCCAAATCCAGGTCATTATGGGAGCCAGACACTGATGCTCGTGATACCGGCCGTTGGGGGAGAAAAAAAAAGACCCACTTACTCCTACTGTTTCCTATCAACCGATTCTTGATCAATGTCAATACATTACCGGCCTCAGCCCCGAGAACATTGCATCTCAAAATCACCCACAGGTTCTCTCAACAGCAAGAATTTTGCCTGTCAATTCTGTGAGACAGCCTACAGACGTGGCAAGTTTTCTGGAAAGCATAAGAGATTATTGTACCGGAGGAAGATGTAAAGTTTAGTGTCTATCACAAATTACGTCACATGAAGCAGCCAAGCTGCACACGTTTCCCGGACAGAGGTGAACCATCAGATCAGCTGTTAAAGCGTTTTGAAGAAGGAGCGAAATTAAAGTCATACACTCATTGGATCGGTTCCAAAAGACATACATTTCAAAATCACATTTGTTAACAGTTCAAGTTACCAGTCAAAATAATACTACTACTTTTAGTAAATGTTTTCATTTCCTGTCACGGACTGAGGTGGCTCAAAGTGGTGTTGACAACTCAATTTCTTACATACCGTGAATCTTATCATGAATTATCTGCTTATGTTACACGGGCTGCCCCAGGGCTTTGAACAAAGGGAAAGATGTTGTACCTGAGATAAGAGGTGAAACAATTTTTCTTTGTAAAAGCATTGTAAGCAAACCTGCGTCTGAATATCAGGGACGATGAAATGTGTTGCACTCCACTTGCCAGCTGTTACAGTTCAATGAAAGTACCAGTTTGCATTGTCTAGGCACAAGACTGATTTGAGGGTTGGCCATAAAGCTGGCCCCGCACAATGCAGCCACAGCAGACAATGGGTAGGGTAACAGCAAGCAGTCAAGTGAATGGCAGTCTGTGTTTATTCTGTAGCTTGAAGTTAAACAAAGATGCTTACTGTTAGGAACTGTCAGTTTTCCCGTTTCATGTTCTGCTTCATATGCCACCACCAGTCGGTCACACTAGCAATTCTGAGAAGGGAGATAAAATGGAGATTTAGTATTGTGTGGGTAACTTGATTAATCACTGACTAGGAGCAAATATACACTTATTATTAAAGAAACACCTATAGAAACGAGTGCAATGACCGAAAAAAATGTTTAGCACTCGTTAAGAGCCTCAATATATTTTAATCGTTCTTTTTTGGTTTTGTAGGCTGCTCCAATCTAGATTTAAAATAGGAAGAGAACGCACTGGGAGGACAGCTTCCATGGCAAGCCCCTGTGAGAATCCGTGCTCTTGCTCCAGTCAGTTTTCAAAGTGTCCAGAACCTTTAATTTGATACTTTTTTTTCCACTGCTGTCCACCACTTGTTCAAAGAAAACACATGATGCAATCACACTTGTCAGCAATGTTAAGAAAGGGAACATGTTTGAGGGATTCTCTTAGCTTATGTCCCCCACCACGTTTCACAGCTGAGCAGCTGCCACGGTTGAGTACACAAAGGATGTCTGTAAATTGGATTATTTAAAAGACAAATTGATCGCCCCTCAAAAAACAAATTACCTGAAACTTATCTCGGGGTAAGTACTCATCATTCCCAGTGCTTACTCCTACTCCAAAGTTCTCCTTTAATACAGTTCTCACAATCTACTTAGCACTTAATCATTCAGTCAAAAATGCCTTCATGCCATCTGAGAATACTTACTCACTGGCTGGATTCCACCCCCTTTTCTCAATCTCTTTTCAGCATCACCTGCGATGTATTAGGCATTCACACAAACTAAAGAGTCAGTGTCAAAATATGTAGTTTACATTTTTTAGCCTTTTATCAGTAATTACGTGCATAAGTTCAGAGTTGCCTGTTTATTGCACAAAAATAAATAAAATATTACAGTAACTGAATGTATCATTGTCTGTGTGTTAAGACACCCCTATTGATGTTATCCAGACTCAGCCATTCTAATCTAAATCCTGCGTCACTTTTGATCATTACTTTTCTCCACTGAGCTGGGTCTTTTATCACTGATAAAACTCCTCTGGGTTACATCAATTACATGCCTACTGACTTCCCAGTACTTCTTGCCTTTTCCTCATGGAATAATAGCCATATGTGCATGCACATATTACACAATCTGGATATTTACTTGGAAAGAGAATATTTCTCAGACTATGTGACAAAGTGCAGCAGAATTACTGAATTGTTATGGAGCCACTTGGTCCATCATGTTTGCATGTGTTGTCTGAACATGTTGACTTTTAGCCAATCTTCTGCCTTTTCCTTGTAACCCTGCACATTGCTTCCATTTAAATAATAATTTAATGGCCTCTTGAATGCCTCAATTGAATCAGCCTCCACAACACTTCCATGCAATCCACTCCAGACTCTTAATTACTTGCTGTGTGAAAAAGTTTTTCTCAACCTGCTTTTTTTGCATTCACAAATTACTTTAAATCTGTGCTGTCTGGTTCTTAATCTTTTGATAAGTGAAAACAGTTTCTCCCTATCAACTCTGTCCAGTTCCCTTGTGATTTTCAACAGTTCTATCAGATCTTCACTTAGCCCTCCCCTCTCCAAGGAAACCCATTACAAGTTCTTCAGTCTACTCTCAAGTTCTTCAGTCTACTCTCATAACTGAAGTCTCTCATCCTGGATCAGTTCTTGTAAACTTTTTCTGCATTCTCTCCAAAGCATTCACATTGTCTTGCAGAACTGCATACAATACTCCAGCTAAACTGTAGGTAATGCTCTACATAAATTCAGCATAACCTTTTGATTTATATGCCCTTATTTAAAAAGCCTACAATGCAGTACGTCTTATTAACTGCTGTCTCTAGCAGTTCACTCCATACATGCACGACCCTCTGCATGAAAACGTCACCCTTCAGGTCCCTTTAGTTTTGGACTCCCTTAACCTGGGGAAAAGACTTGGCTATTCACCCTATCCATGCTCCTCATGATTTTACAAATCTCTAAAAGGTTACCCCTCAGCCCCCAGCACTCCAAGGAAATAGCCCCAGTCTATCCTTCACTACCACATGCTACCAGGTATGCTTTGCGGTGCCCTGAGTCTTCAGCCATGTCTTGATATCATACAGAGTGAATTGAATTTGATGAAATTTGGTGTCTACAATGCTGGGAACCTCAGGAGGAGATGAATCATCCACTCGCATTTTAACTGAAGATGGATGCAATTGCTTCAGCCTTGTCTTTTTAGTGAAAGCTGGGCCCTTGCATCATTGGGAATAGGGATAACTTTAGAGGCTTTTTCTCCTGGTAGCTGTTTAATTGTTAACAATCGTTCATGATTTGATGTGGGAGGCCTGCAGAGCTTAGATCCGATCCATTGGTTTTGAGATTATTTAACTCTGTCTATTTCAAGCTGCTTCCATTGTTTGACATGAGAGTATTCATTTGTTGCTGCCTCACATGGTTGACACCTCATTTTTACATATGTCAGGTGCTGCTCTTGGCATGCCCTCCTGAACCCTGGGATTAAACTGGAGTTCATCTCCTAACTTGACGGCAATAACTTTTTTTCCTACATTTGTGGGATGTGGGTGTCACTGGCTGGCCAGCATTCCTTGCCCATCCTTAGTTGCCCTTGAAAAGGTGGTGGTGATCTGCCTTCTTGAACCCCTGCAGTCCACCTGCTGTGGGTTGACCCACAATGCTATTAGGGAGGGAATTCCAGGAGTTTGACATGACGACAGTGAAGGAATGGTGATATATTTCCAAGTCAGGATGGTGAGTGATTTGGAGAGGAACTTGGAGGTGGTAGTGTTCCCATATACCTTATGCCCTTGGCCTTCTAGATGGAAGTGGTCATGGGTTTGGAAGGTGCTGTCTGAGGATTTTTGGTGAAATTCTGCAGTGCATCTTGTAGATAGTACACACTTGTCAATGAGGTCCACCTGGCTCCAATCACTACAGCAAGATAGATGACTTATGATGCCAACAGTATGGGTTCAATTCCTACACAGGTGAGGTTACCATTACAAAGAGGCTCTCTTTCTCAAACTCTCCCCTCACCTGAGATGTGGTGATCCTCAGGTTAAACCAACACCAGTTGCTCCACTCTGTCTCTCTAATAAGAGAGCAGCCCTATGGTCTGGCAAACATACCTTTACTTCTGGGTCAGAAATCTAAGGTTCAAGTACCACTTGCTTCAGAGGTGTGTTGTAGCATATCTGTACAGGTTGATTAATGCTGTTGATCATTCAATCTACCAGAGGTGCATGTGTTATCACAGTCTACTCTTCACAGAAAATATAAAGGCATAAGACCAGTCGCCTTAATGGTTTTTCTGCGGAATGCTTGGGCACAGCAATAATTTATCTTTAGCAACTTCTGCATAATGATAAAAATTTGCTTGTTAACACATCTGTACAGCTGTTTAGGCTATATTATGCAATAGGAAAAAATCACAATTGCCTGCTGTTGGTGTTGTGATTGTTGAAGTGGAACACTAGCTTTCTTTAACATAAACAAGATCCATCAGAAGGGCTCAATCAACATGTATGAGACTTCAGCA
This sequence comes from Stegostoma tigrinum, assembly GCF_030684315.1. Classification (NCBI taxonomy): domain Eukaryota; kingdom Metazoa; phylum Chordata; class Chondrichthyes; order Orectolobiformes; family Stegostomatidae; genus Stegostoma; species Stegostoma tigrinum. The sequence goes on from NC_081357.1 coordinate 35,684,552, forward strand.
GAGTGAGACAAATATCAAGTGAGTTACTGAATATACTGTTCCAACTTGATTTCAAAGTGGACCATCAACTGGTATATCCTTTCCAAATTCAACTTTTTTTGGAGTTAAAATCAGATTAGGACAGTAGTCTTGAAGTAAGTAAAAGCCTAATTAAAGGTTATAGCTGCCTGATTCTGCTGTTAGAATTCAAGCATCTGAATTCCTATGTTGAAGTGCGGTGTTGACGACTGTAACTAAACGGGTTTTCTGAACGGATCTTTATAAGAAGGGGAGTTTTTTCACTGCATACATAGTATGGAGCATGGTAAGACAATAAGCCAAAGGCCAAGTGTGTGTATTGACTATGTTGTCAGAAATTTGACTTAAAGCAGAAATTCAGTGCAGAGGCAGAGCAGAGTCTTATGAGTCTATAGCACAGAAAAGGACCATTCGACCCATTAGGTCTGCACTGGTCAAAAACAACCACATAATTATGCTACTCTCATTTTCATGCCCTGTAACTAGAGTCTACTGCAAAAACTCCAGAGTGAGAGGTGAATGGGAAAGGATAAAAGATGTGGAGGTCAACCAGCAGTGAGACTAATGACGAAGTGATGCCGTAAAGTTCCAATGCGACATGAGTGTAGGGAAAGAAGCTGATTGATGAGTAAGATTGGTGAATAATTCTAGTTTTTGAAGTATAAGTGAGGTCTTCAGTTTGTATTCGGGTCTCCAGTGTTTTCTTTTATCTTTCTTTAAAATCTACTTGAATATTCAATTTAGACTAGTGATTATTTTTCTTTTCAGTTTATGAAAACAAAACATCATTACAGTGAGGAGCAAAGAGGATAAAATCTCAAGTAATTAATTAATCAGTTAAATTAAATATGGCAGTGATGACAAGATTGGTGAAATGTTGCTGCTCTGCAAAACATGGAAACTACTGGACACCAACATGATGGAGAGCTTACACTTCTGCAGTGAGGGTTTGCAACTCAAGGGGCTTTAGACCTGAATTGTGGAACTGGAATCTGAGTTTCAGCCATTTCGGCACCCAAGGGAGGGGCAAAGGTGCGTGTACATTTTGCTCCACAGGGCAGTTATACCCCTCAAATTAGGTCATTCAAAATTGGTCCATAATCAGGGACAGGCAGGTGGGAATGCAGGTGAAGCAGATATGAGCACCAAGGGGCTTACAATTTAGGGGCTCAGCCCCTACAATTGCCCAACAGTTGCAAAGATCTTGCAAAATGTGTACATGAGAGCGAAGACTACAGGGTGGACGAGCAAATTAATCACAACACCTTGGTTCAGGAAACAATTCAAGCAGTGGGAGGAAATAGGAACATATCATTGGAGGAGACAACGTAACAAGGGAAATAGGTGCTGTTCTCTGCAGCTATGAATGAAAGTACCAAAGACTCTGCTGCCAGCCCATTGACAGGGTTAAAGATATCTGTAAGCTGGTGAAGAAATTGGAGAGGGAGAGGTGGGATCCAGTTGCTGTTGTCTACATTGATACCAACAACAAATGTTAATAAAGTAATGGAACACAAGCCTTATTTTTAGCTGCAAGAAGGATCTTTAAATTCATAGGAACAGGAGGAAGCCTGTTAACCCCTCAAAAGGTTCTGTCATTCAATTAGTTCATGGCTGATCTGTATATTATTTCAATTTAGCTGCTATGGTTCTGTAATCCTTAACATGTTGGCCTAACAAAGGTCTATCCTTGTCAGCTTTGAAGTTTTCAAATGGCCAGGCTTTAGCAGCTTTTTTTGGGTAGACTCAGTTCCAATTATTATTTCTATTGTTTCTATGACATCATCCCAGACAGCCTTGCTGTAATTAACTCATCAAACTCAGTCGCTCCCTTAGGTCAATGACACCCAACATCCTCCCAATGACCTTCAAATCCTTCTTTCATCAATAAACATTTGAATGCCCTTTGAACCTATTTACGTTATTGACATTAAAACCTTTCTCTGGTAACTAATTCACCAAGACTATTGCTTTAGTGATCAGAAGTTGCAAAAGGAGCAAGGAATATAATGGAAGTGAATGCTTTACATTGACAATGCTGCTGTCATTCAGAACTATTCATACTGAATCTCTGTATCTTTCCATAAACAAGTTGTGTGTTGGTGAATCTATAGATGTAGTTTGTTATGAAATCCATCTGCACCTCACAAATTTCTAAGAAAAAATCTTCTTTCTTCTGAAAAGGTCCAGCAGTGTAGATTCAAAAAACCTAAATGTAAAACATCTCAGAGTACTATGAATGTAAGTGCATCTGAATGTTATTCTTGGTTTCATTCCGACATATTTTTCTTGCTTACAGAACAGTCGCAGAAACGTAGCTTTCTGGACTGGATAAACAGCACAACCAGTGCCCTTTCAACCCCCATAATATCCTCAAAACGGAAGCACTCAGTTACCTTCTCCTCAGCTGATGCAAATGGGTGGTCCGCTCTAGTGACCTTATGTGCCTTTTTGGCTATACAGCTTCCTTGCTTTTTAACTTTATTCAGATGTTTCCGATATTCACCCCTTCCCTTATGCACTGAATTTATTTTATTTGCAATGCCACTGATGTATTTTCATGCACTGTGTGGTTTGGAAGTCATTGCTCTTTGTCTATCTGTTTCTTTGACAAGATATTACTGATCCCTTTACTCAAGCTACATTTTGGCACCTTAACCTCTTCAATGTTTTTCTTTCTCATCTTCCAAAGACATTGGGCTAATTTTGCAAGATTTCCCTTCTGGTAGCATATATCAAAAATTTGGAATCCTGCTTCCTGTCTTGAAAGTTCATTGGTGTGAACACTTGGTTGTTGAAGTTCCATGTGAGCAATAAATGAAATTTCTTCAACTTCCAACTGGAGCCATCCCAACTGGAAGTAGGGCAGTTCACATTATACAGTTGCCTAACCCTAGCATGGCCTTGCTTTACTCACTTTCATAGTTCAGTGCAAATCAAGCATTAAAAACACATCTGACTGGGAACTTCCAATTGGTGAAATGAGTAGGGGGGGGTGGCAGGGATGAATGTGGGTGTTGTAAAGTCATGAGGCAAGTGTGTCATTTCAACATCTTAAGGCCAATAGGCCCCAAATCTCCAGTAATAAATCCCAATAAAGACTTGACATTCAAAATCCTGAAAAAAGCCTTTCAGAATGCTGGAGGTAGGCAAATAGCCAGCCATGATAACCTGCTGCTACTCAACTATACCACTGACTAATGAATCAAGGATGATGACATAAACCTAGGAAAATAAGGTTATTGGATCAATGGAGCAGGCCGTTCAGGGCCTCAAATCTGCTCCAGCTCTCTATTGGATCATGTCTGATCCACATTTTATACTGATTTTACTTTTTGGTTTTGTACATTCTTAAGGGAAAATCTAAAGACCACAAGACCAGAAGACATAGGAGCAGAAGGAGGCCATTCAGCCCCTTGAGTCTGCTCTGCCATTTAATAATATCATGGCTGATTTGATAATCATAGAATCCCTACAGTATGGAAGCAAGCCATTCAGCCCATCAAGTCCACACTGACCCTCTAAAAAGCACCTCTTCCAAACCGACTCCTTTCCTATAACCCGGCATTTGCCACAGCTAATCCACCTAGCCTTCACATCCCTGGACACAATGGGCAATATAGCATGGCCAACCCACCTGACCTGCACATCTTTGGACTGAGGGAAAAAAACTGGAGTACCTAAGGGAAACCCATGCTGTCATTGGCAGAACCTGCAAACTCCACACAGACAGTCACCTGAGGGTAGAATCAAACCTAGGTCCCCAGTGCTAATCATTGAGCCATCATGCCACCCCTCAACTCTACTTTCCTGCCTTTTCCCATCAACTTTGATTCCCTGACTGATTAAAAAATCAATCTATCTTAGCCTTGAATATGCTTAATAACCAAGCCCTGGAGAGCCTTGTCTGATAAAGAATTCCACTGATTCATTAACCCTAAAAAGAGGAAATTCCTCGCCATCTCTGTATTAAAGGCACAACCCTTTACTGTAGGAGATAAATAGTTAGCTGTCTTTTATTTCCTTTCCCTTTTCAAATAAAGATGTTTCATAAGCAGTTTTAAAATCATTGGATACTAATCTAAGGATTCCTGACAGATTACCAATACATCTTTTGTCTCTGTAGTTACTGCCGTTAAAACCCTGGACTGCCACAACTTTTCTGAACTCTACCCTGACAAATCTCCTAAGAGATTAGCTAAGTTTCAATGAGGCCACCTGTCTTCTTCTATATTTGAATGGGTATAAACTGATCTACTTAGCCTGTCCTCATAAAACAATCCCTCCCATGTCCGGTAACAGCCTAGTTTTCAAAAAGGGGGTGGAGAGCAAGATTAGGGTATTAAGCTTGATGATCAACTATGAACATGTTAAATGTCTTGAGGGGCTGAATGGCCTTCTGCTCCTATCTTCTATGTTTCAATGTTTCTCTAGGTTGTCTCCAATGCCAGTATATGTTTTCTTAGGTAAGTTTGTAATATTCCAGTGTCAATCTGTGGAATGTCTTGTATATTTTAGCAAAAGCTCTGTTAGCCTTCTCTATTACGCATTGAATTTGGATGCTAGCTTTTAGCAATTCATGGTTATAGCTTTCTGTAATCTTTTTCCATTTAAATAATATTCAGCTTCTCTTTCTTCATGCCAAAACGCATAACCTCACATCTTCTATGAGCATACCTCACATCTTCCCTTTTTTTTCCAACTGTCAGACTGTTGCCCATCTCTAACCTGTCAGAAGCCATCCACAAACTTTTTATGTCAGCCTCACCATCTGTTTTTCCACCTGTTTTTGAGTCATCTACAAACTTACCTATACTATGTTCACTTTTCTCATTCAAGACTTGAATATATTATTTAAATAGCTGTGGACCCAGCACTGATCCCTGTGACAAAGTACTAGTTATAGATTACTGTCCTAAAAATGCCCACCTATCCCAACACTGTGTCTTCTATTTGTTGGTTAATCCCTTATCCATGCTAGAATACCATCTTCAATATGATGGGCTATTATCTTATTAAGCAGCCTAGCCTTTTTAAAAGCCTTCTGAAAATCCAAATACATTTCATTCACTGCTTCCCCTTTATCTATTCTGCTTGCTACCCTCTCAAAGAATTCTAGCAAATTTGGCGGGCATAATTTCCTCTCCAACAAACCAATCTGACTCTACTTGATTATATTGCATGTTTCTAAATACTTTGCTATTACATCTTTTATATTAAACTCCAACATTTTCCCAAGACATGTTAAACTAACTGCCCCATACTTACATGATCTCATCTCCTTTCCTTTTATATATAAAGGTGTTTCAAAGGCAACTTTCAAATCGTCTGGAATTTTTCCAGAACCTAAAGATACCTGATAGATTACTACACTGCATCCATTATCTGTGTAGTGACTTTCTTTAATATCCTAGGGTATACCCCAACAGGTCCATGTCATGACCTCAGTTGAAAATGACATTTGAGCACTTTATTTTGGACACTGTTGTAACGCTCGGCCCCTCTTTCTTCTCTTATGGAGAGTAAAATGTGCCTGGCAAAAAGTACGGAAATCAAGCACTGGCTCTGAAATAAACAGCCCATAAGAGTTAGAAAGTGAAGCAGAGGTCAGTGAACAGAGTGATGCATACAGATCACAAAAGAATAGGGACAGTTGCTGACTGCATTTGAAGAGGAAAATTTCACTGGATGGTCAGAATACAATTCATTTTCAGCAAGAATTCCTGAGGATCTTGGTTCACCATGCTCAGTTTGGAAAGATAGTTGAAATCAGAACATTATAGGACAATATTAATACAGCCACCATGGATATATGGCAAAGGCTATGGGTCCCAACAGCATCTCGGTGCTGATTATGAAGATTGGTGCTGAAGAGCTATCCAAATCGAAGTCAACTGGCACAGCTACAACACTGGTATCTTCCCCAACAATGTGGAGAAATTGCCCAAGTTTGTCCCACGTACAAAAAGAGGACAAATCCAATCCAATTCAAACCATTACTGTGCTAGCAATTGATTCTCACTCAACAACAAGACAATGGAAGGTGTTGGCAACAGTGCTGGCAAACCGTGTTTATTTAAAAATAACCTGATCAACAATCCTAATCTTGTACCCCGCCAGGGCCATTTGCTTCCAGATCTCATCCCGGCCTTGGTCTCAATGTAGAAAAATTATTAAATTCTAGACGTGAGTTGAGATTGACTGCCTTTGGCATCAAAGCAGCATTTGATCAAGTTTGATATCAAGGAGGCTGAGTAAACTTGAAATCAATCAGAATTGAGGGTAACTTTTCCACTCTTTGACATTGTACCTAGCTAAGTTCACTACATTTGCTTGGAAGCCATTCATCTCAGCCCCAGGACATCACTGCAGGCAACCTCAATGACTGTCCTCAGCCCCAACATCTCAAACTGTTCTATCTCTGGCTTCCCCTCCATCATTAGGACAAACATGATAATAAATGCAGTGTTCAGTTCCATTCCCAGTGTAACAAAATTATCATAAGATGATGTTAGTCTTCATATAGATTGGGTATATAAACTTGGCAAGAGTAGCCTTGAGGACAATTTTATAGAATGCAGTTGGGGCATTTTATCAGAATAACAAGTCATGGGCCCCAACCAAGGAACAAACTTTTTTTCAATCTGATGAATTGCAACGAGATGAGATTAATCAATGATCCCATCTTTTAGGAGTCTCAAGAAAATAGTTATCTTAACATCATAGAATTTCACACAGAGTTTGAGGGTGAGAAAATTGGATCAGAATTAGTGTCTTAACTGCAATAACAAAGCTACTTAGATAGAGTTAACCAAAGTGGACTGAGGAAATAGATTAAAATGGTAAATTAGGAGCAGCATGCCTTTTAGGAAATATTCCATAATTTTCAAAAGATACATTCAAATATTGCTAAGAAAAGATGCATTTTGTTGAAGCTTTTTAATAATGCTCAAGTTCTGTGCTAGTAAACAGCTAAAAGGTAACTTTCATTGGGTTAAAATGGAATATAAAGAAGGATGACCTATCCATGGCAGTCCATTGAAATTAAGAATGGTATTAACATATAAGAGAAAAAATATACAGATTAGTGTTAGGCTGGGAAACTGGGATAATTTTAGACAGCAGGAAAGAATTGCTGATGAAAAGGAAGAAATATTATGAGTAAACTAGGAAGAAATACAAAACAGACAGTAAAACTTCAAGCTGTAAATATATATAAGATCCAGAGTATTGGTTTCATAGAGAATAAGGCTGGAGAGCCAGTAATGGAAAATTAGCAAATGGAAGAGTCTTTGAACGAATGTTTTGCATATGTCTTAATAATCAATGGCATTTAAAGCATCTCAATACTAGTCGTCTCTTGTAGCAAGGGAGGAGGAATTTTAAATTGCCATTAGAGGAGGAGCTCGAAGCAAACAAATGGAGTAAGGCTGACAATCCCCTGGATCTGACAGCCTGCATCCCAGAACTTGAAATATGTCAGTGCAGAGCTAATGGATAGATTGGTTATACTTTCCAAAATTCCCTAGATTTGGCCAAGGTCCCAAACAGACATCTGATGCATGTTTTCAAGAAAGGAGAGAGACAAAAAGCAGGGAACTGTAGGCCAGAGATAGTAGGAACTGCAGATGCTGGAGAATCTGAGATAACAAGGTGTAGAGCTGAATGAACACAGCAGGTCAAGCAGCATCAGAGGAGCAGGAAGGCTGACATTTCGGGCCTACACCCTTCTTCAGAAAAATGTGAAGAACTGTAGGCCAGTTAATCAAACATTTGTCATTGAGAAAATGCAGAAATTCATTATTTAGGATGTCATAGCAGGGCATTTGGAAAATTGTAATCATAACGCAATCAGATAGAGTCAACCTAACGTAATGAAGAAAATCAGGCTTGAAAAATTGATGAGGATTTTTTGAGGAATTAACTGAGGTGAATAAAAGGAAGCCAGAAGATGTGGTGTATTTGAATTAACATAAAGCATTTAAGAGGTTATTGCATAAAAAATTATTGCACAACATAAGAGTTCATTTATTGGGGATAATATATTAGCATGGATACAGGATTAGCAAACTAACAGGAAGCAAACTGTTAGGATATATAGTTCATTTGGAGGTTGGCAGTGTAGAACAAGTGAATTGCCACAGGGATCAATGCTGTGACCACAAACATTTCTAATCTACAATGATGATATAGGTGATGGACTGAATCTATTGTAGACAACGTAAGTAACCATACACAGTTAGATGGGGAAAAAGAAGTTCTGAGGTGATACATTGGGCAGAATTTTACTGATCTCCACAAGAAATGCAGGGAGACAGTGGCACTAGTGAAAGAATGGGGATCTACTTTGGAAATTTTCTCAGCAGTGAGCTGCAAGTTCAATCAGGTACCCATGCCAAGGAGGAGGCTGGTGGGATGGATGATAAAAGGGCCTGTCAAGGGTCATTTTACAGAGCCATAGGCATTTTACTGTTGGCACAGCATGGGGAAGCTGTCAGCTGGATGTAGACAGCTTCCCTTCAGCAATTCCTGGGCTCACAGTACTAGAGAGGATAGTACCTCTGAAATTCAGCAATGGCCCCAGAGGGGTTTCACTTCTGAAATTTTTAACTTTTAATTTGTACACCGAAAGGCATCTCTCCATCTTTCTCGGCAGTGCCCACCTCTCCTGGTGAAGTTACTAAGCATCCAGATCAGCTGACCTTGTGATTAGACCAGCAGTATCAATGGCTTTCGTGCCATCCTAATATGGATGGTGCTTCAATAGGCAGTTAGGTCACTGACCGGGACTCCATGGTGGCAAGGGTGGGCTCGTGACTTGTTTTTTTATTTCAAAATCAGGGCCCATAGTATTGAAGCTTTTACAGAAAGATGTGGAAAGCTTAAATAAGTGGGTAAAAACTTTGCAGGCAGAGTGTAATGTTGGAAATTAACCAATTTGGCACAAATAATACAAAAGTGCATTACTAATAAATAGAGAGAGACTGCAGAGTGTTGCGGTATAAAGGGATCTGCATGTCGTTATATGTGAATCACAAAATGTTCCAAGCTGACACAGCTAGTTATTAAGAAGGCAAATAAAATGTTTGTTTATAATGCAAGGAAAATGGAGTGTATAAATAGAGAAGTTTTGCTATAGTTACACAGAGTACTAGTGAGACCACATGTAGGGTTGAGTTCCTTATTTAAGAAGAGATGTGCTTGCATTGGACACATTTCAGAGCAAGTTCACTTAGTTTGTTCTTAAAATATCCTCAAGGGACTGTTGATTCCAGGAGTTCTCTAGCTCAGGCAACTGTGAAGGCTGACCAAGTCAATGTATCTAAGGTAAAAACAAGGACAGATTCTGAAAATATCTAAGCATTGGGGTAAAAGTTAGTTCAGCCATAGCTGTATTAAATAATGCATCAGGTGTAATGATCTTTATGATCTACTCCTTCTTCTTTTTTATGCGCGCTTTATTCTTACATTTTGGATACTGAAGCACTCTTCACAGGAAAGTGAGGGAGAGAAAGAAACAGAGAGAGAATACGTTGTGAGGTGGCTCTCCATTGCATTGGTTCCAAACAAGCTATCGTCACCTGGTCAGGAGCCAAAGTAGACGATGTTGTCAAGCAATCATCATGTTTAGTTCAGACTCCATCAGCTCCATGGTCTGCTATTTGGTCTCATTTTCCCAGGGGAAAGCAACTCAAAATAACCATGATTTTTTAAACTGTAACCATGCCTTTACATGGTGCCCTTTATTTAAATCAGTATTGTCCTTTCTAAGTTCACAATCTAAAAGCAAAGGAAATAAAAAGATGTGCTTTTCAGATGCTTGCACCCTTATGAGAGATAAAACAGCACTTCAAACATGCATTTCCAGCACAAGTTATTTGAGATTGAAAAATGCAACTTCAATCTGTGCATCCCTGCAGTGTATTCAAGGCTGAGGTAGACAGATTTTAATCAGTAAAGGAATTAAGGGAAATGAAGAAAAGACAAGAAAGTAGAGTTAGGAATTAATCAGACCACGCATAATATCATTGTATGGCAGTGCAGACGTGATGGGCTGAATGGCCTACATCGGCTCCTACATCTTATGGTCCCTTCCTTATACAAGTCTTATAGAACCTCTTACACTTCTTAAATCCTTATCTTATTTCATATTTTTATATTTGGAACAAAGTTTCTGTGATCACATTACCTTCATCAGGAATGTGAACAATGTTTACATTGACTAGTTTAATCAATGGACACCATCAAACAGTCTTTCATTTTGAGATTTACATTTTCCAATGATAAGGTATTTCACAGAAACAGACAATTCTGATAATTCTGTGCATGTAGGCTCTTTGAAATAATCCAGACGAATAACATGCAAAATCTATATTCAAAACTTCATTTGAAGCAGAAAACAACAACTTAATTTTGTTGTGCAGGGAAGTTTTCAGTATTTAAAAATATATTCAGCCAACCTGGTTCCCAGGTTAATGCACTTGGATCAGAGGCTTTGAATTCTTCCTGCACTTCGAACTGAAATAAATACTCCAGATTTCCTGTTTCATTAAAGTCACCCTCAAGGCCTGAATTAGAGACATTTTCCTACACAGCTGACTTCTGGTCTATTAACCTGCTTTCAACTGTAGCTGCTTGTTCTGACACAATTGCTTCACTGATGTCCACTTCTTTAGATTGGAAGAAAAACCTGATTGCTTCAAGTAGCTGATCGGTATTTGTGTTAAACAACAGTGCTTCACTGAAACATCTAATATTTTGAACAATTACATCAAACTCAAATCTGATTTTGGATGTTCTAACCTGCTCTGAACCATATATCTACAATGTATTTCAAACAACAACATTTACAGTTTCTGATTCTTTTACTTTATTAAAATCAATGAAATCTTTTTTCTTATCAAACCTAATATCAGTTTGGGGAATGTGAGCTACATTTGCTTCAGGATCCAAATTCTAATTTGAGTCTGATTGAACTCGAATTTCCTGCGCCTCAAATTCATTCCTTTTTTTCTATCTGAATGCAGGCCCAACTCTTCTTCATCAGAGTTACCCAATAATTTCCCCACTTCGAACTCTCCATAAAACATTCTCAGAAATGTTGATACTTCCTGGTAATAGTTTAAGAGATGAACATTGGATTTAAAAGAAGAATTTGTAGGAGGAGGCTCAGCAAACAATTTTCCATTCTTTCAGATATACAAGGGCTCTCTACATCTTACTCTTCTCACCACAGGGGGAGAACTTTGTCATTTCCAGAGTATAATGCAAAAGGTTTAGAACCTCTAGAATCAAGACAGAGGTAATTCAGCCATGTTGAGTTTCAAGGGAGTAAGTTTAGGTTGGATGGTCTTTAATGATAGAAGTATTTTCAGTAAGACAAGTGAGTTAAGGCTGTGGCCTAAGACATGGAATTGTGATGCTGTTGCCATCACAGAGACATGGCTGAGCAATGACAGAACTAGCAACTCAACATTCTGAGATATAAGCTCTTCAGGCAGAAGAGGGGAGGGTGAAAAAGAGGAAATATCATTAATTGAGGTGTCAGTTACTGCAGTAAGGAGGGACAATATCTTGGAAGGATCTTCAACTGAGGCTGTGTGAGTCTGGCTTGGAAATAGAAGGGAGACAAACACACTGCTGTGAGTGTATTATAGACCACTAAATAGTCAATGGTCAGTAGAAGAGTACATAAATAGATCAATTCACTCAAGCATTTAAAAGCAATAATAGGGTAATTATACCAGTAAATTTTTTTCTTCTTTATTACTAATGGGACATGGGTGTCGCTGGTTGGTCATCATTTATTGCCCGTCCCTAGTTGTCCTTGGAAAGATGGTGGTGAGCTGCCATCTTGAACCATTGTAGGATGAGCCACAATGCCCTTAACGGAGAGAATTCAAGGATTTTGATCCAGCAACAGTGAAGGAGTGGCGATTTCCAAGTCAGGATGGTCAGTGGCTTGGAAGGGAACTTCCAGGTGGCAGTGTTCTCATGTATCTGCTGACTTTGTCCCTTGAGATGGAAGTTTGATAGGTGTTGTCTAGGTATCTTTGGTGAATTTCAACTTGCCCATATATAGGGTAAAGAGCTTAGAGGAGACAAATCTCCTGAAATATATTCGGGCAACCTTTTATGTCAACATGCAGAAGTTACAACAAGGGACGATGCAGTGCTGAACCTAATTCTGAGAACATGTTCGAGGTGGCAGTGAGAAAGCATTTTGGTGATAGCAATCACAATACTGTTTGCAGTTTGTTATTGAAAATAAAATAAGGGGTTTGGATTGGGGAAGGCAGATTTTATTACAATAAGGCAGAATCTGATAAAAGTAGACTGGGAACAGGTACTTCTGGATAAATCTACAGCAAAACACAATTTCAGGGATGGGGCTGGGTTGTTGTGGTGGGGGAAGCTCGGCTTCAAAATGGAGTTGGTGAGAGTACAGGCCCAACATGTTTCCTTGAGGGTGAAATATTGAAGCTTCAAGCCTAGGGAACACAGGCTGTCTTGGACTATTCAGAACCAAATAAAAGAGAAATTCATCACAGAATCCCTACAGTGTGGAAACAGGCCCTTCAGCCCAACAAGTCCACACCAAACCTCAAAGTATCCCAACCAGATCCATTCCCCTGTGACCCACCTAATCTACACATCTCTGAACATTATGGGCAATTTAGCATGGCCAATTCACTTCCACGCAAACACCCAAGAGTGGAATTGAACCAGGGTTGCTGACACAGCGAGGCAGCAGTGCTAGCCACTGAACCATTGTATGGAAAGGAAGCAAATGAACTAAGGCCCTAGGGGAATATATAATGTGCAAGGGGAATTTTTATAAACCAATCAGAGGGGGGTATGGAAAGAGGGGGTATGAAAAAAAAACTGATGGGTAAGATTAGGAAGAATCCCAAGATAATTTGCCTGTGTATCAAGGGAAAGAAAATAACAAGGGAAAGACTAAGGCCCATAAAGTACGAAAAGGGCAACCTGCATGGAGTCAGAGGATATTGGTAGGGTGTTAAACAAGTGTTTCACATCCCTCTTCACTTTGGAGGAGCATGTTGGTACAGAATCTGGGAAGAGGGTCTACAAGGTTCTTGGGCAGTTTGAAGCAGGGAGCGAGGAAGCACTGGAGGTTTTCAGAGCTTAAAATTGGAAAAATTCCTAGGTCCAATACTCAATGCTGCTATGCGTGCTGAGGGAATTTCAAAACTTCACTTTGCTCATAAAAAATCTTAATCAACATACATGGTTGGAGCAGTAAAATTCTGTGTGGTCTTTATGAACAGAGAACAAATCAAACTCAAGGCATTTCTTACTAATACGAGACTATATTTACACATACCTGAGGCATTAGAAGGGTCCAATAACTGAATTGATCCCCATTGTACTTTGGTCAAAAGACTTTTGGCTGCATGAGCTTTATAGCATCCCTCGGCACATAGTTCAAGTGATGGGGGAAGAGATTACAGAGGCTCGGACCCAAATTTCTTATTCCTCTCTGGCCACAGTGGAGGTGCCAGAGAACTGGAGGGCTGCTCATGTGGTTTCATTTTTCAATAAGGGCAATAAACCTGGAAATTACAGGCCAGGGAGTCTTGTATCAGTGGTAGGGAAACTTTTCAAGAAAATTCCGAAGGACAGAGCTAATGTCCACATGGAGAGGTCAGATTTGATCAGGGTTAGTCAGCATAGCTTTGTCAGAGGTGGGTCATGTCTAAAATATTTGATTGAATTTTTTGAGCAGGTGACCAGTTGTGTAGCTGAGGGTAATGTAATTGATATAGTCGAGCAAAGCCTTTGATAAGGCCCCAGATGTGAGACTGATAAAGAATATGAAAGCACATTGGATCCAGGGTAACTTGGCAAGTTGGATCCAAAATTGGTTTAGTGATAGAAAACAGAAGAAGATTGGTAGAAGGCTATTTGTGTGACTGGAGGCCATTGCCCAGTGGTGTTCCATAGGGATTAGTGCTAGTTCCCTGATATATAAATGATACAGAGGAAACCGTGAGGGGTATAGTAAGTAAGTTTGCAGATGACACAAAGATTGACTAAGTGGTTAACAATGAAGAAAAAGATCTTAGGTTATAGGAGGATATAGATGATTTAGTCAGATGGGTAGACCAGGGCAGATGGAATTAAATGCAGATAAATGTGAGGTGATGCACTTTGGAAGAAGTAAAAAGACAAAGGAATGTACAATGAACAGTAAGACACGAGGAAGCTTAGAAGAACAGAGGGCCCATGGGGTACTTGTCCACAGACATCTGAAGGAGGCAGGATAGGATAATAGGGTAGTTAAGAAGGCAGATAAGACTCTTGCCTTTATTATTTGAGGTATTAATTACTAGAGCAGGGAGATTATGGTGAAACTTTAGTTAGGCCACGGGTGGAGTAATGCATTCAATTCTGGCCACTACACTCTGGAAAGGATGTGATTCCACTAGAGGTGCTGCAAAGGAGATTCACCAGAATATTGCAGAATGGAGCAGTTTAGTTAAGAAGAGAGGCTGAATAGGTTTGGGTTGTTTTCTTTTGAGCAGACAAGGCTGAAAGGAGCCCTACTTGAGGTATATAAGGTTATGAGTAGCATGGACAGGGTAGATAGAAAGTAATTATTCCCTTTAGTTACAATGTCAATAACAAGGGGGCATAACTTTAGGGTGAAAGACAGAAAGTTTAGATGGAATTCAAGGAATTTTTTTTTCATGCAGAAGTTGATGGGAATCTGAAATGCACTGCATGGGAAGGTGGTTGAAGCAGGAATCCTCGCAACTTTTTGAAAATCCTTGGATGAACATTTGAAATGTCATACCACTCAAAGCAATGGGTCAAGTGCTTGAAAGAGGGACAAGTATAGATTTAGAGTAGCTTCTGTACTGTATGATCCTATGATGTTACTGTAGAAACTGTGAAAGGATATTCTACAATATTACAAACAAGGTGAATGCTGTAGAAACTCCCTAGGTCTTCCATGCTTTTAGTTGATACGTTTCTCCACTTGAGGTATGTACATCTCTGCCAGAATTGCTCAATTTTATTTTGAATTCTTTGACAATTTTTGCTGCCGTCTTAGTTTTTCAATTCAGCTGGGATATCACTATGAGGATGAATGGTTTTGAATTTCTAATTCCTTTATAAAGTGGCTGAATTCTTCACTTGTGAACTGAGAGACCTTGCTGTTCATCATGATGTTGGGAACACCATAAAGACTGAAATGTGTTTTCAGGCGATTACAATCTTACCAGTGGTTGTAATTACCAGTAATCTACAATGACAAGAAAATCAATTGCAGTGAGAGTGGTGAGGTCTATTTCAAGCTTCAACCATGGTCTGACCCCTCAACCAGGGGATGTCATGAGTCATTTGAGGCTGTCTAGCTTATTTAGCTTGGTACTCCTTACCTGAATTGCAATCTCTGATGTGGCCTTGATCTCATTGCTCATGTTTGGCTGGTTAACATCTCCTGCCTTCCCCAGACTCATGACGACATGAGGGACTACATGAACTTCTCATACCATCCTTTCATCACCATTTCTTTGCAATACTTGAAGAGTTCAGTACCCATGAGGACGGCCTCAGCCAGGATCTTGGTTTCATGTCACATGACAGGAGACCCCCCTCCCCGCCATAGACACACACACACACACACACACACACACACACACACACACACACTTGTTGCAGATACATTCCATTTTGTTCAAAAAGAACACAATTTATAGACTGTCAGTCAATGTGGCATCTTATAAATCCGTACTTTAGAAATACAACCAGTTTGACTTCAAACTAAAACACAAGCAAATTCTAAACAAGGCCTCACACCTAACATGCATCATCTGAACTAAAATGTCACCTCTTCCTTACACTGATAAAACCTTTAGTTCTCTCAAGACCCTGACTTGAGGAATTCAGGGATTTACAGATACATATTAATCAACTAAAACCTTCTAACTGATTAAAGATTTAACAGCATCTTAGGTTTGTTTAGTATATCCTCATCAATGGCGTGAACCTTTGATATTTTACTTATAAATTCCATGCATAATACTACCTCTCTCACTAACACCTGAAGAAGGACTGAGCCTCTGAAAGCTGGTGTTTCCAAATAAACCTGGTGGCATGTGATTTCTGGCCTTGTCCACTCCAGTGCAGTACCAGCACCTCCACGCCATCACATGATCTGAGCAAGACGTGCATCTGTTTGTATTCACCACCTCTACTGATTGATTGCTTTCAGAATATGTCAAGCTGCTGATTACCTTTGGAGCTAGAAAATTCTACACATTGTCACAGAAGCCACTATTATCTTCATAGGGAATGCTGCTCTCAACAGCACATCAGCTGTTTGCTGTTTCCTTTGCATGTATGTTACATTCAAGTGAATCCCTAACCAGAAACCATTGCAGACTATTTACAGCTGCAAGTAGCAGCTTGGGGAAAACTTTTTAAGTGTCTTACAGTTGGACACAATTGTCACTTTCCCTCTTTCCAAGTAGGTATTGGTAAAAATGTTGACAAGCAAAGACAATGGCTGAGCACTGTTTTGTGATCTGAGAAAACTGTCACTTATTTGTGTTAATGCCCTGGACGCAAATGGAACTAGTTATCTTTGCTGCCTTAAGGTTGTTCTAAGGAATGCAACATGCTTAGCCAAAGTCACATTGCAAGATGTCTTGGTAATTTATGGCAAAGTATTCCAGCATTGGTGTTTGAGTTTAGTGAATTCTGCTTCTCGTTTTTGAACCTATACCACTGCATGTCCTTCGTTTTAATTTGACATATTGGTTCACACTTGGCTGAAAAATTGGGCAAGAATTTTGTTAAATAGTTGACGAATGCAACAAATCATTGCACTGCTTTCACATCTGTTGGTTGTCACATCTTTGCCACAGCTGTCACCTTTTGAGGATCAGGATCATTTGCTGTCAGTACATGAGTTATGTTCTCAGCTTTGCTGCAATGGTTTTCTTGCTCAGCTTCAGGTCCATTACATGACCTCTCTCTCTAGCAGATGCACTAGAGTTTGATTTTGTCAGCAATGGCTTTTTCAATTGTTTCTCTATATCCACAGATTAGCAAAACATCCATGATAGCTTTCATACTGGGAAGATCACTGACTACCTCATGTTGTCCACATTTATACTCCTCTAGAGCTATGAAAGTTGTAAATGACACATGCAACCATCTGTCTCTTGATTGGCACCCAGAATTCAGTTAGAAAGATACTACTCTACTTTCATCTAGCTTCCCTTGTCAACTACTACCCTTCACTTTGAGGGTCATGAAAATAATTCCTTTTGTAAGTTGAGGAAAAATTCCTTTTTAACTATTTGGAAAGGATAGTGAGGTCTCTTCAAAGCGTTACTTAGATCTTTTGGGGTTGTGCAAATGTTCAGCATTTTAAGTTTTTCACTGATCCCATGCTGTTAATCCATTCAACAAGAACCGTCCCTATCCTGGCCACTCCCTTTTTTACCAGCTCTACATCTTGCCTTTTCACTTGGACTTGAGGACAGTTGGAAATTTCCTCAACAAATGCTAAACAAATCTTCTACTTGCATCTACTTTTAGATAACACTCTCCAGGAAGACATCCTAAACCTTTAAGTACAATATTGTACCCTTCTGGGATCTGTTCAGCGGTTAATGGTTTAGTGTTGAGACATATTACAAATCTCTTGTATCACATTCATTGTTACCTAACAAAGTTTTAGGCCTTTTCCAGCAGACATGAGTTTCCATACCTTGCCATCCATATCTGGAACTCTGGATCTTTATTCTTGTCATCGTATTGGGCTTTTGGAGTAATATGGCCTCTGAGCATGACGCTGATACTTTCAGCTGCAGCCTACATCTCTCTGCTTTTTCTGTGGCCACCTGTACTGTTAACAGTTTTCAGCAGCTCTGAACATTCCAGTATTCATCCTTTGATTGCTGTACAGTTTCAGCACAGCTCTTCAATGCTCCGTTTCAACTCCACTCTCTCACCATAAGCAGTCTCAGGAAAACAGTCTGGCTTGTACTTTGTTTTAATTCAACCGGCTGTAAGATGGATGGTCTGCAGCAGTGTGTCATGGTGAATGTCACATGGCTACAACAAGCCAAAAGGCCCACTGGTACAGTATTTTTCTTCTATCTTAACTGACATTATTACTCAAATATGTACTAGAAGTATAGCTTGCAGAATTTCAGGGACCAATTGTCTTCCACTATCTACTACTGCGTGAACCAAAGATAAGCTAAGCCATCTGTAACACACAAGCAGGATTCCATAATATAATGCAGGTTGGTCCCAGAATGATCAAGCAACCAAAGTACTGTTTCAATGTGCTAGAAGTGAATATAATGTATGAATAGACCCAATGATAACAATACTCACGTTGTACCCTGTGGAACCCTGTGCAATCTGCAGCAGAGGATAACCTTGACCTCTGAGAAGCTGCCCAGGCAGTTCACTTTGTGGGTCAAAAAGTGTTGGTGTGGTAAACTATTTGAAAGTGAGAGCATTATGGCAGCTTCCAGCTAAGCAAACGCCCTCTCACACGCTGCAGTGCTGCTAATTGCAAGTCCAACACCAGCACCTCTACATAATTGCAAGTGAGCCACATGTGCAAAAAGTGAAAAGCTTTTCTTTTGAGGTTGATCATCATATTGTTCAAAAGTGCATACAAACATTTTGAGATCTGACCAAAATGGTACCTGCCATAATTTGTTAGTAAAAGGGAAAAACAAAATCACAAAGTTAAAGTAACTGAGCCATCAAAAATGGCAAGGAAGTTTGAGACTTAAATATATCTGGTAATAGTGGTGAGAGCGGAATATTGACTAGGTCAGCAAGAGAGGCTCCCTGCACTTGTTCAAAGTTTCAATCCGAGCAAGCAGATGATGTTTGTGCAAAAGGCAACACCTTCACCAATGCCAAACCCATTGGTATTGATATAACTGCTGGCTCAGGTGTGATGAAGGGCTCTGCCAAAGGTCAGACTTTTCAATGCAAATACTGCCTGAATTGTGAGTTTCTGATTATTTTTGCTTTTGTATCAGATTTCTCTGATCACAGAATCCCTGCAGTGCAGAAAGAGGCCATTTGTCCCCTTGAATCCACACTGTAGGGATTCTATAATCCTCCAAAGAGCATCCCAGACCCAGATCCTCAATGAATCCCACAGCCCCTTAATTTATCATGGCTAATCCACTGACTTTAACACACCCCTGAACACTATGGACAATTTCAGAATACTAATTCACCTAATCTGCACATCTTTGGACTATGGGAGGAAACTAGAGCACCTGGACAAAACCCATGCAAATGTGTGGAGAACATGCGAACTTCATGCAGACAGTCATCCAAGGCTGGAATTGAACTCCAGTCTCTGTCACTTTGAGGCAGCAATGCTAACCATTGAGTCATCATGCCACCCATGATCTTGGGTTGTTTTTTCCTTTCATCGGAACTTGTTCATTTCTAGTTTATCTGACCGCTCCAGCAATTAGAATTATCTACTGCTGGATCAGTGCATTGTATTTAATATGCCAGGTGATCGGATTTGATCTGTGTAGCTGAGATATTGCAGGTGCCTTTCAATCCCACTTAGAGAAATATCACAGATTAATGGATAACCACTATAGTGACGAGGTTTGACTGTTCAGCAAATTGAAAGGAAGCTGATCTATGCATTAGTGAGTAATGTTTCACACTTACAACTTGTCTTTTGTAAAGAGTGCACAAATAATCAAACCTGGACTCTGGAGCTTTAAAGTGCATCACCTATTTAAGTGACTGAAACAAGAAGGTATTTTTTGCAGGAAACAGCAATATAGTTTTCTATGAAGAAAATGCAACACTTAATCTAGACATTATAACCATTAACAACCTAATAATATTTCCTTCACACTATGTATTATTTTTTAAGACAGTCTGTTTTATGACTAAAATATTACAGCTACATACACTTGCTGCACCATTTCTGTAGTGATTTATTTGAAAGGGCAGAGGCAGGACAGCTCACCAGCTTTGTTCCTTCCTGTATCACTGTTTGGGGTCAAGAACTGAGAAGAGGGCTGGTCCCTAAGGCCTAACTTATTCCACTAGTGGAGGCTTTGGCTCCTCGCCTCTCTTTCTCTCCCCATCACTCTACATTTAAAAAGGTCCAGATGTAGAAAAAGGTTTAGAAAAACCAACTAATTGAATTTCACAAAAACAATTTTGCCATTGTCTGAGGAAGTGTTCAAATCAACAGCACATTTCTGAAAGGCAAAGGTTACCTAATTAGAACACCAAAAGTGTAACTAATTGCCCGCATTTATTTAAGATGGTCTAATATGGACTTCAATAATGTGCAATTGTTGCACGACTTAAAGCAGTGGTTTGGCTGAAAAGACAACATGGTTGGCTTAAATGAACTGAGCCCAGCTTAATGAGGAGATCATTCACTGACTGCCAAAAGTTGACATGTGAAAGAGTTAGAACAAACCAAGTAGTTTATAGACTTATAGCATCTTGTGAATTAACAGATTTAAATCAGCTCATAATTCATGCTGTTTTACTTCTGTTTCCTGGACTCAGTTCAAGAGTTAGGCACCACCTACCCTTCTTTTAATTGCAAGTATGGAGCTTGAAAATGGGTACCCTACATATAAAATATATTGGTGGAAGGATTGAGGCCAGCTCTCTGTAATGAGTGATGTAGGTAGGATTCTGATGAAAGAAGAAAATAATCACCCCAGTTGACCAGGACAAAAAGCTGGAAGATTAGAAACACTATTTTCTTTATGACCACAAGTCTATTTTTTTCTGTTGATTTCACTCCAACTAACAGTGGTCATAGATCCATAAGGCCATGAGGATATACGGCATGGAAACAGACACTTCAGTCCAACTCGCCCATGCCACCCTGATATCCTAGATAAATCCAGTCCCATTTGTTAGCATTTGACCCATATCCCTCTAAACTCTTCCTATTCATATACCAATACAAATGCCTTTTAAATGTTGTAATCATACCAGCCTCCATCACAGCTTGTTCCATACATGCACTTGAAAAAGTTGTCCTTAGGTCACTTTTAAATCTTTTCCCTCTCACCCCTGAGATGGATGTTTTTGGACATTGGGAGGAATCCAGAACCCAGCAGAAACCCATGCAAGGAGAATGTGACAATGTGACAATTCCACACAGGCAGTTGCCTGAGGGTGGAATTGAACCCAAGTCCCTAGTGCTGTGAGAGAGCAATGCGAACCACTGAGCCATAAGGCCGAGACAAATAGATTCTGCAACAGTAGGGGAATCAAGGGTTATGGGAAGACACAATTGAGGTGTGTCCGATCAGCTTATGAACCCATTAAAAGATGGAGCAGACTCGACAGGACAAATGGCCTACTCCTGATGCTATTTCATATGGTCTTCTGGTCCAACTGCTCCTGCACCTGCTTTAGAATTCTACCCTTTGGTTTATATTGTCTTTTCTTCTTACCATTTTTGTATTTCCTTATTAAATGTATCATGTCACAGTCCTCCACATTGAATTCTATCAGAGATGAGGAGAAATTACTCCTTCAAAGGGAGATAAATCTATAGAAACCACTAACCCAGAGTGTAGTGCATGTTAGGAGCCTGAATAAATTTAAGGAGGAGATTTTAATTAGTAATGGGTTGAAGGATTATGGACAGTGGACGGGAAAGTGGAGTTGAAGCTGAGATAAGATCTGCTATGATTGCATTTAATTGTGGAGCAGGTTGAAGAAGCTGAATTGCTGATACCTGCTTCTAGGTTTGATGTTTTCATGTTCATTCCAACAACTGTCCATTTTCTTTTCAGATTGTACACAATCCTCCTCACAGTTCACAATATCTCAAGTATTGTACCATCATAAGTTTTGAGGTTGTGTCCAGTTTACCAAGGCCTAGTTCATTAACGTAAATCAGGAAGAGCTGGAGGTGGCCACAAGTTAATAGGAAATAGTATCAGGAGGGGAGGCCAATACCCTTCTAGCCAGCATGTCATTTTTGCAATGGTGGAAAACTCGATGGGTTGGCTACCCAACAAGTGACCAATTGAGCCATGTATCTGGCCAATCAAGCTCACATCCCACCTCTGCTGACATTTTCTGCACATCTGAAGGATCCGTTTCCATGTGGAGAAAGTGTCAGGTTGACTTTAGCGACGTCTCCGTGGCTCCATGGGGAAAGGGCTCAGATTGATGAGCCTGGCATGCCTCAAGGTGGGGCACAGCTTCTGCTCCGACAGAAACCACATTGCCAGTACTTAATGACTGCCCCACCCACTGCCCAACAGACCTTTTCTTCAGGGTGGCCAGCTATAAAGGTGCCTTTTTCTCTGTGAAGTGGGAGCCTAAACAATGGCCATTACTTCCTGTTGAGACTGCCACATTTATTAGGCTGATCCTCATTGGGGAAGGTCACCACCTCTAATCTTGCCATGTTTATTCTTTCATTGGATGTGAACATCACTGACAAAGCCAGAAATTGTTGCTCACTTGAGGGTAGTTAAGAGTCAACTACATTGCTATGGATCACACGTGGGCCACACCAGATAAGGAGAACAGATTTCCTTCCCTAAAGGACGTCATTGAAGCAGCTGGGTTTTTAACAACAAACAAAGATGGTTTCCTCAGACTTCTTTTCCTGACTTTTTTGTGGCTAATTAATGACTTTTATTAATCAAATTTTTATTTAACCACTTGCCGTGATGGGACTTGAACCCCTTTCCCCAGAGCCCTAGCCTAGGCCTGTGGATCACTAGGCCAGGGATATAGGACAGTGGGCCCAAATCCAGTTTCTTAATTGCTCTCTACAAACCAGGTCACACCTACACTGAAGTTAGATCATCTCCCACTTTTGGGCCCAATGGTGGCACTTTTCTAGGTAAATAGCAAAATTCATTGCATTGGCTTCACTGAGTGTATCTTGGTAATCACAAGAACAAGTGTTTATGTGGCACTTTTAATATTATAAACCATCCTAAACCACCCTAAAGTACTAAACAGAAGAGTTAAAAAGCAACATTTGACACCAAGCCACATAAGGATGTAAAAGGCAGATGACCAAACACTTGATGGAAAGGGAGACAAAGTTGCCCAGCAGTAACTTGGTGCCAACTTTGAGCTCTTAGCCAGACCAAAAGACCTCAAAACCCAATGGTAGGTGACAACTAAAGGTGCTGCAGTACTGCGACATGGAGAAGGAAAGGCATTGTGACATCCCAAATACAAGCAGAAGATTAAAAGGTAAGGAGGAAGGATGTCCTAATGACTGGAGAGTCTCAAATGAGGGATCACAGTTTAAAGGTATAGGGTAGGCCATCTGGGACTGAAACGAGGAGAAGCGTCTTCACCCACAGAGTGGTAAACCTGTGGAATTCTTTGCCACAGAACACAGTTGAGGCCAAAACATTGAAGTGAAGCACTGAAACATTTCAAGAAGGAGTTAAATATTGCTCTTAGGGCGAAAGAGATTAAAAAGCATGGGGGCAAAATGGGAACAGGTTAGTGAGTTGGATGATCAGCTATAATTGTATTAAATAGGGGATCATGCTCAAAAGGGCTGAATGGCCTACTCCTGTTTCTATTTTTTATGTTCCAAAGCATGCAACAACCAACCAACCACTGGCCAAACAACCATGTAAAAGCTATGAACTTTTGCAGAATAATGGTCAATCTGCACATTACTTAAATGTAGAGAAAGCCTGCACATTGCTGCAGTACAGATAGATTTGGGACTTTTCATACAGAAATCACAAAAAGCTAACATTCACATTCAGCAGATAGCAGGAAAGGCAAATGAAATGTTTGCCTTTGGTTTGAAGGGAATGGAGTATAAAAATGGGGAAGTTTTAAAATATTTAATATTAAGGGTTTGACAGGATAGATGTGGAGAAGTTGTTTTCCATTGTGAGAGATTCTAGGACCAGAGGGCATAATCTCAGAGTAAGGAGCCTTCATTTATGATAAACATGAGGAAGAATTTCTTCTCTCAAAGGTAGGTGAGTCTTTGGATTTTTTACCACAGAGGCTGTTGAGATTGTTCAAGGCTGAAATAGATTTTTAACCAGGAAAGAAATCACATAGGGAAAATCAGGAAAGTGGAGGGTTGTCAAACCAGTCATGATCCTACCAAATTGTCCCTGAGGCTACTTTCTTCTCATCTCTGAATAAGGCTTCATCACTCCTTATGCCTTCAATAATCCTTTATTTACATCTGTAGGTATTAGCTTATCAACTACACTCTCTAGTATAGTGTCTAAGATATCCCTCTTTATATGCTCATTCTATACTGGCATTTCTCCTTTACTGATATCAGAGTCATGTGACCATTTCTATTATCTAACATAATTTAACATGAATCTCATTGTACCACAGAATGGATCAAGCTCACATCCTTAAGCAACAACACAACCTTCTTATACTTGTGAAAAAATCCCGAACCAACAGCCTTCGGGCAGAGGTTTGATGAAGCTCAGCAGCCGAGATTATATCTCGTCCACACAGAAGGTAATGTTGTTTGGAGGAACAGGAGTGCTTTGGTTTTGGTAAAGGACAAACCAATAGCACAGTAGGGATCCTTGAATCCTTGGAGGATGTTGCAGTAACTCAGCCAGAAATGACTGAAACAAGGATTGAAAATCCTTAAGGTCACAATTCGACTTGCATCAATCCTGCAAAACCTGAAACAGTGAGAATGGCAAGGTGGTGGAAGCAAGGACATTGATTATTTTTAAGGTAGAGTTAGCCAAATTCTTATTAAGCGACAGAATTGAAGTTTCGCAGGTGGGAGGCAGAAATGCAAATTGAAGGTTACAATCAAATCAGCCATGATCTTTTTGAATGGCAGGGCACGCAATCATGACTGAAAGGCCTAATTCCGCTCCTAAATCTTGCGTCCGTACACGTATGTTCCTAAAGCAGGTTACGAACCACAAACACACTGCGACATTGAGGTGTTGTGATGGAGGAGAAAGACCTCCTTTATACTGAGCAGCTCTGACAGCCTTTTATTCACTAGCTCCATCAACAAAACATAATATCTTCCCTTTTGATGGGCTTGGCAAGTATTAACAGGACCAGAACCCTTTATCAGCTTTTACCACAATACAGCGGGCAGCCATTCCAATTCCCAGTCTGGCCCTGCTAACATCCCCAATGGGGATAATGTATTGGTGATCTGATAGGTAAAGGTGAAAATCCGGTTTGATACAGAGAGTTTTGCCCAGAACAGAAGTACATTGTAGCAATCCTGACAGAAAAGCAAAATAAGACCACATGATGTTAAATGAATTTTGTGTTGAAATGGCAGGCAACCGGAAACTTTGTGTCATTTTTATAGATGAAATGTTGTTGTTCTGCAAAGCGATAGCCCAGTCTGAACTTTGTCTCCCCAATGATAAGCAAGACCAATATGTTCCCCATGTTCCCTGGCCAATAGTGGGAGGTAATGGCCTAGTGGCATAGTTGCTGGATTATTAATCCACGGACCCAGGTAACATTCTGGGAGCCCAGGTTCAAATCCCACCACAGCAGATGGTGAAATTTGAATTCAATAAATATTGGAATTAAGAGCTTACTGATGACCATGAACCCATCGTCTATGATTTGGGAGAATCCATCCAGTTCACCAACATCCTTTAGGGAAGGAAACTGCCACCCTTATCTGGCATGGCCTACATGTGACTCCAGACCCACAGCATAGCAATGTGGTTGACTCTTAATTGTTCTCTGGGCAATAAATGCTACCTAGCAAGCAATACCCTCATCCTATGAATGTATAAAGGGGAGAAAAAAATCTCTGCCTTGGGCTTGCTGCAGTGTTCCAGCCCAGCTCAGTGCAAATTGGAAGAACAACATCTCATTTTCCACTTTGGAACTCTACAGCCTTCTAGATTTAATATCAAGTTCAATAATTTTAGGAACAAAAACAAAGTTGCTGGAAAAGCCCAGCAGGTCTGGCAGCATCTGAGAAGGAAAAAAACAGAGTTAACGTTTCAGATCTGATGACCCTTCCTCAGAATGCTGCCAGACCTGCTGAGCTTTTCCGGCAACTTTGTTTTTGTTTCTGATTTACAGCATCTACAGTTCTTTTGGTTTTTATTCAAAAATTTTAGGGCCTGAGTACCTTCTCCAATGTCCTTACTTCACCCACCACACACCACGCTTTGTCATCACCTGGCTGTTACCACAGTCAACCCATTATCGGCCACTAACAATCTCCACTAACAGCTATTCATTCTCCTGATATTTACCAATTCTTTATATACCAAACTATTTTTCTCTTTCTGTGGGTTCCATTTCCATGTGTCATTTACTCCATTTCTCCCCTACCCACACCACCCCCAACTCCTTCCTCAGCATACATACCATGCTTTTCCTAGTTACAAACAGTTCTCAAAGAGGGGTCACTGGACCCAAAGCATTAACCCTCCTTTTTCTCCACAGATGCTGTCAGACCTGCTGAGCTTTTCCAGCAATTCTGTTTTGGTTCTGATTTAACAGCATTTGATGTTCTTTTTCTTCATGAAATTCGACAGAAACACACATCTAACCAAAATATACGAAGATTCAGCCTAAAGTTTCACATTTAGAATTTGGACCAGATCTCATTCCTAACCTCATGACATTCAGTTCTTTAACTGAAGGCTGTTTACAATCTGCTTGGCTTTGTCTCCATACTAAACTGCAAGGCAAGACAGAAATACAAGTGCCATTCCCTTTCTCATTATTATTTATTTCACTTTAATTTTGACCTCTTTGGTTTCCTTTTATAGCTGTCACCTGAATTTTCCAGTTGCCCTATTCAACTGGGCATCTTTCAGCTCATCTTAACTTTACCAACATGTGTCAACATGAAACTGAGTCCTGGTATTACAGAACCTCCTGGTGGAGCATTAGTCTGTCACCTTCAACTTACTTTGTTACACAACAGATGATAACATCATTATATCTGTCCATTAATCCTTTTAATCCTAATCCACAGACTTGTGAATAACTGTTCAGTTTTAGTGGCTTTCTAAACCATTTGAATACAAATCTCAGTATTAGAATTCCAGATGTATGTTAGGAAGACTGAAATAGAATTATAGATCACGTCTTTTCAGAGGCAAGTGAAATAGTTTCAATGAACTGTAAAAGTCAGATCTGGCAGACAGTTTTACATGTAACAGTAGCATCTATAATTCTCTTGGTTTGCTGTAAAATCATATACTACATCAGACATATACTTTACTACCCATCTTAGGAGAAACCAATGACTGTAATTACCAGACTGTGACCATCATTAAACAATCTTTCCCATAATATTACTCTTTATTAGTATCTGTGATGTTTAGTGTGTTATAAAGATTTCCATTGCAACAAGAAAATAAGCCAATGTTATAAAATTGTTTAATGGCTCTGATAAACATTTAACCACCACTGATTTAGCATAGTGTGGTTTTATTTTGCTTTACAGTGACATGAATCAAGTCAGGATTATTACAACTTACTTCTGTTACAAATAAAAAGTTCTCTATATCAAACCAGTTTCGCACTTTTAAGTAAACTAATTGACTTCTGTTTGACAGGAATATTATCCGTCATTTCGCATCATTGCTTTAAATCTAGAGTTTCAGTGTCTGCATTTGTATTAAAATGTTGAGATGCTCAAAACATTAACCTTCATTTCCTTGTCTTCAAGAGGTAATGTTTAATATTTTACAATTTTCTCCCTTCCTCTCGAAGAAGCCCAGGCTATCATTACTCAGCTTTGAAGTCCAGAATAAATGAGACGAGAAAATTGGTGGGATTGCTCGGTGGGAAATCCCATACATTCCCAGGAAGCTACTCCATCTGGAATATGAATGTGGCCTTCAAATTCCAGTAGCTGGGTGTGCGCAGCTCTTCCACCCACATTCCTCCCTGCATCAAGGGAGCATCTACAGGAAATTCTTCATTTTATGCCTTTGGAAGTCCTCAGTTGGAATTTGGAGATCTGGCGTGAGTTCCTTTAAGGTCTTCCAACACTCCAAACCAAATCCAAGAAGGCAATCTATTGCCATTTGGAGTTTGTGTAGCTTATGTAGCAACTGAAAATTTCAACGATATGAGCTTTAATGAGTCTTTATTTGAGATGAAATCCTTTTAAACAGACCCCTTTGCGGAGGCAATGGCTTTGACAATGCAAATGACAATGGTCATGGTATTTGGGATGCAATCACACTTGTTCTGGGGGGAACAAGACCTGGGAATTGTCAGCAATGTGGTTCAATTGGCACTGTGCAAAACATCATAGCTTGGCTTGAAATTTTTTAAATTTGTTATCACCGCACATACTTTCCATCAAATGTCAGTAGAACGTGTTCAAGAGCAGAAACCACCAATTTTCCTATCCTTAGTCCACTGCAGACCGGCTGTACTGGTCTGTTTACTCCCTAACTGAACTTAATGAATGTTAATAGCCAACAACCAGATCGAGACCTTCCTAAAGTCTGGTGGTACGGTGGCTCAGTGATTAGCTCTGCTGCCTCACATCACCAGAGACCTGGGTTCAATTCCAGCTTTGGGCAACTGTCTGAGTAGGTTTTGCACGTTCTCCCTGTGTCCGCGTGTGTTTCCTCCCACAGTCCCAAAAGGTATAGGTTAGGTGGATTGGCGAAGCTAAATTGCCTAACGTGGGAAATGCGGGGATAGCTTAGGGTTTGAGGTTGGATTTGGGTGGGATGCTGTTCAGAGGGTCAGTGTGGATTCAATGGGCTGAATGGTCTACTTCCTGTCTGTAGCAATTCTATCATAATCATTAAATCACCAGTGAGTATGTTACCCCACTAAGTGATCTGTAACTGAGTTATACTATAAATAAAATATGGCCATAAAATATCTGGTACAAAATATCACCATTGTTACAATGGTATACAATTCTCAAAGTTTGCAGTGGATAACATCCTATCACTTTATATAATCAGTCAAAAAGTCTTATATCTATGGGAAATCTCATATTCAATGGAAAATTGATCATGCAGATAATGAGAGGAAAACTTTTTAAAAATGGGCATTAGTTTTCTTGGCAGCTATATTGTTAGTTTTGAGATTCTAATGCTAGAGAGTGAACATAATCAGAGAGCTATTTGCTCTCCATGAGTTTTTGCATCTTTTGCTGCTCTCACCATTTCTTGCTGTATGTCATTTCCATGCATGATTATTTATGCACTATAATGTTCAAGCGTGGCTGAATATCCTATAATGGAACAGAGTTAAAACAGAGAGGAAGTCGAAGAGGAAATTGTCATCCCCAGTGCTCCCTGTGCAGGCCTTCATGCACCATATACCAGCAACTCGGGCATGCAGTTTTCCAAGATCTTTCACATTCGGCTCCCTGAAGTCTAAGCATTATCTCAGATAGGTCCTGGAGGAGAGATCACTGAAAAAGTGAGAGAATGCCAAACAGAATAGATATGAAAGGAAAAACAAACACAAAAATGGAAAGAAGTATAAAAGAAAGACACTGGAGTTGTCATTGTTCCTGTCATTGCAAAATGTAGTGAAAGGACAAATGTATTGATCACATGTATCAATATCTATTGGTGAAGAATATAGGGATAGTGCAGGAAAAGGACACTGAATTTCAGCTATGACCTCATTGAATGTGGAAGCAGGCTTGAGTGGCCAATTGACCCATTCTTGCTCTTGTTTCCTATGCTCCTTAAGTGAGAGTTTTATACTAATTATGCCAAAAGTCCTTTTGAAAGATCATCAAAGTTGAAGCTCTACTGTGTTTTGCATATGCGCAGTTCAAGATATAGGTAGGTCATGTCAGGCCCAATGAAAGTGCCTCAGAGCATCGCACATGTGAAAAGTTGTGGCCTTTATATCTTTAAATATCAGTGTGGTTCAGTTAGTACCACCGTGAAACTTGTACAATCAAACCGCACAGTGGATAAAAACAACAAAAATCAGCTGAATCTCATTTAACAAAATGACACGGATCACGTTGATGTGCATTGTTCATCACACAGCATCTTCTGATTGCCCAAATAGATATTTCAAGGATGGTCTACTGGTACTAAACTATGCACAAACTGTGAGGGAACCTGATGTAGAATCACTGGGTTTCTCTACATTCCTACCCAATCAGTTTATTTAACCTCTCCTGTCTTTAATTTACCCGCTGTGACCCAGACTAGCCATGCCAACAGAGTCATGCACTCTCTCTCTGTCAAAAGTGGGAACCATTCATGTCCTTCTCCTCTGATGCTCAATCGGTTCTTAAATATTGAGTTGACCCCATCATAGTTTTTATTCTCTCTGAATCACAGCATGTTGCCTCCAATCTCCACAATTGATTTCCCACAGTGCCAATACAGCATTGTCCCTGATAACCAAACTTGAGTTTTGGTGAACACAACTTCTGGAGTGACGGTGGCCCAAACTCCTATCAATTTGAAAGACAGCCCTGACTGACCTCAGTGCAGCTCCCTGACTGATTTACTGCTATTCCCAGACTGACCGAACCACACTTTCAGGGCTGAGAGTGGCCCACTTCCTGGATGTGCTATTGCAGACCTCCGATCCTGGACAGCTCAAGTGGCTGACAGACTGTGTTCAAGCCCCTGGAACAAGCCAATTTGGCAGAAAATATGTTGATCAGGCACTCGCACTTTCCAATGGAGGTTAAACAAAAATAAACTGAAGAGCCTTGCAAAATAAAGCAACAGAATGGGAATGCCCTGGAAAACTACTAAATTTGTAAAATGAGAGTCAAACAATGAGTGGTAACCAAGAGCAGGGGTTGAATTAGCATGGAAACTAGGTAGCTAGAAACAGAGTTTTAAGAGGATGTTATAGAATAGCATCTTGTTTAGAAGTGCACAATACAGGCACAAGTTTTGAAGATGTCCAGAAAATGATTTTCTGAAGAACAGCCTTCGAAAAACATATAATAAACAACAAATTCATCAGAGCTGAAAGTCAGGCTAGCAATCCTAAATCGTGTCATAAAATTAAAGGTAACTTAAGAGTTAGCAAGATCTTACATAAAGTTGGAAAATAACAATAAAATAATACAGGTGTTGACAGCCTAAAGATGTTGCGATTATGTCAGGATGTGGAATCTTACTGAAGTTCAGAGGATGTAATGCACTACAGGTCTGATTTGTTGTGTTGGAAGAACAGAATGGAGGAATGTCTTTCTGCCAAATCACTAAAATTAGCATTAGAAGAGACAATGAAGTCAGGTTTTACTTTAGGAGAGCTAGCAGCTGTAGAATGGAAAGGGGTGGAAAACAAGATTCACAGAGGTTCTGTGAAATTATTTTGGCAAAGATTCATGTGGAGCAGTTGCTCAAGCCAAAGGTTATATAACAATTGCTGCTTCTTTTCAGTCAAATTGCATTTGACAGCAACTACATTGGATTTACAAAAGCAAATGAAAAGAGATGAAGCCATCTTAAGATGCTCCACATGGCTCAAAATGGTAAAATGTCACCTTAGAGCTGATGGAGATGTAGTGGAATAACTAAATCTCGAATGCCAAGAAAAACAGCATGAGTTACTTCACTGACACAAAGTGAAGGGTCAGCAGAAAGCACCAAATGCAATCCTTGAACAGGATTGTTAAAGACCAGTCCATTTAATTGCCTTCCAGAAGAATGTTTTCCACTCAGTGCAGATGGTGATGGAATGTACATTAACTGAGGAATTTTGATAGGTTTGCTTGATTTACCACAAAACTTGCAGTTTCACAACTAAACTATTTCTTCAGTGTACAAATTGCTAATGTATAAGGCTGTATTTTCATATCAGCACAGTCAACGTGAGTCACAATGTTTTCTGGGCATGTCTGCATCCCTGGAGAGAAGCAGAAGTGCCATAATATTCAGAGGCAAACTATGACTTGATATGAAGGTGGGTTCATAACCAATTAATGGCTGCAGGAATGGAAACAAAAACAGGAGCTTTACAATGTGGCCCTGATTTTAAAAAGCCATATAGAAACAAAACATGCGAGAGAAACTCAACAAGTCTGGTGGAGTCTGTGGAGAGAGGCAAAGTTAATGTTTTAAGTTGTGAATGACTCTTCTTCAAAACAGAATGGAGTTGGAAAATGATGGTTTTTATGCTGTAGGCACTGGGGAGACAGGAGATGAGTCGCTCAGAGCAGAATTTCCGGCTTCTGAATGCTCTTTTAGCCACAGTATTCATAGGGCCATTAGTTCAGTTTCTGGTCAATGGCAACTCCATTGTGGCGGATTCAGTGATCTAATCCTGTTAAACATCAAGAGGAGGTCATTAAATTATCATATTTCAGACACGGTCATTGTCATTTATGCAACATGAATGTTATTTGCCACTCATCAGCCCAAAGCTGGATGTTGTCTTAGTCTTGCAGCATATAGAGATGGGCTCAGAGTTGCAAATGGATAAAATAATTCTGCACTCATCAGCAAATATCGCCAATTCTGACCTTATGTTGGAGAGAAGGTTATTGATGAAGCTGAATATAATTAGGCCTCGGACACTACCCTGATGAAATCCTGCAGTGATGTTTTGGAGCTGAGTTGACAGACCTCTGTGCTGGGTATGACTCTAACAACACTGATTCCTATTGACTCCAGTTTTGCTCCAGCGCCTTAATGTCACACGATGAAATGCAGTCTTGACTTGAAGGCCTGTCATTCTTACCCCTGCCTGGATTTTAGGTCTTTTCGGTATATTTGCACCAAGGCACTAATGAGATCGGGAGCTGAGTGGCCCCGGCAGAACCCAAACTAAGCATCAAAAAACAGGTCATTGCTGAGTAAGTGTTGCTTGATTGCACTGCTGATGGCACCTTACATCACTTTTCTGATGTTAGAGAGTAATCTGACAGTGTGATATAATTGGCTGAATTGAATTTGTTCCTTCTTGCAGACAAGCTACATCTAGGCAATTTTCCAGAGTGATTGCTAATGTAACAGTACTGGAATAATTTAGCTCAGAGCATTTTCTGAATATAAGTCTTCAGCTGTGGAGCATGTGACTTAGAGAAAGGTGGGTAGACCACTCAGCTGGGCAAAGAGGAAGGACCCCAGGGATTACAAGAAAGAAATTTTTACTTTGTAGAGTGCAGTAAACTGAGCTGTGTTTGTTCTGTTCTCTGTTGTGGGGGTTTTCCTGTACATGTTTAGCTTTTGCCCAGGCTTTTTCTTTCTGCAGATTTATGAAGACCAACGGCGTTAAAGGATAGTAAGATAGTCTGGGAAAGTGACTCTGAGATAGATAATCAACTGGTATCTTAATGAATGGTAGAGAAGTTTTGATGGCTTGAATGCCTACTTCTGCTTCTATGTTCTTATAATCCAAACATTAACAAGTTGACCACCCGAGAGGACCAAGATGTGAACCTGCTGAGGAGTTCTCCCATTGTTGCAATGGAAATTTATCAAGTACAAGGAAACAGTTACAGTAGACAGGTTAGTTGGTACAGATCTACAAAAATAACATACATCCCTGAGATCAGCTGAAGACTTACTCAGTATTCCCTTGCCTTTACTCACAAGGGATTATGAGCACCTATTGTGAATTTATTCAGTTGAATCACAATAATGAAGAACAGTAGTTGATGAAAAAGGGGGGAATAATGAGGCGTTTGAGGAAAGGAAAGGATGAATTTTCTTCTTTCGATAATGTTGATGATAATAGTGAAAATAAAGTTGATAAAGTGTAGAATAATGGTTAGGGTGCACATGAACCCCATTGGTGTAACCACTTTATCAATCAATGTATCTGTCTGACTCACAGCTCACATATTTTGATTGTTCCAAATTCAATTAGTCATTGCTGTTATTAACAACATGTAAGAATGAGAGGAATTACCATGTGCTCATTTATTTTTGAACCTTATATATCCTTGTGTGGTCAGGTTATAGGAGAGGAATTTAAGCTGCTGTGAGATTCCAGGATGTACACTGAATTAAAGATATTATAACCTTTGACAGTCGTGGAATGAAGAAACTTCTTTACAGATGGGAACACAACATGGGTGAGTTAATTCCAAAGCTGTACAAATGCTAATCCATTCTGCCGTTTTTAAAGTTAATAACCAACACCCAAGATCCTCCGTGTCCTGGTGATACTGGATGGCAAGATTGTTCAGAAAACAATAAACTACAATGTGCAAAGTATACGCTCAGAAATATATCATAGAACCTCACTTGGTCAATCAAGTTACATCTTCTCAAAGGTTTCCTTCATCACTATGTTCAGAAATGAATATGCTTGGTTGTAGCATTTCGAGGAGGATTCTTTGCTTCCAATCGCTATTTCTCTATCTGTTATGCTAGGGAGGGCAGCTCCTTTCTACTCAGAAGATTCATGAAGTTTAAGATAAGAGTGTTGTATGTGTCCCAGCTGTTACTTTTTGCAGAGGGAATTCAGCAGTGCAAGGAAGCTTTAGTGGGCCTTATAGGCCACTGCCATGTTGAATTCGATATAGCTGCCAGCTTTTCTCAAATTGACAATCATTTAAATGACGGTGTAACCAAATGATGTTACACAAATCCATCATCGGAGCTTGTAATGAGCACTGTAATTGACTGTAGTAATACAACCAACAGGTAAAATTGTCCAGACGATCTTGGCTGCAGATCTTTAAACAGAAGCTGGTGAGGCATTGCTATTGGCAAGATCTTCACTGCAGTACACTCTTTTCTCACAGAGATTTGCACACCATCTGTGCAGTCTGCAAGCTCTTCCAAGAGGGTAAGGCACACATTCCTCACCTGCTGCCTCATTTCTGTACTTTTAATCCTCCATCCTGTACATTGGCTCTTCCTCCATTAAGAAAGAGAGCAAAGTGCTGGAAGGGATGTAAGTTGATGGTGTCAATGCCTCCGAACAAGGATGAATTTCACTCCATGTACAATTCACTAAAACCTCTCCAAAATCTGCTTCCGAAGTACTCACTCCTTACGTTTGCTCACATTATCTGTCCCAAACAAGTGCATTTCTACTAATAACAGTAGAGGCTAGTAACAGGCACATCCATTTCCATTTATACTAAGTCACTGCTGGTGCATCAGGGCATAATTCAAGAGATTTTGCCAATTCTACATCTGTAGCTCTCACTTATACGTATCGTAAAGCTCCCAACAGTACTGATGTGAAGACAAATGGAAAGCCCCAGAAACAAGCAGGAATGGGCATGCTGATATTTTGGCAAGTGAGTAGATTGGTTAGGTCAGTTGGTTAGATGGCTGGTTGTGAAGCGAAGTGATACCAAATGCATGGGTTCGTTTCCCACACTGACTGAGGTTACTGTGAAGGTCCTGCCTTCTCAAAATCACTCCTTTCCTGAGGTGTGGTGCCTGTCAGGTTAAACTCACTACCTTCTCTCTTGAATGAGAGGGCAGCCCTACGCCCCTCTGGGACAAGGGTGACCTTATTATATAATGGCAAGTGACTCATCTCCTGACTGCACAAAACCTGACTACCATCTGTCGTATAAGGAAGTTCGAAAAGTGTTAGTACATCAATGACATCACCCGATGTAATTGTGCCAGAAATCAGGATAAGAACAGAGATCAGAATAAGGAATTTATGTCTAGCTATTGATGGAGACAGTCATGTCCATTATAAGTACTTTCTTCTTACTTGTTCATGAGATGTGGGTGTCAGTGCATAGGCCAGCATTTAGTGCCCATGTCATAAATGCCAGAGGGCAGTTAAGATTGCTGTGGTCTGGAGTCACAGATAGGCCAGCTGAAGTATGAATGATATATTCCTTCCCGAAGACACATTAGGGTTCACCTGCACATCTGTCAAAGTGGTCTACTGCAACCGGTGCTCCCAAAGTGGCCTCCTCTGCATCAGTGAGACCAAGAGGTGGCTCGGAGACCATTTTGCAGAGCATCCGTGCTCTGTTCACAGCAAACATCAACACCCTCCAGTTGCGAACCATTTTAACAATCCCTCTCACTCCTTGGCTGGCATGTGCATCCTGGACCTCCTCTAGTGTCACAGTGATGCTACACACAAACTGAAGGAGCAGCACCTCATATTCCACCAGTGATAATGGGAACTGCAGATGCTGGAGAATCCAAGATAATAAAAAGTGGAGCTGGATGAACACAGCAGGCCCAGCAGCATCTCAGGAGCACAAAAGTTGACGTTTCGGGCCTATACCCTTCATCAGAGAGGGGGATGGGGAGAGGGTTCTGGAATAAATAGGGAGTGAGGGGGAGGCGGACCGAAGATGGAGAGAAAAGAAGATAGGTGGAGAGGAGAGTATAGGTGGGGAGGTAGGGAGAGGATAGGTCAGTCCAGGGAAGACGAACAGGTCAAGGAGGTGGGATAAGGTTAGTAGGTAGGAAATGGAGGTGCGGCTTGGGATGGGAGGAAGGGATGGGTGAGAGGAAGAACAGGTCAGGGAGGCAGAGACAGGCTGGGCTGGGTTTGGGATGCAGTGGGGGGAGGGGAAGAGCTGGGCTGGTTGTGTGGTGCAGTGGGGGGAGGGGTGGTAGGTGTTGGTGAAGTGGATGAACTGTTCAAGCTCCTCTGGGGAGCAAGAGGTGGCGCAGATACAGTCATCAATGTACCGGAGGAAGAGGTGGGGTTTGGGGCCTGTGTCGGTGCGGAAAAGGGACTGTTCCACGTAACCTACAATGAGGCAGGCATAGCTGGGGCCCATGCAGGTGCCCATGGCCACCCGCTTTGTCTGTAGGAAGTGGGAGGAATCGAAAGAGAAGCCGACGCCGACGGAACCCCGTCCACGGCCGACGCCGACGGAACCACGCCCCAACAGAACCCCGCCCACGGCTGACGCCGACGGAACCCCGCTCACGGCTGACACCGATGGAATCCCCCCACGTCCAACAACTTCATCGCTCCGCCCACAACCTCCACAGCCAGCACCCCAGAGGAGACAGCCACACTGAGCCCTGCCGAATCTTCACCATCCCCCCAGACCTCCCACTGACTGAGGACGAACGGTCAGTCCTTAGTAAGGGGCTCACCTTTGTGCCCCTACAACCAAACATCAACGAATACCAGTCACGTTTGGACATAGAGCAGTTTTTCCGCCGCCTTTGCCTCCATGCCTACTTCTTCAACCAGGAACCCAACCCTCCTTCCACTGACCCCTTCACCCGTTTCCAACACAAGTCCTCCTCCTGGACACCACCCCCAGGCCTCTTACCCTCCCTTGATCTCTTCATCTCTAACTGCCGTCGAGACATTAACCGCCTCAACCTCTCCACCCCTCTCACCCACTCCAACCTCTCCCCTGCAAAACGGGCAGCCCTCCGCTCCAACCCCAACCTCACCATCAAACCCGCAGACAAGGGTGGCGCAGTGGTAGTATGGCGCACTGATCTCTACATCGCCGAGGCCAAACGCCAACTCTCCGACACCTCCTCCTACCGCCCCCTTGATCATGACCCCACCCCCGAGCACCAAACCATCATCTCCAACACCATTCATGACCTCATCACCTCAGGGGACCTCCCACCCACAGCCTCCAACCTTATTATTCCCCAACCCCGCACGGCCCATTTCTATCTCCTTCCCAAAATCCACAAACCTGCCTGCCCTGGTCAACCCATTGTCTCAGCCTGTTCCTGCCCCACCGAACTCATCTCCACCTATCTGGACTCCATTTTCTCCCCTTTGGTCCAGGAACTCCCTACCTACGTCCGTGACATCACCCATGACCTCCACCTCCTCCAGAACATCCAATTCCCTGGCCCCCAACACCTCATTTTCACCATGGACATCCAGTCCCTATACACCTGTATTCCCCATGCAGATGGCCTCAAGGCCCTCCGCTTCTTCCTGTCCCGCAGGCCCAACCAGTCCCCTCCAGCGACACCCTCATCCCCCTAGCCGAACTCGTCCTCACCCTCAACAACTTCTCTTTCGATTCCTCCCACTTTCTACAGACAAAGGGGGTGGCCATGGGCACCCGCATGGGCCCCAGCTATGCCTGCCTCTTTGAGGTTTACGTGGAACAGTCCCTCTTCCGCACCTACACAGGCCCCAAACCCCACCTCTTCCTCCGTTACATTGATGATTGTATCGGCGCTGCCTCTTGCTCCCCACAGGAGCTCGAACAGTTCATCCACTTCACCAACACCTTCCACCCCAACCTTCAGTTCACCTGGGCAATCTCCGACACATCCCTCACCTTCCTGGACCTCTCAGTCTCCATCTCAGGCAACCAGCTTGCAACTGATGTCCATTTCAAGCCCACCGACTCCCACAGCTACCTAGAATACACCTCCGCCCACCCACCATCCTGTAAAAATTCCACCCCCTATTCCCAGTTCCTCCGCCTCCCGCCACATCTGCTCCCACGATGAGGCATTCCACTCCCGCATATCCCAGATGTCCAAGTTCTTCAAGGACCGCAACTTTCCCCCCACAGTGGTCGAGAACGCCCTTGATCGCATCTCCCGCATTTCCCACAACACATCTCTCACACCCCGCCCCCGCCACAACCGCCCAAAGAGGATCTCCCTCGTTCTCACACACCACCCCACCAACCTCCGGATACAACGCATCATCCTCCGACACTTCCGCCATCTACAATCCGACCCCACCACCCAAGACATTTTTCCATCCCCACCCTTGTCTGCTTTCCGGAGAGACCACTCTCTCCGTGACTCTCTTGTTCGCTCCACACTGCCCTCCAACCCCACCACACCCGGCACCTTCCCCTGCAACCGCAGGAAATGCTACACTTGCCCCCCACACCTCCACCCTCACCCCATCCCAGGCAGTAAGATGACTTTCCATATTAAGCAGAGGTTCACCTGCACATCTGCCAATGTGGTATACTGTATCCATTGTACCCGGTGTGGCTTCCTCTACATTGGGGAAACCAAGCGGAGGCTTGGGGACCGCTTTGCAGAACACCTCCGCTCGGCTCGCAATAAACAACTGCACCTCCCAGTCGCGAACCATTTCAACTGCCCCTCCCATTCTTTAAATGACATGTCCATCATGGGCCTCCCGCAGTGCCACAATGATGCCATCCGAAAGTTGCAGGTACAGCAACTCATATTCCGCTTGGGAACCCTGCAGCCCAATGGTATCAATGTGGACTTCACCAGCTTCAAAATCTCCCCTTCCCCCACTGCATCCCAAAACCAGCCCAGTTCGTCCCCTCCCCCCACTGCACCACACAACCAGCCCAGCTCTTCCCCTCCCACCACTGCATCCCAAAACCAGTCCGGCCTGTCTCTGCCTCCCTAACCTGTTCTTCCTCTCACCCATCCCTTCCTCCCACCCCAAGCTGCACCTCCATTTCCTATCTACTAACCTCATCCCACCTCCTTGACCTGTCCATCTTCCCTGGACTGACCTATCCCCTCCCTACCTCTGCACCTATACTCTCCTCTCCACCTATCTTCTTTTCTCTCCATCTTCGGTCCGCCTCCCCCTCTCTCCCTATTTATTCCAGAACCCTCACCCCATCCTCCCTCTCTGATGAAGGGTCTAGGCCCGAAACGTCAGTTTTTGTGCTCCTGAGATGCTGCTTGGCCTGCTGTGTTCATCCAGCTTCACACTTTATTACCTCATATTCCACCTTGGGAGCCTACCGCCCGTTGGCCTAAATGTGAATTTCACCAGTTTCAACATCTCTCCATCCCCAACCTCATTCCATGACCGACCCTCCCTATCCTTCGCGCCTGCTTGATCTGAAACAACCTTCTCTCCTACCTATCTGAACGCCCCCATCCCACTGACCAATCCCTACCACTGCCTATCTGCACTCACCTATCACCATCCCACCTATCTTCCCCAGCCCCACCCCTCCTCTCTCTAATTATTTCAGATCTCCCTTTCTTTTTCGTCATTTATGAAGAAGGGATCACAACCCAGATTTTCAACTTTCCTGCTCCTCTGATCCTGCCTGGCTTGATGTGTTCCTCCAGCTCCACACCATGTAATATTTGTGAACCTGATGTTTTGTTTCATGATGAGCAACATGGTCATAATTAGGCAAGATGTTTATTCCAGATTTTGGCTTATTGAATTTAAATTTCACCATCTGCCATCGTGGAATATGAGCCCATGTACCAGAACATTAATCTTGGGCTCTGGGTTATTAGTACAGTGACCATACCGCTCTGGCACTGCCCACAAAATAAGTAATACAAATCATTAACAATTGACAATAAATCAATCACGAACAGGCATTTGACAATACCTGAATGTTGCTGAAAAATATAGATTTTAACAAAACGTTGTGTTTTGCACTCATCACAATAATTTACAAGAAACATCAAAAGAAAGGGAAAACAATATTTATACTTGATGAGATAACACATTTTCTGAAGAATGGTCCCAACCCGAAACATCAGCTTTCCTGCTGTTCTGATGCTGCCTGGCCTGGTGTGCTCTTCCAGCTCCACATTGTGTTATCTCTGACTCCAACTTCTGCGGTTCTTACTGTCTTTGATTGGAGTATACTTTATGAGCAGGGAATACTGATTGGTTGGGAAGTGAGCTCTGTTTTGTTGAGCCATTGCCATGGGCAGTGAACTAATTAATGATGCCTACCACTTAACTGCCAAGTTCTGTTAAACTGGGCAAGTTAAGACCATAAGACCATAAGACATTGGAGTGGAAGTAAGGCCATTCGGCCCATCAAGTCCACTTCGCCATTTAAATCATGGCTGATGAGCATTTCAACACCACTTCCCTGCACTCTCCTCGTAGCCCTTGATTCCTTTTGAGATCAAGAATTTGTCGATCTCTGCCTTGAGGGCATCCAATGTCCCGGCCTCCACTGCACTCTGCGGCAATGAATTCCACAAGCCCACCACTCTCTGGATGAAGAAATGTCGATTGGACACTGATTGGTCAAGTAATCGCCCAAAACAAGGTACCGCAGAATGGCTGTCCCCCATTTTGTTGCAGTACAAGTACAAAATATTCAGCAATTCACCAAGGATTCTTCTGCAATGCATCTCAAACCCAAGATGTCTGCTACTTAGCAAGGCAAAAGCTCTGCCTGACAGCTCCCTGTCAACACACGCACAATCCTGATTTGAAATTGTACCTCAGTGCCTTCACTAAAACCCTGGAGCCATCAACTAACAGCACATTAATAGCAATGATTCAAGAAGGTGGTTCTCTGCTAACCTTAAATTGCAATTATTGATAGCAAACAAATACTGGTGTTGCCAAAGCTGTCCAAATCCTTTAAATGAATAAAGAAAAAAAAATCACGATACACATTTACGTGGTCTGCAGAGTCTTCTTTATAATCAGAAATAGAACACAAAACCATTACATAGCTTGTTGATTTTCTTCTGATTGCATGAAACCATTTGATAGCAGGTCAAGCTGAGGTTGCAATACTAGCTTTGTACTTTCCCATGCAGTCTTGACAGCTGTAGATTGGGATGAAGCATCAAAGATCAGGTGGCATCCACACAATCAGTGCTATTTGGAGGAGATATCGGTAACTGTTTGAAAAGAAATCCCAACCTGCAAAATAATTAATGTTGAAGGAGACAACTTTAGCAAAGCCACTTCAAAGCATTGCCACAATAAATAATCACAATGAACCAGCAGTAATGGGTTAAAACACTTGGCTTGCTGTATCTATTGCCACAAAATAACATTAGAATAATTGGATCTGTGGTCCCAGATAACTGGTATACTGCTGCATTGAATAGTTAATGAAGTAATGAGAAGAAACCTAAGGGGAAATGCAACAGATAGGACTTCTCAGACTGCTGTCGCCATCCATTCACTATATCACATAAAACTCTAAACCAGTTCAATTGAATTCCAGCAGTGGCCTGATAATGACTGGTCTGTGATAAGAAAGTTCTAGTGTCTATATTAATCATATTTATAGCCATTCATTGGCTAATGTGTCAAGTTAACAAATCCTTCATTCTTTCTCTGTTCTAACATTCCAGGACTTGAAATAGAATTGTAAGCAGTTTAATTTGAAGCAAAAATTTGAGGAAATACACATTTTTCACAACTGTATTATTTTCAACCCATTCCTTTTCTTAATTGTACAATGTGTTACAGGATCAGGTTGTTACAACTAGATCCTGGGTGAGATGTCCCAGTTATTACCATTCCACATGGTATACCCCAGATGGTCAAACTGACAGGTGAAGAGCAATGAACAATCTCTGCTTCTAAATTTACCTACTTTCCCCAACTCAGTTGGTCACAACAAGGTTAATATACAAGCACCCCGTCTCTCATGCTTATCTTCCTCACAAAACAAATCAACTTGTGTTCTAAAAGGAGCCCCATTTAACCAGACTTTAAGTTACCTAAAAAGTAAGTTTATTAGTTAATAAACATGAAAAGCAATAACATTGCAAAACAGCTTAGGGATAAAAGGTGAGTCCAAAAAAAGATATTCAAATCAGACACTGAGTCATTTTTGGGGAGTAGATAGAAGAATATTACAGCTGTTATGTTGGTGGTTAAGGTAGTATTGAAATTTGGTAGTTAAACAGTCCATTTTGAAATTTTTGATCTGCAAACTGACTAAAATGCTTTTGCCCTAATTTCTTTCACCAGAGGTTGGCTGGCAACATGCAGAGCGTGAATGTCATTCTTTTTTCTTTACCTACTTTGTACAGGCGCTTAATAGCTGATCTCCAAGCTGTGATTCTCACAGCACACCAATCCACACACAAAGACATCAGGCCACTGACACTCACACAAAACAGTCATTTTTAACCCCAGTCCCTGTCAATTCTTGAAAGGGGAGAAAGCATTTTGTCTGTTCCCAAACTATTATTTTTGAAAATCATGTTCAAAATCTTAGATTTGCAGAAAGGATTATAGTTCAGTTTGTCATGCATCTTTAGCCTTTTAAGGCTATCCCTTTGAAGTATCCTTGACATCTCATCAGGTGTGAGAGTTTAGGGTCTCTCTCTTTCTCTTTCCAGAAGTGACTGAAATCACAATCTTGGTCATTTTTGGGATGACTATCCCTTTACAAAACAAACGTATTGCAATTAAATGTACAGTATATCTACAAATGATCAGAGCCTACGTGATACCTGTCATGACACAGGTGAAAAGATTCAAGATATCATAAATTTCTAAATGACAAGTGCACCAAATAAAAAAAAACAGTCTGGCATGCAGTGGGTTATTGTGATACAGTGGGCAGTGCTTCACCTGTAAAAGTGTAGGTGCTGCTCCTAGACCCACAGCCACAACTTGGGAAAAGTGGGGTTTTGTTTTTAAATACTCAGAGCCTTTCACAACTCACAGAGAATGGCACTGACTGAAGTGTATTGACACTGTTTGCTGCAACACCTCCTGGTGTAGCATTGGCAGACAAGTCCGGATTGATTCTCTCAGACAGGCAGTGAATACCAGAGAATGTTTTGGCTTCCCTTTCTCCTCCCAGCAGCTGGAATCAAGTCAGTGCTGTCAGAGTTCCTGAATGAAAATTGTCCACCCATCCATTCAGCTGCCTAGGGTGATGGGGAGACTGAAAGAAAAGGCTACAGTGAAAGAAGACTCTCTGGGCAGAATTTTCAAGGGCCCATGAAGGTGACTCTTGAGGCAGCAGAGTTCAAACCTGGAAGGGAATTCCTGAAGGTGACACGTTGCTGCCTCCGTGAACTTGTTCAAGAATGAGGTAACGGCAGCACTGATTATCCAACCAGTCATGGTGTGTCATCAATTCAGCTTCTAACTCTACCTGTCAATGCAGAATACTATCCATAAAAGGATGGTGGGCTCCTAACAGCAGATGGGTACCTATTGGAGTCAAAGGCTCTTTTCAATGAAGAAGGCAAATTGTTATTGTTGTTGTTATTTTTATTATCATCATCATCATCAAAGAGGGTTTTCCACTTTCTATCCAACTTCTTTAACGCCTTATTGGCCCTTCCTTTGCCTTCCATTTGCAGCTAGTGCCTGAAGGTGCAAGAACTCTTGTGTCCACTGACTTATTCCAGCAGGTCCAACTTCTGACAATGGGGTTGTCAATCCTTCAGTGCTGGGCAATATCCTATTGACTGTCAGATTCAGGAATCTGACACTTTCCTTAAGTCTCCCATGGACTCTTCCTTCTGAGATTTCCAATCCATATTTCATCCTGATGGTGGGATGAGACTCAGACGTGAAAATCCTGATATGCCAAACTTTTGCGGTAATTGACAAATTGCCGTACTTGTTCTTTTCAATATTACTTTTAATTGTTATTTACATCAATTATACACAACAACATGAGGATGGGTATTACTTTTAAACAGTGGAATCTGTTACAAATCCTTTTTGAACACCAACACCAAGATGAGCACTCACAGGAGGATGCACTGATGATGTTACGTAGCAGGGTAATGAAACATCGGTGGAACAACGGACCAGCTCAGCAAGCCAACTAACCAAAAGAATTACCACCTTTCTTTTGCCATCCCAAAACTCCAATTATGAAGAAGTGCCATCAGACATTAAAGCTAGATGCCGAAAGTGAGGAACTCCCAAACCAGTTCTGATTGGGGAATGACTGGTTACTGTTGATGCCGTGTAGAATGAGGGAGCCTTAACTACCTAAATACGGTGCCAGCTACTTACCCGACATTTGTGACACTGATGAAAACATTGCCTACAAACAAAGTTATTGATAGTTTGGGCTAAGACTGCTGAAATTTGAATTGTTTGTTTACCAGTGAGCAGTGTGGCCAAATTCAGCTCTAAGCTAATTTACAAATTTGCTGATGACATCACCATAGTTAATTGAATCTCAAACAATGATGAGACAAGACTATAGGAAAGAAA
This sequence comes from Stegostoma tigrinum, assembly GCF_030684315.1. Lineage (NCBI taxonomy): Eukaryota > Metazoa > Chordata > Chondrichthyes > Orectolobiformes > Stegostomatidae > Stegostoma > Stegostoma tigrinum. Next base: position 35,729,321 of record NC_081357.1, read on the forward strand.
TAGAGAGCTTAGTGGCATGGTGTAAAGATAACAATCTCCCTCTCTCAATGTCAGCAAAACAAAGGAGGGGGGTCATCAACTTCAGGAAGTGGCGTACATCCCTGTCTGTATCAATGGTGCTGAGATGGAGATGATCAAGAGTTTCAAGTTCCCAGGAATAAATATCACCACTAATCTGTCCTGGTCCATTCACATCAACGCTACAGTCAACACTAACACTTCCACTTCCTTAGACGCCTAAGGAAATTCAGTGAGACCGCTACAATTCTTACCAATTTTTATGGATGCATTATAGGAAGCATCCTATCTGGATACATTACACTGGGGTATAGCAACTCCTCTGCCCAAGATGCAAGAAATTACAGAAGGTTGTGAATGCAGCCCAGTTCATCATGCAAACCAGGTTTCTTTCCATTAACTCCATCTACGCTTCCTGCTGCCTTGGAGAAATCATCCAAAATAAGCAAAGACCCCTCCCACCCCAGTTATACTTTCTTCCACCCTCTTCCATTGGGCAGAAGATACAAAAGTTTGAAAATGCAGACTATCTGATTCAAGAACAGCTTCTTACCTGCTGCAATCAGACTTATGAATGGACCTTCATATATTAGAGGTAATAAGAACTGCTAATGCTGGAGGCAGAGATAACACAGCATGGAGCTGAAGGAACACAGCAGGCCAGATCGCATCAAAGGAACAGGAAAGCTGATGTTTCAGGTCAGGATCCTTCTTCAGACCCTTCTGATTCTAGGATCAGCAGCTCTTACTATCTCTAATACATGAAGGTCCATTCATAAGTCTTATTACAGCAGGGAAGAAGCCTGGCTTACTGTGTTCCTCCAGCTCCTTCATATATTCGAGTTGATTTTTCTCTGCACCTTCTCTGTAGCTGTATAACTATAACCTGCATTCTACTCTATTATCCCAATGCACTTATGTAAGGTTTGATTTGCCTGGACGGTATGAAAACAATATGTTTCAGTGTATTTCGGTACATGTGACATTAATAAATCAAATTAACTCAAATCAAATCATCAAGTTACCTTTGTAACGATAAGAATATGAATTTCTATCTCCCACTCTTACTGAATAATATGAGTACATGACTTGATCCGAAAACCTCTCTACAATTATTACATGTGATTTTGGGTATGTTTATAAGTACTAATTCTACTGCATCTATGACCTTTAGCTCCAATGTAAGTATCCATCAATGTAACGTAACAAATATAAGAGCCACGGTTGCTCAGCCACAGACGTGATATGAAGGCAGTTTATATTATTTTACCTCCATATATTTTGAACAAATTTTAAGAGCATCAGTCTGGCTCCATTAGTAATACCAATCCAGATTAAAAGTCAAACAAGCTGACCTCCAGTGCCAAACTAAGCAAGAAATCACTTTCTGATATCTTCAGTCCTTCATGCAGTCATTAATTCATTCATAATTCCTGTTCTTGGGAAAACCTAAATCCAACAGTACAAAAATTCTTAAGGTCATTTAAGGTTACATTCCAGTTACAATTATTGCCTGCCTACTACAAATGCAATTCATTCATTGTCTTGTGATTACTGCAGCAAAATACTGCAGATGCTGAAAATCTGAAAGAAATTTCAGTTCTGATGAAGAATCACACCAGACTCGAAATGTTATTTGTTTCTTTCTCTACAGATGCTGCCAGTTTCTCCTACATTCTTTGTGGTTGCTGCATGGTACAGCCATTTATTATTAAGATAAACTAAAACCTCTTGAAGTAAATTACTGTTTAATCACAATAGTTTTGTTTCCCATTGTGTTGTACTGTTATATTCAACCATTCCTCATTTGAATACTGAAACCTGACTGTGGAATGTTTAGTTGAGAAGCAAGTCTCAGAAAGTGGAGAAAGAGGAAAAACATGCTCAGAGGTACTGCAATAGCATTGTGGATTGACATGGATATGGGAAATCCTGGTTCCAATCCTTTGGCCCAGGCCCCGGAAGGTATCCCAACAGCCATATTAATGTTGTGTAGCCCTAGGGGAGATGGACTCTAAACAGCAAAGAATCCAGTTAAATAAAGTTTAAGAGCAGCTTAAAAGAATGCAATTGAAATACAAGTCCTTACCCATGAATGATTAACATGTAAGATTCATGGATTAGACTTTCAGTCTTGATTATTTCAGCTGACTGGCTTGTCTTTGGTTTATAATCAGACACAATGCATGTGCAGCCACTGAGATGTCCCTTTCATTGCTCCATTACAATCCAACAGAGCTAAATGGTAGAGATATTCCTCTCTGTGTACTCACAATCTGTCTGTGAGCTTATCTCTACTGAGTGCTGCCTGACATTGTTATTAGTGCAGGTTTGGGAGGACACAGATACCAACTGCAAACAGCTCCTGTGCTTATCTCCGTTAAGTGTTACATGACACAGTGCCCTATTGCTGCGAAATGTTTTTGGAGCCGCAACTGGTCCCAATTATGTTCATGAAATCCCAGTCAGTGATGTTGGAAGAAAAATGGAGTGCCCCCACACCGAATTCCTTACCATTACTACATGCAAGTTTAGCTTTTACTCATCAATTTGAATAATGGACTCAAATGTTTACATTACCTGTGGAGTTTGAATATAAATATATAATCGCAATTATGTTTGTTTGTTTTGCCTACAAAATTTGAATTTTTAATACAATTTAGCAATATCGACAGAATCTAACTGGGTTGCCAAAGTGTTCTAAATTAAGGCAGCATTCAACAGTAAAGTTTGTGTCTACATACAGCTCAATCTGACTGCATAGAGTAATTTTAACCTGCTGAAATCAGTGTTAATGGCTTGCTATGGGTCTCAAAATAGCAGCAGCCAGCTTTCTGCTCCAGTAAAATGAATGATCCCACTGACACCATTTTAAAGGGCCATCACTCCATGGTGGTAGCCAGATCATGCAGATTCCACCCATGTGCAGTGAATTCGAACAACTGAAGCTGAAGTCTTGAAAAGGGCTCTTTCTGGTCATTTAGGAAATGGCTGCATAATTTTATGTAAAAAAATTAGAATTATTCTGAAGTCAGATGAAATAAAAATGCTCCTCCTTCAAATATTGCGCTGGGACATGCAAGATAACTAGGTGGGAATTTTCTAGTTTATTCCAATTTGGTCTTGAAGCACCAACAAGCCGTATCTAGTACCAAACAAGCCTTTCAAATCAGATAGAGGTTCACCTGCACATCCACTAATGTGGTCTATTGCATCTGCTGCTCCCGATGTGGCCTCCTCTACATCGGTGAGACCAAGCGGAGCCTCGGAGACAGTTTTTTAAAGCACCTACATTCTGTTTGCGACAAACGACAACACCTTCCAGTCGCAAACCACTTCAACTCTCCCTCCCACTCCCTGGGTGACATATCCATCCTGGGCCTCCTCCAGTGTCACAATGACGCCACCCACAAACTGGAGGAGCAGCACCTCATATTCCGCCTTGGGAGCCTACAGCCCAAGGGTCTCAGTGTGGACTTTACCAATTTCAAAATCTCCCCAACCTCCAGCCTCGTCCCATGACTAACGCCACCCCCCCACCTCCAACCCCGCTCAACCCCGCTTCCTTGGCCTGGCATAACCTGTCCATCATCTCTCTCACCTATCTGCTCTTCCCACCTCACTGACCAATCCACACCACTGCCTACCTGCACTCATCTATCACCATCCCACCTACATTCCCCAGCCCCACTCCCCCATTTATATCTGAGCTCGCTTCCCCCTCCCCCATTTCTGAAGAAGAGTCCCAACCCAAAATGTCAACTTTCCTCCTCTGATGCTGCCTGACCTGCCATGTTCCTCTAGCTCCACACTGCGTTATCTCTGACTCCAGCATCGGCAGTTCTTGCTACCCTCTGAGTATCTATTAATTAATTGGTTCCCAGCCAATGACAATGAATTTCAGTTGGCAATTTCTCCAAGAATTTAAATAGCATTGCCCATTTAACAGGAAATGCCTGTTGTGACATTGGACTGAGCTGATTTCACATTGGGAGCTAAAGAATAAAACACAAAGAGTTGCATTAAATGATAAGTAAGTGTGTAACATTTAGTTGGTAGCATTCTCATCTTTCAGTTTGATGGGCCCAGGTTCAAGTTCCACTAAAGAGTTTAAGTGTAAAAATCATGGCACATGCTGTCTTACAGTTCCAGGGGAGTGCTGCATTGCTGGCAGTGTCACCTTTCAATTAATATTGAATCAAATTCCCAACTGTCTGCTTAGGTATGTATTAAAAGAACTCTCAGCACAATTGCCAGAGACATTGATGGAAGTGAGTACAATTACCACATTTAAAAGGCATCTGGATAGGTACATGAATAAGAAGAGTTTAAAGGGATATGGGTTAAATGCTCTCAAATGGGACTGGATTAATTTAGGATATCTGGTCAGCTTGAATTTATTGGACCAAAGGATCTGTTTCTGTGCTGTACAACTCTAGTTTCAAAGACGAAGAGAGGAACTATCCCTGATATGAAAGCAAAATACTGGGGATGTTTGAAATTAAAACAGAAAATCCTGGAGAAACTCAGCAGCATCTGTGGAGACAAAGAGAGTTAATATTCTGAGTCTGGTATGACTCTTTTTCAGATCATCCCTTTATCCACTTGATGGGACAAGGGATCTTTTTCTGTGTTTTTTTAATGGCTATTATTCCTGCTATTCTGGCTCAAATCTCTTCTTCAATCAACAAGACAATCAAACAGATAATTTGATCACTGTCACACTGCTGCATGTGCAACATCTGCACTGATCATAAATCATACCACATTTCATACACTACACAGTATTTAATTTTCAATTCATTAGCTTCAAAGCACTTTGGGACAACCAGTGGTTGTGAAAGCTACTACATAAATACAAACTTTTCTTTAAGTAATGTTGAAGAGTAATCACTACTTAATTTAGAAAATGCAACATATATTACACATAGTAAGGTTCCATGAATAGCAGTGAGGTAAATTATGCGATAATATGTTTTTCATGATGTTGGATCGGGAATAAATGCTGCCAGGATGCTAAAGATGACTGTTTTATTCTTCTTCAAGTAATGCCTTCAAAGTTTTCACCCAGGAATCAGAGGGGGCCTCACAATAACACCTCATCTAAAAAGTGACACCTCACATGACATAATACTCAGTCAGTATTACACAGGAGATGCCAACCAGAATTACATGCTGCACAGTGGGACATGAGCCTAAAACATTCTGACTCGGAGACAAGAGTGCTACTAACTGCAGCTAACACCTAATTCATTTTATATGTCTGGCAGCTGACTTGACCAGCTTTCTTGACCAGGATAGATTTATCTCAATTCACTGACTTTCCTACTTTTTTGTATTAGTTTGTATAATGGCTTCAGGACACATGTTGCCATTTTCAGTTAAATAATAGTTAAGGCACTTTTTCTTGTGCCTAGAAAGATTATGATGTTTGACAGGTTTTAGATTATCTGGAGTGCTGTAAGTGCTCTGGGCTCTTGACCTTCAGACTGGTTTGACGTGTTAATCAAGAAAGAATGATAATGTTTTAAAAGTGTGAATGACATACTTACTGTGTTTCCTTAGGTATAAAAATACAATCAATTCTTCTTTTCATTCATCCATCAAGCTGAAGAGAACTATCTTCTTCATGTCATTGCTGGTCACTATACTTACAGAAGGATATTCATGCATTGGAAGCAGTTCAGGGAAGGTTTACTGGACTAATATCCGAAATAATCGGACTGCCTTATGCAGAAAGGTTAAACAGACTAGACTTGGATCCTCTAGAGTGTAGAAGACTCAGAGATGACTTAACTGAAACATATAAGATCCTGAGAGGACTGCCCTGAGTGGATGCTAAAGAGCAATAAGAACCGACAGAACTGTGGGTGCTGTAAAGGGATGCTTCCTCCTTTGGGAGGACCTGGAATTTGTGATCTTGGTTTAAAAATAAGAGGGTGTCCCCTTAAGACTGAGATGAGGATTTTTCTTTTCTCTCAGTGTTGTGTGTCTTTAGAATTCCCTTCCTGAAAAGGCAGAAGATGTAGCATTTTTACATGTTTCTGAGGCAGTGGTGGATAGATTGTTGATTACCAAAGGGTGAAAGATCACTGAGGGTAAGCAAGAATGTAGAGTTAAAGTTAAAATCAGATCAGCTATGAGCTTATTGAATGGTAGAGCAGATCTGAAGATCTGAATAGCTTATGTATGTTTGTATATTCATCTGGTTAGGATGAATGTGGATACTAAGACTAAGATGAATTTGTGCTGGAAAGGTGCTGCAGCAAATAGGACAGGACATGGCAGACAATGAGTTGTTGGCTTGAGACCGCAATTGCTCGTTTCTCTTCTCTGCTTCTGACACATACTTGCTTTCGAAGGAGATTGCATCATGTATTATTCAGATGTACCAGGTGCAGTGATCCAGGGTAAGCTTCTCCCTGGATAATTCCTAAGCCAAACACAGTCATAGAGTCACAGAGTAATGTAGCATGGAAACAGGCCTTTTGGACCAAACTGGTCCATGCTGACCTTGGTGTCCATGGCGGGGAACGGTGGCTCAGTGTTTAGCACTGCAGCCTTACAGTGCAAGGACCTGGGTTCAATTCCAGTCTCAGGCAACTGTCTGTGTGGAGTTTGCACATTCTCCCTGTGTCTGCATGGGTTTTCTCCAGGTGCTCTAGTTTCCTCCCACAATCCAAAGATATGCAGGCAAGGTGGATCAGCTCTGCTAAATTGCCCATAGTGTTCAGGGGTGTGTGGGTTATAGGGGAATGAGTCTGGGTGGGATGCTCTAAGGGGCAGTATGGACTTGATGGGCTGAAGGGCCTGTTTCCACACTGTAGGTAATCTAATCAAACTAGTTCCTCAGGAAGGACATACTAGCCCTGGAGCATGTCCAGCAGAGATTCACACGGATGATCCATGGAATGGTAGGTTTAACGTACGATGAACGGCTAAGGATCTTGGGATTGTATTCATTAGAGTTTAGATGGTTGAGGGGAGATCTAATAGAAACTTACAAGATAATGTATGGTTCAGAAGGGTGGACGCTAGGAAGTTGTTTCCGTTAGGGGGGGAGACTAGGACCCGTGGGCACAGCCTTAAAATTAGAGGGGGTAAATTTAAAACTGAAATGAGACGACATTTCTTCAGCCAGAGAGTGGTGGGCTTGTGGAAATCATTGCCATGGAGTGCAGTGGAGGCCAGGACATTGGATGCCTTCAAGGCAGTGATCGACAAATTCTTGATCTCAGAAGGAATCAAGGGCTACGGGTGAGTGCAGGGAAATGGAGTTGAAATGCCCATCAGCCATGATTTAAATGGCGGATTGGACTTCATGGGCCGAATGGCCTTACTTCCACTGATATGTCTTATGATCTTATGGTCTTATGGTTCCAATTGCCCACATTTGGTTTGTATCCCTCTAAACACTTTCCATCCATGCACCTATCTAAATGTTGCTGTTGTACCTGTTTCAACCACTTTCTCTGGTAGGCATATATGGATCCCACTCTCTGTGTGAAGAAGTTGCCCCTCAGATCCTTCTTAAACCATCCCCCTCTCACCTTAAACCAATGTCCTCTAGTTTTCCACTCCCCAGTCCTGAGAAAAAGGCGATATGCATTCATCTTATCTATGCCCCTCACGATTTTATACACCTCACTAAGGTCATCCCTCAATCCCCTATGGTTCCAATGAATAAAGTCCTATCCTGACAAACTTCTCTCTATAACTCAGGGCTACTAGTCCTGGCAACATCCTTATAAATCTTCTTTGCACACTTTCCAGTTTAACTATGTCATTCCTATGTCAATCAAAACTGTACACAATACTCCAAGTATGACCTCACCAATGACTTATACAAGTGTAACATAAAATCCCAACTCTTGTACTCAATATCTCAACCGACGAAGACCAGCATGCTAAATGCCTTCTTCACCACCCTGTCTACCTGTGATGTTGCTTTCAACAAACTATGTACTTGTACTCCTGGGTCTCTCTGTTCCACAACACTCCTCAGGACTTTTCCACTAATTGTATAAGTCTGACATTGGTTTGATTTTCCAAACTGCAACACCTCATACTTACCTGTATTAAATTGCATTTTCCAATCCTCAGCCCACTCCCTTTCTGATCAAGATCCCTTTGTAATTTTTGGGTTGATAACCTTCTTCTCTATCAACCATACCTCCTAACCTTGTATCATTCACAAACTTACAAATCATGCCTTGTACATTCCCATCCAGGTTATTTATGTAATTAACAAATAACAAAAGTCCCAGCACTGAGCCCTGTGACACACCACTAATCACAGGCCTCCAGTCCAAGAAGCAACCTTTAGCCATCACCCTCTGCTTCCTGCCATCAAGCCAATTTTGAATCCTTTTAGCTGACTCTCACTGGATCCCGCGTGACCTAACCTTCATAACAAGCTAGCTGTGCGGGCCTCTTTGGCTTGTCATGGTGGCAGCCCCTCGGACTGCAATTAGAGTGCCCCCAGATTTAAACTGTCCATGGAAAATTTGCTTGGTTAGGCATTCTGGCTACACAGCCAGTCCAATTCTGTTGTCACTGTCTCAGTATAGTGCAGGTGCCTGGCAGCTGATCAGGTGAGCACCTCAAGATGTGTTTTTTTTTGTCCTGATATCTGACCTTCAGAATCTTCCAAAGGCAGTGCAAGTGAAAGTTGCTAAGCTTTTTGTCACAACTTAAAAGAGCAAACTGTTCCCCTCTGTGGAGATGGTGAGAAAAGAGATGAGAAGGGAAAAAGAGCAGGGAGTTGACTGTGGAGAAACTCACCCATTTCTCACCACCTCATCACCACAGTTCAGGGTGAGAAGGTCCATTGGACTTTTACTGTTTCCACCATCAGTTAAGGGCCATCACTGGTCAGTTACTGGCCATTGAAATGCCTCAGCTCATGAACACTCTGATTACTTGCATCCCCAGCCGGTGCAAAAGGTAGCTTGTATCCTGATGGGGAAACTCATGCCACCTGCCTGCTGGTTTCAGGGGGTATAATCGTAGAAACATAGAATCCCTACAGTGTGGAAGCAGGTCATTCGGCCCATTGATTCCAGGCCAACTCTCCAAACAGCATCCCACCCAAATCCACACCCCGTAACCCTGTATTTCCTACAATTAATCCACCTAGCCTGGACACCATGGATAATTTAACATGGCCAATCCACCTAACTTGTACATCTTTGGACTATATTGCTCTGAAAGCCAATATGCTTGCACTTGTTTCCGATCCTTCTCTCTCCAAGCTACACCCTGCCCATACCAAGAAAAATAGTCAAAGCAATGTAAAGCTGAAAGCCTCGTGGAGTAGACATCAACTGATAGTCTTTAAGGCACAGAAGCTGCTGACCTCCAATAGATCAGTAGCTCTGGCAACCAAGCTTCCAGTACTGAGATTTGTGATAGGCCGAGAGTCTGACCTGAGATCTGGTCACCTCTTAACGATAGGTCAAGTTAACAATAGCGCATGAAAGGTCAAATTATCTCTGTGGCAGGAGTCGTGGTTTGGTGATACCTACTATGCCTGCCCCAAAATGGACAATTGTGCCTTTGTACATAGGAGAGGTGTTTGCATGCATAGTGCAGAGTGGGCAAAATTATTGCCCAATAGGCTTTCAGTTTCATTAGCAGATTTTTTTTATTTCCAGACTGTGATCTAAAATCTGCTGGATGGCTGCACTTTGGCAATTCTTCCATGTGTTTTGTGATCATTATACCCAACTCGAGAGAGTGTGCTGTCTGGCGAAGTGAATCTACAGTGGAGGAGATAAATGAGCAAACAGGACATTGGCAAGGCAAATCGGCACTTATACAGCTGCATTGAATTCGCTGCGATCACCAAAACAAATCAAGGAGCAAATTGGACATACAAGCCTCTGGGGATTGTCTAAATAAGAAAAAAGTGAAGGCCTCACTGAACAACTCTGTGAACTGCATTTGGTAGTTTCAGCTGAGTGAGAGACAAATTTGTATTGGCAAAAAGCTTTGGCCTCAAATTCCCAGCAACTAATGTCAGCGTTTGGCAGGTAGCTTGTTGACAACAACAATAACTTATATTTTTGTAGCACCTTTAACATTATGAAACCTCTCAAGCTGCTTCAGAGGAGCAGCAACATAAAACAAAATATTAGGTCAGATAGCCAAAGGTTTGGTCAAGCAACAGATTTTAACAATATTCGAAGGGAAAAGTGGAGAAGTGTAGGGAGGGTTTTCCAGAGGTTGGCACTCTAAAGGCTTGGTTAACAATAAGCTTAGAATCCCTACAGTATTGAAACAGACCACTCAGACCATCAAATCACACTGGCCCTCTGAAAACTATCTCACCCATACTCACCCTATCCCTGATTCTTCCATATCCCTGTAACCATGCATTCCACCATGGTCAAGCCACTTAGCTGCACATCTTTGTGACTGTGGGAGGAAACCAGAGCACCTACAGGGACCCCATGCAGACATGGAAAACTTCCAAACTCCAAACAGACAGTCGCCCAACACTGGAATCAAACCTGTGTTTCTGGCACTGTGACGCAGCAGTGCTACTCACTGAGCTACCATGCCACCCATAATGGAGCAATTAAAATTGGGATTGCAGTAGAAGCCAGAACTAGTGATGTGTAGATATGTCTGAAGATTGTGGGACTGGAAGAGATTACAGACATAAGCAGGCATGAAGCCATGGTGGCTTTTGAAAGTAAGAATGAAACCTTTAAAATCAAGATTGGAAGCCAATAAAGCTTAACAAATACATGTTTAATAGAGAAATGAAACTTGTTGTGAGTTATGAAACATATGAAAGAGTTTTAGATGACCTCACGTTAGGAATATGGGAGACCAGCCAGAAGTGCATTAGAATAGTCTGGTTAGATGTTACCAAAGGCATGGGTGTGCGTTTCAGCAGCAGATGACCTGAAATTGGAGCTAAGTTGAGCAGTTTTGGAGGGGTGGAAATTAGTAGCGTTCACATTAGGTTGGAACCTCTTCCTGAGATGAAATGTGAGACCAATATAAACAAATTGGCATCACTTAGATGGTGATCAAGTTGAGGGATGTAATCAGTAACTGGAAGACAGAGCTTGGAGCAGGAACTGTAATAATGGCTTCAGTCTTCCCAATACATAACTGGGATGAATTTCTACTCATCCAGTATTGGATGTTGGGTAAACAATTTGATAATTTAACAATGGTTATGGAGTTGAGTGAGGTAATGATTAATGTAATTATGTAAGCAAGTGTAGAACAATCATAGTCATCAGAAATAAAGCTTGAGAAGGTGTTGTATATAGAACATAGAACATAGAACATTACTGCACAGTACAGGCCCTTCGGCCCTCAAAGTTGTGCCGACCTGTCATACCAATCTCAAGCCCATCTAACCTACACTATTCCATGTACGTCCGTATGCTTGTCCAATTATGCCTTAAATGTACTTAAGGTTGGCGAATCTACTACCATTGCAGGCAAAGCGTTCCACTCCCTTACTACTTTCTGAGTAAAGTAACTACCTCGACATCTGTCCTATATCTTTCACCCCTCAATTTAAAGCTATGCCCCTCATGTTCGCCGTCACCATCTTAGGAAAAAGGCTCTCCCTATCCAACCTATCTAACCCTCTGATTATCTTATATGTCTCAATTGTCACCTCTCAACCTTCTTCTCTCTAACGAAAACAGCCTCAAGTCCTTCAGCCTTTCCTCATAAGACCTTCCCTCCATACCAGGCAACATCCTAGTAAATCTCCTTTGCACCCTTTCCAAAGCTTCCACATCCTTCTCATAATGCGGTGACCAGAACTATACGCAATACTCCAAGTGCGGCTGCACCAGAGTTTTGTACAGCTGCAGCATAACCTCTTGGTTCCGGAACTCGATCCGCCTATTAATAAAAAGCTAAAACACTGTACGTATATGCATCTGAGAAAGGTATCACTTTGATTGAATGCAATAAAAACCATGCCCACTGTGATTGTCATCAGGATTTGCTGGAAGATTTAAGTAGGTTCTAACAGAACCAAGGTTAGGTCCTCCCAACTGCCATTGCAGTAATGTCCAGTGTATTCTAATAATATGTAAATAGAGAAGTGAGAAACTGTATCTGGTTTGCTCTATAGATACTTTTCTCATTGTGCTAGAAACTGACTACCTTCACAGACACTAGATAACATCCACCTGGAAAGAATTGAAATCCTTAGAAGACATGGATGACAACACACACAACATCTGGGATTCAATTATTACCACGCTGCTCCTGAATTATAATTATTACATATAGAAATTATAGTATCATTGAGTTTTAAAGTTTATGGTTTGAATGCAGTTTTTTCATTAAAATAGGTAAGATTAAGCAACGATTTAACAATGGTGTTCAAAATTATGAGTTCTGATGGAATAAGTCAATGATTCTGAAGTGGTTAATGTTCACGTAACTTTGGTTCCACCCATTCCACTGGTGTCATGAACAGTTTGTGCGTGGAGACAAAGAATGTGATTCCAGATTTAGGAGGGAGCAGATATTTTTGTACTAGCTCCAAAAGCTCCTCGTAACGCTACCTGATCATATGTCAAAATACTCATTACAATCACACAGTAAACCTTCCTGTTATCTCAAAGCAACTTTATTGTAGACTAACTAGAAGACAAAAGACGCAGCAAGTGCAAAAAAAAGTATTGCCAGCAGCTTCTTCCCTCAAATAATCCATGCTCTGCACTGCATGTCGTAAACACCACATGGTACTAAGAGTGGTTATCTGGGAAAATTCTATAATATGTAAGGAGAAACTGTTTCCCTGACAGAAGAGTGGATAACAAGAAAACACTAATTTCTCATAATCGATAAAAGAACTACAGGAGAGTTCACTAATGTCCTTTAGGGGAAGAAATCTTCCATCCTTACCCAGTCTGGCCTACATGTGAATTCAGACCGACAGCAATGTGGTTGACTCTCAAATGTCCTCTAGGATTGTAATAAATACTAGCCTGGCCAGTGACGTCGATGTACCATGAATGAATTTTTAAAAATATATAACTTCCTCATCCTGTGTGTTGTTGTGAACTGGACGACATTATCTGAAACAGTGGATGTGATACATAGAATGGACCTATCAAAAGAAATTGAACAAATAGTTGGAAAAGAAAAATTGCTGGGCAATGGGGAGAAAGCAGAAGAATGTGACTAAGTGGCTCTTTCAAAGAATGGCAAAGCCATGGTGGTCCAAGTAACCTTTGTCTATGCTGTACCCTCATATGATTCCAAACAATGGGGTTACTAAAGATTGCGGGCTATTCCATCAAGTGTCTACTGTTCGATTTTGTCAACTGAATTCACACCTCTAGCCAGGGCTGCTGACAATTAATCAATCCCTAAAGCACAGTTAACTTCGTTTGCTCAGTCCATACTCTTCCATTCCCCGATGCTCAGTATCCCAGAACTTCAGTGCCTAATCACTTGCATTCACTCCCTTGTGTCCTATGACAGAGCTCAGCACCTAAGCAAGGCAAAGACACAGCAGCTGCAACAATGAAAACAAAGTTGCTGGAAAAGCTCAGCAGGTCTGGCAGCATCTGCGAAGGAAAAAACAGAGTTAACGTTTCGGGTCCGGTGACCCTTCGTCAGAATCAGGTCACCGGACCCGAAACGTTAACTCTGTTTTTTCCTTCGCAGATGCTGCCAGACCACCTGAGCTTTTCCAGCAAATAGTAGGAACTGCAGATGATGGCGAATTTAAGATAACGAGGTATAGAGCTGGATGAACACAGCAGCCCAGCAGCATCAGAGGAGCAGGAAGGCTGATGTTTTGGGCCTAGATTCTTCTTTAGAAATTCTGATTTTCTTCCTTAGATTTTCTAAAGAAGGGCCTAGGCCCGAAACATCAGCTTTCCTGCTCCTCAGATGCTGCTGGGCTCTGTGTTCATCCAGCTCTACACCTTGTTATCTGAGCTTTTCCAGCAACTTTGTTTTTGTTCCTGATTTACAGCATTTGCAGTTCTTTTGGTTTTTATATAGCAGCTTTGCCCCTGCTTTGAACTCGTGAAATGTAGATGATGTTTCATCAGCAGACACTAAACTAGATAATACTTTATAAAAGATTAGCTATATAAAGTTTGAATCAAATCCAGTTGAAGAATCACTTAAAATTGATTAAACTCATTGGATTAAGTGTGTCTCCTTCCAAAATGAAAATAATCTAACTGATCTGGCTCTTACAATTTTACAAATGCTGACAGGCATTAGTACATCATCAAGTTTAGCTGCCCTTCATCACCAGGTCCAGATTGTAATGTCAATTAAGTTTCTGAACACTTGTAAATGTGACAGAACAACTGTTGAAAAAATATAATGAGGAAAACAGTCCTTCTTGAAGCACAAATTCACAACTAAACATACTTTATCAATTATTCTGCAATGCAAGTTTGCAATTAAACAGCAAATCTAAAATTTGCAGACGAAATAATACGTAAGTAGATCATGAGGCTCTGACTCTGGAGTGAAAAGACACTTCACACCTCCCTCTGTTTTTCAACAGTCTAATGATTATTTATTCAGTGAATGCTGCATTTCTCTTAGGTGTTTATTTAGTGTTGCTGAAGTTTGGCATTTTCGCATCTGTTAGGGTTGAAAACATTAAGGAAACAATTTGGCCTCTCAATGGGATTCAATCTATGGTTCGTCTGTCATGTAGGCTTCTGAGCCTGGGCTGTTTTTACTGCATTTTATTTTCTCTCTCAACGCTCCAAACCTGAGAAACAGGCACGAGGAAAGATGGACAAAAATTAGTAAACACCAGGAGATTTACTAGTCTCAGAAGTTCTCCTGATTAGCTGGAAGTGTGACAGAAACCTCATTTACACATCCACATAGGGTTTCCATTAATCATCCACCAAAGCTAGAACAGCCAGTTGGGAGGATCAAAATTACCAATGCAGCACCTCAGCCCAGCGCCTATAATAACAAAACAGAATTCTGATCATTTTATTTTATGAAATAGAAATGTTTTCCAAGTTGAGGATTTAAGTTGTAATGGCACTTCAGGATGAAATATCTGTCTGTTGTTGGAATATGGTGGTTTATCTTTAGAGAATGTTAGGGAGATAACCCAATGGAAATTACATAGTGCAGAGCAGGCCAATTTGACTTTGTGAGAGGAGAAAGCATGGGATAGTGACTGTGCAGCTCATTCTACCTCGCTCTGATTTATACTTCCATCCAAGTTAATGAGAATGGAAATCGAGCTAAAGGGAGAACGACCTACTGGATCCATCATTGTCCACTTTATTACACAAAGTCAAAATTAAAACAGATTTGCTAAAAACCAATAAACTGGAACATGGCAATGTAAAACAAAAATCATTCCAAAGGTAAAAAGATCTGGTGAAATGCCCCATCATGAAAATTATCTACTGGTCTACTCAAGGTAAGCACATCAGATTTGCTGTTTCATCTGAATATTCAAAACCAAATCCACAGAAATGAAATTAAGAAGGACTATGACAGTTACAGTATTATAAATGTTTTTCAGTATGAGGTGTCAAAACTTTTTTTGTAGGATTTTAATACAAGAAATTTATCTGTTACTTTGAACTGTGGAGTTTGATGTATATTGATTCAACTATAAATGGTATGTAACTTCCAGCTATTTTGCTTTGGAAGTAATGTAACTCGCTGAATGAGCACTTTTTTAAATTCACACTTTGCCCCATATAGACGTAGTGATCACTGATAATTTGTCTGACATTTTTGTTGTATGTCCCTCATTGGATCAGGAGTGGATTGAAAGGCATGTTCATTTCACATTCCTGAGCTCTCCCAATAGCACTTCAGTATAAAGTGGGGTCACCAAATCAATGATAGTTATCAACACCTCTTCCTTCAGATTTGCTTCAGCACTTCAACAAACACTTAAGTAGCCTCCCCTGCAGAAGTCTCTTCTTCAAAACACACTGACATTCTAACTCAAAATAATGGATGTCTGTTTAAGGTTACTCTTTCTGCCAACTGCGACAAATTACATGGCTCTATTTAGGTGTTTGCTTGTCGGTATAATCCCAGTTCAAAAGCTCCAGAGTGATATATTTTGCTCAGTGTTTCCAGATGCATTGTGAATAGGCCATTCTGTCTCAGCATAGGAACACTGCCTACTTTTAACCTCACTTTGGGATGGGTGTCACGATATATCATGCTGATATGCATGTTTAATTAGAGGAACCATCAGTGCCCTGGTGTGGGATGAGGAAGAGGCCCATAAATAAAATACTGTAGCCAACTAATCACAGCCTAAAGAAAATTAATAAGCACGCACAAATCTCAAACAAAGTTGAAGCTCAGACAAGCTTCGATAATCCCTCCACCCACTTCCAAGCAATGACAGTGAAAATACAACCTTTAATGGTTATAAATATTGTTTTCACAGAATGCCAGCACTGTGTTGCGGCTTTATAAAATTTATATAATAATCGTTTGCTTGTCAGATCTACTGATACTCTTTGCACTGCAATCCTAATTTGTAGGATTGCTGCTCATGAGTTCCAGTTTCGTGACATTAACAGCAAAGCATGTTGAATACTAATGGTCCATTTATATATGAATGATATAATGATCATCCTGTGTGAGACCTCATAACAGTCAAATATCAACATAAAGATCAGTTTTTAGTGAATATGAGAAAGATTTTATAAAGAGAGCTTCAACCACAGCTTATACATATTAAGGACTCTGGAAAATATAACTTAGCCCTTTTGGTTAAAAATTGGAAACTGCATCAGGGATCAGTGTGGATGTGTTGGGCTGAAGGGCCTGTTGCTACACCGTAGGGATTCTATGATTCTATAATTCACCACAAAGGAAGCACTGTCTATAAATACACACAATTACCCACAGAGAATGGGACATGTATTCCAGCATTTTGCACCTTGGGAATCCTACTTCACATTCGCAAAGGGAAAACAAGAGATGATTTAATCTCCATATGAAATTTTGAGGATATCCCTAAGATGGGGGGTAAGATGTTTGCTTTAAGACGATATTGAAATAAGACATCCCAAAGAGACCAGCATACGTGAGAGTCGGGCTGCTAGTACCTGCTGTTGTACCCTCAAACGTATTAAACAAAAACTTTATTGTTCATCTTTGCTGCATAAAGATGTGCTAAGTATTTTACAGAGGAATGGGAAAGATAGTGGTCACAAAGAGAAGCTAAGATCTGGGTCAAACCGAGATTTGATGTGAAGTGGGTTATAGAGGAAGAGAATATGTGACATCTCGCGTTCATTATAAATCATTATAAATATTATTTACGTTTCAATTTGTTTTATTTTGTAATTCATTTCGGGATATGTTTGTTTTCAAATGCAGGCTTTGCAGAGATAATTAATATTAATCACAAGAGAAAGTAACTCCTCTAGGGATCAGTAGGAAGATCCTAATATCCGGCCCCCATTCCCTATTCCTCAATATGGTGCGGGCATGTGCTGATGTCTGGTGGGAAGCAGGATAAATGAGCTGTCCTGGTGAGAGGTCATGTGTGGGGGTGGAGAGAATGCTGTTATCAAAGACAGAGGAAGGTTTTGACAGGAATGAAGAGTAATTAATATAATCATTAGACTGGAGCCAGCTTTGCATGTCACTGATTGTAGGATTCACATAGTGGCACTGTACATTGGGGTCACCATAATATCTAGCATCCTGGCTGTAGTGGACATGCTCAGACCTCAGCAGTATGTCTGCACCTCAAGTGTAAATGTGTAGATATCTATGCACTATTCTTACATGCATATCTGCACATATTTACTTGGTTCTTTATATCATTTCTGAATCTGTTAATGATTATAGTTTTGTACATATGAGTTTGGGTGCTTGTATTATATTTTGGGGATCTTTCTGCATTTACGTGTGACTGTGTATCCATGTGAAACTACAAGGAATATAAGCAGTATTTGGCCAATCAGCCTTTCAATCCCATTCTGCAATACAATGAGATCATAGTTGAACTACTCTGACACTGGTTTCCTGTACTGTCTCGATATCCCTTGATGTTTCTAATATGTAGAAAACTATCACAATCTTGAGCACGTTCAATGGCCAAGCACAGGCAACAGAGAATTCCAAATATCACCTGAAGATTGCACACAACAACACAAGGTATGTGGGTGAATTAGACCCGATAAAAAATCCAGGAATTCTCTCCCTAACATCATTGTGGACCTACCTCCAGCAGATGAACTGCAATGGGTTAAGAAGGTAGCTCACCACTACCTTCTCAGGGGCAACTAGGCACAGGCAATAAATGCTGGCCCAATCAGGGATGCCCACATCCCAAAACTAAATTAAAATAAACATAAAATATTGGAGGGTGGGAAGCATGTCAGGGACGAGAAAATACAAATAGTCTGGTTGAGAAAAAGGCATTGTTATATATTTGGTGGCAAATTGAAGCAGCCTTTTTAACATGCAATGAGAAGAAATTAATAAAGATGCAAAAGTTTGGTTAAACCCCACCATGTGTTTAGTCTCATTTGAACTTTATTGGTCAGTAGCTTTGAGAGGTAATAAAGGCAATGTGACTTTAACAGTCATACCCAATTTAGGTGCAATTGTCTTAGATTCCACAGAAAACCATTTTTCGTGATAAAAGATGCAGCCACACACATGATCAATTTCAGGCTCCTTTACGTTCCTTGTAACTGATGCTAATTGAAATTTTAATTTGGGGATTTGAACTTTTTTTGGGATGGAACTTACTGTGCACTATATTTCAGTTTGAAAACTTGACTTGCCTCTGACTGCACCAGTTTAAATGAAATCATTAACCCATTTATTGTTTAGCAGGTCTGTACCTGCAATAAATTAGCACATGTAGTAATTCAATACAAATCCTAATCAAGCTCACATAAAGTTATGCCTTTTGATATTTCATAATGGCATTGTAGCTGGCCTTATATTTCAACAAAATCTCCAGAAGAATAAAGCCAAAATTTGGAGACCAGTTATTTTGCGTTCCTCCCTCCTTTTCTCTGTTCATCAAAATGTTCTCAGAAATTGGGAGTTACGATAAAAGATGTAAATGAACAGGTACAGGAGTCACATTGTGCATCATTATTCCCAGCAATATTTTGGCAATGATAGATTCTAGTGACACTGGTGTATCCCAGACAAGGATATTTGGGATGTCCAAACTAAAATATCTAGTGTGGAATTTATCTGGGCATGGAATGAGATTGGTGAGAAAGTAGGAAAATCACATAGATTGGCAGTAATTTGAATTTCGATGACAAGAGCAAAATGTTCAATTTTCCAACCATGAGTTGAACAGCGAGACAAGATTCCTGCAAGTGAGTGGAGAGAGAGGCCTACGTATATACATTAGAATGCTTTAAAATCTCATTATTTGTTGATGTCACCTCATTTATGTGCAGTTTCTCATTCTTGCACATGCTCGAAAGAAACTAAATGGTGACAATTGCTGACATTCATCCTGCCATCTTTGGCATTAGTCATAAACAGCTCAAGGCATATTCCATGGGCAGTGACTGCCCACATTTGCAATCCATTAATGTTGGCATCAGACACATACTGGCCGAAACACATGCTACATCCCCGATCAATTTACAATATGGTTCTGCAGTTTGGAGTGATTGGCATGCTATTGCGAGGTTATTTGCATGCAGGATGTGGTGCACATAGCAGGGATTTACCCAAAGTGCATTGCAGGTCTCCTTCACTCGTCCTCTTAGCACTTACTCACTTTGCACCTAACTAGACACCAAATGCTTCTCTGCTTTGTCCTGCCTCACCTTGCCTTTTTGCACTTTGGCCCCTTAGCGAGAGGTTAATGGCTGACAACGTTTCTATCCTGTCTTGCCTTTTAGCACATCACAAGCCACACAGCAGTCATCATTCCAGGAGATGGACATGTTGCTGTTTGGCACCATGTCATATCAATGCGTGCAGAGAAGCTGCAGATGCATCAGCCAAATGGCCATTCTCAAAATGTAAAGGGAGCAGTCCTCAGTCACACCACGGGAGGCTGCCTTTAGTTGGGGTGTCCTCCACAGTCAGTCAACAACAGCCTCCAGTATCCAAGGGGATTGGGCACAGTCAATCAGCAGCTTGGGGTGGGCATGATCAGGATTTTCTCTTCTCTGAGAGTGAAGAACTCAATGTGAAGCATCTCGGTCCCGTTTTGCCTGTTTCTGCCCCGTTGTACAGCGTTTCTCCTGGAATATGAAAGAGAGAGACACTGAGTGAGGTTCAAGAGGCTGGCACACAGCTGTTGAGCTGGCACAGGTGGGAGAAAGGTGGGGAAGTTTCCCCAGTGAGTGAGTAGGCAGTGCAGATACCATGCAGGGTTAGTGATCGGGGGGAATTGGGTGATTGAGAAATGTTGCATGCAGCAAAAACAGTGGTCAACCATAAACTTTGATGAAAGATGTGCACATTATAAGAGTTCATCTGAGCACGAGGTAGATGAGAGAAGATGATGGCATTTACCATTGAAGAGCAGGGGAGATCATTCATTTTCTTGCGGCATTGTTGAGTGTTCCTACAGACCGTGGAAACAGCCCTGATCAGGGTGGCATCCTCAGGCCAAGCTGACAGTGTCTGGTGACGTGGATCTTCTCCACTGGTCCAGAGAGAAGGGGGATAGCCACATTTGCAAAACCTGATTACTGTGACCTCCAGGTCCCTATTGGCAAAGCAAATTGCCAATTCCCCTTTGTCCAATCTATCTGGGGCCCTTGACAGTACCTGTAAAGGGTAGCTATGGAATGCCAGTGCTTGAGCTGGTGCAAGGCTGGGTTTTAAAGATTATGTCAGTGCTGGGAGTGGGAAGATCGAAAAAGTATAGTGCCATAGAAACATCTATACAGGTAATGAGGCAAGTCTGGGTAGATGCTGTGAGAAGATTTGCTGGGCCTCGCAGAGGGTATACCCTCACCAAAGTTGACAATAATTGAATTCTGGTCAACATCAGCCTCACATTTCAATATAGTAATGGGTAATAAAGATTAGTTGTAAGGCCACAGCCTTTCCAATCAAGGGAAGGCCAGCTTGTGGTCTTTCATTGTGGGATATTTCAATGTGCAACCAGCATAGCAAGGGGTTTTTGGAAATGATGAGATTTTTAAAAAATTATTTGTGGATGGGGCAGTAAGTGGCTGGGTTGGATTTCTCCTGCTTTTTATGTAAAGAATACACCTTTGCAATGTTTTTACATTGTCAGGTTCTTGCCAGTATTGTAGCTTTACAGGAACAGCTTGACTAAGGACACAAATAGCTCAGGAGCATGAGTCTTCAGTGCTGTTGCTGAAATGTTGTCAGTACCCACAGCATTTGCAGTATCCAATGTCTCCAACTCTTTCTTGATATCATATGGAGTAAATTGAACATAGGTATAGGTATCTGCAATGCTGAGGACCTCTGGAGGAGGCTGGGTTGGTTCATCCACTTGGCACTTCAGGTTGAAGATTGTTGTGAATGCTTCAGCCTTGGCTTTTGCACTCATCTCATGGAGGACGGTGTTATTTGTGGAGATACCTCCCCCTCTAGAGAGTTGTTTAATTGCCCACCACCATTCATGGCTGGATGTGCCAGGACTGCAAAGCTTAGATCTGATCCATGGACTACAGAAAAACATGGAAATAGGAGCAGGAATGATTTTTCAGCTCTTCAAGCCTGCTTAGTCCTTTGATACCGTTAGCTCCACAAGTTATATCCGACTACTTCTTGAAATCATACAATATTTCAAACTCAACTGCATTTTGTAGCAGCAAGGTCCACAGACTCACCACTCTTTGGGCAAAGAAATTTCTCCTTATCTCAGTCCTGAATGGGTTACCCAATATCCTTAGACTGTAACCCTTGGTTCTGGACTCCCCAACCATTGCGAAATCCTTCCTGCATCTACCCTGTCTAGTCCTGTTAGAATATAGCAGGCTTCTAGGAAATCTCCCTTCATTCTTCTGAATTCAAGCAAACACAATACAACCAATTCAAACTCTTCTCACACATCAGTCCTGTCATCCTAGGAATCACTGCACTGTCTCTATAGATCATGAGAACAAAACTACATGCAACATTCAGATACGGTCTCACCAATGCCCTGTATAATTGTCGATTGGCATTTCTGTTCCAGTACTCAAATCCTCTTGTAAAGAATGCCAACATACTATTTGCCTTCTTCACCATCTCCATGTTTATCTTCATCAACTGGTGTACGAGGACACACAAGCCTCATTGCACAATTCCCTCTCTTAATTCATTGCTATTCAAATGATGATCTGTCATTCTGTTTTTGCTACCAAAGCGGATAACCTGATATTTATCCACATTAAACTGCATCTACCATGCATTTACCCACTCTGCCTGTCCAAATCACACTAATATATATTTGCATCCTTCTCACAATTCACTCTCCCACTTTTGTGTCATTTGCAAATTGGAAATATTGTATTTTGTTCCATCATTCAAATCATTAATATGTGAAGCAAATAGCTGGCGTCCAAGCACTGATCTCTGCTGTACCCCACTAGTTAAAGCCTTCTGAAAACCCAAATGGCTTTGCGATTGTGGGATTTCTTAGCTCTGTCTGTTGCTCACTGCTGATGCTGTTTAGCATTCAAGTAGTTCTGTAGTGTTACTGAATTGAGATCTTATTTTTAGGATTTCCTGTGGCTGCTCTTGGTATGCTCTCCTGAACTCTTCATTGAATCAGGGTTGATTCCCTGATTGAGGATGTTGGTGGAGTGGGGAATATGCCAGGCCATGAGGTCACAGATTGTGTTGGAGTGTAATTCTGCTGTTGTTGGTAGCTCACAGCATCTCAAGTCTTGAGTTGCTAGATCTGTTCAAAGTCTGTTTCATTGAGCATAGTAGCAGAGTCACATGACACAATGGAGGATATTTTCAATGTAAAGATGGGACTTTGTGCAATCGCCCCTCCTATCAATATTTTCTGTGCAAGGATGCATCTGTGACAAGTCAATTGGTGAGAATGAGGCCAAGTACATTTTTCTCTCTTGTAAGTTCCCTCACTATCAACCATAGGGCCCATCTAACAGTTACGTTTCTTAGCATTCAGACAGTTTGATCAATAATTGTGGCACCAACCAAGCTTGGTGATAGGCATTGAAGATCCTCACCCAGAATACAAAAACAAACATTGCTGGAAAAACTCAGCAGGCCTAGCAGCACCTGTAGAAAGAAAACAGAGTTAACATTTCAGGCCCAGTGACCCTGCTTCAGATTTCTGTTTAGTGCCTACCCACAGTTACATTTTGTGTCCCTGCCACCTTCGGTGCTTCCTTAAAGTTTTGTTCAACAGAGGAGTACTGATTCATAAGCCGAAGGGATTGGGTGGTAATCAGTAGGAGGCTTCATCGTCTATGTTTATTATCCCAGGACAATTCCCTCCTGAATGTATACAACTGTGCCGCCAAAGCAGCTGCTTGAGCTTTATCAATCCTTGATGCCAGGTGGTGCAATTAGTTTCATTCATTTTATCAGACATTGTAGTGGTTTGATACAACTGCTCGTTAGGCCATGTCAGAGGGTGTTTAAGGCTCAAGTAGATTTTTTTTATTCACACATGGAATGCAGGTGTCACTAGCTATGCCAACTGGTTAAGACATTTTTTTGCCCGTCCTGAATTGTGCAGATGGCAGTTAACAGCCAGCCACGTTGCTGCGGGTCTGGTTTCACATGTAGGCCAGAGATTATGACAGATATCATTCCCTAAAGGAAGTCAACAATGGTTTCTTGGATGACGACACCTAATTCCAGACTGTTTATTGAATTCAAACTTCACCATCTGCCATGGTGGGATTAGAATCCGGGTCCCAGGAATATTAGCTTTTTTTCTGATGAAGGGTCTAGGCCCGAAACGTCAGCTTTCCGGCTCCTAAGTTGCTGCTTGGCCTGCTGTGTTCATCCACCTCCACACCTTGTGATCTCACATTAGCTGAGTTTCTGGATTAGTGCTAATACCACCAAGCCGTTGCTTCCCTATGTGGGATTGCTGTGGATCTGCAGTAACATGTAGGCCAGAGATTATGAGAATTGTAGATATTCCTTCTCTTGGGGACATTGATGAACTAGATAGGATTTTCTTTTGACAATTGAGCTAATATTAGACTAGTCATTTATTCTTGATTTATTAATTGAATTCAAATTGCCATTTTGGGACTAGAACTCATGTCCCAAAAGCAGGAACTAAATCTCCAGTTGAAATCAATTGGCTACCTGGCTAAATATTTTGATGAATAAATTTGAGATACAGTCTGCTCATTGGCAGGATAATATTTTGACAAAGCTGAAAAGGAAACAATGCCTCTCAACTTTTGGCCGAGGAAGGCATCATTTGGTTGTGCAATAACATCCTATTGTGTCCTGTACAATATAAAGTATTCCAGAGATATAGATAGAACCAGGATCCTTTGTTCCAAACTGTGGTGTTTACTGAATGTTCAGGGGCTCTGCATTTATTTCAATTGGAGATGGTATCACATATATCAGAACTACTTTTCTCTTGCCACAGAGAATTATCTTATTGTATATTAACTTCTTATTAGATTAGATTCCCTACAGTGTGGAAACAGGCCCTTCGGGCCAACAAGTCCACACCGCCCCTTGAAGCATCCCACCCAGACCCATCTCCCCATAACCCACACACCCCTGAACACTATGGGCAACTTAGCACGGCCAATCCACCTAGCCCGCACATCTTTGGACTGTGGGAGGAAACCAGAGCACCCGGAGGAAACCCACGCAGACACCGAGAGAATGTTCAAACTCCACACAGGCAGTTGTCTGAGGCTGGAATCGAACCCGGGTCCCTGGCGCTGTGAGGCTGCAGTGCTAACCACTGAACCACTGTGCTGCCCCAAATGATGACCAGATGATTGTCAGGATCAATAAATCAATTTTTTTGTGAAAAGAATCATTGGCTGATTGGGGAGAGCTGGAGTAGTCATGTGATATAAATCAGGCAGTGTGATTGACAAAGAAAGCTGAGGACCCTCTTGTTGTGTATTGGTAGTGTCCCTACCTTTGAGTTGGGAGGCCCAGATTCACCTGGCCCTGAGGTGTGTGATAGCATTTCTGAACAGGTTGATTAGAAATATAAGTTAAATTAACAAAGAGAAAAGTAAAGAAGGTTGTTGAAGTTAGCCTTTGAATTCTAAAATAAGCTTCTGCTAGATTTCATGATCTTGTCATGAGCAGGATATCACAGATTTGTGAGTTAGCTGGTGTGAGGGGACAGAAAACCTTTTCTTGAGTTGTCCAAGATGAAATGAAGTGAGATCCAGGTGGGAATCTCTGCATAAAATAAAAACAGAGCATGCTGGAATTATTCAAGATAACACAGTGTGGAGCTGGATGAACACAGCAGGCCAAGCAGCATCTCAGGAGCACAAAAGCTGACGTTTCAGGCCTAGACCCTTCATCAGAGAGGGGGATGGGGTGAGGGTTCTGGAATAAATAGGGAGAGAGGGGGAGGCGGACCAAAGATGGAGAGAAAAGAAGATAGGTGGAGAGGAGAGTATAGGTGGGGAGGTAGGGAGGGGATAGGTCAGCCCAGGGAAGACGGACAGGTCAAGGAGGTGGGATGAGGTTAGTAGGTAGGAAATGGAGGTGCGGCTTAAGATGGGAGGAAGGGATGGGTGAGAGGAAGAACTGGTTAGGGAGGCAGAGACAGGCTGGGCTGCTTTTGGGATGCAGTGGGGAGAGGGGAAGAGCTGGGCTGGTTGTGTGATGCAGTGGGGGGAGGGGACGAACAGGGCTGGGTGTGGGATGCAGTGGGGGAAGGGGAGATTTTGAAGCTGGTGAAGTCCACATTGATGCCATTGGGCTGCAGGGTTCCCAAGCGGAATATGAGTTGCTGTTCCTGCAACCTTCAGGTGGCATCCTTGTGGCACATGATGGACATGTCATCTGAAGAATGGGAGGGGGAGTTAAAATGGTTCGCAACTGGGAGGTGCAGTTGTTTATTGTGAACCGAGCGGAGGTGTTCTGCAAAGCGGTCCCCAAGCCTCCGCTTGGTTTCCCCAATGTAGAGGAAGCCACACCGGGTACAATGGATACAGTATACCACATTGACGGATGTGCAGGTGAATCTCTGCTTAATATGGAAAGTCATCTTGGGGCCTGGGATGGGGGTGAGGGAGGAGATGTGGGGGCAAGTGTAGCACTTCCTGCGGTTGCGGGGGAAGGTGCCGGGTGTGGTGGGGTTGGAGGGCAGTGTGGAGCGAACAAGGGAGTCACGGAGAGAGTGGTCTGGTTTTGGGATGCAGTGGGGGGAGGGGATGAGCTGGGCTGGTTGTGTGATGCAGTGGGGGGAGGGGAGATTTTGAAGCTGGTGAAGTCCACACTGCTACCATTGGGCTACAGGGTTCCCAAGCGGAATATGAGTTGCTGTTCCTGCAACCTTCGGGTGGCATCATTGTGGCACAGCAGAAGGTCCAGAATGGACATGTCGTCTGAGAAATGGGAGGAGGGGTTGAAATAGTTCGTGACTGGGAGGTGCAGTTGTTTATCGCGAACCGAGTGTAGGTGTTCTGCAAAGCGGTCCCCAAGCGTCCGCTTTGTTTTCCCGATGTAGAGGAGGCCACAACGGGTACAGCGGATGCAGTATCACACATTAGCAGATGTGCAGGTGAACATCTGCTTGATGTGGAAAGTCTTTTTGGGGCCCGGGATGGGGATGAGGTAGGAGGTATGGGGGCAGGTGTAGCACTTCATGCGGTTGCGGGGTAAAGTGCTGGGTGTGGGGGTCTGGAGGGGAGTGTGGAGCGGATGAAGGAGTCACGGAATCAGTGGTCCCTCCAGAAAGCAGACAAGGATAGGGATGGAAAAATGTCTTTGGGGTAGGATTGCAGATGGCAGAAGTGTAAGAGGATCCTGGGCCTGCTGCAGTGCCACAATGATGCCACCCGAAGGTTGCAGGAACAGCAACTCATATTCCGCCTGGGAACCCTGCAGCCATATGGTATCAATGTGGACTTCACCAGCTTCAAAATCTCCCCTTCCACCACTGCATCCCTAAACCAGCCCAGTTCATCCCCTCCCCCCACTGCACCACACAACCAGCCCAGCTCTTCCCCCCCACCCACTGCATCCCAAAACCAGCCCAGCCTGTCTCTGCCTCCCTAACCTGTTCTTCCTCTCACCCATCCCTTCTACCCACCCCAAGCCACACCTCCATTTCCTACCTACTAACCTCATCCCACCTCCTTTACTGTCCGTCTTCCCTGGACTGACCTATCCCCTCCCTACCTCCCCACCTATACTCTCCTCTCCACCTATCTTCTTTTCTCTCCATCTTCGGTCCACCTTCCCCTCTCTCCCTATTTATTCCAGAACCCTCTCCCCACCCCCCTCTCTGATGAAGGGTCTGGGCCCGAAACGTCAGCTTTTGTGCTCCTAAGATGCTGCTTGGCCTGCAGTGTTCATCCAGCCCCAAACTTTGTTATCTTGGATTCTCCAGCATCTGCAGTTCCCATTATCTCTGATGCTGGAATTATTCAGCAGGTCTTGTCAGCATTGAAGAAAGTGACAGAATTCATGTTTCAAGTTGACCTCTCATCAGAACCAGAAGAGATTAGGAAGGTGCCAGTTACTTCCAGTATCTTTGATATTTTTTCAAATTTCTGGCTTTATAGTTTTTACTTATGTAAACTTTTCATTGTGGTGTAAGTAGTCAAGCTGTGTTTGTCACTGTGCATCTCTGACTGAAAGACAAATCAATTCCAAATAAGCACACTGTGTTCCCTTCACTACACTGGAGGCTCCTTAGTAAATTCACAACAACTGCCGACAGCCCATTCTTCAAAATGAAATCTGGGTTTTTCCGTGTTAAAAACAGGGGGAAAGTCTTCTCATGGTTAATGGAGTTGGAAATTTCAGTTTCAAAAGCTGAAAGCCTTCTCACTGTGTCATTTGCTACATTCCAGGGGACTGTCACTAAAATATGTAAATCAGCTGGCCTCAAATTAAAGTGCAAGATTTTTCCATGTCTAGGTATTTTCTATGCAAGGGTCATTGTTGGCCTTGAGTCTTATTCCTAACAGTTTATTGCTGTTATAGATACTTCTCATCTCTTTATCTGCTCCAGCCTCCCTAATTGGAATGCTAACACAGCAATTAACACACCGTTTGTACTAGTGGAGTGCAATCAATGGGACTCGCCACATGCTTCATCCCTACTGTGAACCAAATGCGAGAGGAGTATTCAGCAGAAACCCTGACCAACTGTCAGTGTGTAATGAGTTCTCAGTCTGACTGAATGTTGTTTACATTTCTGCAGGCAGCTCCCCAACAATGCTTACAAGCCTGATTTAATTACTTTCTCTCTTGGTAATGTTGGGCCCAGGGCAGGACCCCAAATGCTGCCAGTGTTTTTGTGTTTGTTTGTTGAATGTGCCGGACAATGGAGGATTGTGGGCAGCGTGCGGTCTGCTCACTGGCTGAGGAATGCCATCTCAAGAGCCTTTCCAACAAACTAAACAAAGCCTGCTGATGTGGATTAACAATGTTTCCTCTGTGTCATCCTACGAGGTGTTTGGAAAAGAATCTGGTGACAAATTGCAGGCTGTCAATTTTCCCCTGTAAATAATTACTCGTCGACTTAATCCAACTAAACTCCTCTCCATACGACCATCACCACACTTTGAAAGAATGATGCTGGAGCAGGTTGTGGTGTTTAGTTATGAAATAAAATAAGTGGCTAGATTCATCTCTGATGAAGGGTCTAGGCCCGAAACGTCAGCTTTTGTGCTCCTGAGATGCTGCTTGGCCTGCTGTGTTCATCCAGCCTCACATTTTATTAAGTGGCTAGATTGTCTGATGTCAATACAGTAACAAGACAGTGTTAAACTGCATTTAATTTAATTGATGAAGACACACGTACAAAAAATAAATGAGAATTAGTTGCACAGATACTGGGAACTGCAGATGCTGGAGAATCTGAGAAAACAAGGTGGAGAGCTGGATGAACACAGCAGGCCAAGCAGCATCTTAGGAGCAGGAAAGCTGACGTTTCAGGCCTAGACCCTTCATCAGAAAAAGAATTAGTTGCACCTCATTTTTTTAAAGAAAGCAATATTTGTGACAATTTCGAATAGAGCAGTAGGACATACGCAGAGACAGAAGATGTGAATAAGACAGCATGTATCATAATGTTATAATAGAAAGGGTTTGTAGAGGCACCAGCAGTCAGGGATTCAAACCATTCATGAGTAGGATGCTGCAATAATGTGCAAACTGGGACATAGTATTCCAAATCTTCCAATCTCCATCGGAGTCCCAATTTCTTTGCAAAGTGTTTTTGGGCCAGACTTCTGGATCAAGATCTATCCTGACAGATGTAGTCTGGGCAGCTGGAGCGTTAGAACACAGAACGTAGAACATAGAACAGGACAGCACAGTACAGGACCTTCGGTCCACGATGTTATGCTGAACTTTTATCCTAATCCTTAGGTCTATCTAACCTCCACCCTACCTTATACTATCATCCATCTGCCTATCTAATAGCTGCTTAAATGCCCCTAATGAGGCTGACCCCACTAGCCTCTCCGGAAATGCATTCCACACCCTTACCACTCTCTGGGTAAAGAACCTAACTCTGATGTCTCCCCTATATCTACCTCCACTCACTTTAAAACTAAGCCCCCTCATAATAGCTACCTCCACCCTAGGAAAAAGTCCCTTGCTGTCTACTCTATCTGTACCTCTGATCATTTTGTACACCTCTATCAAGTCACCTTTCATCCTTCATCGTTCTAAAGAGAAAAGCCCTAGCTCTCTCAACCTTTCCTCGTAAGACTTTCCCTCCATTCCAGGCAACATCCTGGTAAATCTCCTCTGCACCTTTTTCCACTCTTCCACATCTTTCCTGTAATGAGGTGACCAGAACTGGGCACAATACTCCAGATGTGGACAAACCAGGCTTTTGTTACACAAACTATGTTCCCATTTTTAGCAATAGCTGCAGTGTCCAGTAGAAAATGTATAACTGTAAGGCCTCAAGGCCTCTCTATAAGCCACTGATTAGTGTGTTAGGTAAGAAAGGGCAGGGTAGTAAATGGGGTTGGTGGCAGGTGGATAAGGACATTGGGTGCCAGGTGGACAAATGGGTAGGATGGAAGATGACAGTTTGTGATATGTCAGGCTTTGGGATGGTTTTGGAGGTTGTATGTGGCGTTCTCTGGTGGGTTGGTACGGTGTGGTGTTGAGGTTTGCCAGAATGTTGCCAGGAATGAAGAGTTTGAGTTTAAGAGGCTGGATAGGCTAGGACTTTTTTCACTGGAGTGTAAGACGCTCAGGAGTGATCTTATCGATGCTTATAAAATCATTAGGGTTATTGATAAGCTGAAAGGCACATAATTTCAATAGGATGGGGGATTTCAAGACTGGGCACTAGTTTTAAGGTGAAAAGAGGAATATTATAAAGGACACGAGAGGTTTTTTTTTCTCACAGAGAGTGGCTTATGAGTGAAATGAATCGACAGACGAAGTGGTGGATGCAGGTACAGTCGCTATGTTCAAAAGACATTTAGATAAGTAATGATTTGGAAATGTTTGGAGGGATCTGGGCAAAGCACAAGCAGCTGGGACTGGTTTAATTTGGGATTGATTGGATCAAGGGGTCTGTTTCCATGTTGTACAACACTATGAAGTGTATGGCAGGGGTTGGGTGTGGTGATTGCAGGATTCAGATTGGCTGTTCAGAGGTAGTGAGTTGGCTGTTATCACTTTTTGGTGCCTGGGTTGCAGGGAGAGGGTTGGAAGAGTGGGAGTTGAATGGCAGAGCTATAGATATGATACAACACAGAAGGGGGCTATTTGACTCATTTTGTCCATGCTGACCGAGAGTTCTCAGATGCATTTTCTAAACCCAACTTCTTGAACAGGAACAAAGCCCTGCAACTTACAGCACTTAAAGTGCAGATCCAGGTAGTTTATAAAAAGGTTTAGGGCTTCTGCCTCCACCATCAACTCAGGGAGAGAATCCCAGACTCTCAGCATCCTCTGCATAAAAATGTTTCTCTTCATGTCCCTCTAATCCTTCTGCCACTTGAATCTCTAATGCCTCTGCCAAGCAAAACCAGTTCCTCCTGCCTACTCTATCTCTAGCCCTCACAATTTTGCAAACCTCAGTCATATCACCGCTCAGCCTTCTCTGCTCCAAGGAAAGCAACTCCACCATCTCCAATCTCTCCTTATAGCTACACTTCTCCAGTCCTGACAACATTCGAGTAAATCTTCTCTTGTAGTAATTACCTCCTCCTTATACTTGGGAAGACCAGAACTGCATACAATACTCCAGTTATAGCCTCAATAGTGTCTTACACAGTTTCATGACATCACTACTTTTATGTTGGGAGGGTCAGATGTGGGAGAGAAAAAATATTCTGAGGGGTCTGTGTGAGTGACTAGGGAGTCAGTTTAATAGTTATCCAGGAGTTAGAGCAGCTATGAATTCCTCTAAGTGAAGGTTAGGGGAGAAAAGTTCCCGAGGGGCATGGGTATCCTTTAGTTGTTGCATTTTGCATTCCTTAATGCCAATTCCTTATGTGCCTTACATCAGTTTCAAATGTCCAGTTTGGGGGCACCAGCCACTTCCTTTTTACTCTGATCGTGCATTCTCTTTACATTTCCCTCCCCCCGTCAGGATAGTCTTAGAGCTGTCCACTTATCCCTGGAAAAATGGCCTGAACTGTCCCCATCCACCATCGCCCTCCTTCATTTGGCCAAGCTCATCCTCACTTTGAACAATGTCTCCTTTCACTGGTCTCACTTTCTTCGGGTCAAAGAGCTCCAGTTATGCCTGTCTCTTTGTGGAGTATGTGGAATGTTCCTTATTACAGTCCTACTTCGGTGCCCACCCACAAATCTTTCTCCGGTACTTTGGTGACCTCATCAGTGCTGCACCCTCTCTCATTCAGAATTAGAAAAGTTTATCAATTTTGTTTCCAACATGCCCTGCTCTTGCCTTCATCTCGTCTATCTTTGATTCCTCCCTTCCCTTCCTCGACATTTCTTTTTGTGTATCGAGAGATAGGCTAGCCACCAATACCCAAGACAAACTCACCAACTCCCACAGTTACCTTAACTATACATCCTCATAGCCTGCCTCCTGTAAAGATTGCATTTCCTTCCCCAGTTCCTCTGTCGCATCTGCTCTGATGATGCCAGCTTCTATAAGAGAGCCTCTGAAATGTCCCCATCTTCTTCCTCAACCAAGGATTTCCCACCACTGTGTTTGACAGGACCCTCAGCCGTGTTTGGCCCATCTCCTGTGCTTTGACCTTCGCCCCTTCTCTTCGGTCCCATGGCCTCACCTACCACCCCACCAACATTCACATCCACAGGATCATTAGCCACCATTTCTGCCACTTCAAGCAGGATGCTGCCATCAGAGATAAATTCCCTTCCCTTCTTTTGCCAGCCTCCCACAGGGGTTGTTCCCTCTGAGACACGCTGTCCATTCCTCCTTCACTCCCAATACTCTCTGACCTTCCCATTCAATCACAGAAGGAGTAACACCTTCCCATTTACTTCCTCCCTCCTACTGTCCAAGGTCTCAGACCCACCTTCCAGGTGAAGCAGCGCTTTACTTGCATTTCACTCAATCTAGTCTTCTGTACTCACCTCTCACAATGTGTTCTCCTCTGCATTAGGGAATGAAATATAGACTGGTCATCCACTTTGCAGAGCACCTACTTTCTGTCTGCAAAAATGACCTGAGGTGTCCTGTTCGCTGCCATTTCAACGAAAATTCGTAAGAATCAAAGGAATTACTATTGGAATATGGGGTGGAATGACATGTAAATTAATACATTGTAGTAATACAGTGCACTGTAATGTCTTGGCCAACTAACCTGTCTCAGGCTTGCTGCAGTGATCCCATGAAACTCAGTGCAAGCTGGAAAAACCACACTCATTTTCCACTGGGGACCCTGAACCCTTCAGGATTCAATATTGAATTCAATAATTTTAAGGCCTGAGCGCTTTTTCCCATGTCCTTACCCCAACCCCCCACACACCAGGCCTTGTCATCACATGGGCTGCTACCACCAACAACCCATTGTCAGCCACTAATGATCCCCATTACCAGCTTTTCATTCTCTGAGGATGACACTTTTCCATTCGTTTTCTGCCCAACTGTTGTTCTCTCTCTCAGGGCTTCATCTCCACCTATGGTATACTTCTTTCCTCTACCCTACCCTCCCCCACCCCTTCTTTAGGATCTATAATAACCTTTACCCAGCGACAATCAATTTTCTTTTGGGTCACTGACCGCAGAACGTTAACTCTGCCTTTTCTCCATAGATGCTGCCAGACCTGCCGACATTTTATTTGGTGCAAATGTCTCCTCAGTTATCTGCTGTAAAGCACAATGATTTTGAACAAGGCGATATCAAAATCCATGTGATTGGCTGAATGCCTCAACCTGAAGTCCTAGTCACATGATTGAAATATATGTTTGGATCACCTACAAAGATACTATTTTGTTTATTGTTTGTCAGTCTGCTTGGGCCACCAGAAGAATCTCAATAGAGCATTGACTCACTGGGCTGTCTAATTCTCATGAACTAATTCAGATAGATTTGATTTTAAGTAATTTGCAACCTCCATCCCTCCCTTTCTTTTTTCTTCTTTTATTTGAATGCATGCAAGTACAAACGTATGTCATGAACCGTTCCACCAGATTTTGAATACGGAAATAAACCCTACTTTGTTTTAACCCAAATAATTTGCTTTGGGTTGGTAAAGCAAGCCACCACCACCAATACTTAAAACAGAAAAGAAAACAAAACAAAATTGAAATTACCCCTTCTATTATGCACAGAAGAGGAAAAGATTTAAAATACTTCAATTTAACTTGCCTTCATGTCCGTGTCAGGATTTTTTAAGAGGGTTCCAGATGCAGGTAATTGCATGTTGGTAGTTTAAACTTCCTGTGCAATTACAATGTATTCAGTGCACTGGGATGTCCAAGGCGTTCCAACATGTATATTTCAGGGTGCATCCAATCTTCAGCCAGAAGATCTGGGCCAGTGAAAATTCGTAAGAATCAAAGGAATTACTATTGGAATATGGGGGTGGAATGACATGTAAATTAATACATTGTAGTAATACAGTGCACTGTAATGTCTTGGCATTGAGATTTTCATTAAGCTGTTTTAGAACTGCAACCACACTGTTCATTTGGAGTTCACTCATTATATATCCAGCAAGTAAAGCACTAACACTACAATCAAAGTGCTGGAATTATACAGCCGGCCTGTTGT
The DNA here is from genome assembly GCF_030684315.1 of Stegostoma tigrinum. Lineage (NCBI taxonomy): Eukaryota > Metazoa > Chordata > Chondrichthyes > Orectolobiformes > Stegostomatidae > Stegostoma > Stegostoma tigrinum. The sequence continues at coordinate 35,763,628 of NC_081357.1, forward strand.
CAACTGTGGACAGAGAAACAGCATTGACATATCAAGTTAAATAGTCAGGGCAGTCCTGAAGAAGGGTTTCAGCCTGAAACATTGGCTTCTCTGCTCCTCGGATGCAGTATGATCTGCTGCGCTTTTCCAGCTCCACATCTTTCCATGAATTGCCGCTGTGGTCCTTACTTTAAAGGACACCATTTTACGAGTAGAAAATGCAGTAGATTAAGCAGTACAAGTGAAACCCTACTTCACCTAGAAGATGTGTTTCGATCATGAACAGTGAGGAGGGTGGACGTGAATGGGCAAACATTACACCTTCTGCAATTGCATAGGAACGTGCCATTGGAGAATGGAGAAGCATTTTGAGTGATTGGAAGAATTAACCAGGATGTCATGGAAGGAACAGGTCCCTGAAAAATGCTGACCATGGAGGGGAGGTGAAGACCTGTTTGGTGGTGACATCCTGCTGGAGGTGGTGGAAATAGTGAAGGATGATCCTTTGAATGCAGAGGTTGGTGGGGTTGGGCGGGGGTAAGTAAGGATGAGGGGAACTCTCCTGTTGTTTCAGAAAGGAGGGGAAGGGTGAGGACAGAGTGTGGGAGATAAGTCAGTCACAGCTGAAGGCCCTGTCAACCACAACTGAGGGTTGTACAGAAATCCACCTGAACCATTCTCATGTCAATTCTTTATTCCATTAACAATATCCATTCATATTCTTCCCTTACAATCCTTAATTAAGATGCTGAAGAGGTAAATGCTGAGAAGCTATTCTCCCTCATTAGAGTATCTAGGACTAGAGGACACAGTCTCAAAATGAGTGGTTGCCGATTTAAGACCAAGATGAGGAAGGGTTGAGAGGCTTAGGAACTTCTTTTTACAAAGAGCTGTGGGGCACAGTCCTTGTGTATACTTAAGGCAGAAATGGTTAGGTTCTTAATCAGTAGTGGAATCAATGTGGAAAAAGGGCAGGGAAGTGCATGTGAGGAGTATCTGATCAGCCTTGGTTCTAATAAATAGTGAAGCAGAATCGAGGGGCTGAATACTTACTCCTGTTCCTATTTCTTATGACCTTACGGTGTTATTGCAACTATTTAATTCCCTTCACTATTTACTAAGTATTACACACAGTCACTGACTGGTTTGCAAGACATTTCATCATTTTGAAATCACTTTAGGAATCTCCAATGTTAACCTGATCTGCTTGAGTGAAAAAAGGCTGGATTGTTTTAGAGGTTTTATCAACCTCCAGTCCTTCAGCACAACTCCTGATTCCAAATGCACAGTAATTATAAAATTACAGTTGCTTCTTCTGATGTCTCTTTCCCATCTCTCCACAGCAACTCCACCAACTGCCCCCCCTCCTCCCCATCGCCCCAACTCCCCTCGTTGTATCCTGTAATGCATACAATTCAGGCCAAGTGATTTTTCTTTTGTTCCAATTTAGATACTTAAATCTGGTAGTGGTTTCCCCAGATTTTCTTGAGGGCATTCCTGCAAATCGACTTTCACCTTCTTCTGTAAAATCGTATCATAAATATCAGTTGCCCATCTCTGTTATTTTGTTCTTCTCATGTATAAGAAGGCCCCATCTGTCTGGCTAGCCTTTTACTTATGTGCTGAAAAAAGTCATTGTTATTTCCCCTTATGCTGATCGCCACTATCAATCTTCTTTAATACCACATTTTGGCCATCTAAATTTCTCTTGTTGATTCCTTCCTAGAAACTTTTTAATTGTCATAGTTTTCTCCTCTTTCTAAATACCTCCCACCACTGGCTCGCTGTTTGATCTGTCATTCTGCCAACAGATTAATCAGAACCAGGTCGCCTTTCACATAACATCTTTTCTTGGGCTTGTTTCTCTTTCTTAACTGATCCTATTTAGGTTATGACCACTATTATCGAAATGTTCTCCAGTCTTCAGGGTATTTGCTTGACCTGCTTAATTGTATGCATCCTTCTTTGTTCAACCTGCACCAGAACTAGCTGCATTCTAAAAGTCTCTAACCATTTTGAAAACATTTTGGCTTAACCCAATCGAGGAGAGTTGAAGTGATGATGATTGTAATTCTGATACAATCACAAACTCTCTAAATTGCTTACACACCGTATCCTCAATTTCATTCCCATCATTTGGTGATTAGCAGTGTACCTCCTTTTTGCTTCATGTCTGTACTCAAACAGCCCTGAGTGCCGTCATTGATAATTGCAATGGGGTACAACTTCATATAATTGTCTCCTTAAATGATCAGTTTGTCATGGTAGGATGGGATTACGGTTTGTCTGTCAGTTTAAAGAAATAAACTCTGTTCCTGAATTCAGTGGATTAACTTTAGAATAAGCCGATTGTCCACTGCATCTAGTTTTGGTTTGTGCTGGGAGGCACAAAACTAATTGCTGTGGAGAGTTTTACACTCCTTGACAATGTACTCCTCCGTAACATAGTTAAACCAGGAGATCAACAGCTGCAGTAAAATGGCCAATGCAGCATATAATTGCTTGTAACATTATATTTGGCTGCTCTCTGGCTTTAAATTGCAGTCAAAGCTGTGATCTACAGGGCAGCTGTATTCACTACAACTTTTACAATAAAAACATAATGATACTTGAACTGTAGAATCATGATGGTGCACAGAGTGAGGCCATTTGGCCCATCATGCAGGTGTCTGCGCCTGCTCTTCCTCCATCGTCCTGTAAATTCTTTCTGAATTTATCCAACTTCCAGTTAAAAGTTAGTACTGAATCTACTTTCATCAATTTTTTTCAAGCTCTGCATTCCAGACTATAACAACTCACTTTGTGAAAAAAAAATTCTCTCATATTGCCTCTCTTTTGCCAAGAACCTTAAATTTGTGTCCTCTGATTACTGGTGCTTCTGCTAGTGAAAACAGTTCCTCCTTATTTAGTCTATCAACACCCTGCATGATTTTGAATACCTCTGTCAAGTTTCAACATTAAATTTCTCTGCCTTGAGTAGAATGATGCCAGTTCGTCTTGTCTCTCTACATTACTGTACACACTAATGCCTGGTACTATTCTTAAAAATATATACTCCACCCTCTCTAAGGCTTTGCAGTCTTCTCTAAAGCACAATGTACAAATTTGACGGCAATACTCCAACAGGAGCCTAACCAGTGTTTTACAAAAGATCAGGAATCCTGTCTTAGTGGTCTATTGGTCTGTAAGTTTAGAATCCTATATATCTTTTTAATGGCCTTCTTAACTTATTCTGCCACTTTTTATAAACTTGGATATGCATACACACCCAATTCTCTCTATTCCTGTATTCCATGTAAAATTGCAATTCTTAATTGATTTCGCTTCTCCTCATTCTTCCTACCGACATTAACTACTTCACACTTTTCTGTCACATGTCTATCATTTCACCAGACTATTCTATCTAAAGAATATACGAATATTAGAACTAGGAACATGAGTGGGCAATTCAGCTTCCAACCTATTCCACCATTCAATACCATCATGGCTGATCTCATCTCGGCCTCAATTCCACTTCCATTCCCACTCCCCATAACCCTTTAACCCATCATTAATTAAAAACTGTCTCTTTTCTCCTTAAATTTATTCGGTGACCAGGCATCCGCCATTCTCTGGGTAATGAATTCCAGAGATAAGTCTATTGCTGCTGTGCTCACAGTTTACTACATTCCCGAATTTCTTTGAAACTGTGCCCTATGTACCAAGTTCATATCACTAAAGACACATCAGAAAGAAAAGTGGTCTCAAACCCTGACCCCTGGATGACACCACTTCACAACTTTGTCTGGTCTGATAAGCAATCATTTGTCATTATTCTCAGCTTTCGTTTTTCTCTCCTTGTCCACACAGTCACTATTTCCTATGTCCTAGGGACCATCAGTTTGCTAGGCACTAACATACAATACCTACGTTCTCGATGAAAGCCGGTAAGGGGCATGTTGAAGATAAACCTCATGGTTTCATGCAAACTAAGATGCCCAAAATGGGGCAGCACAGTGGTTTAGAGGTTACCACTGCTGCCTCACAGCACCAGGGATATGAGTTCAATTCCACCCTTAGGTGACTGTGTGGAGTTTGCATGTTCTCCCTGTGTCAGTGTGGGTTTCCTCTGGGTGCTCCTGCTTCTTCTAGCAGTCCAAAGATGTGCAGGTTAGGCGGATTGGTCATGCTAAATGGCTCATAGTGTCCAGGGATGTGCAGGCTAGGTGGATTAGCCATGGGAAATGCAGGGTTGCAGGGATGGGGTGGGGTGAGTGTGGGTATGGTTTGGATGCTCTTCAGAGGGTCTGTGTGGATTTGATGGGCTGAAATGCCTGCTTCACCAATGTAGGGATTCTATGATTTTATCAGAGCTAATTAAGGCCAGTATTTTAGCCACCAAATGGGCATGTCTGGCCTTCGTAGGTGTTGAACCAGTATCCACTGAGGGCCATGTCATGTGAATTTGCCACCAGGAATACCTGGAGGTACCAGGTAGTTCAGAGAGAGATACCCGGATTATAGAGCCCTGTCTCACCTTCAAGTCAAATTCTCTCATCCCCCTTGGCAAGGTCACCTTGACTCGGCCCAGTGAACCCACCCCACTCTCCATACACCTGGGTTCCACCGAAAATCTTCAGCCTTGTATACATTGCAATACAAGCAAAGGCCACTTCTACTGCTGGTCTCTGATTGGCAAGTTACTGGAAGGTGCAGGGCACCTGCCCACACCAGGATTTCTGGGAAGAAGTGCCCCTCACAAGAAATGTGGGAAGTCTGATGCCAAGAAAGTAATTGGGACTTAATTCCATTTGAGCTCCCTAAAGATGGCTATGTCAAGTCTGTCACTGGTTTTCCAATCAATGGGCAGGCCAGCTGTCAGGACCGTTGAATTCTGCCCAGTCTTTAATCAGAACTGGCCTTCACTGATCTTGCCCTCCCTTTCAGAAAGTAAGGAATACTGGGATCCCCACAAGCACTCTGAAGTGAGAGCAAAGAGTCGGTGCATGTACCACAGAAACTTCTGGAAGGATTTTTGCATGTCCAAGAATGCATTGTGCATGTAAAAATTACTTTCTTAATGTAATGGGCATCACTGGCATTTAACATACTTCCAGTCTAAAGCCCAGACGTATATTTGCTGCCTCTTTATGCCACTAAACTGCATTTCAAAGTCATTTTTAAAAATTTTTTTCATGGTATATGTGCATTTCTGGCTGAACATGCATTTATTGCCATCCATTACACAGAGGTAACACTCAACCACATTGCTGTATTTCTAGAGTCATACTTAAGCCAGGCCATACAAGGATGACAGATTTCCTTCCTTCAAGGATTTTAATGAACCAGGTTCTTTTTTACAACATTTGACAGTAGTTACATAATTGTCATTGTGCTAATTTTTAATTCCAGTTTTTTTTTAAATTTAAAGTTCATCATCACCCTTGGTGGGATTCGAACCCATGCACTCAGAACATTAGCCTGAGGTCTCAAAGGGATGTTAAGCCCATGGTTTCCAGCTGGAAGCAGTCAGACACTTTAAAATAGGAAGTTAAAAAGTAGAAAAGCAATGAAAGCCTAAGATTTTCCCCATAATTTTCAACCCATACATTGTAGCACCACCTGCTGTATATATTGGCAAGGAAGCTGTTGAGAGCTCACAAGAGAAAGCAGCCACATTTTCGAGAACATGTTTTCTCGATCAAAATGTTTGGCTTGCCACACAAATATGTATTGTGTGATAGCTGTCGGTGTCAATTACAGAAAAATTTTTTGCTGATAATTTTTCACACTTTGTAAAGGTCGGCATAAATGACACAGGATAAACCCACGTGTCTTCAGCAATGAACTGGGAAGTGCACTGAATGGGTAGATATGGTTGAACACATTGGCTGGCTTGAGAAGAGGAGGCAGCGCGATGAGAGCCACAGCTCACGGTTCTTCAGCCCGGACAAAGTAGGATCAGTGGCTTTGCATTTTAACGTGCTTTCCAAGTTTTCATTTATGGTGCCACAGTTCAATGAGGGGAGGTGAAGAAATACTGGCAGTCTTAACAAGTACTGACTGCCTGACACAATATTGATTGTTAAGGCATGAGGTGTCAGGGCTGTGGCCAAATCATTCTAGCTTTACAAGTCCCTGAATTAAAAAAAAATCACCAAAACCATCCACCAAGCAAGAGAGAGGTTTTCACATTTACGTCTGGAAAGCACAAGTTTTAACGATTTGGCAGAAAATGAAACCTTTGGCAGGAAATTAGAAAAAAAAAGCCTGAAATGGAACTTAACCTCACATCTGAAGGAATGATTGAAAGGAACTCTATTGTGCCATTAATTAATGAACCAAAGAGTGTTAAATAAAGACATCCTGTTATCAGAATTCAAAACAGAAATTTAGTCACACTAATATAATCAAAACAAGAGGTTTTCAGTTGCACAATCTCTCAGTGTTTCTCTCAAATATTGTGGGACTTCGGGTTGAGAGTGAGTCTTCTGGGAGATGCATGACATCAGTGTGTTTCTTAAATAGAAATTTCTCTCATTTGGAGCCAGGCTGAAGTTTTCCTGATACAATAGCTCCCACTGGACCTTTTGCTTCAAATGTTTGGCTTCAAGACTGAGGAGGAAAAAATGATCGGGGGATTGAATGGGATGTTCATTTGCAGGCTGATAAGACTTGTAACCATATTTTAGGTTATCTGCATAAACTCGCTGCAGTCCAGTTGAACAACAAAGATATTTGGTGAAAAATAATTAAGATGAAAAGAATAAAGCATGCAAATCTCATTTGGCAGGAACAGACCAGTGACTCAAATGGTTGTAAACTTGATTCCTCACCAGTGGGCTGTGAGACCAAGATCCATGACTAAGTTGTGACTCCTACAGCTCTGTTTCTATTGGATGAGTTTAAACAGTTTTCGATAAAAATAATCAGTGATAGTGGGAACTGCAGATGCTGGAGAATCCAAGATAACAAAGTGTGGAGCTGAATGAACACAGCAGGCCAAGCAGCATCTCAGGAGCACAAAAGCTGACGTTTCAGGCCTAGACCTAGGCCTGAAACGTCAGCTTTTGTGCTCCTGAGATGCTGCTTGGCCTGCTGTGTTCATCCAGCTCCACACTTTGTTATCTTCGATAAAAATAATGTCTGAATCTACAATTAAACACAACAAGCCCGATAACACAGGTTGGTCAAAATACTGAATACTGAAAAAAAAGCACTTTTTTCCCTGGCTTACTTTTTGTTTTCACCAGCCTGCTTGTTTACAAGAAAAACAATACGAACGGGGATCAGATAAATTATATCCTCCTTTAACTTCTATTTTCTTCCCCAAAAATTGAGCAGGATAGCCTTGTTTTGGGGAATCCTCTGCCTTTTCTTTGCAGTCCAGTGCAAGGAGGCATTATGCAGATTCTATTGAGTACACACCCACCCTGTAGTCAGAATGAAATTGGGTCTCCTCAGGTCAGATTGCATCTGTTTCAGAGGCTGAGTAAATTGGGATTATAATCCATGGACTTTTGAAGAATGAGAAAGGATCTCAATGAGACATGCATGATTCTGGATGAGCTCAAGAGAGAACCCATGCGATGTCAAAGAGATTGCTTGTGCTGGCCAGGGAAACTAAAGCACTAGGTACAGTTTCAGGGCAAGGTGCAAATCATTTAGGACTCAGAAGAGAAGGAAAGGATTCTGAATCTACAGAAATCATCACCCCAGAGGATTGTAAATGCTTCATCAATGAACACAATTAGAGTGTAAATGGCAGAATTTGCTCTCTCAGTGAATCAAGGGAAAGGGAGCAGGACATCAACCTGAACATCAACCAAGATTATATTAAATAGCAGAGGACAGCATAGACCAAGTTGTCTATCCCTACTCTTATTTCTGATTTTCTTGTGATCAATCTTATTAGGAGAGATAAAGGAAGAATTTGAAAAGGGAATAGATAAAGGAAATCTAGAGTCAGCATTTAAAAGCCCCAAAGAGTTGCGAGCAACAGTGTGTGCTTGTGGATATTTTCCATATGATGGGGCCTGGTGATTACTGGTATAAATACTGTGAGTCCTATATCAAGGGAATAATTGTCTGGGAGAAAGACTAGTGGCATATCTACCTAAATGAACATTATGTCTAGAAAGCTGTTTAAAAGGAATTAGTTGCTTGGGTGAATTGTTACCTCCAGTTCACAGAAATGAATGGATGTGTTGAAAAATCCTCATGATTGTAATGGTAATGTCACAGTCAGGGTTCACCAATTTAAAGGATGAGCCTTACTGGAGAATTTCCTTTTGTTAAATTTGTATTCTTTAAGTTTGCTTCAACAGTTCTGATAACTGTCTCAAAAATGTATTTTTATTAAAACACTGAAAGAATGCTGGTGACATGATGAAAGCTACTGCGTTAGAATGGTTTTGATCCCACAGGTACAAAGAAGCTGAATTAACAATCTCAATGTGACTAAACTAGCCCTATTCATTAGGTTCCATTAGTGTCACTAGTATTCATTATATGTGTCCTCTTGATGAAAATACAATTTATTTTTGATTTCCTGAAATCATGCTGTCATTTCTGCAATTTAAAGAAATTATAATTTTTAAATAAAAAGGGAGGCAAAAGACAAATGAAGACTAAGAAATGACTGGTCCAAAATGTTTACAATGTTCTAATGTGTGTAGCCTGGGATCTGATACAAACTCAATAAACAACTGGAATGCCAAGGATGTGATACAAGTCACACTCCACTGACTGGACCACCAGGAGTCTGATATGTATCCTATTTCACAATTAGACTATTAGGGATTTGACAGCTATTTTATTCCAGAATCAGACCCCCAGGGATCTAACACATATCTTTGACAACTGTTGGACTCTCTGGTATCTGCTATGTATCTGAATTTTCAAATCAATGTATCATTAGGCAGTCAAATAATGCCCACCACTTTCACCATCAGATTTTCTGGCAGGGGTTCATTAAAATTTTCACCACCATTCCCACCAAAGGGCTCAGAAAGTTATGTCAGATTTTCAGTCTTAGTCCCCATAAATTCTTTGTAAATCATTCCACACGAGATGTTTCTCTTGTACTATCAAGCTGAGTTCTGAATTTTACACTTTGGACCATACGCAATTGATTACTGGATTTGTTGGATATACATCTAAGGCTTCAGAATGATTAAAGGGCTATATATTTGTTCAAACTGTTCTTACACTCCAAAACTGATGACAGTTCAGAACTACTTTATTGGCCGTAAGGCGATTTATAATGTACTGATAGGTGCTATATAAATCCAAGTCTTTATTTCCTTTGTTAAAGGTACAACCAAAAGTTCTTCCATTGCTGTTGATGTCTGACAACCAAAAGTTCTTCCATTGATGTTGATGTCTGACACACAAAAACAAAACTCTGTGCTTAATGAGTGTGTTGTGCACTAAATACCAGCAAAACCATAACTTAACTCATGGCAAGTCCATTTCATTTCGGCATAGGAACACGAATCACTGAAGCAGCGGCAGTTCCAGTTACACTGCTCCTTCAGTGAGTGTCAGAAAGTGCTGCAGCTGGAATTGATACTGTTAAACACACTGTCAGGACTCATACACTCTACTATTCTACTAGCGTGATTATAGAGAAGAATTCGTACTTCAGTTGTAAGATCATTTTCTCTTGTAGTCTGGCCCTCAATAGATACCAGAACTGTGAACTTGAGCTGATTTTGACTCAAAGTACAAAAAATTCAGAAGTGGTGATCTTTTTTCCCCATCCCTTGCTAACTAATAAAATCAGTTTGCACAGCATCCATCTCCCATTGGATTGGATTTCCCTTGCAGTTAATGAAATCAATAACGAAAATCTTTCAGAGTGAGAAAACAGCCATTCAGCTCATCAATCCTGCTCTGCTCGGTGTCTGCGTACCATGTGTACTTACCCCACCCATCATCACTGCCATCAACCACTACACGCCTTTTTAAACACCTCCCATAATGACCTTAAAGGATGAAATTTTCAGCTGCTGTACTATGAGTACAGCCTCAGCCACCACGGTAGGTACAGGAAATCTGTGTGGTTTGCAGAGTTGCAGTGCTGTCAGTAATTCAGCGATCCAATGACAAAAAATGGTTTCTATTTCCAAAATTACAAAAAGAAAATGATGAAGAGGAAGAGATAAATTGATCCCTCATGATTGCGCCACATAATCATAAGGTCCTTTTTGCATCAAAACATATATCTTCCCCGTTCCATCATATAATTTCCTGGAACTGGATAAAATCATGGGGAAAGGAATTTCAATAATTCCTCTTCCTGGCTCTTAAACTGGATGAATTAGTCAAGGAGATCACTCTGGCTCTGATTAATGTCACACTGTCTCTACAATGAAGAGCCATTCAAACAAGTCCCACCAGTTGGCAGCAGTCTTTTTTAGGAGGAAAGGCAGAAAATGACCCTGAAACTTCTTGGTCTACCTTCCCTGGTAAAAAATTCAAATTGAATTGAATATCTTAATTACTCCCCATACCCTGTTCCCAACACACATTAAGCAAGCTGCCTTTCATGCTGTTAATTGATACCTTCTCTTCAGGCCTATAATGCACTTACTTAAGCTATTAGGGGAGTTCTTCTTGAATTTTTTTAAAATATTAGCTCCACTCCGGATTTTTTTCAAGGCAGTCTGCAAAACAGTCCAAGTTAAACATCAGAAAATGAATTATTTGCTTTATTGAATGTTAAGTTGGAACTTGCTTTGCATTCTTTAAGCTACTGGGAACTTAAACTTATCTCTTCATATAATTAGTATGCAAGGATAGTATCAAATATTCATCAAATGCTGCAGTAACAATCTCCACTGCATCAGTTGTTTGAACTCAATATCCTTAAAGTGTTAGACAGCAGATTTTGCCAATTAGTGACGGTTTGAGTGCAGTTTTATCTTGTAATCTGGAGTACATTGGGAAGTGAGTTGAATGGACTGGTTCACTCAGTTCAGACTTCTGGATGGAACCCAAACCCAAGGGGCAAAATTACATTAATTCCGAACAACATTCAACATTAAACGTAAAGTTTCCTTATTTTATGTGGACTCACTTAACGTACAAATCAGGGAGGAGAGGAAAATTGGGAAAAATATGAAGACATAAATAAACTTGAAGAATGGGCATGTAATTGGCAAATGTATGGGGCCACATAGCTCTTGAAAAGTGAGAGTCTGAGTGTGTTAAAGGAGCAGAGGGGTCTGGAGGTACAGGTATACACATCACTAGAGATAGCAAAGTGGTTCAAAAGGACATCAGTAAAAGAAAACAAACATTGAAGTACATGTTAAATTTATATAGAACTGGGTCATGCCAATTCAGTTTGCTGTCATCAAGGGCATAGATACCAAATGTTCAAAGAGGCTAGCACGGCGTTAAAATATTCCAGCAATCTGTCCCTTAACAAATAGTAAATACTACTGAGGTGCAAGTGATATGGAAGTGGTCTTTTGGAGTAAAAACCTGCTATCCTCTCTTATAAAAACAGCAGTAAATTTCCTATTCTTGCCACACAGTGATGCTTGAGATGTTTCCTGTCAAACAGATGAACCCAGATGGTCATTGCCCACAACAAGTTGATGCAACCTGCAGCCAGACTTTTACACCCCAAATTGCTCAAGGACGAGTTCCAAGGATATCAAACAGAGCTTCATCCTTCACTGCAAATTGGAAGTCACACTGCAGAAACAGTCTATAAACTCTAGAACAGGCAAAAATGGGCAGAAGGTGAGCATAAGTAAATGGATGCAAGAGCATGCAATGCAACATGTTTTAATTTATAATCTTGGTTTGGAATGTGTATTTTGCAGATTTTTTTGCATTGTGGTTAGGGGGATACAATGGTGGCCAGTGACAGGAAAGTTAAGGAGTTTGGGGCTATTGGTTGATTGAAAAATATGGGCTAGCGATAATGGGTATCAGATTCAGCTGAGCTATTCATGGACAGTGGTGCAAGATGCTGACTGTCCAGGCCACACCCTCATTTCCACCTTTGCATAGTCCTCCTGTTCCTCAGCATCTCACCAGTTAAATGTTGTGCCTTGTGCCCACGAGGTTTGCAGAGATAAGACGGACCAGGTTCCAAATAAAGATAACAAAGTGTGAAGCTGGATGAACACAGCAGGCCTAGCAGCATCTCAGGTTCCAAATAAACAAGACTTTATGACAGAAGTTTTTAAAATGTTTGCATCCTGCAAGCCTTCTTTTCAGTTTCTCTTTCTTTGTACTCACTCCCAGAAAAATCTCCTCTGACTACTTCATCTCGGCCCTCATACAGCCCACAGTTACTCTAAACAGTTGAATGTGATTATTGAATGAGATTATTGCAAAGCTGTGCAACCTGAAATCTGCTCGGTCAATTGGTGCATGGAGTGGAATTGTTTCTTCAGATTGCCGATGGACTTTGTTCAGTCATATTTCTTGTAGCAGCATAGGTTTCATTGCAAATCAGAATCACAAGAAACATTGGTCAACAGTGTCATGACCACGGATCAGAAACCAGAAACACCTACAGACGTGTTGATCTTTAATAATGATCTTTTCTAAGAATAAGAATATGCAGCCAAAAGTTGACTGTAAATGTAAATCATCTACCTAGAGAGAGAGCAAGAGAGAGAGCGAGAGAGAGACTCTGGAATAGCACACCTGATGATGCATCAAAGAAGCCTCATAGGAAGAAAATGCACTACAAACTGAATTTGAACCTCCCAGGTGTACATCAGACAGTGAAAATGATGGCAAGAAAATATAGCAGCCTGGACAAGGGACATACTTGCATTTTTCACTTCACTGGGACACGGTAAAAGTGAGTGTCAATCCTTGTCTGTGTGTGTTGGTTGCTTGACATCCTATTCTGTGGTCTAGTGTTCAGTAAAGATTATAATTCTGAGAACACCCCCTTAAAATACTCCTGCACTGCAAATCTGGCTCTCTCTCACACACATTCTGAGTGCTGCTAGTTGACTACAGCCAAAAGAAGTCAAGACTCTTTAACTGGGATAGCACAACAATTAAAATAGCCAGGATAACAAAATGTGAGGCTGGATGAACACAGCAGGCCAAGCAGCATCTCAGGAGCACAAAAGCTGACGTTTCGGGCCTAGACCCTTCATCAGAGAGGGGGATGGGGAGAGGGAACTGGAATAAATAGGGAGAGAGGGGGAAGCGGACTGAAGATGGAGAGTAAAGAAGATAGGTGGAGAGAGTATAGGTGGGGAGGTAGGGAGGGGATAGGTCAGTCCAGGGAAGACGGACAGGTCAAGGAGGTGGGATGAGGTTAGTAGGTAGATGGGGGTGCGGCTTGGGGTGGGAGGAAGGGATGGGTGAGAGGAAGAACAGGTTAGGGAGGCAGAGACAGGTTGGACTGGTTTTGGGATGCAGTGGGTGGGGGGGAAGAGCTGGGCTGGTTGTGTGGTGCAGTGGGGGGAGGGGACGAACTGGGCTGGTTTAGGGATGCAGTTGGGGAAGGGGAGGTTTTGAAGCTGGTGAAGTCCACATTGATACCTTTAGGCTGCAGGGTTCCCAGGCGGAATATGAGTTGCTGTTCCTGCAACCTTCGGTTGGCATCATTGTGGCACTGCAGGAGGCCCATGATGGACATGTCATCTAAAGAATGGGAGGGGGAGTGGAAATGGTTTGCGACTGGGAGGTGCAGTTGTTTGTTGCGAACTGAGCGGAGGTGTTCTGCAAAGCGGTCTCCAAGCCTCCGCTTGGTTTCCCCAATGTAGAGGAAGCCACACCGGGTACAGTGGATGCAGTATACCACATTGGCAGATGTGCAGGTGAACCTCTGCTTAATGTGGAATGTCATCTTGGGGCCTGGGATAGGGGTGAGGGAGGAGGTGTGGGGGCAAGTGTAGCATTTCCTGCGGTTGCAGGGGAAGGTGCCGGGTGTGGTGGGGTTGGAGGGCAGTGTAGAGCGAACAAGGGAGTCACGGAGAGAGTGGTCTCTCCGGAAAGCAGACAGAGGTGGGGATGGAAAAATGTCTTGGGTGGTGGGGTCGGATTGTAAATGGCGGAAGTGTCGGAGCATGATGCGTTGTATCCGGAGGTTGGTAGGGTGGTGTGTGAGAACGAGGGGGATCCTCTTTGGGCGGTTGTGGCGGGGGCGGGGTGTGAGGGATGTGTTGCGGGAAATACGGGAGACGCGGTCAAGGGCGTTAACGATCACCGTGGGGGATTGTTGCTGTCCTTGAAGAACTTGGACATCTGGGATGTGCGGGAGTGGAATGTCTTATCGTGGGAGCAGATGTGGCGGAGGCGGAGGAATTGGGAATAGGGGATGGAATTTTTGCAGGAGGGTGGGTGGGAGGAGGTGTATTCTAGGTAGCTGCGGGAGTCGGTGGGTTTGAAATGGACATCAGTTACAAGCTGGTTGCCTGAGATGGAGACTGAGAGGTCCAGGAAGGTGAGGGATGTGCTGGAGATGGCCCAGGTGAACTGAAGGTTGGGGTGGAACGTGTTGGTGAAGTGGATGAACTGTTCGAGCTCCTCTGGGGAGCAAGATTAAAATAGCCAGTCCAGTACTGATCCCTATTGCTGCAGGGTAAGGTTTCAGGTAAAGTTCACAAAGTTTATTCCTTTTTGCCTGAGAAAAGTGCCAATGATGATGTTACAGAAAATATAGCCAATTTGAATGGTACCAATTAGTACCAGAAGCATACAATCAGAAATTCCATACCCTCAGGAAATGGCCTGACAAAGCATAGTACTTAAGTGGCTTGCTTTCAATCAACAAGTATGAGCAATTAAGACAGAAATCACTTATGAAAGCTTCCATGAAATAATTCTGGATGAGGGTTTTAAAAGGTCCATCCCCTTCCTACTGAGGTCATAGCCCAGAGGGTGACTTGGTGTCGGTGAGCCACACCTAGGTGTAGGTGCTGATGAGGAAATGAAGACACTTCACAAATCTGAAAACAAGTGGACAGTGATCTACTAGATAGTGACACTGGCCAGGTACCATAGGGGCATATTGGTGGTAGCTCATGAAGCTCTGATAGCTGGGCATATTAGTATAGACAGCAAGGCATCAGCGAGCATCTATAATTGCCACAGATCCACAAGGAAGTTGGAAGATGTTGCAGAATCTTGAAAAGAGTGATTTGTTAAAGCCCAAATGACCAAATGGGTCAATGATGAATACTGGTCAGGACTGCAAAGATAGAAGCAGTAGCGCAGTTCTCCCATTCCCACAATAAATGTCTTGGGATTGTGGATGTTCTACAGAAAGGTCATCCCAAACTTCAGAACAGAAGCTGCACTATTAACAGATCTGCTACAGATAAAACACAAAGATAGTATCGACTGGGAAATGACAAACTCTTTTTGAAAAGCCGAAAGCAATTGTTTTAAATGTGACCCCGTTCTAACAGCTCCAAACTTTAACTGAGTATTTAAAGAAAGCCTTGAGCTAAGGGGGTGTCTTTCTCCAGGAAGACTAAATACTACTCGAGAGATCATTTGGTACCTGCCCAAAAAACTAAACAAACATCAGAATTGGTACTCCATCCTCAGTTTGTTACTGGTTCTCAATCATATTAAGATACATGTCCGAAATGAGCAGCGAGAAACCATAATCGATACAGACAACAATCTGTTTGTGAAAAGGTTTTAAAACTCAGAATGCACGATCATTCTACTGAGTGGTTTCGTGAATGATAGCACTTAAAAATGACGTTTACTGCAAAGAAATCAAGTGCAGTTGCAAATGTCCCAATCAGAACCTAAAGACGCCCAGTTAGAATTGAAGAGAAATGATTGACAAAGCCTTGAAGAATGAATGCATGCGTGAGTGTGCCTGCATCTTCTAAACAAAGATCCTGCATTTTGTCATGAAAGGAGAATGAAACTCATTTCATTCATCAAGTGGAGAGAATGTCCTGATAGATCATAACCTTGGATCAATATGGGCATATCAAACTTTCATTGCAACATGTGCTTTGCTTTAAAAAGGCCAAACAGCTAAAAGTTGACTGCAGGTGTAAATCCAGAGAGACATTCTGGAATGTCACACCGAACTAGATTCAAAAAACATACAAAGGGAGAAAATGCACTACAATCTGAGATCAGAGATAATGGGAACTGCAGGTGCTGGAGAATCCAAGATAACAAAGTGTGAAGCTGGGTGAACACAGCAGGCCAAGCAGCATCTTTGTGATCCTGAGCTGCTGCTTGGCCTGCTGTGTTCATCCAGCTTCACACTTTGTTATCTTACAAACTGAACTTTCAATGTCTTGGGAGTATCTCAAATTTTGAATATGATAGTAAGAAAAGACAGCAGCCTGGGCAAGAGGAATATTTACATTTGTCCCCTTTTGTGAATACACAGGGACACAGGTTAAAGGTGAATTTCAACTCTTGTCTATATGTGTTAGCAGCGTAATGCCCTGGTGTGCGCACCAGTTCGCTGTAAGGCTCACGGTTCTGAGAAGAGCTTTTTAAACATCTGTCTCCATTCTGAGTGCTGGCTCTCATTCACTGACAGAATTTTTTCAATAAACCCTCAAAGACAAGAACTTCAAAATTACCTGTTTAACTAACAACATCAGTGCTACCAGTAGTGTCCATTACTTTGTCCATAACATTTAACTATCCACTGTCCCCAAAAACAAACTCAGAGATGATCTGTGATAACACCATGTGAAGCTAAAGGAACACAGCAGTCCAGGCAGCATCAGAGGAGCAGAAAAGCTGATGTTTCGAGTTGGGACCTTTCTTCAGAAATGGGGCCTCATTTCTGGGGAGGTATCCACAAGGGAAGGAATCCTTTGAAAACTTATCTCACTGTGACCAACCAAGGGGCTGGGAGAATAACCGAGGGGAGCCCATTCATCCCCCAACAATATACATCATCTCCTCACCCAGGAGGTTCACAATTTGAGATAACCATCTAGAAAGGTAATCTGGGGGCTAGTCATAACAATGGATACTTGTCATTCAATAGTTAAAATCTGGTTTACCTTGAGAGTTGAATGCAGACTGTCACAGAACAAAATCATAAAGACTGCTACCAGCATGCATCACAAATAAGAATCATACAGAAAAAAATCACATTTTAGAGCACATTTCATGACCTCAGGATGTCTCTGTTTTTTTTGCAGCCTGTAAAGTACTTTTGAAGTGTTAATGACTGGATACATAGTGGCCAGCTTACACTGCCAACAATCACACACTGAGGAAAGAGAATCTTTTTCAGTTCTGGTTTGGGCAAAGTTGGTACACAGTCCCCATAATGCATGCAGTCATTAGCACTTTGCACCATGTGGAAGTCTCTATTCCAAACAAATTCAGGTATTGTTGTGAGACAAAAAAATGAAGTCAAGTCTCATGGACTGGAAGGCCTGAATGACCTCCCTTAGGAGGAAAGGTACAAAATCATTTTCAGCTTCAATGCGGATGGAGCCAATTGTTTGAAGTTCATCGCTGTTCTCACATTCAGAGCCAAGGTCAATAGACCCCAGCTCCAAGATTGTGGTTATGGTTGTAGGGGTTCACAGATTTTAATGAGGCCCTCATTATTGAAGTACCAACATCTTCAGATCTTCCTCATGGAGGTTCAGGTAGGAGACTTACTCCCTGAACACCAAGATAGATATGATCTTCTGCTAAGAGCAAGCCACACATTTTACTTTTCTCTCAACAGAAGTTGATCCTGCTCTACATAGCTCCTGCTTATTCACCCAGTCCTGTTCCATTCCAAGAGGATAACCTCTATTAGTACACAATACTTGGGAACAAAGGTTTGTACAGGAGCTTTAGAATGGTAATTAACAAAACAGATGGTTGTGGTTCTTGGAGGCCAATTTCAGCCAAACAGCAACACTGTAAGGATGCCTCAGGGTAATGTCCTGGGTCCAGCTATCTTCCTTAATCAATCACATCCCTTTGAGCAGTAGAATACGCACTAACCTTGCAGGAGGCCAACTTGTTTCATAGATCACGTTTCAATCACAATATGGGGCCCATTTGCAGATTGGAAAATTCTCATTGATGCAGAAGAAAGGTCCTAATTAGCCCTCTAATTACTACAAACATTGATAATATTGACTAACATGGAGATCAGGAGGGAACGTAGGGTCATTATTTTTGACGAGAGATAATAGGAACTGCAGATGCTGGAGAATCCAAGATAACTAAGTATAGAACTGGATGAACACAGCAGGCCAAGCAGCATCAGAGGAGCACAAAAGTTGACATTTTGGGCCTAAGATCTAGGTCTGAAACATCAGTTTTTGTGGTCCTAAGATGCTGCTTGGCCTGCTGTGTTCATCCAGCTCTACACTTTGTTATCTCATCATTTTTGGATATGGGTCTGAAGTTATGAATAATTCATGGAGCACAATAAACACCACCACTGCGATTATGTCATGAAGACTTGTGGGGTAGTTAAAGTAGGATATTGTGGGATACAGACTTAGGCTAGGCCCTCACGTCACTGTCTGCGGTCATGCAGAAACTATTTTTATAGTCTGTAAATAGATGTGGAAATTGAATAGACTATAGCATGTTTACTGTACCAGACACTCCTTGTTAAACCTGAAGAAGGCTATCTCTGCACATATAACAGCACATCAGTCCCAAAGGAACACGGGGCAGAATCTTATAGGGGCCTGAGCATCGTGGGCTATGAAGAGATTTGTGACAGAATTGCGCAAGAAGATCAGTGAGGACCATCTCAACGTCAGAATCAACTCCTTCCAAATTCCATGCATTTACTGAATGTGTGGGTTGAGTTTTTCATGTCCCAGTGGCGAATTGCCAATTCACAGGCATTACAACTTATTAATTACCTCATTCATGCCGCAATTCACCTCATTAACATTCAGCTTCCTAGTTTGCTAAATGAACCAAATGAGCAAAACATTAAGAATTCTCAATAGAATTTAGAGCAGTGCTTGTAAAGAAGTCAGCTCGATAGATCTTATAGAATATGAGTTCCCTGACTGAGGTTGTTAATCTGGTCCAATCAGGGATCCGTGGCTGACAGATAAGAATAGGATTGTCAGACATTCTGTTCACTCTGGGAGCTGGCTCAGCATCAAGGACTCTCCATGTGTAAGTAAAAGGTGACTTGGTGACAGGATACCAGCCTCTGAGGAGTTGTTTCACGGTGCCTCCAATTTCAGTTCACTGCTGCCTGGAAGCAGCCTCCATGTTGCTCAACACAAAACAGCATCCAAGAACATGATGCATTATCACCTAAAGTACAAGACCCTCATCCGTGGAAATTGGCATCTGACATTTGCCAACCACACAAGACCATCAGAGTAACTCTCTGATCCATTTGTAGTCTGCTTAGTAAGCACAGGCTTACATTGCAATAGCTGAAGTGTAGACTATTAATTCAAAGACTCACATTCTGGGTAGCCAGGTTCAAATCCCTCCACAACAAATGACGGAATTTGAACTCAATAAAACAAAATCTAGAATTAAAGACTTAAGGTTACCATTGTCAATTGTCAGAAAAACCCACCTGGCTCACAAGTTTCTTTAAGGAAGGAAATCTACCATCCTGACCTGGTCTGGCCTATGTGTAACTTCAGACCCGCAGCAATGTGGTTGATTCTCAACTGCCCTCTGAAATGGCCTAGGAAGCCATTCACTTTTAACAAACACCAGATAATCTCAAACGGACATGAAACCAGACAGACCACCTGGCATTGACCTAGGCACCGAAAAAGACAATGGCATAAGTTGACTTGTCACCCCTTAAAGTTCTCTTTACTAGTGCCAAAATTGGGAGAGGTACCTCACAGGCTGGTCAAACCACAGCCTGACATAGTCATACTCACAGAATCATACCTTACAAGCAACGTTCCAGACGCCACTACTGCCATCCCTGGATATTTCCAGTCCTACCGCCAAGACAGGCCCAGCAGAGGTGGTGGCACAGTGCTGCAGATTTAGGAAGGAGTTGCCCTTGGAATTCTCAACATTGACTCCAGATCCCACAAAGTCTCATGGCTTCAGGTTAAACACTAAGGGCCAGGAAACTTCCTCCTGGCAATTATGTACCGTCCTCCCTTTGCTGATGAATTGGATCTCCTCCATGTTGAACAAGACTTGGAGGAAGCACTGAAGGTGGCAAGGGAATAAAATGTACTCTGAGTGGGAGAATTCAATGTCCAAAATCAAGAGCAGCTGGTTGGGTCCGAAAGCACATAGCTACCAGGCTGTGTCTGAATCAGGTGGTGAGGGAGATGACAAGAGAGAAAAACAAGTTTTACCTCATCCTTACCAATCTGCCAGCTGCAGATGCATCTGCCCATGACAGTATCAGTAAGGGTGACCACTGCACTATCCTTGTGGAGACAGAGTCTCACCTTCATGTTGAGAATACCCTCCATAATGTTGTGTTGTGTGGCACTATCACCGTGCTAAATGGGACAGGCCTTGCACAGATCTAGCAACTCGAGACTGGGCATCCATGAGGTGCTGTGGGCCATCAACAGCAGCAGAATTGTATTCCAGCACAATCTGTGACCTCATGGCCCACCATATCCCCCAGTCAACCATTACCATCAATCAGGGGGATCAGCCTTGGCTCAATGGAGAGTACAGAAGGGTATGCCAGGAGCAGCACCAGGCATACCTAAAAATGAGATGTCAACCTAGTGATGCAACCAAACAGGACTATTTGTATGCAAAGCGATCCAACTATCAATGGTTCAAATCTAAGCCCTGCAGTCTTTCCATATCAAGCCATGAAGAGTGGTGGACAATTAAAGAACTCACTGGAGGAGGATGCTCCACAAATATCCCCATTCTCAAGGATTGAAGAGAAAAGAATATCAGTGCAAAAGATAAGGCTGAAGCATTCACAACAACCTTCAGCCTGATGTGCCAAGTTAATGATCCATCTCGGCATCCTCCAGAGGCCTGTAGCATCGCAAATCCAGTCTTTAGCCAATTCAATTCACTTGATGTGATATCAAGAAACAGTTTAAGGCACTGGAGACTGCAAAGACTGTAGACCCTGACAACATTCTACCTATAACACTGAAGACTTGTGCTCCAGAACTTGCAGTACGCCGTTCTTAAGCTTTTCTAGTACAGCTACATCACTTGCCTCAAATTAATTAGGACAGTGGCAATGCCATCTTTACAAAATCATACCAGTTTATTTACTTTTGGAAATATAGCGGGACACATGAATGGAACAGAATGAGGGCCATATTACTTGTCTTTGTATATCGGGATGATTATAGTTAAAAGCATATTATTTCCTTTATATCACTTTCTAGTTTTTGCCATTTTTCATTGTGACTTGGGATTCCTCCAATTTCCTTGTGGATTTCCATCCAACCATTTCCCTACCTATAATTATCTGTGCGAGAAATCGTGATTCCTCACCAGAAATTTTTCTTCTTTACTTTTTAACACTTAATGCCAATCTATGTTTCTCAGGCTGCAAGAATGTTATTTCTGAATTATTCCATTGTTAGAATTTCCCTTGCACTATCAAAAGTTTTCTCAAGCTTTGGTGAAGACTGGCCTCACAGCATTTCTTTCTCCTTTACAAAGTCTACAAATGTCTGATTTCTTTCTTCTAGAGCTACATTTCAATTGATGAGCTTCAGGGATAAGTTCAAAAACATTAAGTTTCGCCTTTTTGACAGTTTAATAATCTGCAGAATGTTCTCCTGACAAATTAGTCTACACAGTCGTAGTTGCACCTGTCAAAACTCTCCGCAATATCCAAACAACTTTTGGCCACTTCAGCTATCCAACTACCTTCTCCCAAATTAGTAATATCCCTTTCAACTCCATCCTCAGTAAATGTGGGTACTCAGCATTGATTCTTAGTCAAATCAAGTCATTGGCAACAGAATCACCCTCCAAGCTAATACCATCTCTTTCCTTCTTTATTCTTTGGCCAAAATATATTGTATACTTTATCTCTGTGGAGTTCAAGTTTTTTTGTTAGATTCCCATTTTCATCTGCCTTCCTGCTAACTCAAGTCTTTTCACTTCCTTTCTCTCTTATAGACAAGTTTCTTTTCATTTCTAACTGTGTCTTGGATAATTCATGTTGTGACATTTCCATTCTAGGGTTGTTTCCTTCCAATTTTAAATGTTAGGTAATATGATCATAACAAACAGGAACAGGGAGGCCATTCAGCCCCTCCAGCCTGATCTTCCATTCAATAAGATCGTGACTGATAATGACTTGAAACATCACCTTGTTCTGAGAACCTGCGTTTTCTTCGCCTGTACCTTCAAAAGAATCTGCTAACTTTCTCAGCCTCAGGGGAGGCAATGGTCTAGCAATTGCCACTGGACTGTTAACCCAGAGACCCAGATAATGTTTTGGGGACCTGGGTTCAAATCCTGCCACAGCAAATGGTGGCATTTGAATTCAATAATATCTGGAATTAAGAGTTTAATGATGACCATGAATCCAGGGTTGATTGTCAGGAAAAACCCATCTGGTTCACTAATGTCCTTTAGGGAAGGAGACTGCCATCCTTACCTCATCTGGCCTACATGTGACTCCAGACCCACAACCATGTGGTTGACTCTGAACTGCCCTCTGGGAAATTAGGCATGGGCAATAAATGCTGCCTGGCCAGCGATGCCCTCATCCCATGAATGAATAAAGAAAAAAAAACCTAGCTTTTGTCAAAATACTTCAAATAATCCATTGTTTTATCTACCACTTCCAGAAAACTCTGATTAACATTCACAGCTATCTTCAAATTCCACTCAAAAACTCCGTAAAAAAAAAGAGATTCTGGTCCCTCTTGAAACCAGTTATTTCAAATCCTGGATGAGCCCCAACTCATTATGATGCTAGCTGATGTTACTACTGCAAAGTTAGATCCCACACTGAAATGTGGCTTGAAAGATCATGGTACGTGTCTGAGATAAATAAGTAAACACAACTGAACATCATGTTAAAAGTCACTATTTGATGAGAATGAACATACCTGAAGACAATAGGAAGACATTTTATTTTTCAGGTATTGTCATCTCAAAGCAAATCTCATAAATTTTTTCTTCACAACAGAGTAATTCCTTAACAGTCCCAAATATTTCAAAGTCATCCTTTATTCTTTATTCATTCTCAGGATGTGGGTGTTGCTGGCTAGGTAGCATTTCCCTAATTACCCAGCAGGCAGTTAAGAATCAACCACATTGCCATTCGTCTAGAGTCACATGTAGGCTAGACTAGGTAAGGATGGCAGATTCTTTCCCTAAAGGACATTAGTGAACCAAGTGGGTTTTTCCCAACAATCAACAATGGACTCACAGTCATCATTAGATTCTTAATCCAGATACTTATTGAATTTAAATTCTATCATTTGCCGTGGTGGGATTTGATCCTGGTCCCCAGAACATTATCTAGGTCTCTGGATTAATAGTCCATTGATAATACCACTAGGCCATCATCTTCCATCCTTTGTAACAGCCACTGACAGCCAAAGATTTCTATTTGGTTACACTATTTCTGGGTTTAAATTAGGTAATTATTCACATCTCCAACGCTAACATTTTTCCATCCCTCCAACACCATGAAAGATATTTTACAAAATGGACTGTGTATCCACAACCATCAATTTAGTGACTCTGGATTGCTGAATTATTGTTGATTAAAGTACCAACTGAGCAACTGGTTATTCTCGCACCATAGGCACTTTATCCAGTGATTTTCTGAGCTGTAAGAGATTCTTCAAATTTACTGTTTTTTGCCTTTAATACTGTCTTGATTAAAATTAAATTGGATTTGATCTACAGATGATCAACTGGCATAATATGCTCGAGGGATTGAACTTTCTAGTTCTGTTCCTACAATCCCACTCATCCATTAACATATCCCACATTCGACACAACTATCATCAAAGGGAAATATTTTCATGAATCATTTTAACATACCTAAGCAGGCACAGCAGATCTTGTGACAAACTCACCAACAGTGTAGCATTCCACTGTGCTCAATCCTGGGTATCAAATCCACAGCCCTGAGAATAGGAGGTGACCAATCCATCCACTGACTTAAAATGCTAAAAATCCAACATACTCCAGACAGGGCTCTGAGCGAGCCTTCCAATTTACACTCCTGACTGATGAAGCTGCATACTGGAGCAGTAAAATATCGCAATTTTACAACTATTTCAGAATTGTGTGAAAATAACGCAAGTTTATTAAATAATGGCTTTACTTTCATCTCTTTGAGTCGAAAAGCTGGTTGCTGTGTTCAGTGGAAGCAGAGGGTCAAAAGCAGATGACCTCAAATGTAGTCCACCTTGGATGGGGTTGGTCTATAATTCCTTATCAGTGATCATGAACTTGTTTCAGTGCTTTTCCCTGATATTCGGCCTCTCCTTTCAATATACCTATCTTCATTTTACACTTAGCCACGATAGTAGTCAGTGTTAACTGGAGTTTCTTCATATCATTTCACACCAACAGAGTTTAGTGAGTGATTTGTCCACAACTTTCCAAACCTATGGAAAAATTTGTAAAGTGCAAATAGTGCCTTTTTTCCAAAATTAGGAGGACAGCAGAGGCCAAGTAAGAGGATTGTACAAAGAATCCCATTTCCTCCTCCCCATCCATTACAAATGATGTATTAATGTGTATTTTCATTTGTCATGTGGCATTACCACCGTAGATATTAATACCAGACAGAATTCATTACTGCTTGAGTGCTGACAGATATTTGTTTGCAAGGTATAGAAAAGAAATGTTGACACATCGGTGTGACAGTCTGTATTTCCAAGGTACACTCTGTTTGTTTTATCTTTGACCCTATTTTTTCAATACTTTGTCTCTTCCTTTTTCTGACTAGCAGCAACAAGCAGTTCAACTCACCAAAGGCACCAAAGAACATAAACAGAATTTCATCTGAATCCCCCTACCACTCACCAAAAAACTTCCTGAACTGAAAGAGAAAAAGACAAATAAACAAAAGAGGGGAACTTGAACAGAGCGGTACAGAGCTCCAAGGTTTGCACAGAGCTCAAAAGTGCTGTGTTGAGCAATCATCACAGGACTTTCTTTATTCTGAGGGACTAAACATGGCTGATGGGAAACCAGATGTGAGTAAAGCCTGACGTTCACACACAACTGCAGTGAATTCCTGCCCTGCTTTATCATTCATGCACTTAGCGGGACACTTAGCAGCTATTTGTTGAACGTTAAGTTTATGCAGTTGCTTTGATGCACAGTTTTCTTACACGTTTTAGAATTAGCACTTGTAACTCACAAAGCTAGATCATGGCTTTGTACAATATCATGAAGAAGTCATAAAGAGCCAACAAGCCACTTCATGTTTCCCCTCTGTTTTAATTTCTATTAAAATCCCTGGACATAAAGTACATGACCACCCACACCTGCCAAAATGGTATTTTTGTATATTGTGAACGTATTACATTTTTCTTCCAGCGTCCACTCTATTTTGGTTTTGTCTTATTGCTTGTGGTTTATTTTTAAACAGGGCCAGTGGTTTGTTACCCAATATGAAGCAAGCAGGATTGCATAAGCAAACACTTAGTTAAAGTCAAAAATTCAATTTTTTAGCTACAATACAGTGGTGATAGTTGATCTTTGATGGGAATGTAGCATGGGGATCGACTATTCAGACCGATCGATGTTCATTTTGGGCATGTAAAATTGAGAATTTTTTGATTGAATGAAAACAGAAATTGTTGAAAAAACTTAGCTCAGTGCTTTTGAGTGATGTCAAGTTTGGGCTCTGCCAGGACCACTCAGCTTCTGACCTCATTACAGCTTTGGAACAAAATCAGGCATGGACAAAAGAGCTGAATTCCAGAGATGACATAAGAGTGATGATACTTGACTACTTGACATCAAAGCTGCTTTCAACCAAATGTGGATTTATGCAGCCCTGGCAAAAACTGGAATCAATGGATAACGGGGACAAGATCTCTGCTGGTTAGAGTCAACTCTGGCACATAGGAAGATGGTCATGGGTGCTGGAGGTCAGTCATCTCAGCTCCAGAAAATCTCCTCAGGGTAGTGTCCCAGATCCAACCATCTTCAGCTGCTTCATCAATGACCTTCCCTCCATCTTGAGGCCAGCAGTGGGGATCCTCGGTAATGATTGTACAATGTTCAGCACCATTTGCAACTCTTCAGATACTGAAGCAGTCCATGTTCAAATGCAACAAGATCTGGACAATATCTGGACTTGGACTGACAATGGCAAGTATAACATACATGCCACAGAAATGCCAAGCAATGGCCATCCCTCAAAGAGATAATCTAATCACATTTGTTTGACATTCAATGGTGTTACTATCAACAAATCCCCACTACCAAGATTGTGGATGTTATCTCTGACCAGAAACTGAATTGGACTTGCGCGTAAACACAGTGGCTGCAAGCACAGCGCAGAGGCTAAGAATACTGCAGCTAATGACTCACCTCCTGACTCCGCAAAGTCGGTCCGTCATGTACAAGGCACAAGTCAAGAGTGTGATGGAATATTTCCCACTTGCCTAGATGGGTACAACTCCAACAACACCCAGGAAGCTGGACACAATCCAGGGTGAAGCAGCCCACTTGATTAGCACTATATCCACAAATATTTACTCCCTCCATCACCAATGCTGAGTTACAGCAGTGTGTACTATAGACAAGATGCGCTGCAGAAATTCACCAAAGCTCCTTAGACCGCACCTTCCAAACCCACAACCACTAGAAGGTCAAAGGCAGCAGATATGTGGAAATACCACCATCTGCAAGATCCTCCCCAAGCCACTCTCCATCCTGACTTGAAAATATATCACCGTTCCTTCACTGTCATTGGCTCAAAATCCTGGAATTTCCTCCATATGGATAATTACAGTCATCTTACAGCATATGGACAGAAGCATTTTTGGAAAGCAGCTCATTACCACCTTCTCAAAGGCAACTAGGGATAGGCAATAAATGCTGGCCAGTTAGTGACATCCATGTACCACAAGTGAATAAAAGAAAACATGCAGTTGATTTCTAATAATGTAGTATAATTCAGAATCAAAATCTAATATGTATGTCTGAAATACATAATTGGCAGTTACCGTACAAAACGATCCATGTGCCTGAAGTATACTAACATTAACCTCGTGTCATAGCCCATCAAAGCCAAAGATTGAATCATAAAAGAGCCAATCTATTAAGGTTTAAAACAACTCAATATCCACTAACTCCTGCCACCTTCCTAAATCCAACTTGAAGGGAATGACTGATTTTTCAGGTAGTGGTGTTGGGGGTGAAGGTGGGAGGGGGGTGTGTGGGGAGGTGAGGTGCAGGGGGTGCTGATGGGCCTTGCCTGAAATCGGAGTGGATTAGGCTTGGACAGTAGCCGGAGTGGAAAGGGAGGTGGTGAGATGCTTGCACTTTTACATCCAAATTCTGGCTCAAACCACCTTCAAACCACCTACCTCTAGTTTAAACAGGATGGAAAGGTGGGTGAGTGGCCAACTAGAAACAAGAGGGCAAATTGGCTGGCTCACTGTGATAAAATGGCTGCAAATTTTGCCAACCTTACCAGTTATTGACTGGGTTTCACTAGCTTCAGGCAAAGGTACTTCCAGGTGAGACTTGGCAGGCCCAGGAGGTGAATGTATTTTATATTAACTTCCCGGATTCAGCATGCTTACCTCCCCAAAATTTCCTAACAAATTCTCTGATCTCCACCAACACCATCCTCCCAGCCAACGAGTGTCTCCAAATCCTGACAGACTCCTCCTGCACCTCACCAGGACTCTGACCACTCGCCTAGACCTCTGAATCCCTCTTCACAGAGATCTTTGACTTCTACCACACTTCCTGGCCCCGGGGGCCCTTAAGAAAGTTAGTCCATCTGAGATTGTGCCCCAACCCCCAATCACAATTCTGCCCTCACCAAACCCAATCAACACCTCTGGGTTCAGCCCTCCTTCTTCCCCCGCTCCCCCCACCCCCCCCCCCCCCCCCCCCCCCCCCCCCCCCCACCGCCTCACCCGTGAACAACATCCCAACCCAACCTGAGATGGATCACTCCACATCCCCTCTTTTGGCCAGTCCCCGAGGTCATCACTAGTATTGGTTCTCTGTTCATCCCATTGATCATCCTGAATTTTCCTCCCCCAGGATTGTTCCCCTTTCCACCCATAACCTTGCCTCCCCCCCAGATTGTACCCATCTTCACTCACCCCAGTTTATTCAAAGGCTTGGCCTCATTCCACTCTGCCCTTCCACAACTCCCATAAGACAGACTCTGAGGGCATGAGTTATGTCTTGTCCCAGGAGCTTGAGAGCCTTTGTGTTGGTGACATAGCCAGAGCGTCATTAGACTTCCATCCCTAGCTCCACTCATTTTTTTCAGAGCAGAGAGGACATAAGGGCTGACATATCAATTGTCTTGTAAATTCTGCTTACTTTCCTTGAAACAAAATCCAAAATTTCTGCACAAAGTCCTGCTTAGAGAACTGTACTTGGCAGCAAAACATGAAGCATCAGGCAGAATGACTCCTGAAAACATAAGGCACAGCTGGAAAAACAAAAAGGTCCCTTTAAAAATCTCTTGACCTCTGAGACATCCTTATGCTTCAAAGCCTTTGTGCTGGCAACATTTCATGCAGAAAACCCAGCATGCCAGAGGTCAGAAGATGGCAGAAAGCCCCTCCATGATCTTATTTGCATTCACAAATGAAGTTCCTGCCTGTTTTGGTTGAAGGCTTCAGGAATGTACACCAAACCCAAACTGAATGTGCAATCCAAAGCCAGGGCTAATCCAGCCAAAAAGAAAGTAGCCACTTTATTCCCTTTTATTGACTTGAAACAGCATCTTCAACACCTCAAGCTCCCACTTCAGTAGCAACTGGAATGTCACAAATTACCACATGTGTCCCTGTACCCTGATTAAGGCAGATGTGAAACAATTGATAGGTAGCTCCAAAATGATGGACAACCACTGGGACGCGTTCCATTGCAGCTGGGTACTTATCCAAAGTTGTCCAGAATCTAGCTCTACTGCCGACAAGCTAAGCCTCCATATTTCTAAGGAGGAAGAGTAATTTAATGACATCATTAGTGCTTTGGTAATGGTGCTAGCGCACTCACAAGTTTGGCAGTAAGTTGTGCTGCACCCTTTATAGCTGAGGAAAAGCTCAGTAACTGCTGTTCTGACCAGTGAGCTGCACTAATACTTATTTCTACCTTTAGTCGACCTTCAACGTGGTAATTTATAGGGAGGTGTTTTGGTGGGATCTTTTTGGTATAAAGTTTGCACTTTGGGGGCATCCAACATGACTCAACATAATCAGGTCATATTTTAAGCATATCTTGAAACACTGCCTTAAAAATATTCTTTGTCAGCTTTAAGCATGGTAACATGCCAAAGGAAATTGGGATGTTGTGTTGAGGTTGTACAGGACGTTGGTGAGGCCACTTCTGAAGTATTGTCCACAGTTCTGGTCACCCTGCTATAGAAGGATATCGTTAAATTGGAGAGGATTCAGAAAAGATTTACAAGGAAGTTTCCAGGACTGGAGGGTTCGTGATTTCAGGATAGACTGGATAGCCTGGGACCTTTTTCATGGAGCAGAGGAGGTTGAGGGGTGTCCTTATGGAGGTTTATAAAATCATGATGGGCATAGATAAGGTGAATAGCAAAAGTCTTTCCGCAGAGTGGAGGAATTCAAAACCAATGGGTGTATTTTTAAGGTGAGAGGAGAAATATTTAAAAGGGACCTGAGGGAAAGCTTTTTCACACAGGTGGGGTGGAATGACCTGCCAGAGGAAGTGATAATTGCAGGTACAGTTACAACATTTAAAAAATATTAGGATAGACACCCAAATAGAAAGGTTTAGAGGGATATGGGCCAAAAGCAGGCAAGTGGGACTAGTTTAGTTTGGGAAACTTAGTCAGCATGGACAAGTTGGACCGAAGCGTCTGTTTCTCTGTTGTATGGCCCAATGTCTCTAGCACTGTTTAAAATGAACATTTCAATATAAAAAAGCATTTTAGCTAGAATGTCAGCCTACCATCTGGGAGCAGCCCAATCTTAAATTACTCAAATTAATGTTTTAAAATCTATATAAGTTTTCTTGGGGTACATTCATCAACCCATTAAGACATTTAAATCCTTTTCAAATGAATCCTTGAGTGACTTAATAGCCAAAGCCAAGCCTAAATGCCTGAACTGAGACAGACCCCAGGAGCAGGCTGAGTGGCCCTCAAAGTTCGAGGGTCCTTATCATATGGATGGGCAGCAAAACAGGACCTTTTGGGACGTTATTCCACTGGCTTTAGGTGTTTCCAACTTATTGCTTTTATCCAGGCATTAAAGGAGAAGTTATCCCTGCTGAGGCATTTGCAATGTCATGAAACATCTCCATTTCCCAGTGGGTCAGCTGGACTGGTATTGCTGTGGGGTCCTCTAGATTGGGTCTGCAGCCTCATTTCTCATTCCACAGTTACAGAGGATTCCAGCATTCCCGTTTCACCTCCAAAGATGCCTGACTGAAGTGGGTGACACTGTCTGAGGAATTCATATTCCTATCAGCCTCAAAAGAATGATAATATTACCTTCTGAAGTATCCATTTGTTCAGCAGTTTGAGATGGGTATTGTGTGGAAGGTGGGAAAGTGGAATGAGAGATACTTTTCGTTTAACATGTAATTATTCACCTACCTATTCACTGAGGTATGTGAGCTCACAAGCACCAGATGAAGGATAGCTCCTTGACTTTTATTTCAATCTGATCATCCTAAGTAATCAGATACAGAAGAAATTACAGGAACACTGAAATGCTGAGCCATTTCAGGCCTTATTAGATTCTGTTCAATCAGATAACCTAAATAGAATCACATCTCACTGCATTTTGGATTTCTATGAGAAAAGCACATTGGAAGTGACATTTCATTGCTCACAGTCAGATGCAGAACATTTAGCTTGATGAATGGCTGGTGCTGATGAGTTCAACAGGCCTTTCATTCAGGAGCAGCCTGTATGCTCAATTCTCATCTCTAATCACCCATGTAAACAGTTACTCACAGACCTCATTAATAATTAGTGTACTCAACATTGAAAATAAACACAGCCTGTTAACACAGAAATGTACCTATTTAATAACAGTTATGGAAGGGAGCTCAGACTGTTTTGGATCATTTTTCTTGTTATGTTATAAATTGAGTAGAAAGGTGAAACCAAACATCCACGGACCTGAGGTTCTGGGTAAATTCTTTTACATTTTACTGCACATTCATTATAGGAGGTGTGAATGTGTAGTAATTCAGCAGGATTATCAATGGATTGGTCACTAAGTGTTGTCTATCCTCTTCAAATTCCCCACGTCAGTATCCTAGTTTAGCACATACTAGCCCTGAATTTCCAATTGTGTTCTCCTTTATTCCTGCCACAACTTTGGCGTTGCTGTTCAAGGTGATGTTGTCATATGTGCCCAATCCATCCATGTTTTCACAAGCATTCTAAGCCATCATTTGTATTCCCAATTTGGAAAAAATGGCAGAAATGTTTCAAAGGTGTAAACATCAGTTTTTCAATCAGATGGCCAAGGAAAATAGATATCACTTCTCCACCATGGAGGTGACGAATTTGCAGGTTTTTTTGACACCTCAGCAAAACAACACCCAGTCAGACAAAAGTACACTGACAGCTTATTTCATGTCAAAGAAAATATTTCTCTAATGCACAAAGCAGAAAACAAACATGATAATTAATCAATGTTGCATGCATTTGTAACAACTAATAGACAGATGTGGCCTAGCTGATGCTGAAAACATTGAATGGGTGATCATATCACAAGAAACAGAAGGTTACGCTTCTGGTTAACTATATGTAAAGTTACATAAGATGGAAAGTTTTCAAAGTTGCTGGAGTTTGCTAGGTCTTTTTTATTTTCAGAGTCCAGAGCTACTGAAGTTGAGGCTGACAGAAGTGACTACCATTCTCCATGTTCAACTCCTGTGAATTCTATACATTGCCCACATTCCAAAAAATAAATTTGCAAAATAACAACAGAAATCTCATGGAATTTTAACTTGTCCAAAAACATCACTCACTGTGGTGCCAGAGCTCACCCACACTGGTCACAATATCCTGCTACCTGCAAACAGCCTAAAGCTTGTGTAAAATCCAACCACTTTGCTTACGTTTGACATTCACTGTCAAAATCTACTAGCAAAATCAAAACCACCAGCTGAATGTCACGTGCTCACAGTAAAAGGGCAAGAGCAGCCTGTGTAGAAGTGGGTGACACCGAATACACTTGGTGTTCTTTTTCAGATGTTGCAACCAGCCAAGTGTGCCAGTGATCATTGCTGGAAATAGATGTTCTCCTAGATATAGGAGCATCTGTCAGTGTAATGGGAGACAAAACATTCAACAGCCTTAATGCTTGCGGCATTCTCTATAAAACAGGGAAATCAACAATTTTCCCCTCCAATAATGGAATATCACTAATATCTCTGAAAACCTTTGAAAGGTCAAACTCATTGAAATGAATGTTGCATTCTGTTGTACATCTGGAAAATGTGACATACATATCAGTTTCCACATCTGCCCATGATTGCCATCACATACACAGTTTCTATTCATTCTAACAACATTCGTGAATTGTATGATGTCCAGTTCACAAGCTGTATGTGGACTCTAAAGTGCCCTGTCACGCATTAATGGTGCCAAATGCTATTTCAGGAAAGTAGATCGAGAAGCAACTTACTCAGCACTTACTTGACCTTGACATCATTGAGAAAGTTGAGGATAATTCTAACATTTGAGTCTCACCCAGAAAAAGAGTCAAGAAACTCAACAGAAAAACACAGATTAGAATCTACATAGTCAAAGAAAGTCACCCTACAAGAAAGACACCTGATCACATAAAAGTAATGAATGCTTCTAAACACTTTGCAAAACTTGATCTCAATGCAGGATACCATCAAATTGAGCTTACAGAAGAATCAAAATATCTTGCAGTATTAAATAAAAACTGAAAGTACTGCAGATGCTGTAAATCTGGAGCAAAAATAGAAGTTGCTGGAAAAGCTCAGCAGGTCTGGCAGCATCTGCGAAGAGAAATCAGAGTTAATATTTCAGTCTAATATTAACAGAGCAGTTCTGAGGAAGGGTCACTGGACACAAAATGTTAACTCTGACTTTTTCTTCACAGGTGCTGCCAGACCTGCTGAGCTTTTCCAGCAACTTCTGTTTTTGAGTTTTACAGTACTATCTCCTCCCTTCTAATACATGAGATTCAACTTTGGAACAAATTCAGCAGCCAAGAAATTTCAGCATATGATCCACCCTGCACTTCAGAGCTTTATTAGTGCACGAAACATCAGTGATGACATTATCACCCACAGTCAGACAACGAAGTCAAGATGGACCTACATAGGGCACACAAAATCCTAGGAAATCTAATCTTATTTTGACCAAAGACAGGGGTCTGTCTAATTTGAGTTTTGAGTTTTTTCACTATGAGTTTATATATGAAGGTGTGTCACCTGATCAATAGGAAGTCAAAGCCATCATAAGTGTGGTGGATTCTATAAACATTCTGGAAGTTCAGTCACTGCTGGAACTCAGCAGGTATAATAGCCACATCATTCCATTCTACTTTTCTATCTTCCTTCCAATCTGACAAAAGACACCAGTAATGAGAGTAGACCACATCACACAGCCAGGCTGTACATCAGAGTAAATAATCGTGGTTATCGAGGTGTACAAATGTTTATACTGACCCTGAGAAAACTGCCCAGCTAGTGGTAAATATAAAAATAAAACAAAGAACTATGGATGCTGGAGGTCTGAAATACAGAAAAATAGGAATTGCTGGAGAAACACAGCAGGTCTGGCAGCATCTGTGGAGAGAAAACAGAGTTAATAGTTTGAGTCCAGTGGTTTTTCTTTATGTGCTAAAGCCTTGTTAGTTTAGACAGAGTTTATGCAGAAAGGCAAGTAAGTCACTAATCACTGTCCCTAAGGGCATTTTGGGTCTACTTACAACACATGGACTGCAGGGGCTCACGAAGGCAGCTCACTACCTCCTTCCCCAGCACAACTAGGGATGGGCAAAAAATGTTGGCCAAGCAGAGACGTCAATGTCCCATGAGTGAATCAAAAACATTGTTGTTATCATAGAATCCTTACTGTGTGAAAGCAGGCCATTCAACCCATCAAGTCCATGCTGACATTCTGAACAGTATCCCAACCAGACCCAACCCCCCTACCCTACCCCTATACTGATGCATTTTCCATGGCTAATTCACCTGGCCTGGGCACAATGGGCAATTTAGCATGGCCAACCCACTTTACCTGCACAACTATGGACTGTGGGTGGCAACCAAAGCATCTGGAGGAATCCCACATAGACATGGAGAGATGGTCTATGTGGACTTTGCACAGTCACCTGAGGGTGGAATCCATAGAACATAGAACATAGAACATTACAGCACAGTACAGGCCCTTCGGCCCTCAATGTTGTGCCGACCTGTCATACCGATCTCAAGCCCATCTAACCTACACTATTCCATGTACGTCCATATGCTTGTCCAATGACGACTTAAATGCACCTAAAATTGGCGAATCTACTACCGTCGCAGGCAAAGTGTTCCATTCCCTGGCTACTCTCTGAGTAAAGAAACCACCTCTGACATCTGTCCTATATCTTTCACCCCTCAGTTTAAAGCTATGCCCCCTCATGCTCGCCGTCACCATCCTAGGAAAAAGGCTCTCCCTATCCACCCTATCCAACCCTCTGATTAGTTTATATGTTTCAATTAAGTCACCTCTCAACCTTCTTCTCTCTAATGAAAACAGCCTCAAGTCCCTCAGCCTTAGCTCATAAGACCTTCCCTCCATACCAGGCAACATCCTAGTAAATCTCCTCTGCACCCTTTCCAAAGCTTCCATATCCTTCTTATAATGCAATGACCAGAACTGTATGCAATACTCCAAGTGCGGCCGCACCAGAGTTTTGTACAGCTGCAGCATAACCTCTTGGTTCCAGAACTCGATCCCTCTATTAGTAAGAGCTAAAACACTGTATGTCTTCTTAACAGCCCTGTCAACCTGGGTAGCAACTGTCAAGGATCTGTGTACATGGACACCAAGATCTCTCTGCTCATCTACACTACCAAGAATCTTACCATTAGCCCAGTAATTTGCCATCCGGTTACTCCTACCAAAGTGCATCACCTCACACTTGTCTGCATTAAACTCCATTTGCCACCTCTCAGCTCAGCTCTGCAGCTTATCTATGTCTCTCTGCAAC
Source organism: Stegostoma tigrinum (assembly GCF_030684315.1). Taxonomy (NCBI): domain Eukaryota; kingdom Metazoa; phylum Chordata; class Chondrichthyes; order Orectolobiformes; family Stegostomatidae; genus Stegostoma; species Stegostoma tigrinum. Next base: position 35,798,844 of record NC_081357.1, read on the forward strand.
CTACTGCATCCTTCGTCAATATCCACAACTCCACCGACCTTACTGTCGTCTGCAAATTTACTAACCCATCCTTCTACGCCCTCATCCAGGTTATTTATAAAAATGACAAACAGCAGTGGACCCAACACCGACCCTTGCGGTACACCACTAGTAACTGATCTCCAGGATGAACATTTCCCATCAACCACCCTCTGTCTTCTTTCAGCAAGCCAATTTCCAATCCGAACTGCTATGTCTCCCACAATTCCATTCCTCCGCATTTTGTACAATAGCCTATTTTGGGGAACCTTTTCGAATGCCTTGCTGAAATCCATATACACCACATCAACCGGTTTACTCTCATCTACCAGTTCAAAGAACTCAATAAGGTTTGTGAGGCATGACCTTCCCTTCACAAAACCATGCTGACTATCCCTAATTAATTTATTCTTTTCCAGATGATGATATATCCTATCCCTTATAACCTTTTCCAATACTTTACCAACAACTGAGGTAAGGCTCAGTGGTCTATAATTATCAAGGTTGTCTCTACTCCTCTTCTTGAACAGGGGAACCACATTTGCTATCCTCCAGTCATCTGGCACTATTCCTGTAGACAATGACGAGTTAAAGATCAATGCCAAAGGCTCGGCAATCTCCTTCCTGGCTTCCCAGAGGATCCTAGGATAAATCTCATCTGGCCCAGAGGACTTATCTACCTTCAGCCTCTGTAGGATTTCTAATACCTCTTCCTTTTGTGAACCTCAATCCCACCTACTCTAGTAGCCTGTATCTCAGTATTCTCCTCGACAACATTGTCGTTTTCTAGAGTGAATACTGTTGAAAAATATTCATTTAGTGCTTCCCCTATCTCCTCGGACTCCACACACAACTTATCACTACTATCCTTGATTGGCCCTAATCATACTTTCATCATTCTTTTATTCCTTAAATACCTATAGAAAGCCTTAGGGTTTACCCTGATCCTATCCGCCAACAACTTCTCATGTCTCCTCCTGGCTCTTCTGAGCGCTCTCTTTAGGTCTTTCCCAGCTACCTTGTAGCCCTCAAGCGCCCTAACTGAGCCTTCACATTTCATCCTAACATAAGCCTTCTTCTTCCTCTTCACCAGAGATTCCACCTCCTTCGTAAACCACAGCTCCCGCGCTCTGCAGCTTCCTCCCTGCCTGACAGGTACATACTTATCTAGGACACACAGGAGCTTTTCCTTGAATAAGCTCCACATTTCTAATGTGCCCATCCCCTGCAGTTTCCTTCCCCTTCCTATGCTCCCTAAATCTTGCCTAATCTTATCGTAATTGCTTTTCCCCCAGCTATAACTCTTGCCCAGTGGTATACACCTATCCCTTTCCATCACTAAAGTAAACATAACAGAATTGTGATCGCTATCACCAAAGTGCTCACCTACTTCCAAATCTAACACCTGGCCGGGCTCATTACCCAGTACCAAATCTAATGTGGCTTCGCCCCTTGTTGGCCTATCTACATACTGTGTCAGGAAGCCCTCCTGCACACCCTGGACAAAAACTGACCCATCTATAGTACTCGAACTATAGTGTTCCCAGTCAATATTTGGAAAGTTGAAGTCCCCCATGACAACTAACCTGTCTCTCTCACTCCTATCAAGAATCATCTTTGCTATCCTTTCCTCTACATATCTGGAACTATTTGGAGGCCTATAGAAAACTCCCAACAGGGTGACCTCTCCTTTCCTGTTTCTAACCTCAGCCCATACTACCTCAGTTGACGAGTCCGCAAACATCCTTTCTGCAACTGTAATACTGTCCTTAGTTGACTAATCCAACTACATAACTACATAGTGACCTCACCTGATGAAAGAGCAGGGCTTTGAAAGCTTGTGATTTCAAATAAACCTGTTGGACTATAACCTGGTGTCATGTGACTTAAAAAATAGATGACACATTGTAACTTTGTGATGAACTGAACAAGTGTCTAAAAATGAAATCACTTGTATGTAACAGGTTCTTCATGTTTGAACTGAGCGCACCTTTACAACCACATCGGATCTCCTGTTATGCTGCAACTGTATTGTCATTCCATAATTATTTAAGCAAGTGTTTGCAGATATAACACATCAAGATCACCAGGGAATTGTCAAAAACAAACAATTGCTTCGGAAAATATATGGCATCTAGGAATTGACGGTATTATAGAATACTAAATTAATCAATGTTTTTATATTGTGCAACTCTAATATGAATACTTCCTGAGCATTCCAGTAAAATAGCAGAAAGCTAAATTAGAAAACATGTGAAACAATGGGTTCAGAATACAGAATAATGTTAAAGAAGCAGAATTAAATGTTCTCGATCAGAATGCATATACCATTTACAAAAAGGTCGATCATTTGAATGCATAACCTGAAGTAAATAGATAAGATTTAATTGCCATAATGGAGATGTTGCTACTAGATAACCAATATTCAGAACTAAATATCCAAAGATACTGGGCATTTAGGAGGGATAGGCAAAAACGAAAAGGATTGGAGTAGCATTCTGAATCCAGGGCAAACAGCTTGGCTGCAGCTATGAAACCGCAACGAGCAACAAGTATTGGTGGGAATTGTTTATAAATCACAAACTGTATTAATGTTAGGAATAAAATAAATCCAGAAAATTGTAAAATGGGTAGTGAAGTAATAATGGCTGACTGCAATTTACACATATACTGCGTCAACCAAATCAGTACTAATGCTGTACAGGATGATTTCCTGAGGTGTGTATAAAGTGCATGCCTGGAGCAGTTGAGAAGCCAACTAAGGAGAGGACTATCTAGAACTACTGTTGTGTGTAACAGAGAAATAACCTATGGAAAATAGCAAACATAATATGTCTGGTTCATTCTGATTATTTTCTTGAGATTTAAGAATCTCAACCTATGAAGTTATGAGGGCCAAATTATCAATGGTCGATTGAGAAAATACACAAGATTATTTCATGATTGACAGACAATGGCTAGTATTTAAAGAAATACCACAGTCCACTACAATAGATACACATTCTTCCAACATAAAAATACCCAAATGAATGGTAAATCAACCATGGCTAATGAAAAAAAGTTAAAGACTGTATTAAATCAAATATAATGATGGCAGTAAAAATGACAAATCTGAGGATTGGGAGCATTTCAGAAGGCAGTGTCGGAGCCTGACAGACACGAGCTCCGGTTATCAGCTTATACAGAGAGAAGAAAAGTCAAATCTCACAAACTCACAACTCACTTTATTAATGTGTTAAACCAGACATGTATTGCTTATATCAGAGATAATGGGAACTGCAGATGCTGGAGAATCCAAGATAATAAAATGTGAGGCTGGATGAACACAACAGGCCAAGCGGCATCTCAGGAGCACTAAAGCTGACGTTTCGGGCCTAGGCCCTTCATCAGAGAGGGATGACACAGAAGATTTCCCGAAATACTAGATGGTGTAGGGACTTGCGCAACTGAGGAGCTAAAATATCTTTCTCCGTAAAGAGGTAATACTTAAAAGTTAACTGCACTGAAGGATGATAAATCGCCTGGAGCAGATGAGCTGCATCTCAGAGTCTGCAGTACGTGGCTAAAGATATAAAGTATGCATTGGCGGTGGTCTTTCAGAATTCTATACATTTTAAAATGGCTCCTGTAAAATGGAAAAGAATAAATGTAACTGTACGAGTTAAGAAGGGACGAAGAGAGAGAATGAAACCCCGTGGGCAAGTTACAGTCCACTTTACTAGCTAATGTTGGTTTGACCTCCATAGTAGACAAAATTTGGGAATTCATTTAAAGATGAGATGACCAGACATTTGACAAATGGGGATTTTTCTGAGAATTTTAGTTGGTGTATTGATAATTGAGAACCAGTGAATGTGCTCCATGGGATTTTTCAAGGCTTTTGATAATATCCCATTCAAGAGATTAGTATAAAATTATTGAAAATTGGTTAACTGATAGAAAACCATATAAATGATTTGGGGATCAGTTGTAACATTTCCAAATTTACTGCAGGCACCAAATTGAGGACCTAAATTGGGAGGAGAATGCAAGAGGCTTCAAGAGGATTTAGGCAGGATAAGTGAATGGATTAGAACATGAAAGATGGAATATAATGGGCGGATTTTTACCAGAGATCAAATATGTATACATTTTGCTGAATTTCTTAGAGAGTTTCACTCTGCAAGATGCAGTTATTTTTCTCGCACCATCATCCAAACTCACTTCATTAACTAGCCTCAATCCCCTTTGGCACCCCACTCATCAAAAGCTTATTTTCTCACTCACCACAGGCAGAAGTAATTGTCACTGTGAGGACATTCTGGGGTCCCTGGAATAAGTGCCATATTTAAAAGGCTGTTTGCATCTGGTCAAGTGCTAGCAGCCCAGAGCTGCCCAGCATGCCTTCGCCTTGGCAGAGAAGGGAAAAATTGGTAGCCCACCTTGCAGACAGGAACCTGGTGGCCCTAGTAGATGACATGTTGAAGAAAAGGGCCATCATCTTCCCCCAGGACAAGCAGAGGAGGCCATGACTCTAAAGTGTTGGGTATCCTAAAAGACATCAAGGTGGATCTATCCCAGGTTAGTGAGGGGAGCGAGAGAGGAAATAGCCGGGGCCTTAACAGATATTTTTGCAGCATCCTTAGACACAGGTGAGGTCCCGGAGGACTGGGTACTTGCTAATGTTGTCCCCTTGTTTAAGAAGGGTAGCAAGGATAATCCAGGCAATTATTGACCGGTGAGCCTGACATCAGTAGTTGGGAAGCTACTGGAGAAGATACTGAGGGATAGGATCTGTTCCCATTTGGAAGGAAATGGGTTTATCAGTGATAGGCGACATGGTTTTGTGCAGGGAAGGTCATGTCTTACCAACTTAATAGAATTCTTTGAGGATGTGACAAAATTGATTGATGAGGGAAAGTCTGTAGATGTCATATACATGGACGTCAGTAAGGCGTTTGACAAGGTTCCCCATGACAGGCTGATGGAGAAAGTGAAGTCACATGAGGTCCAGGGTGTGCTAGCTAGTTGGATAAATAACTGGCTAGGCAACAGGAGACAGAGAGTAGCAGTAGAAGGGAGTTTCTCAAATTGGAAACCTGTGACCAGTGGTGTTCCACAAGGATCTGTGCTGGGACCACTGTTGTTTGTGATACACGTAAATGATTTGGAGGAAGGTGTAGGTGGTCTGATCAGCAAGTTTGCAGATGACACTAAGATTGGTGGAGTAGCAGGTAGTGAAAGGGATTGTCAGACATTACAGCAGAATATAGATAGGCTGGAGAGTTGGGCAGATAAATGGCAGATGGAGTTCAATCCGGGCAAATGCGAGGTGATGCATTTTGGACGATCAAATTCAAGGGCGAACTATACAGTGAATGGAAATGTCCTGGAGAAAATTGATGAACAGAGAGATTTTGGTGTTCAGGTCCATTGTTCCCTGAAGGTGGCAACGTAGGTCAATAGAGTGGTCAGGAAGGCATACAGCATGCTTTCCTTCATCGGACGGTGTATTAAGTGCAAGAGTTGGCAGGTCATGTTACAGTTGTATAAGACTTTGCTTTGGCCTCATTTAGAGTACTGTGTACAGTTCTGGTCACCACACTACCAAAAAGGATGTGGATGCTTCGGAAAGGGTGCAGAGGAGGTTCACCAGGATATTGCCTGGTATGGAGGGTGCTAGCTATGAAGAGAAGTTGAGTAGATTTGGATTATTTTCATTAGAAAGACAGAGATTGAGGGGGGACCTGATTGAGGTTTACAAAATCATGAAGGGTATAGACAGGGTGGATAGCAAAAAGCTTTTTCCCAGAGTGGGGGACGCAATTACTAGGGGTCATGAGTTCAAAGTGAGAGGAGGAAAGTTTAAGGGAGATATGCGTGGAAAGTTCTTTATGCAGAGGGTGGTGGGTGCCTGGAATGCGTTGCCAGCGGAGGTGGTAGATGCAGACACGTTAGCGTCTTTTAAGATATATCTGGACAGGTACATGGATGGGTGGGGAGCAAATGGACACAGACCCTTAGAAAATAGATGACAGGTTAGACAGAGGATCTTGATTGGCGCAGGCTTGGAGGGCCGAATGGCCTGTTCCTGTGCTGTAATTTTCTTTGTTCTTTGTTCTTTGTTCTTTGTAAACTCTGTTAGGCTGTTCAGTACAGGCTCAGCTGTCCAGCGGAACGCCTAGCAATGTCCCAAGAAGGTCAATGATCTTCTCCACACTGTGAGAGTGTCACCATCTTCTCTGTGATGCTTCACACTCATTCTATTTCTGCTACCACACCCACCTCCTACACACCTTATGTTCTACTGGTGTGATGCGCAACATCTTCCCTCAACTGCTGTCACCCACATGATCACCCAGACTGCTGCATGGCCTCTGCACCTCCCATTCACTGAGGCATCTTGCCTCTTTGTTCCAGCTACACCAGCACTAACGCCATGAAACCCATTTTCCTCTTGCTCAATTTCTCTCCTAGTCTCATTCGACGAAAAATCAGTGCATATTAGAGCAGAAAGAGCAAAGACACATGATGATCATGATCATGACTGCCCTAAGTGGTTGACTAATTGTGCCTAAGCCACGGGACTGATACTAAACATGCCCTTCAGTTACTATGCTGGGAGCTCTTGAAGGAAAGGTGTTTGGCTTGATTTGATTAATAATCCCTCCCTATAGACTTTGAGACATGGGGCTATCTTGTCCATGCATATGCAGTCTGTTTGCCATGTATCCTGCCAGCACAATTATGTGGGTATGAGATTGATGTAGCATGGCTATACAGCCACATATCCGCCATGACAAGCTGCCTGGCTTTGTGTTTGGGCTGAACCGCAAGGCAAAACAGAAACACAGTGAGCATTAAAGCTCTTGTTTAAGTTTATTCCAGTCATAGAGTCATAGAAATATACAGCACAAAACCAGACCCCTCAGTCCAAGTTGTCAATGATGACCAGATATCCTAAATAAATCAAGTCCTATTTGCCAGCATTTGGCCCATATCCCTCTAAACCCTTCCTATTCATAAACCCATCAGATGCCTTCTAAATGTTGTAATTGTACCAGCCTACACCAATTCCTCTGGCAGCTCATTCCATCCAACCACCACCCTCTGTGTGAAAACCTTGCCCCTTAGGTTCGTTCTAAATCTTTCCCCTCTCATCTTAAACCTATGCCCTCTAGTTTTGGGCTCCTCCCACACTGGGGAAAAGACCTTGTCTGTATACCCTATCCATACCCCTCATGATTTTATAAACCTCTATGAGGTCAACCCTCTGCCTCTGATACTCAAGGGAAAATAGGTCCAATCTACTCAGCCTCTCCCTATTGCTCAAACCTTTCAACCCTGACAACGCCCCCTTGTAAATCTTTTCTGAACCCTTTCAAGTTTCACAACATCCTTCCTATAGCAAGGAGAGCATAACTGCACACAGTATTCCAGAAGTGGCCTAACCAATGTCCTGTAAGGCCACATCATGACCTCCCAAATCCTATACTCAATGCACTGACCAATAAAGGCAAGCATACCAAATGCCTTGCTCACTATCCTATCTACCTGCAACTCCACTTTCATGAAACTGTGAACCTGCACTCCAAGATCTCCTTGTTCAGCAATGCTTTCCAGGAGTTTACCATTAAGTGTACAAATCCTGCTCTGCTCTGCATTTCTAAAATGCATCACTTCACATTAATCTAAATTCAGCTCCATCTGCCACTCCTTGGCCCATCTGATTAAGATCCTTGTACTCCGAGGTAACCTTCTTCACTGTCCACTACACCTCCAATTTTGGTGTCATTATAAAAACTTACTAACCATTGCTCCTATGTTCACTTCCAAATCATTTGTATAAGTGATGAAATGCAGTGGACCCAGCACTGATCCTTGTGGTGCATCACTGGTCACAGGTCTCCGGTCTGAAACCACCATCCACTGTCTTCTACCTTCAAGCCAGCTTTGTATCCTAATAGCTAGTTCTCCTTCTATTCCTTAGTGTTTACATTTTTGGAAACAAACCATTGAAACACATTATATTTCTCATTTTCTAAGAAGCGTAATGTATTGTATAATGAGGATTGCTCTGTATAACTTGTCCATTTAAATTTATGATATATATATATACACCAGCACAGTGATTCTAGAAAGACAATAAAGAAATATGTATTTTTAAAAGCATCTGGAGTTCTGGTTCTGAATGCTCCATACTGAATCTCACTGATTCTTCATAGAAGATTTGCACTTCTATTAAAAAGATTGCACAAAGGATATATGGTTCTTGATAGATATAAAAACATCAGCAATGCCCTTAACTGTTTTATTCTTTCACTTCTGTAGATTTTTTTTTGCACCCCAAGCTTCCAATAAATACAATTCTTCTCTCTTAGTAATGTGCTTAATAAAAAGGAAACAATGAAATCTCACTGTTTATGCACGAAGAAGAATTTCATTCCCACACTTTTGGGATTGAACAAAAGCTTCCAATGCATATTTGATTGTTTGCCCAACATTTTAAAAAGAATTTACATTATTGTTTCAACATTTCTTGTTCTCACTGCCTCATGTTTATTGAAACAATTTAGATTCAGATTTCAAGCTGCTTTGCTGGTATTCTAGAGTAAGATCTAATTTATTATGAGTTGAATCCGATGCTTTTCCAAAGTGGAATTCTGTGGGTTACCACTGGAAATTAAAGCCAAGAAAGTATGTAGGATCTGGAAAGCATTTGTAAGAATTCCTCAGGAGAGGAATAGGAGGTGGTGATGCATTGGTCATTAACTTCTGTTGACAAGCTCTAGACTTATCCTTTAACACGTGTTCTCTTCAGCTGTTCATCAACCTGAATTAGATCCTTTGTTCAAACACAAACATATCCTCCAAGGTAAGTATGAATTGTGAAATGTGACAGTTATCATTGGCACGCTACTGCTTCCATGTCAATACTATGGAGCTGACACATCACGATGCACCTCTTTACTGGTCTACGCTGTTTAATCACTCTAAATCAGTCCTTGTTTCTTGTCAGTGTAAAATGTTTATTGTGTTTCCCTTAAGCTCAACAGCAGTGACAGTGAAGATCTTACAATACAAGAAGCTGTTGACAAAATATTTTCTCACCTTTTTGACAAGTTTTCATCCAAATTTAACAATGTGACTCACACAATCTTAGGTCTAACTTGTCACACAATTACTCTCTTAATGACAGTTAGAAAATAGTTGGTTGTTAGATCGGCAGTTTTCCTCTAGTACATAGGTGGCCTGGTCATTGACGATGAATGACTGTCAATTGTTCAGATTATTAATAAAAATACATTTAACGTTGGGTTAATACACTGGCTTTGGCATTAGGGTATAATTTAAGTGGAAAATGTTCATTTTTCTGCACCACCTCCAACTTCATGATCATTTTGCCAGATATTTGATAAAGGGATAAAATTTGAAAACCATACACCAGCATTCTATGCTTTACATGACATGGAGTGGTATTATTTTATTTAACAGTATTAGTTAGCACTGCAGCAGGTACTTGTATATTACTGGCAGCAAACTTATTAAAATCCTTAACTGTCCATTTATGTATAATCACTTGGCTAGACCAAAATTATTGTTGAGGGCGTCTTATAGTACAGTGGAGTGTCTCTACCTTCTGAGTCAGAAGGCCTGGATTCAATCCAGCCTGTTCCAAAGGTGCGTCTGCAATAATAATTGTTTTCATTACATTCCCTCCAACCCCATCATAGTTTTCATCACTTTTTTCCCCAGTTGTCTTCACATATGACTTCTAAACCCATTGGTGTGTCCCAGGGTCACCTTCTTGTCAAAGTGTCAATAATTGTCTGACAAAAATTTTCAAAAGCAAAATCTATTATAAAAAACTCTTGCAAAAAATAAAAAAAAGTCCACAGTCCTTTTAAGGGAAGAGAATAGAAAGTCTGTAACATTTGCCTACTGCTTTGTTCTGCCATTTAAATCAGTCTCAAATCATGGATTTGAGGTAGGAGTGGATGTTGCCAGAGAATTATTGGAACAGAAATAGTTTATGTTGCACTTCATTATATGGGTGAGTAACAAATGAAGAGCCTTGCCAACAATGCCCACATTCTATGAATGAATAACACAATAAATAATTCAATTTCTGCACACCGTGCTGTACTGTTCAATTATCGAGTTTGGATCCTTATAGAACATTGAACAGTACAGCACGGTACAGGACCTTCGCCCCATGATGTTGTTCCAAATTTTACCCTAAACCTAAGGTCTATCTAACCTCCACTGCTACCTTATACTATCATCCATATGCATAGCTAAAAGACGCTTAAATGCCCCTAATGAGGCTGACTCCACTACCCTCTCTGGCAATGCATTCCACACCCCAACCACTCTCTGAGTAAAGAACCTACTTCTGACGTCTCCCCTATATCTACCTCCACTCACTATGCCCCCTCGTAATAGCTATCTCCAACCGAGGGAAAAGTCTCTGGCTGTCCACTCTATCTATATCTCTGATCATTGTGTACACCTCTATCAAGTCACCTCTCATCCTTCAACGTTCTAAAGAGAAAAGCCCTAGCTCTCTCAACCTTTCCTCGTAAGACCTTCTCTCCATTCTAGGCAAAATCCTGGTAAATCTTCTCTGCACCTTTTCCAACGCTTCCACATCATTCCTGCAATGAGGTCGCTAGAACTGGACACAATACTCCCGATGTGGCTGAGACAGGCTTTTGTATAGCTGGACCATAACTTCACAGCTCTTGAACTCACTCCCTCTATTAATGAAAGCTAACATACCTTACGCCTTCTTAACAACTCTATCCACCTGGGTGGCAGCTTTCAGGGAACTGTGGACATGAACCCCAAGATCCCTCTACTCCTCCACACTGTCAAGAATCTTTCTGTTAACTCTGTATTCTGCTTTCAAGTATGTCCTTCCAAAATGAATCACCTCACACTTTTCAGGGTTAAACTCCATTTCCCACTTCTCTGCCCAGCTCTGCATACTATCAATGTCCCTTTGTAACCTGGAACAGCCCTCCGCACCATCCACAACTTGACCCATCTTTGTATTGTCTGTGAACTTACTAATCCAGTCTTCCACTCCTTTAACCAAATCATTTACAAAAATCACAAATAGAAGAGGACCCAGAACAGACCCTTGTGGTACACCGCTCGTAACTGAGCACCATGTTGAATATTTTCCATCCACTACCACACTTTGTCTTCTAAGGGTCAGCCAATTCTGAATCAATCTGTCACATTTCCCCCTATCCCATGCATCCTTACTTTCTGCATGAGCCTACCATGAGAAGCCTTATCAAACATCTAATTTAAATCCACGTATACTATGTCCACTGCTCCACCTTCATCCATGTGTTTGGTCACCTCTTCAAAGAATTCAATAAGGTTTGTGAGGCATGATCTACCCCTCACAAATCCATGCTGACTATCACAAATCAAACTGTGCCAATCCAAGTGGTCATAAATCCTATCTCTCAGAGCCCTTTCCAATAATTTGCCCACTACTGAAGTAAGACTATCTGGCCTGTAATTTCCGAGGTTCCCTTTTTTGAACAAGGGAATAACGTTTTCCACTCTCTAATCTTTCGGCACTATACCCGCGGACAGTGGGGATGAAAAGATCATTGTTGAAGGCCCTGCAATCTCTTCCCTCGCTTCCCATAGTATCCTTGGATAAATCCCATCAGGCCCGGGGGACATATCAATCTTCAAGTTCCTCAAAACTCAGAGTACATCTTCCTTACTAACATTCACTTCCTCTAACCTACCAGCCTGTTTCACTTATCTCTGAATACTCTCAAAAGATTGAATACTCTCTGCAAAGATTGTAGGTGCATTGTTTAGGATCTTCCAGAATTCTCTCTATTCTGGAAGGGAACCTAAGATTGGAAAATCTCTAATATAACATTTGTTTTTAAGCAGGTTTGCAGACAGAAAGTAGGAAACTATAGGCCATTTGTTATAACATCAGCCGTAGGGAAAATATTAGAATAGATGATTAAGAGGTAATCCCAGCATATTTTTAAAAATCTTAATGCAACTAGGCACAGTCAATATGATTTTGTGAAGGTGAAATGATCTTTGGCTAATTTCTAGAGTTCTTTGAGGAAGTAAATCAATCCTAGATAGGGGGGACCTTATAGATGTAGACTCATAGCTGTTTACAGTACAGAAGGAAGCCAACTGACCAATTGTGTTTGGGTCAGTCAGCAAAATTTGACCACACTCTTACAATTGTCTAGTTTCTGGCCCAGAGCCCTGGATACTATGGAAATGCAAGTGAATGTCTAAATGTAATGTATTTGAATTTCCAAAAGATATTCAAATATCTCTCAAATATAAAAGATATTCAACAGCTACTACAGAAAACAAGGGAGCTCATGGTGTAGAAAGTAATATATTAGCACATTGCTGGCTTAACTGGAGGCAGATTCCTAAAACTCAGGTAGCCTGGAAACTTTCAGAGACCAGAGAGAGATAAGGGTGAGTTAAAAACATCTTAGAAAAGAGAGGGCAGGCAGAAAAGAACTGTCATTGACAATTAGCAGAAGGGCTCCAGATGGGAAACTAGTGGGAAACCCATGGGGGCATCATGGCATGTATATTACATCAGCGTGTTTTTTCCCTCTGCTCACTCCCCCAACTTCTACAGCCAAATAAAGACAGAGGGAGAGAGGGGCAATTAGAAAGTTTGGCTACAGCTTAGAAAAGGCAGACCCTCAGCAGTGAGGTCAAAGTGCAGCTCTTAAGGTCAAAGCACAGCCTTTTGGTGCACATTCAGCTTCACTGAAGAGGGTGAGTTGTATTAAGATACAGCAAGGTAAGGTCTTCCCTTTTCTTTCAGTCCAATCATTACTAGAGGGGTAGTAATAGCAGTTAGTGGAGTTGTCCACTCCTCATGTCAGATGTGGAGATCAATGAGAAGTCAGATGTCGCTGACAGCTGTGCCTGCAGGAAGTGTATCGACCTACAGCGCCTCTCGTACTGTACATGGATCATTGGAGTGGCAGTTGGACTCACTGTGGAGCATATACCAGAGAAAATGTTCTGCAGACAGGAGTTTCAAGGATGTGGTCACACCAAAGCTTCAGCCAGATAGATGGATGGCCACCAGGAGGGGCAGGCAGGCAGTGTATGAATCCCCTGTGGCTATTTCTCTCCCAAAGAAGTGTAGCATTTTAGTTATTGCTGGAGAGAATGTCTTCTTAGTAGAAAGCAACAGCAGCCAGATCAGTGGCACATGATTAGCTCCACTGTGCAGCAGGGAGAGTCAAAGAGTGGGTGAGCAGTGGTGAAGGGGGATTTCAGAAATCCGAACCATGGGGATTGCTTTCAGGGCAGGAAGGACCTGAATGAAAAAGACAGGTTGCACCTAAACTGAAGGAACACCAATACCCTGGCAGAGTTTTCTAGTCCCACTTGGGGAGGTTTAAACTAGTGTGGTAGGGGAGCAAGAACCAGAGCAGTAGGTCAGCATATGGAGCGATTGATAAAAAGGTAGAAGTTAAATCAAAAAAGTCTAATAGGAAGAACAGACAGGGCCAAGTTAATGGACATGGTGGGACTGTCAGTCTGTAATGCATTTATTTTAATGCAAGGAGTATAACTGGTAATGCAGATGTGTTGAGAGCCTGGATTAGTACGTGGAACTATGATGTTGTAACCATGACAAAAACATGGTTGAGAGAAGGACAGTACTGGCAGCTCAACATTCCAGGATTTAAGTATTTCAAGCGTGATAGAGAGGGATATAAAAGAGGTGGGGAAATATTGGTTAAGGGCAATCCAGCATGGCCATATAGGTAGAAGCCGAGAATAAGACAGGTGCATTCACTATGACGGGGTCATGTGATAGGCATCCCAATAGCCGATGGGAGATAGAGGAACAGATATGTAAGCAGATCATGGAAAGCTGGAAAAACAACAACATGGTTGTAGTGGGTGATTTTAGCTTCCCCAATATTGACTGGCACTGCTTTAGTAGCAGGGGTTTGAATCAAGCAGATTTGTTATCTGTGAGGGTTTCTTGAAGTAATATGTAGATAGTCCAAGTAGGCAAGGGACCATACTGGAACTTTTCACAGGTGAATGAGTCTGGCCAAGTGAACAAAATTTCAGTGGGGGAGGATTTAGAGAACAATGATCATAATTGTATAAGTTTCAAGATAGTTTTGGATATGGATAAGTTTGACCATCAGGTGGAAGTTCTAAACTGGGAGAAAGCTAATTACAACAGTATTCAGCATGGAAACTGAAATTAAACAAGGCCCTTGAAGAAGACAAAGGAAAATGAAGAAAGAACATAATTAAGGAATTAAAAGGACCAAAATTTCCTTGGCAAGTAGAATTAAAGGGAATCCCAGAGAGTTTACACACGTTATAGGAGCAATACAATATCTAGGGAAAGGTGGTTCACTCAAAATCAGGAATTTATGTCTGGAGCCAGAAAAAGCAGTTGAGGTCTTTTTAAGTACTTTGCATTGGTATTCACCAAGGAGAAGGACATGGATGATGGTAAGGTTAGGGAGGGGTATCATGGCAATGTTGAGAATGAGGAGGTATTGGGTGTCTTGAAAAACATTAAGCTTGATAATCCTCCAGGGCCGCTGGGATTTGTCTCCTCCTGGGGGAGGCAAAGGAGGAGATTGCTGGGGCCTTAACAAAGAACTTTATATCCTTTTTTAGCCAGGGGTGAGGTCCAGAAGGCTGCAGAATAGCCAACATCATTGCTTTATTAAAGAAGGGCAACAGGGATACTCCCAGAAACTATAGGCCGGTAATTCTCACATCAGTGGTAAGGAAATTGTTGCAGAAGATTCGTAGGGACAAGACTTATTTGCACTTGGAAAAGAATGGCCATGTTAGGGATACTCAGCAAGGCTATATGTGGGGGAGGTTTGTCTCATAAATTTAATTCTTTTGAGGAAGTGCCAAAGATGATTAATAAAGGTAGAGCAGTGGGTGTTGTCCACATGAACCTTGCTTGTGCATTTGACAAGGTCTTTCATGGTAGGTTGGTCCAAAAGTTAAAGTCACATGGACTCCACAGTGAGTTGGTAAGATGGATAAAAATTTGACTTGGTCATAGAAGGTAGAGGGTAGTTGTGGATGGGATGTACTTTGAGATGGACACTCCTCTGCTGTACTGTTCAATGTAAAGGGAAGTTGTTGGTTTTGACATCCTAGAGAGACTCATGCTACACAATTAGAGTCTAGAGCAATAATGGTTGACTAAGGTGGTTGTCAGAAGTTTCCAACTTCAGAAACAGCAACCACTGACTATCATAGATAGTCAGAGACAGAAACTGACATACTCCGAGGTACCAGGTGCTCACAAACATTGCTTTTGTGAAAAATGGAAGATTTTCTAACTGAAAACAATTTAAATGTTAGTGTTATGATAAAAAGGTTCATGGGAAAGACTAGAGAAGTGCCATTGATTAAAGTGGACTTAGAGAGTGAATTTGATGTGGGTTTGATAACAGCAAGGTAGTTCCAAGCTTGCTAAGGTTATGGACAGATAATTTATCCAGGGACAGTTTGGCTGGTAGCAGGGTACCACCCTCAAATGGTAAAGGCCAGCTCAGAAAGCCTGGAAAAATGGGGAAAAAAATGTCAGTAGCAGGTAACAGAGGGAGACCAGGAATGGGAAAATGTCCAGAAGTTCCACAGTCTGAAAAACCTGGTCTGTGAGACGATTCAAGATGAGCAACTTGAATTAAATCAGCAGGAAGCATCAAAGAGGCTAGGACCAAAGAGAGAATCAGAAATTCTACAGTGGTCAGTAAATTTGTGAAGTTTGGTGTGACTGAGGAACAGTGTTTTTTTAATTAAACAGGTTCAGAAAGGGTCAGATTGTAACCCAAGGGAATTAAGACAAAGCCATTAATTGAAGCAGAAAAAGGACTTAGGAATGATAAAGAAGCTAATGGATGTTAGAGGCAAAGCAACTCAGGCTCAGGACATTGTTTCAGGTGTTCTTTGGGATATTATCCTCAGACCAAAATCTTCAGCTACTTCATTCTCTCCAACAAAACCTTTCACTAAATGAAGAAGCCCAAGCCCACATGCAGCAACATCTGGACAACATTCAGAACTAGGCTGATGAGAAAGTAACATTCACTTCACATGAGGCTGACTTACTTTCAATGGTATTATCTTCATGGAATTCCCCATCATTAACTTCTTGGCATTGATCGTCGCTGGTCAAATAAATATTATGGCTCCAGGAACAGATCAGAAGTTGGGAATTCTGCGACGAGCAATTCTTCTTCTGACTCCACAAAGCCAGTTCATCATCTACAAAATGCAAGTCAGAAGTGTTATGGAATACTTTCCACATTCCTGAATGAATGTATCTCAAACTAAACCTAAGAAGAATGACACCGCCCAGGATAAAAACAGCCCTGTTGGTCATATCGTGAATATAAATATCCATTCCCTCCACTACCAATATAGAGTGGCAGCAGTAAGTATTGTGTTATGTCTTACATATAATATGCAGTATACCTTTAAGAGACATGCTGATGATATCATCACTGCATCACAGCATGTGACCCAAAAGGATAAAGCTCTCAGAATCTGTTGTATCTGAGGCTACTTGAAGCATGATATACCGTTGAAAGTGTCCTATGTTTTGTAATCAAACAGCCTAGCATCAGCCCAGAACTTAAGCACCATTGACTGTCATATATGTATTTACCAGGATCTGTAATAAACATGTTTTAAATCTTTCAGTACTGCTAACCACATCTGGCTCTTATGTTATGGAAGGTAACAAAAGTATTGCTTCATCAGTTGCAAATATCCTGCTGGAGGCTAGAGTTCATATTAAGGCAGCACATCTGTGTGTACCATATAAAAGGTGTGTTGTATTAATTCACTTTCACAATACCTCGAAAATCTCTAACACCCAAATAGACAAGGGCAACAAATAAATGAGATCACAACCATTTTATGCTCTTCTTCAAGTCACAAACTATTAGCATTATTTCACATCTCTGTATCAAAATCCCGGAAATCTCAACATAATGGTACTGTGAAAGCAGGTTTGTCACACAGGCAAAAATAATTCATCTTCTAAACAGAAGTTTGTATTTGGTAATAAAGTGTTGTATCAGTAGCACATACATCCTATGTATAATTAAAAATAAATAACCGTATACCAAACTTATGTTCAGCATATTCCTATAATCTAAAATGTTAGTCATATGTTTATTTAGGTTCATTTACCATTTCCTAACTATATCCCAACTTTCTTCCCTCAAACCATCCCACCCTATGCCTGTTTGATGCTAGGAATAGATCCTTTACATAAAAGCTATAAAATCTGGATCAACAGGCTCTTCACCTAAGATGAAGCAAATCATCCTTCTTGTATTTTAACCCCAGTTTCAACTGTTTCTTCATATTTTTTCCATTGTCTTAAACTCTTCCTGCTGGCTCACTCTGCAATGTCTCTCATGTGAATCGCTCTTTGCTGCTGGTGTGGGAGAGTGGGGAACATGCTGTCATGTCTGGAATCAGAAGAAGGTGGTTCTTCTTCCTACTCTGCTGCTTCTTAGGTGGATCTTAAGAGAGGAAGGAAGACTGATTCAAACCAGTTCACTTTCAGTAAGAGTTTCACAACGTATCATGTTAACTAATTGTGGGGAACATGAAAATAGAGATGGGAGTGGAGCAAAATTTGCCATTGCCTCATTTGGCACTTGAACTTTTACTTTGCCTTATGCATCTCTACTGGTTCCATGCTAAGAAGCTCCAATTCTTGTTCCTTATAATGGCTAGAAAGCAATGATTTGGGAAATACCATCTTTTCATGATTATTTCCAATGATTATGAGTCACTAAGCCTGGAGAAAGAGACAAGTTAGCTCCATGACATGCAATAAAGCCTAGACATCTACGTATAATCTAAAGTGGAAATGCTGACAGATGAATGTAACGAGCACTCACAGTCCATGTGAAATTTCCAGCAGATAACGATACAAATGGGCGTTAGGTCTAGGTTCTAGAATTCTCCTCCTAATCATCTCTGTCTGTCCATCTTATAGATGTACCATAGATTTTACAGATACACCACAGAGCATACTATCTGGATGTATCACAGTTTGGTATGGCCAGTGCTCTGACCAGGGCAGTAAGAAGCTACAGAGAATTGTGAACGTGGCCCAGTCCATCAAGCAAGTCAGCCTTATATCGATACCTCTTGCTGCCTCAGAAAGGCAGCAAACATAATCAAACACCCCTCTATAATCTCTTCCATCGGGCAGAAGATACAAAGCTTAAACACATACCGACAGATTCAAGAACAGTTAAACGCTGTTAGTAGACTTCTGAATTGACCTCTCAAATTTCTAATTTAATATTGACCTCGCTGTTTGTGTGCCTTTTCTGCAGTTGTAAGATTGTATTCCTTGCTCTGTTCTATTACTTTACGTACTTTGTACGGTATGGTCTGCCTGTACTGCATGCAAAACAAAACTTATCACTGTACTTAGTTACATGTGGCAAAAACATATCAAATCAATTCAAATCTCTCCTTCCACCTTTAAAGTCACTTCTTCACTCTTACTGACTTGGCCTAATATTTGTTTATGTGGCTCAGCAAATTTTGTCTGAAAATATTCCTATGTAGCATCTTTAGACATTTTCTATGATATTAAACGCACTGTACATAAAAACAGGTTGTAGTCATTATTCACACACCTGCAAAACCAAAGGATCAATTTGGTGAAATTGGTATTAAATTGATTTATAGAGGACAGTCTTCTAATTTTAAATGCAATTATTTTTACACAGTTATGTAATCTAAAATCATTCATTCCTGAAAATGAATGATTTCAATTAACAGTTTATCTTTGATTTATCCACTAGGCTTTCGCACAGTTGGCTGCTGCAGGAATTTCTTCATTGCTATGCCAACTGGCTAGTAATGAATATGCTATTAACCAGCACTATAGTAATATTTTCAGCACGTTATTTTTGAAGGTTACCAAGGCTACTTGATAAATAAGAGGCATTTGCACAGAAAATGACCACCGTCTCTGCGCAAATATGAATCAGATCATCAGATTTATTGAGATAACGAATGTTATATTAAGGAAATATTATTACGAGCATACAGAATGAAATAAAATGAAAAATGGCAAATAATGGTTTATGGACTTGAGTATATAAACATGGAAACATAGGAGATAGGAGCAGGAGGTGGTCATTCAGCCCTTCAATCCTGCTCCAACATTCTTCATGATTGTGGCTGATTGTCCAATTCAATAGCCTAATCCTGCTTTCTCCACATAACCTTGAATCTCATTCGCTTCCATTGCTATATCTAGTCACCTCTTGAATGCACTTAATGTTTTAGCATCAACTTCTTCCTGTGGTATTGAATTCCACAGGCTCACCACTCTTCAGATGAAGAAATGTCTCTTCATCTCTGTCCTAACTGGTCTACTCCGAATCCTCACAATGCAACCCCTTGTTCTGGACACCCCACCATCGGGAACATCCTCCCTGCATCTATCCTGTCTAGTACTGTTAGAATTTTATAAGTCTCTATGAGATCCCCGCTCATTCGTCTGACCTCTAGTGAAAGCAATCCTAACCTAGTCAATCTTTCCTCATATGTCAGATTTACCATCCCCGGAATCAACCTGGTGAACCTTTGTTGCACCCCCTCGAGAGCAAGAGCATCCTTCCTCAGAAAAGGGTATCAAAACTGCTCACAATATTCTAGGTGTGCTCTCACTAAGGCCCTGTATAACCAAAACAACACATCCCTGCTCCTGTACTCAAAACTTCTCACAATGAAGGCCAACATACCATTTGCCTTCTTTACAATTTTCTGCACCTGCATGCTTACTTTCAGCGACTGGTGCACAAGGACACTCAAAACCTGCTGCACACTCCCCTCTCCTAATTTACAACCATTCAGGTAATAATCTGCCTTCTTGTTTTTGCTTCCAAAGTGAATAGCCTCACATTGAGTATAATACATTTAAATTCAAATGAATTAAAACTAATGGAAGATTTCAGTGTCAGTTTGGTGATATTATTGTTTTGGAATCATAAAACACTACAAAATGACATTAAGAAGTTATCAACTAATATACTGATGCTAAATGAACTGAAGCTTGAATGATCTGGAAATGTGAGGGCCTGGCAAAACTGAGTATATCAGCCACTATCAGGCTGGAGGCTTCATTGAGCAGCCTTTTCAACAATTACTCACCTTCACTAGAAAAAGACACTTTCACTCAGCTGAACTACACTAAATCATGAGATAGTAGGAACTGCAGATACTGGAGAATCTGAGATAACAAGTCGTAGAGCCGGATGAACACAAGCAGGCCAAGCAGCATCATAGGAGCAGGAAAGCTAATGTTTCGGGCCTAGACCCATTCTGTTCCGGCAAATATTATTCAATTAATCTTGATCATTATGAATAGCAGAGGAGGCTTCAGGGCCAAACAGCCGACTTTGACCCTATTTCTTCCCTGTCGATGAAGCTTACTAATGCTGTTCTAACTTTCCTACCTATCCTTTTTCCATCTTATTTGGGAGGATGCCCCTTTGGCATTGTACTCAACTTTAAATTTTCCTGGCACATTAGACAGCCAGTTGTTGACGCCAGTTCCATGAGGCATTGCTGTGTGAATTAGCCATTGAACTGGACACTCTATCTCACCCCAGATAAAATCACACCAGATTCCCCGATACCTTACACAATCCTCACTTGAATATATTCACCAGACATGCTCCTGCATTTCTAAACACAGTCAGTAGCTGCATCAAAGTTGGGACCAGGGAGAAAAGACCCATAAGTAGATTCCCCCGATCTTAACTGTTCGTCCACCTTGCTACCTCCCAGATTAGGGGTTCTTAAAATCAGGGCCAGACAGTAATTGAACAAGAGTGCGGCCCACCTACACTTACACTTACCAACACCTGCACTGAGAGCTGTTCACTGAATGGTTTCAGCACACTTCCAGCATCTGTTGCTTCCATTGAGCCCAACAAATTGAAATACCACGGCAGCCGTTTTTCTATGCCCAATTGAAGTAAAAGCCCATCAGAAATCCTCTTTAAACTGACCCTTATCCAAACAGGAAGTTGACCTTTGACACCCTGCATTGTAAGGCTACACCAATGGAAATTTCATTATCCCTGCTTCAGCTGCACTGAGTGAAATTTAATTGTGTAATTATCTGGGTGACTGAATGTGTAAAACTTTATGATGTGTCAGTTAAATGAAGCAGTGTGTCGGTGAACTTCATGCAAGTTGTTGTATGATTTAATGCTCAGAAGGACATTTTTATGAAGATACCTGTAGAACTTTAAAGAAAAAACAGCATATGTTGGAGGGATTGGTAAACCGAAGAAGTCACTGGTATGGTTCCTTTTAAATTCTTGCCGTGTCTTATTTATTCCACTTAAGCAATGCCATTGCAACTTGGAACCACAACATCCTTAATTAAATCAGGAAATGGTTTTGAAATATTTGCTAAATTTACATTTTCACATTTATTTCATACATCAGGTCTTGGTTTTATAAGCTTTTTAACTTCTTGCATCATGTTCACAATATGTCTTATCATCAAACTGGAAGGACTCCCCTCCCAAACCTCTTTACATGTACCAGCCATCGTATGGTATCTCTAAGCAAAACTGACTGTAAATAATGCATGATGTACTGTTTTACTTTAACATGCTGCAAATTATCTGCTATGAATGTATAGGCTAACTGTATAGGTGACCACTTAGTTATTAAAAATACAAGCACAATGATATTGCACAATCATATCAATTTCATACAATCTTATTTTTAATAAGAGATTTCCTGTTTAAACATATGAGCTAAGAACAAGAGTTCAATTCAATAAGATCTGGCTGATCTGATTTTAACCTCAACTCTACATTCCTGTACATCCCTAATAATCTTTCGTCCCATTAGTAATCAAGAATCTATCTACCTCTGCCTTTAAAATATTTAAATATTCCACATTTACTGCCTTTTCAGGAAGGGAATTCCAAAGATTCACACATTCAATATCTTTTTCACAACAACTCAGTCAAGCCCCCTCAGGAATTTTAAACTTCAATTAATTTACCTGGCACTTCTAAACTCAAGGGGATACAGACCCAGCCTTTCCCCATAAGGCACTCCATTATTTCCAGATATAAGTCTATTAAACCTTCTCTGGACTACTTCCAATGCATTAAAATCCTTCTGTAAGTACAGTGATCACTATTATACACAGAGGTCCAGATGGAATTTTACCAATATTCTGTTTAACTGGGGCATAACCTCCTTCCTCTTACATTCAATTCCCCTCACAATAAATCATAATATTCTAGTAGCAATCCTGATTACTTGTTGTACCTGCATACAAACTTTCTATGATTCATACACTAGGACACCCAGATATCTCTAGATTTCAGATCTTTGCTACCTCTTCATTTAGAGAATATGTTTCTTTTCTCTTCTCTATGCCAAAATTGACAATTTCACAGCATGCCGTGTTATGATCTATTTGCCAGAACTTTTCCGACTCACTTGACCAATCTATTATCTATTCGTAGGCTCCTTTTGGCTTCTCACTTTCCTAAGTGACTTTGCACCACGGGCAAATTGAGTAACCGAACCTTCAGTTCATTCATGCAAATCATTTATATAAATTGTAAAAGAGTCCAAGCCCCAGCACTGACCCCTGTGGCATACATCTTGAGACATTCTACTAACTTAAAAACAATCCATTTATTCCTACCATCTACTTCCTGTTGGCCAGTCAATCTTCTATTCTTACCAATATGTTACCACCCACACCATGAGATTTTATTTTCCACCTTATCTAACGCCTTCTGGAAATTTAAATACACTTCCACTGGTTCCCCTTTATCTGTAACATAAATTACTTGAATTGTATTTTTAGTCTACCTCACAGGTTTCACTGTAAAAAGAAATACATGTTGACTGCCATTATCTGCCTTTCATTGTTCAAAGAGAAGTCCTAAAATTCTTCATCATGCACCATAGTCCCTGCTGATTTAGTGTTTCGATTGTTAACCATTGATGAATCTCCATGTTGGTTGGGTAGATATGTAAATGGATAAGTGGCTCAATGAAACTAAAATAATTGGGCTACATATACAAGAAATTAAAATCTATTACTATATTCCCACCAATATAGTTTGTATTATAGGAAATGAGTACTGAGAATATTCCCTCAACACAGAGTGAAAGAACTAAAGGAATTTTCCCAGGTTTTATCGGTGGTTTTCTTCTTGTGAAAGATTTCCTCACTATGGGCAGTTGGCCTTTAAGCTCCATGTGTTGGCCTCTGGAAATATTGAAACATTTGACGTACGTTCGGCATAATCCACAGCCATTTAGGACATCGTGTATGAAACTGGTGTCTGGTTGATATGAGCTATCATGTTAACAGTTATTAAAGTAAATATGACTTCTGAAAGCTTAATGACTTCCATTTGTGTAAGTAAGACAAAAATTATTTCATTTTGTTGTTGACATTCGTACGTGTTATAAAAGTACACAGTGTAAGATGAATGTCATTTTCCCCAAATCATTTTCCAGATCCAGCTAACTGCTAAATAAATCTGGAGAGAGAAGGTTAAAAAAAGACTATTTACACAATACCCCAGCAAAGGAATGCTGCTTACCATGCATTGGGCTTACTGCTGGCTATAGACTTCTATGGTACTTAAGGCGGAAGTTTCAGGTTGAGGGTACCTTGCCGCACAATGCCTACTACGGGGGATCTGTGGTGTGTGAGAGCATCTTGCATTGAATCACATGGAAGCATCTTCACTGAGGCACAAAAGTGCAAGGACAGTGCAGCATCTGTTTCTCAGTTGCCATGAGATTCCTAAAGTTCAAAAACGAAGTCAATGCTGTAGCGACATACATCCAGCAGGATATGCACTGGCTGCCATGTTCGTTAAGAGATTTGTGCATGCATACCTGATAACAACTAGAAATGTTCAGGCATATCATGGTATCAACCACTTTTGTGTGCAAATTTGAGTCATTTTTTCAGCTCCACATCAAGGCTTGGCTCCTCTCTTAAGCCTACACCACTGAACGTGATATCAAGAAACGTGAAGGAACTCCAGCAAGTATTGTTAAAGAGATTATGAACTACTTACAGGTTAGTTCTGTATTGTTTCTTCTGACAGTTGGTGTAATTCTGAGCATTTTGTTAGGCTTTCCCATATTTGCCTGAAGTTTCACTTGAACATGTTCTTGTTGACTGATAAACACGGGCTGAATAAAGTCTATTCAGGAAGTGGGCAGCTTAGTAAGCTTTCCTCATGGAATCCAACATAAGGACAATGAAAAGAGGGAACACCGAACAAGGCAGGATGTTGGGAAGGGGAGGAGGAGGAGGAAAATGGCTTTCAGCAGGTAGCCATATTTGCCTGGAACATTCAGGGAATAATTTTCAGACCTGAACCTCGGTAATGGCCAACATTTGAGTCCTCTGCACTTCAGCAAAGAGGTGATTCCTGATATCAGCCAACTGCTGCAGTCACAGCTTCAGCCACAGAGCATGACAAGGGCAGCATCATCAGTGGTGGTTAAAGCAATCATGATTTCATCTACTGTAGCACTTTTCAGGGGGTTGCTGAAGATAGAAGCAGTGTCTCACAATTATCAATACAATGATACAATGGGGAAACTACTCAGACTTTCTATATAAAGAAAGATAAGTTCATCTTGTCCTTTATTCTTAAAGAAAAGGAAGTAGAATATGCACAAGTGCAGGTCTCATGTGATGCAGGCTGCTAAAGATTGCTTATGAGTTGCTTTTGTGCATTATGCTATTTTCCTGAGCCAAAAGGGATTTCACTTCCACCATATGCATGTGACGCACAGCGAAGTCAACATTTGGTACCCAGCAGTAGCTGAGAATCATTCAATCTCTGGCAAACTTTAGTGCCAGCTGTATTTGATCCACCATGGCAAATGAAAGGAAGACAAGAGCTGTACACTTATAACCAGCCTTAACCCTAGTGTGAAACCCAGAAGCATTCTGTCATCAAGAATGTCATTGTGGATGACATGATCCACATTCTCAAGCAAGGTTTCAGTTGCCTGTACAGCTCTGAAGGAGTCTGGTACAACTCAGCTAAACAGGTACAGTATGTTGCATTCTGCACAGCCTCACCTTTAGCGGTGTAGAGCCATTGTCAGACAAGAATATGAAGCTCAGGAGTACAATAGCATGGAGGAGGAGAAGAAAGTCGAAGAACCAAAAGATGAAGGAGGACTATAATGTAGACCTTTGTGATCAAGCTCTACACAAGCAAATTTTTAATGAGTGACACTAATAAACTGAACCAGCTCTCGCCATTCACCTAATGTTCCACACCCAATGCCTTTCACTGGGCTCTAGATTATTCTCTTTGTCAAGACACAAAAAATAAAAACATGGCAGACAATACACATTCCACCCCAATGGATAGATTAAATCATGACATTACATGTACAAAAATAAACCTATCACCCAAGTGCATTTCTCTACTGACTCTGCTGTATGACCTGTCTCTCGAAATACTTCTACAAGATGCATCCCCAGTTGCTATAACCTGGTAAAAACCAAAAGAACTGCGGATGCTGTAAATCAGGAACAAAAAACAAAGTTGCTGGAAAAGCTTAGCAGGTCTGGCAGCATCTATGGAGGAGAAAACAGAGTCAACATTTCAGGTCCAGTGACCCTTCCTCAAAATAGAGTAACAGTTCTGAGGAAGGGTCACCAGACCCAAAACGCTAACTCTGTTTTTTCCTCCACAGATGCTGCCAGGCCTGCTGAGCTTTTCCAGCAACTTTGTTTTTGCTCCTGCTATAACATGGCGACTGTCAACTGAGAAGAGGGTTTTTTACTTTGGTGGATTCCTTGAGTAGATTCGCATCATTCAAATTTGTCTGGCTCACTCTGAGACAACAGCAATGACACAGACTGAATGAGAGTCATGGGTGTACAAGCGTTGTCATCTTAAAAGAAGACAGTAAGTTCATTCTCTAAGATGCTACAACCATTTCCCCAAGTCAGAATCACTGCAGTTATAGCCTTCTTGCAGACCAAAGTGATCTCCAGAAAGCCCTTTGAGTACTGAATCTAGATCCATGGCAGTAGTATGTGAGCTGCCAAGGCAGCAAGCTGAGATATAATAGCTGCCTGAGCTTACACTGCAGCATTGAGGCTTGTGATGGAAGTTTCTTGTGCTGCAATGGAAGCACAATATCAGCTTTCAGACGCTACTCTACTGGATTCCACTAATATGGCAGCATCCTGTGTAACACTGGGTTAATATCAGCAACAGCAGCAGCATGAAGGCTTACATAGGTGGACAGTTTGCTACCAAATATGCCACAAAGCAGGGCTCAAGATTCCATTCAAATGAATACAATGGTCTCCCTGAATTGAATCAAGAAGCAAAGATTAATTGTGCTTCACAATCACTACATATGTTTCTGGAGGATGTCTAACTTTTAGGTCTAAACCAGGAAATATGATTTAGTATATTTAATTTAATATAAAATCATGTACAAAAAGCAAAATAACAAATGGGATTAAGGGAGAGAAGTACAAGAAGTGGAAAGAAATTTAAAAACAATATAACCTTTAAAATCTCCAGCAATGTATAATTTTTGAAGGGCTGAGACTCCACATATATTAAATTTAATTTTCAATATGCAGCTTGATTGGTAATAATTATAATCCCTTTAAAATGTCATCTACACCTGAATACACTGACATTAACTATCATATAAACGCTATCTCTTGTGTCAATACGACAACTTCCCTCCCTTGCATTGATCTGAAAGAGAGATGCCAGTTAGAGCACAGCTTGAGGAGGAACATGGCAAATTGAACAGGAACATCCTGATTTCTGCTTTTAACTACAGATGTGCAGAGACTGGAAGTTGCTCTCATGTTTACCCTGTAATAACAGCGAGTGCTGAAATCCCCACCATCATTCTCAATGAAAATCTGGGTCAATGTGAAATCATTTCCTCCCAAATGAGCATAGTTGTGCATGATTGAAGTAGCAGAACATTAGAAGAAAGCAACATTTTCACACAATGCCCACCTACTTATGTGTTCAAATCCCTTTGAGATCCGACTCATTCTAGGAAAATTACTCTTTAAATCCTTGAAAGAAAGACTTGTAGTCTTAAAGCAACTTATAATGGCTCAACAATGAAGTATTTTACATATAATGCATTGGTTGAAATGTTCCTGTGAAGAACAATCATTAAAACTAAATTTTTGATTAACATAATTAATGAACAGAATCCCATCAATCAATATTTCTAAACAAAATCGACACTCTGAAACAAGGAGTACAGTTTCTATCAAATCAAAATGTATGTGAATACTGAGCACCTGCAAAAAAAACACATTCAAATCCTGTTTTTTTTGTTGTAGATCCTAAAACAGTTTGAAAAAAGCTGTAGGAGCAGCAGTATGAATAAGATTTTTAAAGTTTTGATGCGATAATCTCTTGACTTTCTTTCCTTTTGACGGGCCAGATTAGTTGCCATCCCATAGGTTTATAACATGGGAGTCTGCAGATTACACTTTCAAAGGAAATAATCTACTAGACACTGATTTTGTAATATTTACATTGTGCTGAGTTGGACGCAGAAATCAAGCAGCTTATCTACACAGAACAACAACAAGGGCTTTTGACTAATTCCCATCAGTGTAAATTCGGTTTATGAAACAGATTATTTCATGTTGCTAAGAAACTTATTTTATCTTTGCAATTTATGTCTCATGTCATTCAAGTGTAGAGACTATGTAAGGACTTAGGAATTCTGCAATATCAGTTCTTAAAGCATGCATTTCCCAAGAGTAGCAAGAGTAGTTGGCAGTCCAGCATCAATTGTGATGATTGTATATTATGTGTCAGAACTTTTAATAAAGTGTTGGAAAAAAGACTGATTGTTCTGATGAGGCAAAATTCATTTAAATTTGTTTTATTTCTCTTGCTGAAAAAAGCTGTAAAATAACCCAACAGCTAAGCTAAAAATAAAAGCCATGAAGAATCGGAACTTTTTAAGCCAAACAATCCTTGGTTGAAGCATAGAAATCCAAGCCAGCACAGGGAATTCTTTCACTTGTTATCCACTTTCATCCCACACATCTGAGGAAGTAAAATGAAAATTTCCTGGCATCCTAGGGTAATAAAATAATCCCAATCTTCTTGTGAAACCACATTAAATGCTGAGTCTTAACAGAGGCCCTTTGAGAAATGTGACTGTTGTCTTTCCCAGGCCAGAATAGAATTCATATCAATTGACATGTGTAAAAATGAAAAAAAAAAATCAGAGTGAAATACAAGTGGAGATAATCTAACAGAAAATAGGTAAATCTTCACTTATATAGCATTTTGTGTGCAACACTGCAAAGAGTTAGAGGGATATCCAATCAGGTCAAAAAGTCATCGCTCGCACTGTTATTGCAGCCATTTTCCTGAAGTAGTTTCTTTGTCCAAATAGTGAAAAACAAAATATGGCAACCTATCATGTTTCCTCTTCCATAAGTTTTATTATTCTGTACATGACCATATATTTGGGTCTGGCATGTTACTGAGATTGGAGATCAGCTGGCACACCAATTTTTAAACAATGTTTCATCCAAAAAATACGGTGGTGCTGATGCTAATGATTTTGAGTAGTTGGAGCTAACATCATTCTGTATTATTTTGTTAAAGGTAAAATAACCAAAAGTAATTTGACGAAAGACTAATGCATATTACAGAGTAATTCAGTTTAGAAAGTGTTAAGCAGTTTACAGAGTGATACAGTGTGCAGCCTGGGACAATTTAAAGTGGAACAGTTTACAGAGTGTGGCATGGTTTACAGCTTGGAGAAAAACATAGTGGCAGAGAGTCATTCAGTTACAGGTAGTGGTTCAGCAGTGGAGACTTGTGCATGAACGGAGATCCATAAAATGACAGGGAGTTGTGCAGTGACAGAGAATATTATGGGAGGTAGATGAGCTGAAATTGGCCAACGGCACCAGTGGAAGATGATCTAGCATGGAAATGACACTGATCTGATGGGACCCTTTAAAATGTGCAATGAAGTTACCTGTGACTAGAATCATTGTCAAAATATTGATGAAGCATCTTTAGTTTGCAAGAGATGCCAAACAAGCTGCAGTGATTTGTGGCCAAGAACATACAAATGAGTATGGGAGTAATGATATTGAACAGAAACCTGTCTCAAGTTTGAAAGATAAAGTACTTGTCAGTCATCAATTATAATAGTTTTTTGTGCAGGATAAGTAATTACTCAATTCCCTATCATAATCAAATTTTCTTTTTGGTACTTCCTACCATTTATGTGGATTCTGACCAAGAAAATTAGAGGACTTGAGATTCAAGTGCCTGTAATGTGGTTACTGCTAAAAATTAACCTCTTGGAAGAGGGAGTGTCAGAAATACAGAAAATGCATTGGGGAGCACAAGAACAGAGAGCAGTGGGAGTGCTTAGAGACACTGGAGTAATCAAGAAGGACAGATATAAGAGACACAGGGAGCAGTGAAGATGTCTTTAGCATGGAAAAGAAGTGGGAGCTTAAACTTGAAATTAATGACAGGCTTCTTGCGGATACAGCAAATTGAGGATGTCTTAGATACGGAAATGAGCACCAGAGGATCTTGGATATAAAACAGGCAGTCTTGAACATAAAATGGGTCGGCTAAGGATCTTGCAAAGGAAGGCTGCAAAAGTGATGTCTTGGAAGTATGTGGCAGGGCGACTGGGGGAACCAATGAGTGAACATTATTTTTAAAATTATCAAAATATCAAAAGCCCCACTGGAGCATTGATTTTTTCATAATTTTCAGAAGTAAAACTTTATTTTACAAAGTGTCAACCTTTAATTGATACATCAATGATAGTTTGCTAATACAATAAGTGAGAATGTTCATGTGAGTGCGGCTGAGATGTTGAGGAAGCGAATACTCGCTATGTCAATTAGAGTTAACTTTTCTCTTCCCTTTTATTTCCTGAGCTGTCTGATTTTGATGTATTTCTATAATGTTGCACACAGTAGCCAATTTTCAACTGGCATGCCCTTGGACTTTTATTTTTGTTGATGCTCCCATTGAAAAGCATTAAATAAAATTTAACAAAATACAATGTAGAATAAAATCAGGATTTAGGAATTATATTGACATAGCAGATTATTCTTTGAAAAAAAACATATGATATCAGATTGATTATTCGCTCCAGCATTGGTTCTGATGCATTGTTGCACAAACCTTAGCCTCAGGGAGGGGTAGGGTGGTGGTGGGGGTTGTGGGAGGTGGGGGGAGCAGAATCACATGAATTGGGCCACTGCCCTCAGAGAATTTGGAGGTAACTACAGGGGTTGCTGGGTGCGGACGTGGGCTAGGTGAAACGGGCCCCACTTTGTTGCAACAGTGAAAAGAAGAAACAAGACAAAAATATTCCTCCAGTCCTCACCCACCATACCCCTTCACTCACCCGACATCGTCCCCACATCCTATCCATGCCAAACTACACCAACTCATGCTGCCATCTATCTCCTAGCACCTTTTATAGCCACTATTCCAACGATACCCTTCTACATATCCTGATGGCTCTTTATAGTCTAAATTCCAACTTTATGACAACACATGCCCTTATTCCCACAATGCCAACTCACCCAGTCTCTACTATGGGCAGACCTCAGGACCCATGCTGAGACTAGAAAATGCTCTTGATTTCTATTGATTAATTCATTATTTTTTAAAAGCAAAAACACTTGCCATGATAAAAGAAATGATTCACTCCATTTGACTTCCTTTAATCACTTATAAAAAGCAAACATTTATATTCATGGTCCTATTTCAAATATATTATAGCTACCTGGGAGCTGCTTATCAAATTGTGAACTAACATAGAACATAGAACATTACAGCACAGTACAAGCCCTTCGGCCCTCGATGTTGTGCCAACCTGTCATACCGATCTCAAGCCCATCTAACCTACTCTATTCCATGTACATCCATATGCTTGTCCAATGACGACTAAAATGTACCTAAAGTTGGCAAGTCTACTACCATTGCAGGCAAAGCGTTCCATTCCCTTACTACTCTCTGAGTAAAGAAACTACCTCTGACATCTGTCCTATATCTTTCACCCCTCAATTTAAAGCTATGCCCCCTTGTGCTCGCCGTCACCATCCTAGGAAAAAGGCTCTCCCTATCCACCCTATCTAACAAGCATCCCATTCGTGATAATGACAGGTTGTTACAGCACTAATCCTTGGATAAGCATATGGATAATGATGGGATAGTGTAGGGGGAGGGGCTTAGATTAGTTCACAGGTTGGTGCAACATCGAGGGCCGAAGGGCCTGTTCTGCGCTGTATTCTTCTATGTTCTATGTAATCCTAAACATTGTTGACATCTTTTTACAAATATTTAGAGGGCAAGAGATTTAGTATATTGACAGCTCTCTTGACATTTCCAAAGATCTTACTGATTCCAATAAGTTTATCCACATTTTACACACATTCTTGTTTCTTTTAAAAATTATAAAAGAAGGTTGACCTCATTCAAAGGGTGACCTTTGACCTCCATTCTTGAAGTGCCCCAGAAATATCCAAAAGGGTACCTTAACTTGATTACAACACTCAGTAATACCCCTAATATCAATTACTGAGGCCTGAAATTTTACATGGATTGTGAGACTCTCCAACTTCACAAAAGTAGTGCCACTGGTTTAAATCCAGGGAACACATCCCCAAAGAAAGCTCTCGCCAGAGACTGGGCCACATTTTTGGACAAGTGCATTTCATGGAGGCTGCTTCACATACACAATGGCAACTGCCTTGAGTTACACCAGATTTTAGCAAAGTGGGGACAGGAATTACAGCTTTGGTGCATTAGACCAGTTAAGAGAAGATATAAACCTGTCAGCTTTCCTACTTCTCTGATGTTGCCTGGCCTGTGTTCCTCCAGCTCCACACTGTGTTTTCTCTGAGTCCAGCATCTGCAGTTCTTCATATCTATGACCAGTTAATCTGTTGCATGGTGACATTGATTAAGGGATAAATGTTGACCAGGACGAACATCAGGAAGATCCCCCTTAGTTTTCTATGAAATAATGCAAGGGGATGTTGGTTCCAACTGAAAGGGAAGACAAGACCCCAGTTTAAAGTTCACACATTATTCTTTTGCAGACCTTTAGAGATCCTGTTTAAGGTACAGTTTTTAAAAAATTCTTTCATGCGATGTGGGTGTTACTCGGTGGTATTTATTGCCATGCATAGTTGAGAAGATAACAGTGAGCTGCCTTCTTTAACTGCTCTAGTTCATTTGGACTAGCTACACCCATAATGCCATTAGTGAAGCAGTTCCAGAATTCTGGCCAAATAATATTTAAGGATTGGCAATATATTTCCAAGTCAGGATGATCAGTGACATGGAGGGGAACTTACAGATGGTTGTGTATTGCCTACCTTTTCCCATCAAAATGATAATTGCATTGCTGTCGCTGTGCGCTGGTGGTTGAGGGTGTGAATGGTTTTGGATGTGGTGTGGATGTGTACAGTCAAGCAGGATTTTTTATTAATTCTTTCATGGAATAAAGGCATCATTGACTAGGGCCAGCATTTAATGTCCATCTCAAAAATAGAAACTACTGGAAAAGCTCAGCAACTGAGAGTTCCTCAGTTCTGAAAAAGGGTCACTCAACCGAAAACGTTAACTCTGATTTCTCTCCACAAATGCTGCGAGAAACGCTGAGCTTTTCCAGAGATTTCTATTTTTGTCTGTGATATAGAGCATGGTTTTTGTTTAATGCCAATTGCTGATTGACCAGAAGGCAGTTAAGAGTCAACCAAATTGCTAAGGGTCTGGAGTCACATGTAGGCCAGGCAAGGATTAGATTAGATTAGATTCCCTACAGTGTGGAAACAGGCCCTTCGGCCCAACAAGCCCACACCGCCCCTTGAAGCATCCCACCCAGACCCATCCCCCAATAACCCACACACTCTTGAACACTACGGGCAATTTAGCATGGTCAATCAACCTAACCTGCACATCTTTGGACTGTGGGAGGAAACCAGAGCACCCGGAGGAAATGCACGCAGACACGGGGAGGATGTGCAAACTCCACACAGACAGTCGCCCAAGGCAGGAATCGAATCTGGGTCCCTGGCGCTGTGAGGCTGCAGTGCTAACCACTGAGCCACCATGCTGCACGGATGTCAGTTTCCTTCCCTAAAGGTCATCAGTGAATCAGTTGTATTTTCAACAGTGTCTATATGGTTGACTTTAGGCTAGATTTACTTTCGTTGAATTAAATTTGACGACTTTCTATGGTGGGATTCGAACCCATGTTTGTTGAACACTCATTTGGAGCACTAGATTACTTGTCCATTTTGCCTCAACCTTCCTTCCTGTTGGCACCCCATTCCCCACTTCCATAACTGCTTTATAGGGAATAATCCATCAAGCTTCCGATTTGTGCCTTTTAGATGGGGAACTGACTTTGAAGAATTGGAGAGTGAGTTACTTGCTGTAGAATTCTGAGAGCTTTGTTTGCTCTTTTTGCCGTAGTATTTAAATGGGTAATCCTGTTCAATTGTGGTCAATGATAACCCCCAGGATATAGTTTGTGGGGAATTAAGTGTTGATAATACTTAAATGTCAAGGTGCAATAATTAGATTCTACCTAATTGGAGATGGTCAGTGCCTGGCACTTACATGGCCTAAATGCTACTTGCCACTTGTCAGCCCAAATCTGGATATTGTCCTGGTCTTGTTGCATTTGAGCATGGGCCACATTATTATATGGAGAGTTGCAAATAGCACTGAATGTTGTACAGTCATCAGCAAACATCCCAATTTCTGACCTCATGAAGGAGCATAGGTCATTTATAAAGCAGCTGAAGATATTTGAATGTAAAATACCACCATGAAGAACTCCTCCAGAGATATCCTAGGCTTCAGATGACTGACCTCCAACAACCAAAACCATCTTCTTTTGTGCAGGAATAGCTCAAATTAGACCTTTTGCTTCAAAGCACAAAGAGTATTGCTCTGAAACTGAGCAAGCTGTACCAAAAGTGGAACAATTTGTTCCTGATGCTAGATGCCAAAAGTAGACCTGTTACCTTCTCCAGGAGGGGATCGCTTTCCATGAAAGCTCATCGACATACGACCCGTTTCTGTCTCCATGAGTTTCTGGCACTTTCTGCTTTTGTTTCATATATGTAGCATTCAGTGGTTTGCTTTATGTAATATTCTTCACCCGGTTTACCTTCAAAGAAAAAGCCCCCCAGTACATTGAAAGAAGTAAAATAAAGGAAACTCTATTTACCATTTAACTCCAGAATTTAGTCAAAAGGGTCGAGACAATCATAACCCATAATTTGCTTTATGTAATATTCTTCACCCGGTTTACCTTCAAAGAAAAAGCCCCCCAGTACATTGAAAGAAGTAAAATAAAGGAAACTCTATTTACCATTTAACTCCAGAATTTAGTCAAAAGGGTCGAGACAATCATAACCCATAATTTTAACCAAAGTTACCAAGTAGGATAATAAAATGTGAGGCTGGATGAACACAGCAGGCCAAGCAGCATCTCAGGAGCACAAAAGCTGACGTTTCGGGCCTAGACCCTTCATCAGAGAGGGGGATGGGGAGAGGGAACTGGAATAAATAGGGAGAGAGGGGGAGGCGGACCGAAGATGGAGAGTAAAGAAGATAGGTGGAGAGAGTGTAGGTGGGGAGGTAGGGAGGGGATAGGTCAGTCCAGGGAAGACGGACAGGTCAAGGAGGTGGGATGAGGTTAGTAGGTAGCTGGGGGTGCGGCTTGGGGTGGGGGGAAGGGATGGGTGAGAGGAAGAACCGGTTAGGGAGGCAGAGACAGGTTGGACTGGTTTTGGGATGCAGTGGGTGGAGGGGAAGAGCTGGGCTGGTTGTGTGGTTCAGTGGGGGGAGGGGACGAACTGGGCTGGTTTAGGGATGCAGTAGGGGAAGGGGAGATTTTGAAACTGGTGAAGTCCACATTGATACCATTAGGCTGCAGGGTTCCCAGGCGGAATATGAGTTGCTGTTCCTGCAACCTTCGGGTGGCATCATTGTGGCAGTGCAGGAGGCCCATGATGGACATGTCATCAAGAGAATGGGAGGGGGAGTGGAAATGGTTTGCGACTGGGAGGTGCAGTTGTTTGTTGCGAACTGAGCGGAGGTGTTCTGCAAAGCGGTCCCCAAGCCTCTTACCAAGTAGGAAATTGGTTATTGATCATTCATTTTCCTTTCCATCCAATCTTGCTTTCCATTGCAAGCTGTCTCAGTTTTCACAGGTTTCTGTGTTCAAATCACTCCTAAGGAGTGTAATGTTGTCAGTGGCATACCATTGCTAACATTGGAACCGGAATAGTGCCCCACTTTCACTGCCTTCCCTGTTCCAATCCCCACTTGATTACCATTGAAATTTAAAGCTTGGGAGACATGCGATCGCATGATGGGCACCTACTTTGTGGTAAAACCTGCCAGCAATTCACACCAGTGCACTTTGTTGGCTAAAGAAGGAGGTGCCTCGTCAAAAAAGTGAGGCTCTGCAACAAGCCAAACTTTTCCTGCCCTACTTCATTGCCATTGTTTTTATGTCTTTATGCCTTCGTAGGATGTGGGCATTGCTGGCAAGGTCAGTATTTGTCACACATCCGTAACTGTGTTTGAACTGGCTGGTTTGCTAAGCTATTTGAGAGGGTAGTTAGGAGTTACCACCTTGCTGTGGGTCTGGAGCTACATATCATGTCCAGTGTTGTATTCATCGCTCTGTGGGATATGGCTGAACGTATAGACTCAGCTAGTCCTCTCTTCTGCTTGGTATAAAGAGTATTGGGCCAGGCTGCTCTTAGCTGGGTCATAGGTCAAATTATAGCCCCTAAGGGGGATCCAAACGTGGACAAATTTCTGCAAATTTTAGACCCCTAATTTTCTTACCTTCCTTGACAATGGTTCATCAAAAGTTAACATAGCAACCACTTTAAATTTCAATCTGCACAAGACAATCCGAGATACAATTTTAAACAGAACTCCAAGAAGGAGTCTGTGACACAGGACTGTCAACAAAGGAAAACAGCTGCTAACTAGCTCTGCTGAACCAGGCAACAACTTAACAGGCTGCAGTGCCATCAAATCAAAATAGTGGAAGTTTCACTCACTACCTGTGCAGTGAATCTGCAAGAAAAGCCTTAACATCGAACATTGGAAGCCATCATTGTTGCTGAACTTGCAAAACTTTAGATTTTCAACCCCCTTCACTTTGGAAAGAGAATCTTCAAACAAATAAAATTTCAGCAACAATAACAAACTGATCTAATTTTCATCTTTATTAATTTTGGTTTACCTGTATCTTCCTTAAACCTGTCCTTCTGTCTCAAAACTTTTCTTCGCAATTTTCAACAAAGGTTGTGCAAATGAAAACTAATGTTTGATCTTATTCAAAACTAAAGCTTTCCTGCTCGTTACATTTTTAAAACATGAACATTCATAAAAGTCAAAACAGAAAGAACTGCAGATGCTGTAAATCAGGAACAAAAACAGAAGGTGCTGGAAAAGCTCAGCTGGGTCTGGCAGTGTCTGTGAAAAAATAATCAGTGTTAATGTTTTCCTCACAAAACTCTAAAATGGAATTAAACGAGCCAATCAAATTTGAAGTTCATGGGCTACTCTGAAATCACGCATGATATGGTCATGACAAGTACCTACATTGCAGAATTATTCGATTAGATGTAAAGATGGTTAGTGGAACTACAAAATGTCAAATAAATGCAAATATTCTTTTTCTATGAGAGAAAGTTCCTTGACATCCAATCATCCAGCTTGAAGCCTTGAATTTTGAAGCCTGTGTTTTTGCTGTGCTTCTTTTACTTTTGTTCCATGTGTCCAACAAGCAAATTTCCCTTTTACAGCCCATTTTGTTGGCATGCCTTTTTCTACCTTTTGCTGCCTCAAATGTTGTCATTTTCAAACATAAAGTGCCTCATTAACTGCTTATCATGGTTGTAAATCTCTCGGCCTGCCACAACTAAACCTGAAATGTAGCATAATCGCTCTTCACTAATCAAATGCAGTTACTGCCTCACACCTCTCTAGCACATTAAAAACATTCATCAGTCTGAAAATATCCCTTAAAATTATCCCATTCTCACTACATATGAAAATGTATAGTTGAACCTCTTGGGATACTAGAAAAAAGGAGGGAAAAAACCTTGGGTATTTCAATTATTCTACTAGACTCTTGAAAACGTGGTTTTCAGATTAACTTACCATTTTGGAGTATCCCACACAAGGAGAATCTACCCTCCTGAAAAGAGGATTTTACCCCTGGCCCCAGGCAATGTGCAATTGATGACCTGATCCTTGTAAGAAACAGAATGAGTCCCAAAGGTCCAGGTGATTGGCACTATTATGGCATCAAGATCAGTGCTATCAGTGAACCTGTAAGGCCTCAAAATACCAACACTTGCAAGTAGAAAGGATTGTCTCTCCGTATGTGACAGAATGGATCCCACATTGAGTGGAATTCTAAAAGTTCTGTCATATGCGGAAGATATGTTTCCAGATGAAGTCCACTTTGATCAGCATGTACAGAGTCTGAGTCATAATCCTGAACATCCCTCTGTATTCAAACTTATTAAAGGAGTCTGGAAATCTGATCAGTGCCTGTTATTTTCGCCTTGCCACATTTGAATCTAATACTGCATGTTATAATTTGTACTCACTTTACAACTAGATCCTTATAATGCTTTCAGATCCTACCACAGTACACTATAATTCTCTGCAATTTAATATCATTCAGCATCTATAATGAGGTGATAAGAGCATGGGAGCAAAGCTGCCCAATCTCCCAGTTAGTAAATTCAGTGCCTGGTATTGAACACAGTAGAAAGGAAAAGGAATGTATTTTTTTAAATACAAAATGAATACAACAACCATAGAATGAGTAAAACCATTCACCCAATCTAGGTACACATATAATGTAAATGCATATTATTGTGAACTCTCTGGTCTGAAAATAAGGCAAATAAGGCAAACCAATTTGGAATGCATTTTTTTCTCAGAAAAGTATATTTGCTCATACACGGACGCAATTGAGCTTTCTTTATTGAAAACAGGCAATGCAAATTTTGCATAGCTCTCATTAGACATGAGAGATAGGTAGGCAGCAATACTGCAATGGCTCGTTGTTCTATAGAATGATTCTCACTTTGAGCTTGTGCATTGGAGCTGTGCAAGAGATTCTGGGTTTGGATCCCGGAAAAGTACTGACTGTTTGGGGTGGCACTGTGGCTCGGTGGTTAGTACAGCTGCTTCAGTGCCAGGGGCCTGGGTTCAATTCCAGCCTTGTTTCACTGTCTGTGTGTAGTATGTATGTTCTTTCTGTGTCTGTGTGAATTTCTGCTGGGTGCTCTTGTTTCCTCCCATAATCCAAAGAGGTAAACAGGTTAGATGCATTGGCAATGGTAAATACAAGGTGGGTCTGGATCTGGATAGGGTCCTTTTCAGAGGCTTGGTGCAGACTTGATGGACTGAATGGCCTCTATCCACACTGTAGGGATTCTAACCAATATCCATTGCCAACAAGACCAAGAAGAAGTTTTAAATTCTCAGACAAGTTGAGAGTGGAGAGTTTGGTAGAGCACAGGGAACGGGGAGTTCGGACTTATCCACATATTGTGAGGTTTTACACGTTTGTCAAAGACAGATTCCCTGTCTCAAACTGGAACCACCTGACTGGTAGGCTTAACTTCCACGTTATACAGAAGTTCACCTGCGCATCTGTCAATGTGGTCTACTGTATCTGCTGCTCCCGATGTGGCCTCTGCTACATCAGTGAGACCAAGCGTAGACTCGGAGACCACTTTTTCAAGCACCTGCACACTGTTCACAGCAAACGACAAGACCTTCCAATCGTGAACCATTTAACTCCCCCTCCCACTCCATGGGTGACATGTCCATTCTGGGCCTCCTCCGGTGTCACATTGATGCCACCCAGAAACTGGAGGAGCAAGGCCTTATATTCCACCTCAGGAGCCTACAGCCCAATGGCCTAAATGTAGATTTTACCAGTTTCAAAATCTCCCCAGCCCCGGCTTCATCCCATGACCAACACTCCCTCTCATCTCTGCCTCCTTAATCTGACACAACCTGTCCACCTTGTCTCCCACCTATCCGTTCCTCCCACCTCACTGACCAATTCCCACCACTCCCTATCTGCACTCACCTATCACCAGCCCACCTACCTTCCCCAGCCTCACCCCTCCTCTCTATATTTATTTCTCATCTCTCTTCTCCTCCCCATTTCTGAAGTAGATTTCCAACCCGAAACATCAACTTTCCTGCTCCTCTGTGGCTGCCTGGCCTGCTGTGTTCCTCCAGCTCCATGGTGTATTATCTCAGACTCCAGCATCTGCAGTTCTTACTATCTCTGAGGCTTAACGTCCAGTTGGTTAGGGAATAGATTGATGGAGATCTCAGGACAAGGCCCAGTCTAGGTATTCTAGTAATGAAGGACTTGTCTGGTTCCAGTTTAGAAGAATCTGACCCCAGATTTTAAGGGGTGGTCACTAGAAGGGGTTGCAAAAGTTTGGCAAGGGGAGGAGTTGAAGGTTTAGTGACAGAGAGGGTGCTGGAGTCCTTTGGGGATGTAGCAAATTGGTGTTGGTGGAGAAGGGACGCTCAGAGGTTTCAGAGAAAAATCCAAAGCTTTTGGGGGTTAAATGGAAGGGTTGTGGGACAGCTAGTCCAATCAATGGATAGAGGCACCCACTTCCTGATCCAACAGACCTTGTCTCAGTTAGAGGCTGAAATCCTGAGGCCCAGACAAATGTAAATGTTAAAGAATGAATACAAATGAGACATGTAGCCTCATTAAATATTTAACAATTCCAAGCTGCCTTCATGGGTTAGTCAATCACTTCCCCTCACTCCAGAGCCTTCATTAAAATCAGAACTGGATGAATTTCAGACAGGTTAGTGTTGACTTTATTCATAATTTTTTTTTATTCTTTCTCCGAATGTGTGTGTCACTGGCCTGCATTTATTGTCCAGCACAAGTGCTCCTAGGAATTAGCAATGAATGCTGGTCCAACCAACAACACCCACATCCCATGAATTAATTTTTTTTAAAACCCAATTTGATATAAATATAGTAACTGGGATGCAATGATACAGAAACAGTGTAACAGATCCAGAAATATGTTGAACAACAAAAATTGAGCACAGCTGTATAATTTGAACATATTGAAAATATCTGTCTAATCATTAAACATTTGTTCTATGAGTGCCCAAAAGTCTAGGTTCATGGTCTTAATTTAATCAAGAACTACATAGTTGTTAAAATATATCCAGTGCTATTGATAACATTTTATTATTTAGATCTTCCAATAGTTTTTGCCGATGATGTCATCTTTTCTTCAATGCGTTTTATTACGAATATGAATCCAACAGTTGTTTCTTATTTACTTTGCACCACTCTGCACGTTTTCTTCCTTTTGAAACATTTCACAACCGTCAGCAAATGTTCAGCAAGATACCTTCCTCCCTTAGTTTCCTTTGGAAACATAACAAGTGGAGACAGGCAGAATGTAGCAGTCAAAGTTGACATGTCCACTTTGCCACCATCGCTTCCAGTGACAGCATTTTCTTGTTCACTCACTTCCACTATCTTCAATCAAGTTTAACGTTAGAAAAAAATAAATGCAGCTGCAAAATCCTCAGATGTTTAAGATATTTTAGTTCAACGATTATCACCTGTTATGCTTCCCACAAACTCCAAATATGGCAGGGTCTACATTTTCTCCGCTGATTGCCAGAAAAACTAGCCAGCATTTAAAATGCATACTCACTTCAAAAGTAAGTACAGATAACATTATCTATTGAACAATGTGTCTCAGTGCACAGGCAAGGGAAATGGCTGCAGGCTATTTTTTTTAAGTCATTTCATCTACTGTACATGGGTTGAGCCACAAGGAGAATGCATAAGGTTAATATACCATGGTAGCAGTGATGTCACTGATATGTGTATTCTTCACACAGAAAATATTTAACCTTTGTCACACCACAGAGGGTTTTTATTATAAATATTAAAAATACATTAAATAACACGGCAAATTAACCAAAGTAGCATTGAAAGTTAAATCCCCTGTGGAGAGTCACAATATGTCCAGAGACTACAGAGTGATGTGGGAATAAAATGTTATGAAAAATGTTATGTGAGATGGTTGATGCAGCAATCATTCTCCATTTGTGAGCAGAGTTCACAAACTGCTATTACTTTATCCCATTGTTTACGCAGATGTAAAAACTTTAAGGATGTTATATGAGCCACAAGAGGAACCTCTGTAGTAACCTTTCTAAAGGATACAAAGCTCAACAAGGAGGATGGAGACCCTTGAGAACTGGAGATGCTGGAACTCAATCGGGTATTGTTGGTCTTGCTACTGGAAATAGGCCCTCTCTACTGGTCTGTGGGATTCATTTGTAATTCTTGGTAGATGGTAATGGCTTGGAGGAAAGAAGTGAATGTACTGTAGCCAAATTTGCAACAGCACAGAAATAGATGGAAAAGCAGGTTGCGAGAGGAATACAAACATTCGCAGAGAGTTAGTGACAGGCTAAGCTAGTGGACAAAAAGTTGGCAAATGGAATATAATATGGGAAAATATAAAGTTGTTCATTTTGGGAAGGGAGAACATAAGAATAGATTATTACTTAAATGGACATCACAAAAGGCCTGGATATTAATGGTAATGAAATGTTGTTGCAATTACATAAGGCGTTGGCAAGATCACACCTGGAGTATTGTAACCAGGTTTGGTCTCTTTACTTGAGGAATGATGTGGTGGGAATGGAGGCAGCTCAGGGGAGGTTCACCAGATTGATTCCAGGGATGAAAGGGCTGTCATTTGAAAAGCAGTTGATTAGTATTCCATGTCTGGAGTACTGTGAACAGTTTAAATCTCCTTATGGAAAGAAAAGATATTATTTCATTGGAGACCATTCAGAGGAGGTCCAGTAGGATGACCCCAGATATGAGGGGACTGTCTTATGAGTAAAAGTTAAACAGGTTGGACTCTACCCATTGGGCTTCAGAAGAATGAGAGGTGATCTCATTGAAACCTGTAGGATTCTCAGGAGGGTTAACAGGGTAAATGCAAAGAAGATGTTTCCCTTCATGGGCCAGTCTAAGACCGGAGGGCATAGTCTCAGAATAAATCAATTTAAGACTGAGGTGAGGAAAGGGTGTAAGTCCTTG
Source organism: Stegostoma tigrinum (assembly GCF_030684315.1). NCBI lineage: Eukaryota > Metazoa > Chordata > Chondrichthyes > Orectolobiformes > Stegostomatidae > Stegostoma > Stegostoma tigrinum. The sequence continues at coordinate 35,841,177 of NC_081357.1, forward strand.
GAATTCCTTACCACAAAGACCTGTTGGGGAAGAGTCCTTGTGTTTATTCAAGACTGAGATGGATTCTTGATCAATCAGGAAATTAAGATTCAAGGGAAAAGGGCAGGAAAGTGCACGTGTGGAGTGTCAGATCAGCCATGATCCTTTTGAACGGCAAAGCAGGTTCAAGGGGATGAGCAGCCTACTCAAGTTCCCATTCGTTAAGAACTTATTATGATCTAAAACAGGCATTGGAACATTTGTATACCCATTTTTACTCATTTGTAGGATGTATACATCATTGACAAGGCCAACATGAGTTACCCCATTGACAATTTCCCTTGTGAAGGTGGCAGTAAGCACCAAATATAAACCCTCTATCAGTGAAGGAAGGGATGCACAAAAAAGGAAAGTATAGGCCTTTCTTAGACTTTGTATCTGTCATTGGAAGCTGTGAGAATTGATCACTAACCCATGAATAGCTGGGCATTTTAAAAACTGAAGTTCATCAGAAAGAGTCAACATGGTTTTATGAGAGAGAAATCATACTTAACTAACTTACTATAATTCGCTGAAGCAGTGACATGTGCTGTGGCTAAAGCCGGGGCTTGTAAACACCCAAGAGGCATTTGGCAATGTGTTATATAAAAGGTTATTGTGCAAAGTAGGACCTCATGCTGTTGGGTCAAATGTCGGCATGGGTAGAAGATACGGGCCTGACAGAAATCAGACAGCATGCAAAAATGGGTCTTTTCTAATTGGCAGGATGTGACCAGTGGGGTCTCACAGGGGTCTAAGCTGGCTCCTTAGTTATTTTACAATTCAGATGAGGGGATTGAAGGCATGGTAGCAACATTTACAAATGCAATGTCAGAAAGTATGCTGAGAAGAAAATATAAGGAGGACTCAGGTTGCAAAATGGAGAAAAACCTGGCACATGGCACACAATATGGGAAAACATGAGTTGGTTCACTTTGGCAAGGAGAATGAAAAGGTAGAGTACTGCTCATTTGGAGAGTCATTGTTGAATTCTGAGGTGCAGACGTTGTTAGGTGTTCTGGTGCAAGTTATGGAGTGATTGTAAAATAAAGGTGGATGTACTGCCTATCAAGTGGGCTATTTTCTCCTGCATATGACCACAAGACCAGAAGCAGAACTTAAAAGCAAAACAGAAATGCTCTTCACCACTCAAACAGGACAGTGTGATGTGAGATTTCTTTGTGCCTTTTAATAATAGGGCAAAATCTATCATAAGTGCTTCTCTACATGCTCAGCAACAACAGACACAACTGGTAATGGTTTAACAACCTGACCCCAAGCAACATCTAGCTATAATTTTCAGGAATATGTTTCTTATATATAGGGATTTTATAAATCCGTTCTGACTTTATGCATGCAATGGCTTTAGCATCAGTTTCTGTGCTCTGAATTCTCTGACAATGTAAATATCAATGGATGAACACCATTTCTTAACTGGAGAAAACTTACAACTTAACCATAGCATACTTTGTGTATGTGAAGTTGTTATTTCATTTTGAGTTTTAGAAATTGCCATGTGTTGCAGAGAGTCCACAGTTAGCAAGACAACAATGCTTCAAATTCAAGGATAGATTTATTGCTTCATCAAGGTGGAGCTGTAGCCTGTCAGCAAAACTGTCAATGGATTGTTTAAGTCATCCAATTCCCACTGAGACCTGTTCTCTAAGTGTTTGAATCTAAAGATGCCGCTTATTCCTGCCCTTTATCCCTGCAAGCATTAAGGACCCATTACAGTCTCTTAGTCTACATTATGTTTATATTTGTTACAATAGATGCTAACAATGAGGAAGATCATTCTGTCACTGGGGACACAGTGAGAGACCCATAATAAAAGAGGGTAATAGCATGGTGGGTGGGTTAAAAACACCACAACCAGACCTCTCCCCACTGGGACTGAGAGGCAGCCAGTAGACCACCAAAAGATAGATGTCAAAAGATTACTAAATCACCGGAACATGAATCTCCTGAACTGTATGCAAATTAACTTAATTAACTATCTTACCTGACAAAGTGGTATCTTCTTTAAGGATCTGAATTGGAGCTGAAAGATTGAAATGGTAACATTATATTTTACTAGGCAGAAACTCCACTGCGGGTAACTGATGAGGTACTAAACAAAGGAGAAGTGAAATAATTTCCATGTTTTTAAAAAGCTAAGTGTACTGATCAATTGTTCATCTCTAAGCAGTCCTATACCCTCAGATGCAATATACTTCAGTTGCTCCTTTAGCAATTAAACTTGAATGGGATTAAATACTGGCGTCTCCAATACATGTGTAGAACTGTAATGAAGTGAGTAGATATTGAAAATTTAAAATTATTTTCGAGCCAGGATAATTGATTTATTTCACGTTGAGCATTGCTAATTTCTCTGATGACAAGAATATTGTTTAAATATTACACTAATCATGATTATAATATGTATTTCTATTCCATAAACTGCTCAGAATCACAAGATAACACAGTGTGGAGCTGGAGGAACACAGCAGGCCAGGCAGCATCAGAGGAGCAGGAAAGTTGACATTTTGGGTCTGATACTGCCTGGTCTGCTGTGTTCCTCCAGCTCCGCAATGCGTTATTTCTGATTCCAGCATCTGCAGTTCTTGTTACCTCAGGATGTCAAGATAGTATTAGACAAAAAGAGCAGCTTCTGAAACGTCAGCCTCACCTTCCTACAATAAATAAAATTGCATGCTGCATGTCTTCAACAACATTGGGATGTTATGTATGGTTATGGAATATTATCAGTTATTTTGGCTTTGACATGTTCACACTCATTACTAGTTATTGTCTAAATGCAGGATAATAAACCGAAAAAATAGCGCCAATAAGTGATATTTTGTTTTCCAGTAACTATGACAAATGCTCTCCCTGTGGGTGGAATATTGTATCCACCTTTTTGAGATTTTTTTGTGCAGGGAACGTCTAATTGGGCAGGAGGGTAATGGGCAGAGATCTCAGGAAGGCACTAGACAGCCACCTGCCTCTCTGCCAATTCACATCTGGATATGGGCAATTAATGCCTCATCCCACCACTGCTGGTATTAACCTGGAGGTGAACAGGGGATTTTCATGTGGGAAACACACACAGACTCATTCAATGCTGTGTGCAAATTACTTGGGGTGGGGTTGGGGGGCTGTGGATGGAGGTGGGTTGTGGCAGTGTTTGATGTAGAGTGTTCTTTGTGCAAAGGCATTTGGTAGCTGGTTGAGGGAAGGGGACTAGGCCAGCTGAGAAGAACACATTAGGAATATGAAGTGGAAGGAATACTCTCCACTCACCTGGATGTAGGAAGCTCCAAAGATACTGGGAATGCCTGAAGCCCCTAGAACAAAGCAGCCTATGGGCTGGCACTGCATCCTTCAACATTCACTCTCTTTGTCCCTTTGAAAACTAACCTTCCAGCTCAGCGAGCAAACTCACATCCAGAACCTCAACCTGAGCTACAAATCTTCTCAAAACTCGCTAAGACCAAAATACCATATTCACCAATATCTGTTAGGTATGCTTTTCTCCAGACTGTTGATCAACAAGAATGAGCATAGTCACCTTCTGGCATAACTAGAAGTGTCTATTTTAGGAAACCCGATTAGTTTATTACACTTCTATCACTATTTACATGCTACAGATATATGGTACACATAAGTATGGTCTAGGGTCTTAGGTCTAACTCCTTCAAGATCCTTAGTTGGTCCCCACATCAGTCCTTATGACATTATCCTAGTGGGCGATGCTAGTGGCACTCAATCAGTAACTACCTTTTCAGTCCCATGTATAACTCCACCAAGCCACAATAGCAGCAATGTGTACCATCTACAACTAAACTGCAGCAATTTACCAAGACTGCTTCAACAGTCCCTCCCAAACCTATCATCCTAACCGCCCAGAAGGAAGAGCTGCAGATGCATGGGGACATCATCAGGTGCAAGTTTCCCTCTTAAGCCAGACCCCATCCTTCACTGTCACAGGGTCAACATCCTGGGACTCTCTCCCTAAAAGCACTACGAGTGTCCCTGCACTTTATGGTTCAAAAAGACAGCTTTCTCACAGGCACTTATCGATGAGCGACCATTGCTGACTTAGCTAGTGAGAGGGGAGTCTGTGGTGTGATAGTGATGCCACTGAGCTCATAATCTATAACTCCAGGCTAATGTTCTGGGGGCATCGACTCAACTCACACTCGAGCAGATGGTAAAATATGAACTCAATTAAACAGAAATCTGGAATGAAAAACCAGCTCATCTTGTGGCAATTCATTGTCACGAAAACCCCATGTGATTCAGCTCAACAAGTTGGGGATTTTGAGCAAATGGGAATGGCAATGGCTGATTTCCAATTGCAAGGAACAGAACATTTGTTAAAAAGTTTCTGAAAGAATGGACAGAAAGGAACTGCCAACTGATGACTGTAGTCCAAAAACAATGTTTATGCTGATCTGATCAGGCCTGCATGTTTTCCATGGATGTACCTGATTGAATTGTTCCTTTACCATTGACTTTATAGCCTAATGAAATCCTTCTAATTCAAGAAGAAAGTCTATTGCCACATCAAATTGTCCTCAAACCTATCATTTTTAAACCAGCTGAAACAATTGGTTCAGTTCTTTCACAACTTCATGGCCATTGTTTGTGAGAGGGGTCAAAATATCTGATGTGAAGCCTGTTATTTAACGCTTGCACCTCACTTGTGCCAAATTCAATGGCTCAGCAAGATTGACAGGCCATATCATTTGCTGATATTTCTTATGTTCATACATTCTGTAAGATACTCTCAGCTAGAACATCTGCGTGGAAGAGTTTTAATGCATGACTTACATTGGTCGGAGTGAGTTAGTGGACTCACTGTTACAACTTATATCATAGCTGTGTTTGCAATTTAGTGGCTTAAGTTACTAACAGCAGTGACCTGAGTATCTTATTTTCACGGAAATTTATTCTGATTGCCTAGTTGCTGAGTTAAACTTTTGATTTCCTGATAATTCTGATTTTAAGTGAAACAACTTTAAGTTAAGCATGGGCTCCCACATAAATCAATGTTTAAACTGTGGTTACAATCCTTTCGGCATTTCTTGATTGGAAATGATAGTGTTTGGAACCAGATGGATCTCAATGCCTATGAGATCCTTGATTGGGGTTGTTAACCTGGGCCGATCAGGGAGCCCTGACTGGCAGATATAAACAGGCAATCCTGACTTCAGGGACTGACTCCAAGCTGGCTGGTCACAGTCAGTGTACCATGCACATGTAAATAGCGTCTTGGTGACAGGATACCGGGCCCTGTGCAGTTATTTCAGAAACAATAATGCATAGGGCGATATCGTGCAATATATGTGTGCAGTGCTATATTTTGCGAGCTGGAATAATTTGCAAAGTGAAAAGAATCACCAAATAGAAAAGAAATAAGAAAGGACTTATTGCTTTAGGTAGGTAGCAATTTCAGTGGGAGGTCTATATAATTTCCTTCCAACACAGTCAACACATTTTAAACTACTCACAGTCCCAGTTAGCACCAGCATTTACTCTAATTGGAAATTCTTTTACCTGCTTTTGCCTTCTCTCTCTCTCTCTCTCCCTCACTACTATCTCCATCTGTCCATCTTTACCCCCTTCTCTTCACCTCCTCTTCTCCCACACCCACAATCAGAAGGAATACATCCATTTCCTAACTGCTTTTAGTTCTGAGGACAGGCCACTAGGCTTAAAACATTAACTCTGATTTTCCCTGTATTGATGCTGCCAGACCTGCTGCGTTTCTCCAGCAATTTCTGTTTTGTGTTTCAGATTTCCAGCAGTTGTTTTTAACATTAAAATTATATTCAACTGAGTTTTTATTGATCAGGTGCCATCTAGTGGCAGAGGTTAGTCAGTGCAGACAGAGCAACCAGCTGTGTTCATCCAGCTTCACACTTTATCAGAGATCAGGGCTCGAACGCTTTTCAGAGTACGAACTTGGCTGAGCAGACATCAGAGATTTTAAGGATAAGAATATAGGCCAGAAAATGGAGCTCGGGGAGCCGCTATGTGGTGAGGGAGAAGTTCTGAGGACAGTAGCAGGAACCTGAGGGAGACCAGAGGAAATTTGGGACTGCATGGGGAAGTGAAAGCAGGTAGAAAAGCTTAACCATAGGCAAGCCAAACAACAGGAACTCTGTGATAAAGTTTATGGGGTGATGGTGACATCAAGATCATATCAGTGGATAAGTAATCCAGGAGTCCAAACGACTGCTACAGCAACACAATTTCAAATCCGTCCAGAGTAGACAACGAAATTTGAATCCAGCTATCTGGATTCAATCTGTAATTGTCAAGCTAGTCTTAGCAACGAAACCATCATTGATCGTTGTGAAAACCCATCTAGTTCATTAAAGTACTTCAGAGAAGAAAATCTGCCATCCTTACCCAGTTTGACCTATATGTGACCCCGGACCTACAGCAATGTGGCTGCCTCTTAATCAGCATCCTGAATAGGTTTAGTGAAATACTCACATTAGGGGTATTGGGAACGGCAACATTGGTGGGGACGCCCACTTTCTGTGAATGACTACCAAAATACTGAAACTTGCATGTTTACTGACACCATTTTAACAACAACTTTTAAGTGAATCAATGTTAACTGAGTTAACCTTTACAGGGACCTACTGCACAATTGTGTAACTCCGATACTTAACAATGGGATATCAATATTATTGGAGACAATATTAACCCAAAAAAATAGTGTAAACACTTCAAAACAACTGTTTGTATAATTTCTGTGAAGCGACATGTACATGGCTTGACACTGGATTCATCAGGATTAGAGGTGTGAAATCAAGTTAATCTCTGGAAAGAGTATTGGCCCCAGGTTTACAGCTCTGACTCTCCTTATAAAACCCACAGGAACAATCTATTATCACAATTCAACAGTGGAGTATCTCTAATATGAACGCCCACCATGCCGTCACTGATCGTACCACTGAGCACCCATCAATAACAAATGCAGCAAAATTGTCAGCTTAATGTGGCTTTAACTAATATAGGATAATAAAATGTGAGGCTGGATGAACACAGCAGGCCAAGCAGCATCTCAGGAGCACAAAAGCTGACGTTTCGGGCCCAGACCCTTCATCAGAGAGGGGGATGGGGAGAGGGAACTGGAATAAATAGGGAGAGAGGGGGAGGCGGACCGAAGATGGCGAGTAAAGAAGATAGGTGGAGAGAGTATAGGTGGGGAGGTAGGGAGGGGTTAGGTCAGTCCAGGGAAGACGGACAGGTCAAGGAGGTGGGATGAGGTTAGTAGATAGATGGGGGTGCGGCTTGGGGTGGGAGGAAGGGATGGGTGAGAGGAAGAACCAGTTAGGGAGGCAGAGACAGGTTGGACTGGTTTTGGGATGCAGTGGGTGGGGGGGAAGAGCTGGGCTGGTTGTATGGTGCAGTGGGGGGAGGGGACGAACTGGGCTGGTTTAGGGATGCAGTAGGGGAAGGGGAGATTTTGAAACTGGTGAAGTCCACATTGATACCATATGGCTGCAGGGTTCCCAGGCGGAATATGAGTTGCTGTCCCTGCAACCTTCGGGTGGCATCATTGTGGCAGTGCAGGAGGCCCATGATGGACATGTCATCAAGAGAATGGGAGGGGGAGTGGAAATGGTTTGCGATTGGGAGGTGCAGTTGTTTGTTGCGAACTGAGCGGAGGTTTTCTGCAAAGCGGTCCCCAAGCCTCCGCTTGGTTTCCCCAATGTAGAGGAAGCCGCACCGGGTACAGTGGATGCAGTATACCACATTGGCAGATGTGCAGGTGAACCTCTGCTTAATGTGGAATGTCATCTTGGGGCCTGGGATAGGGGTGAGGGAGGAGGTGTGGGGACAAGTGTAGCATTTCCTGCGGTTGCAGGGGAAGGTGCCGGGTGTGGTGGGGTTGGAGGGCAGTGTGGAGCGAACAAGGGAGTCACGGAGAGAGTGGTCTCTCCAGAAAGCAGACAGGGGAGGGGATGGAAAAATGTCTTGGGTGGTGGGGTCAGATTGTAAATGGCGGAAGTGTCGGAGGATGATGCGTTGTATCCGGAGGTTGGTAGGGTGGTGTGTGAGAACGAGGGGGATCCTCTTAGGGCGGTTGTGGCGGGGGCGGGGTGTGAGGGATGTGTTGCGGGAAATACGGGAGACGCGGTCAAGGGCGTTCTCGATCACTGTGGGGGGAAAGTTGCGGTCCTTAAAGAACTTGGACATCTGGGATGTGCTGGAGTGGAATGTCTTATCGTGGGAGCAGATGCGGCGGAGGCGGAGGAATTGGGAATAGGGGATGGAATTTTTGCAGGAGGGTGGGTGGGAGGAGGTGTATTCTAGGTAGCTGTGGGAGTCGGTGGGCTTGAAATGGACATCAGTTACAAGCTGGTTGCCTGAGATGGAGTCTGAGAGGTCCAGGAAGGTGAGGGATGTGCTGGAGATGCCCCAGGTGAACTGAAGGTTGGGGTGGAAGGTGTTGGTGAAGTGGATGAACTGTTCGAGCTCCTCTGGGGAGCAAGAGGCGGCGCCGATACAGTCATCAATGTACCGGAGGAAGAGGTGGGGTTTGGGGCCTGTGTAGGTGCGGAAGAGGGACTGTTCCACGTAACCTACAAAGAGGCAGGCATAGCTGGGGCCCATGCGGGTGCCCATGACCACCCCCTTAGTCTGTAGGAAGTGGGAGGAGTCAAAAGAGAAGTTGTTGAGTGTGAGGACGAGTTCAGCTGGGCGGATGAGAGTGTCGGTGGAGGGGGACTGGTCGGGCCTGCGGAACAGGAAGAAGCGGAGGGCCTTGAGGCCATCTCCATGCGGAATGCAGGTGTACAGGGACTGGACGTCCATGGTGAATATGAAGTGTTGGAGGCCAGGGAATTGGAAGTCCTGGAGGAGGTGGAGGGCGTGGGTGGTGTCACGGATGTAGGTGGGGAGTTCCTGGACCAAAGGGGAGAAAATGGAGTCCAGATAGGTGGAGATGAGTTCGGTGGGGCAGGAGCAGGCTGAGACGATGGGTCGACCAGGGCAGGCAGGTTTGTTTCTGCAACTCTCTTAACTAATACAGGCTTTGTTTCTGAGGAAGGGTCTAGGCCCGAAACGTCAGCTTTCCTGCTCCTATGATGCTGATGGGCCTGCTGTGTTCATCCAGCTCCACACTTTGTTATCTTTATTTCAGGAACTTTGTTCTAGTCCATTCTGCTTGGCAGTTTTAATTACCAGCAATAAGCACAACTTACTTCACTGAATACATTATGGACAGATTTAGAATCTGTTACTGTTGTCACTTTTATCCTGCTGCAACAATTATTCAAATCTCTTATTAATAATAAAGATACTGTAATTTCAACCTCGGATCTGAATGACCTTTCCTTATTCAGGACAAAAATTTTAAAAATTTGACAAAATAACATTTTGAGGCTGCTGTTCAATTTTCTTGCATTTTACTTATTTCTTAGTATTTATTTATTTGAGAAGGGCTAACTATATTTTTGCTCTCACAATTTCTATGAGCATGTACGAAAGAAGATACGTCATAGTGTTATTAGATCTTGTGGAACTGGGTCCTGAGTGTTTAAAATCCCAACGATGTCCTTATTATGAGTATTCTACATTGTCACATGTTCAACACAAGAGCTCTGTTGAAGTGAGTCTATAATGTCTGTGTGCATGTATGTGTGCACCTCACGTGATAGAGGGCATGTGACTGTGACAGACCAGGAAGAATATTTGTATACAACTGCATTTCAATCCAAGTAACCGCCTTTTCAAAACAAATTTAAAAACAAATTTACAGAGACTATTTGTAACCTTGATTTGCCCAAGTTACACATTATACAAATAGCCATTCTCATGTACTAGCAGCTGTTTGTTATCCAGCTAGTCCACTTCATTCCATTTATTTATGTGCAGATCACACATGAATTTAAAGGGTTGTATCTTGTGATGGTACTGATGTAACTTTTTCTCCAACATCTGCTGGCTGGAGCAATATTCTCGGTAGTTTGATTACAATATGTTCTCAGTTGAATCTGCTGGTAGCCTTAGACACCTATTTCCTTTAATTATATGAACTGCATCCAACACAGAAAGCTTCTCATCTCGTGCCATCACCGTCAAGATTCCTGTGTTCCTGCAGTTAGTCTCTGTGCCTTAAGCAATTTGTTTGTTTGTTTGTTTCTGCCAAACTCTACTGAAGCATTGCAGGTAATTAATCCAAGGTGCAGTCTATCATGGTCTAGGAAATGATGATCCTGACCAATGTTCTTGTCTTCCTCTCCGGAAAAATGTTGCTACTCTCTCAGCTCCTCATCATCAATGACTTCACCCTTTATCCTGTCCCGGTTCTCCAGAGTACAGTGTACAAAGATTATACAGGGCATTCTGCATTTTGTATTGCAATGAAATCTCAGAACTATACAAGCATGGGAATTCTTCATGAGGAGACATCATATGGGGAATGGGTCTGGGTGTCATGCTCTGAGGGTCAATGTGAACTTGTTGAGCTGAAGGGCCTGTTTTCACATTGTAGGGAGTCTATTAATATGACCCAGTGTCATCAAAGGGAGGATGTGTTTCTTTGTATCTAAGTCAGAGGGTTTGCATAAAGTAATCCTCAACTACAATTGGAAAGTGGATCCCTTAGTCCTACCGTTAATCCTTGAATTGGTTGCATGTGAATTTCTGGACGAAGTGTGGTTCATTCCCCAGACTGTAATGATAAGAATATCCTGACCCTAAATGGTCAGTATGCCAACTGAGTATTCCCAAATCCCCACATTGAGATTAGGCAATGCCTTTGAGTCAATCTGATGGCGCCCCTGACTGACAGTAGCCCCTAATTGCTGGACCAAGGAGCACTTCTTTTAGATTTTGACACATGGTCATTTGGTTGAAGAGCATTCGATGTTGAGGCACGGTATAATTTTGACATTAACATAGCACTACAAGCGAACACTAAGAACTCTGAGGTGCACCCTATTCCAAAACATGAAGTGCGTGCCCGTTCTGCATCCTATTCCAAAACATGAAGTGCTTGCCCGTTCTCATGTGTAAAGTGGCCAGGCAACTGCATTGCAATTTAAGGAGAGAGTGACCATCGACGTGCAGTATTGTCGTGGTGAACTTTATTATAAGTGAGCCTGTGATGTGCTGTGATGATGTGGTGAGGCTGATCTTTGCCAATGCTGGCCTCCATTGATGGAGAGTACAGGTGGTTTCTATCCAAGAAGTATTCCCTGAGATCATAGAATCATAGAATCCCTACAGCATGAAAGCAGGCCATTCAGCCCATCAAATCCACACTGACATCCCGAAGAGTGTCCCACCCAGACCTACGCCCCTTACCCTATCCCTGTAATAAACTTTCATGGCTAATCCACCTAAGCTACACACCTTTGGACTGGAAACTGGAGCACCTGGAGGAAACCCATGCAGACACAGGGAAAACATGTCAACTCCACACAGACAGTTGCCCAAGAATGGCACCGCAAGGCAGCACTGAACCACCGTGCTGCCCCTGAGATTTTGGGGAATGCTGGCCAAGATGGAGACCAGGAGAAGGCAGCAGTGAGCCGCAGGCAGCAGCTAACCCCTCTGACTTTTGTGTCAGGAATTAACACTAACTAATTTCTCTTTGGTCCTGGAAAAATAACTATCTGCATATTAATGAGGTAAGATTCAGTAACAGTGAGATATAAATACATGCAAATAGACACCTCACCACTCAATAGCAAGATCCTATTTATCCATCCAATCCTGTTAACCCTTGGTTCCTCTTTCACTCTCTCATTCTGATCTACACAGAGTCTATTAATGTTTGAAGAGAAATTAGGCAACCAAGTGAAAATATACCACAAGATGCCATTGTTTAAAACAAATGAATTCTCCTATACAAAAAACTCTCTTCTAAATAAATGCAACTAAATAAATTAGGTGCATGTCAACACTTTGCATCAAACAGCATATGAATTTGCAATCACATACATGTTAGGCCAAAATTCTCAACTAATCCTCCTATTGTTTCCTTACACCTTCCCTCAGAAAATCTTTGGCTACATATCAGGTTCTTGAAGCTAACCCACTTTGCTGGGATGAACTCCAAACTTTTCCGAAGCTTCTTTCTAAATTCCAGGACTTTCCAACTTAAGGGTGAACTTCACTAATACCTCACAGGAACTTTACAGGAAATTTGAAGTACATTGATTTCAAGTAACTATGAGGCACACGTCTTCGGTCTTCCTACTACAGTGAACTCAGATTAGTTGAATTACCACATTATCATCAAAGTTGAATTAGCACCTCTGTTACAAACACCACAGTCATCAATATCATTTGTTTATATAGGTATAAACATTCAATTTGTAAGGAATATTTTCCAACATCACTGAAATGTATTACACAAATGTATTCAAATTCAATAATATTTAATAATTTCCCACTAGGGAATATTTCCCAGTACAGAAAAGTTTGGATATTACTGAGCATGTTGTTACTGCAAGAAAACTTAGTGATTTTATAAAAGAAAAACCTTCCTACTTAAGCAAAGCCACAAATCCACTAATTCTAGATAAGTAAATGCTTCCATGAAAATAGGCAGAGGAATTTGATGTGAATGTGTTATGTGCTCATATGGCAACATTGCTTACAGCAATCTCTATCTATGTGTGTACATAAACCATATTCAACAGTTCTACGTCATTCTTAAAAGTGACTTATACCAAAGACATGTATAAAAGAACTAGTTCAACAGAAATAATGGGAACTGCAGATGCTGGAGAATTCCAAGATAATAAAATGTGAGGCTGGATGAACACAGCAGGCCAAGCAGCATCTCAGGAGCACAAAAGCTGACGTTTCGGGCCTAGACCCTTCATCAGAGAGTTCAACAGAAATGTGGGTGTACAGTCAATAATGTTGCTCATGTCAAATTCTTTCCAACAACACTTGTAAAACATTATTTTCATCGGATGTCAAAATATAATGTAGTTTTCTCACCAGGTAAGGCATTATATCCTAAATTCTGAATAAAATTACTATAAAAAGGGTTACTTTGTCTTCCTGAAAAGATCGCTGTACCAGAGATCTATGATTGGCAGTGAGTTTCCTCTGTCCCTTTCAGATGGAAATGTCAAATGTCATTGGTAGACTACGAGAAAGGAAAGTAGAGAAAGTAATAACTGCTTTAAGAATAGCAAATTGAAGAACCGAATCTGCAAGGTTTTATTTTTCAAAGTGGAATGTTCAAATATCATCATAGTTTTATGATTCTGCATGTCAGCATGTTGGCATGGAATCAGGATGACCAACTCTGAGAGAATATATGTTGTAAACGCCATTTTTTTTAAAAAGGGGGAGAGAGACAAAACAAAGAATTACAGACCAGTTAGACGAGCATGGGAAAATGCCAGGATCTATTATTAAAAAACTGCAATAATTGAACATATGGAAAGCATAAATGGGCTAGGATAAAGCCAAAACGGGTTTATGAAAGGTAAATATGCTTAACAAATCTACTGCAGGTTTCTGAAGATGCAATTAGTAAAATAGATAGGGGAGAAGCTGTGAATGTGGTGTAGCTAGATTTTCATAAGACTTTTCATACAGTCCCTCAAAAGAGGTCAGTGAGCAAAGTTGAAGCACATGGGATTGGGGTATATGTTAACATGGGAAAAGAGTTGGTTGACAGACAGGAAACAGAGAGTGGGAACAAATGTGTCTTTTTCTGAATGGCAAGCAGTGATACTCCAGTCTCATGAGGTTCAGTGTTTGAGCTCCAGCCGTTCACGATAAAATAAATGACTTGGAAGAAGAAACTAAATTCAACATTTCCAAGCTTGGTGCTGAGTCAGAACTGGGTGAGGTTGTGAGGTGGAAGTAAGAAGGTTTTGAGGTGATTTAGTACAGTGAGTGAGTGGGCAAATACTTGGCAGGTGAAGTGCAACTCGGTAAATGGGAAGATATACATAGAAAATCAGGAAGAAAGAGAACTATTTAAAAGGTGATATATTGGGATTTATTCAAAGGGTTTTCGATGTCCTTGTACATCAGTCAATAAAAGTGGATAAGTAGGTGCAGCAAGAAATTAGAAAGGCAAACAGTTTATTGATATTTGTTGCAAGAAGTTTTGAGCTCAGAAGTAGGGGTGTCATATTGCAGTTACACAGGACCTTAATGAGACCACACCAAGAGTATTGCATGCAGTTTTGGTCTCCCTATCTACAGTGTTTTAGCTTTTATTAATCGAGGGATCGAGTTCCGGAACCAAGAGGTTATGGTGAAAGCTGTACAAAACTCTGGTGCGGCCGCACTTGGAGTATTGTGTACAGTTCTGGTCACCGCATTATGAGAAGGATGTGGAAGCTTTGGAAAGGGTGCAGAGGAGATTTACTAGGATGTTGCCTGGTATGGAGGGAAGGTCTTACGAGGAAACACTGAGGGACTTGAGGCTGTTTTCATTAGAGAGAAGAAGGTTGAGAGGTGACTTAATTGAAACATATAAAATATTCAGAGGGTTAGATAGGGCGGATAGGGAGAGCCTTTTTCCTAGGATGGTGTCGGCGAGCACGAGGGGGCATAGCTTTAAATTGAGGGGTGAAAGATATAGGACAGATGTCAGAGGTAGTTTCTTTACTCAGAGAGTAGTAACGGAATGCCTGCAACGGTAGTAGATTCGCCAACTTTAGGTACATTTAAGTCGTCATTGGACAAGCATATGGACGTACATGGAATAGTGTAGGTTAGATGGGCTTGAGATCGGTATGACAGGTCGGCACAACATCGAGGGCCAAAGGGCCTGTAGTGTGCTGTAATGTTCTATGTTCTAAGAGATTGCCACAAAGGGAGTGCAGATGAGGTTCACTTGGTTAGTGCTGGGAATGGCAGGACTGTCCCATGAGGAAAGATCGGTTTGACTTTACTCATTAGAATTCAAAAGGATGAGATGGAATCTAATTGAAATGTGTAAAATTCTAACAGAGCTGGAATGGCGAGATACAGGAAGAACATTTGCCCTAACTGGGGAGTGTAGAATTAGGTGATAGAGTGTCAAGATATAGGGTAGATCATTTCAGACAGAGACAAAGAAAGGTTTCTTTATTCAAAGGGTAGTAAACCTATGGAATTCTTTAGTTTCATTTAGTTCCACACACTCACCATTTCCTTGCATCTCAATTATTTCAAGGAGTCGTCTTTTGTCATCCTCTGTGAAGACAGACACAAAGTACTCATTTAGCTTCTCTGCCATTTCTTCATTTTCCCTTATAAATTATCCTGTCTCTGGAGCACTTTTGCTTTTCCCAATCTTTTCCTCTTTACATACTTATAGAAACTTTTATAACCCATTTTATGTTACTTACTATTTTGCATTTATATTCTGTTCTCTCTTCTTTTATCAACTGCTTTCTAAGGCATGTTGGTAGAAAAAGAAAGTGGTGTTGGGCGTTTTGAAAAGCATTACAGTAGATAAGTCCCCATGACCTGAGAGGGTCTATCCCAGAATACTGAGGGAGGTGAGGAAGGAAATTACTGAGTCCTTATATTGTCTTCAGTCATTGGCGAGTTCCCAGAGGACTGGAGAATAACCAATGTTGCTTCTTTGTTTAAGAAATGCAACATGGATAATCTGGGAAATTACAGACTAGTCAGCTTTACGACAGTGGTAGGGAAATGGTTAGAGAAGATTCTTAAGAACGGGCTTTAGTCACATTGGAAAAATGCGGATTTATTAATGATAGACAACACAGCATTATGAAAGGGTGATCTTGGCTTATAAACTTGATTGAACTTTTGAGGAAATGGCAAAGATGATTGATGAGGCAAGGCAATGAACATTGTCTACATGGATTCTCCTACAACCTCTTCCGTCAGGCAGAAGATACATCAGCAATTTCAAAAACAACTTCTTTGTTCCTGTTGTTGGGTTGATGAATGGAGTCTGTAACTTCAAATAATGTTGATCTTGTTAATGTTGATCTTGCCCAATGCTCATCCTGCATGCCTCACTCTGTCCAAGTTTTTTTCACTTTATGATCTGTATATCCTTGCTTACAATGATTTGCCTGTCTTGTTCACAATCAAAGCTTTTCACTGTACTTTCACACAAGTGAAAATAAATCAAATCAAGCAAAAAAATCAATCAACTTTGTAGAGGTGAAAGGTTTCTAGTTTAGAAAGGTGTCATGTGTTGGTCCAGAATTGGTGGGCAGCAGGGCCTGTTCTTATGATCTGTGGTTTTGTTCTCTTATTCTTTATTCTACTTGGGCATCTGCTGAATTTTAAAATTCTCCTAATCCTCATGCTTACACTTTTATTTTGGCAATGCTGTAAGCTTTCTCTTCAAACACATACGCCAACTCCAATTAGACCTCACCATCTCTTCAACATCTTCCACTCCCCACCCCTCTCTGCCTTCCACAAGCACCATATCCTTCATCACTCCTTAGCTCAGCCCACACCCTCCACCAACCACTCTAACCCACCCAGTACCTTCCCCTGTAACCATAAAAGATGTTCACATTTGCCCACACACCATCTCCCTCACATCCATCCAGGGCCTGAAACAGCCCTTCCAAGTGAGACAGAGTGTCTGACTATTGCATCCAGTGCTCCTGATGTGGCCTCCTCTACATTGGTGAGGCCATATGTAGACAAGGTGACTATTTCAGCAAGTATCTCCGCCTGGCCTATAACGGCCAGCTTAACCTCCCAGTCACCGCCCATTTCAACTCCCCGCCCCCTCACCCCCTCACCCCCTCACCCCCTCCGACCTTGGCCGCCTCCAGTGTCACAGCAACTCGGGATGCAAATTTGAAGGACACTACCTTATCTTCCACCTTGGCATCCTACAGGCCTGAGGACTCGACATTTAGTTCTCTAGTTTCTAATAACCTTCCCATCCATCTCCTGGCTTCCCTTCCAGCTCCACCTCCTCCCTTCCATTCCACCTTCTGACCCCTTCCTTCCAGCCACCAACTGGATTCATCCCTTCCATCGACCGATCAGGTCATACCTACCACCAGTGTGCACCTACCATCACTATTCAGCCTCCACCCCTCCCCCCTCTTTTTCTGCAACTCCCCCTACCACCACATCCACTTCTGAAGAAGGGTAATACCTGATACAGTGACTGTTCCTTTCCTCCAGATGCTGCCTGGCCTGCTGTGTTCTTCTAGCCTCCTGTTTGTCAATCTTGGATTCCAGTATCTGCAGTCTTTTTTGTCACTAATGAAGATTTCTCCTTTGACCTATTACTTCGCTTGTTAGCCATGGTCTTTTCAAAGTTCCTATTGGATATTTTGTTGAAAATCTAACATTAATTATCTGGATACTAATCATTGTCTAACTACCGTTAAACTTTTTAATGCATATTTCCAATCCATCCAAGCTAAAATCCTCCTCATTACTTCATCATTGTCCTTCTTTAGATATAAGACCTACATTTCATATTGATCGATGTCCTTTTTAAACTTAAATGGAAAATTCAATCATACTTTGTTCACCAAATAAGGTAATAGACTAACAATAACAGAAAGTAATAAATATACAAATGATCAACTTTAAGGTCAATCATCTTCAAATGAACAACCTGCCTAATGTCAGAGATAATGGGAACTGCAGATGCTGGAGATTCCAAGATAATAAAATGTGAGGCTGGATGAACACAGCAGGCCAAGCAGCATCTCAGGAGCACAAAAGCTGACGTTTCGGGCCTAGACCCTTCATCAGAGAGGGGGATGGGGGGAGGGAACTGGAATAAATAGGGAGAGAGGGGGAGGCGGATCGAAGATGGAGAGTAAAGAAGATAGGTGGAGAGGGTGTAGGTGGGGAGGTAGGGAGGGGATAGGTCAGTCCAGGGAAGACGGACAGGTCAAGGAGGTGGGATGAGGTTAGTAGGTAGCTGGGGGTGCGGCTTGGGGTGGGAGGAAGGGATGGGTGAGAGGAAGAACCGGTTAGGGAGGCAGAGACAGGTTGGACTGGTTTTGGGATGCAGTGGGTGGGGGGGAAGAGCTGGGCTGGTTGTGTGGTGCAGTGGGGGGAGGGGATGCACTGGGCTGGTTTAGGGATGCAGTAGGGGAAGGGGAGATTTTGAAACTGGTGAAGTCCACATTGATACCATATGGCTGCAGGGTTCCCAGGCGGAATATGAGTTGCTGTTCCTGCAACCTTCGGGTGGCATCATTGTGGCAGTGCAGGAGGCCCATGATGGACATGTCATCAAGAGAATGGGAGGGGGAGTGGAAATGGTTTGCGACTGGGAGGTGCAGTTGTTTGTTGCGAACTGAGCGGAGGTGTTCTGCAAAGCGGTCCCCAAGCCTCCGCTTGGTTTCCCCAATGTAGAGGAAGCCGCACCGGGTACAGTGGATGCAGTATACCACATTGGCAGATGTGCAGGTGAACCTCTGCTTAATGTGGAATGTCATCTTGGGGCCTACAGACTAAGGGGGTGGCCATGGGCACCCGCATGGGCCCCAGCTATGCCTGCCTCTTTGTAGGTTACGTGGAACAGTCCCTCTTCCGCACCTACACAGGCCCCAAACCCCACCTCTTCCTCCGGTACATTGATGATTGTATCGGCGCTGCCTCTTGCTCCCCAGAGGAGCTCGAACAGTTCATCCACTTCACCAACACCTTCCACCCCAACGTTCAGTTCACCTGGGCCATCTCCAGCACATCCCTCACCTTCCTGGACCTCTCAGTCTCCATCTCAGGCAACCAGCTTGTAACTGATGTCCATTTCAAGCCCACCGACTCCCACAGCTACCTAGAATACACCTCCTCCCACCCACCCTCCTGCAAAAATTCCATCCCCTATTCCCAATTCCTCCGCCTCCGCCGCATCTGCTCCCACGATAAGACATTCCACTCCCGCACATCCCAGATGTCCAAGTTCTTTAAGGACCGCAACTTTCCCCCCACGGTGATTGAGAACGCCCTTGACCGCGTCTCCCGCATTTCCCGCGACACATCCCTCACACCCCGTCCCCGCCACAACCGCCCCAAGAGGATCCCCCTCGTTCTCACACACCACCCTACCAACCTCCAGATACAACGCATTATCCTCCGACACTTCCGCCATTTACAATCCGACCCCACCACCCAAGACATTTTTCCATCCCCTCCCCTGTCTGCTTTCCGGCGAGACCACTCTCTCCGTGACTCCCTTGTTCGCTCTACACTGCCCTCCAACCCCACCACACCCGGCACCTTCCCCTGCAACCGCAGGAAATGCTACACTTGTCCCCACACCTCCTCCCTCACCCCCATCCCAGGCCCCAAGATGACATTCCACATTAAGCAGAGGTTCACCTGCACATCTGCCAATGTGGTATACTGCATCCACTGTACCCGGTGCGGCTTCCTCTACATTGGGGAAACCAAGCGGAGGCTTGGGGACCGCTTTGCAGAACACCTCCGCTCAGTTCGCAACAAACAACTGCACCTCCCAGTCGCAAACCATTTCCACTCCCCCTCCCATTCTCTTGATGACATGTCCATCATGGGCCTCCTGCACTGCCACAATGATGCCACCCGAAGGTTGCAGGAACAGCAACTCATATTCCGCCTGGGAACCCTGCAGCCATATGGTATCAATATGGACTTCACCAGTTTCAAAATCTCCCCTTCCCCAACTGCATCCCTAAACCAGCCCAGTGCATCCCCTCCCCCCACTGCACCACACAACCAGCCCAGCTCTTCCCCCCCACCCACTGCATCCCAAAACCAGTCCAACCTGTCTCTGCCTCCCTAACCGGTTCTTCCTCTCACCCATCCCTTCCTCCCACCCCAAGCCGCACCCCCAGCTACCTACTAACCTCATCCCACCTCCTTGACCTGTCCGTCTTCCCTGGACTGACCTATCCCCTCCCTACCTCCCCACCTACACCCTCTCCACCTATCTTCTTTACTCTCCATCTTCGGTCCGCCTCCCCCTCTCTCCCTATTTATTCCAGTTCCCTCCCCCCATCCCCCTCTCTGATGAAGGGTCTAGGCCCGAAACGTCAGCTTTTGTGCTCCTGAGATGCTGCTTGGCCTGCTGTGTTCATCCAGCCTCACATTTTATTAACCTGCCTAATGTATCAGAATTAGAATTACAATTAGAATTAAGTTTATTGTCACATATACACAGAAGAATGGTGAAAAGTTTACAAGGAAGCATCAAACTGTTTGACTTAGTGTACTGGAGGCATGTATCTTACCTATCTCTAATGTGCCAAAGAGTTAAAGTAATTTATATATAGTGATTATCATGCAATAAACTACATCCTGTTGCGAAGGTCAAGAGCATTTTCTACTGAAGCTTATTTGGGGCCCAGTCTCCACCACAACAGAATAAGAAAGGTGATGCATCCACAAGCCACCAGTAGTACTATATCATATTGATAACAGGCTCTAACCTAGTGAACCCTACGCCTTCTCTAGCACCTCTACATCATTTTTATAATATCATAAGAATAAACGAATAATGCAGCAAAGAAGGGACGGCATTTGCCCTATCATGTATATACCATCTTATTGGTAGAGATATCCAATTAATTCCAATTCTCTGCTCTTTCCTCATGAACACTGTAATTCTGTATGCTCTGACCAACCCTCAACTAAGGAACAGACTAATAACACATTTATTCCAAAGAAGGGACCATTTTTAGTTCAAAATGGCTATCACATTTACCTAATTTAGAACAATTCCTAAAGAAGAATTTCTTAAATATTCAGTGCTTTAAAGCATCCTGAGGTTAAATACAATGCGTGTATAGCTTCTTTCTCTTTTTATTTATCATGTATTCTGCCATGTTACGGACTTCACCGATCAGCCAGCAGTTTAGTGTAATTTATATTTCCATTCATGAGGCTAACCAAAGCTCGCTTGCAATTTCATCGCTCATGATGTATTGGCTCTGTCTCACTTGTAGAAATGTAAATCATATTACATGGCTGGCCTCAAGATATCCCTTATGTTTACTTTGAGATTTCCTACACATGAAAAGTGTTATAAAATGGCAAGTTGCTTTTGAAATGCATGGGCACTGGAGTGACTGCCTGCAACACTTCCAACCTCGCTGCTTTAAGTAATTCTCTGATTTCAACAAACGCCATGGTTTTTCTGTACAAAAATAAGTTTGAGTGTAAAGTCTGGCCAGTAATTTAATCTAATGCTGTAGCTTTAATTCCACAAATGAACATTGCCAACAGAAATATAGTGAACATTGCAAGCTCCAGAATCCGTTGTAAATTACAGCAATCTCTATTGTGAACCATAGACACAAGCTGTAA
This sequence comes from Stegostoma tigrinum, assembly GCF_030684315.1. NCBI lineage: Eukaryota > Metazoa > Chordata > Chondrichthyes > Orectolobiformes > Stegostomatidae > Stegostoma > Stegostoma tigrinum. The sequence goes on from NC_081357.1 coordinate 35,862,435, forward strand.
CCTGTGCCTGTTTGTGTTCTTTGATTACAAATAATTAGGGTTACCTTGACTTTTAACATCACCTAAAATGATATTGTTTTCCTATTCTTTACCATTACTTAGGAGTATACTCAATATAGTCCCAATTTCTAACATAATTAAAGGTTGCCTTTATTACCATTAACATTTACAATGCAGAAGGAGACCATTCAGTCCATAATATCCACACCGGTCAATTAAGATTTTGTTCCAGTATTCACTCATTGCAGATGGGTGTCACTAGCTAGGCCAGCATTATTGACCATCCCTAGCTGCCCTTGAGAAGTTGATGCTCAATGCCATTTGCATCAGTTCTATGACCCCTTGAAATTCTGTGCCTGATGCCACCTCTGTCATTGACACCTGAAGATGGAGCAAGACTCAAATAAAAGCCTGCTGGACTATAGGAGCTGCTTGGCCTGCTGTGTTCATCCAGCCTCACATTTTATTATCTTGGAATCTCCAGCATCTGCAGTTCCCATTATCTCTGCTGGACTATAACTTGGTGTTGTGTGATTTTGACCTTGCCACCATTATTGAGTCCTTGATCAATATTGTAATTCCTTCCTCCTTTTCTATCCTCCTCTCCATCTCATGTAAATACTCTGTGACTAAGAAGGTTGAGCTGACAATCCTATGCATTTTTCAGCCAAATTCACACCGATAGCTATGATGTTATATTCCCATGAATCTATGTGGTGGACAGTGTCTATATGGACTCTTTATCTCTGTGCCATCAGCTTGTCTATTTTATTCCTTAGGTTCCTTCATTAAAATATAATCTACTTAGACCTACTAAACTCAATCCATTCTTAATAAAAACTGAAAGAACTATGGATGCTGAAAATCTTCTTTCTTATACAGCTTAATCTTATCAATTATGTTGAGATAAATGATCAGTCAAGATTGAGAATGGTGAAACAACTTTGAGGTGTTGAATTATTTATTCTTTCTCCGAAGTTCTTAGTGTCCTAGCTAAGCCATACTAGTGATTGGCCTCAGTAGCAAAAGTAGGCAAAATCTGCAGGGAACAGTCAGGAAGTTGAATGCTGGAACAAAATGCTGTTGAGCTTCATGAGTGTTGTTGCAGCCATTACCATCTAGAGAACGGAAGGGCACTCCATCACATTATTGACTTGTGCCTCATTGATGGTAGAACACAAGAACCTGTCATTTTTAAGACCATAAGACGTAGGAGCATAAGTAGGCCATTCAGCCCATGAATTCACTCTGCCATTCAATGAGAAAATGGCTGATTTGATGATCCTTAAATCCACATTCCTGCTTTATCCCCAGAACCCTTGATTGTATTACTAAATTAGATACCTGTCTCTCTCAGCCTTGAATATAGTTAATGCTCCAGGCTTTACCTCTGCAGAAAAGAATTCTAGATTCATCAACCTCTGATAGGAGAATTATGCCATCATTATCACTGATAACAAAGTGTGGGGCTGTATGAACACAGCAGGCCAAGCAGCATCTTAGGAGCAGAAAAGCTGACCTTTTGGGCCTAGACCCTTCATCAGAAAAGGGGGATGGGGAGAGGATTCTGAAATAAATAGGGAGAGAGGGGGAGGCCGGCTGAAGATGGATAGAGGAGAAGATAGGTGGAGAGGAGAGTATGGGTGGGGAGGTAGGGAGGGGATAGGTCAGTTCGGGGAGGACAGACAGGTCAAGGAGGCACGATGAGGTTAGTAGGTAGGAAATGGAGGGGCGGCTTGAGGTGGGAGGAAGGGATAGGTGAGAGGAAGAACAGGTTAGGGAGGCGGGGACGAGCTGGGCTGGTTTTGGGATGCAGTGGGGGGAGGGGAGATTTTGAAGCTGGTGAAATCCACATTAATACCATTGGGCTGCAGTGTTCCAAAGCGGAATATGAGTTGCTGTTCCTGTAACCTACGGGTGGCATCATTATGGCACTGCAGGAGGCCCAGGATGGACCTGTTGTTAAGGAATGGGAGGTAGAGTTGAAATGGTTTGCGACTGGGAGGTGCAGTTGTTTGTTGCGAACCAAGCGGAGGTGTTCTGCAAAGCGGTCCCCAAGCCTCCGCTTGGTTATCCCAATGTAGAGGAAGCCACACCGTGTACAGAGGATGCAGTATACCACATTGACGGATGTGCAGGTGAACATCTGCTTGATGTGGAAAGTCATCTTGGGGCCTGGGATGGGGGTGAGGGAGGAGGTGTGGGGGCAGGTGTAGCACTTCCTGCGGTTGCAGGGGAAAGTGCCGGGTGTGGTAGAGTGGAGGGGAGTGTGGAGTAGACAAGGGAGTCGCGGAGAGAGTGCTCCCTCCAGAAGGCAGACAAGGGTGGGGATGGAAAAATGTCTTTGGTGGTGGGGCCGGATTGTAGATGGCGGAAGTGTCGGAGGATGATGTCTTAAGTAGTCATCTCCTTAGTCTGAGATTATGCTCTTTGGTCTTAGATTCTCCCACAAGAAGAAACATCCTCTCCACATATATTCTGTCAATATATTGTCCATTTCTCAATCTCAGGGTGTCAAAGAGTTTTACAGCTAATTAAGACATTGTTGAAATGGAGGGGTAACAGCCATTTCTTGCTATCATTTAAAGCAAATCAAATTGCTTGAAGATTGTCATTTATAATGCTGGAAACCTCAGTAAAGCTCCAAAAGGGATTATTCATTCAGCGCTTCCGACTGAAAATGGATGCAAATGCTTCAGCTTGTCTTTGGTTGGGTGAAGGACGATCATAGACAGAGAAGGGGTGGCAATGTCCAATATGGCCATCAATGAGGTCCAATGTGTGTTCACAAATTCAATTGACAGAAACCTGGGATGGAAGGTGGTGCTATCATAATAGGAAATGTTGGACAGGCTGCAATGTATTTGTGATTAGAAGAATAATAATGTCTCTTATTGAGACATATGAGAGCCTGAGAAGACTTAATGACGAGGTAAATGCTGAAAAGGACAGTGCCAGGAGCCCAGTTTAAAAGTAGGGAGTCTCCCATCTTAGTGGTGATGAGGATGTCTGCTTCTCTCAGAGGGTCCTAAGTCTTTGGAACTCTTTTTCCCAATGAGTTATTGAATATTTTTAAGGTAGAGGTGGATAGGTTCATGACAAACAAGAGAGTAAAAACATAATTAGAGGTCGACAGGAATGTAGAAGTCAGGCTACAGAGTCGACTATCCTACTCCTGCTCCTAATTTGTATATTTGTATGTGTAAATATACCGAGAGTACAAAGGAAGCAGCTAAATCTGGTCTGCCATGGAAGTGGTATCAGAGATAATGGGAACTGCAGATGCTGGAGATTCCAAGATAATAAAATGTGAGGCTGGATGAACACAGCAGGCCAAGCAGCATCTCAGGAGCACAAAAGCTGACGTTTCGGGCCTAGACCCTTCATCAGAGAGCCCTCTCTGATGAAGGGTCTAGGCCCGAAACGTCAGCTTTTGTGCTCCTGAGATGCTGCTTGGCCTGCTGTGTTCATCCAGCCTCACGTTTTATTATCCTGCCATGGAAGTGGGTAGCCTTCTGCTCTTCCACACCTGCAATACAGTACCATAGGGGCAGTTACATCTTCATTGAAGTTATCCTAAACTCTGTTACACTGCTGGATTTCCTAAGCTTAGGAAACATGACCCACCAGGGCTAAACCCGGAAAATATGCTAAAAGTGGGGAGCACTGAACCAGGAAAATATGCTCAAAGCGAGGAGCACTTAAAAAGGAAAATACGCTAAAAGTGAGGGACTCAGTCTCACTATAATATTTAAGCGAACAACCAATCTCCTGGGCCAAAGTGTACCCTTTGCAGTCACATCCACATCTCAATTTGTTATTCATTTAAAAAGTTACACTTACTGTGTTTCCCCCACTTCCTACATGTCAGTTTGGGCAAGAAGAATATAAATTGATTCTGATTTTTGGGGGAAGAAGCTGACAGATCAGAGAACAGAAATAAACATTGCACATGGAAACAGAACGCAGCAGCCAACTTGTCTTCCAGAGAGAACATTAAATAAATCAACACACGGAACTTGTGACCTCAATCACGGCCCTCAGCTTTCCTGGCGAGGGGAGGGGAGGCCCAAGCCTTGCCAATTGCAGCACTTGTGAACACCGACTGAATGCAATTCCCCTGCACCAAGGTCTAGGTCAAGGACTGGGAGCCATCAGCCTGACATTTCCCAACAGTGTGACCCTTAAATCCTTTTCTTTTCCTATCTGGCCCCGGAACGGCATTGAAACTGACATTTCCTCTCCCTGGGGGTGGAGGTTGGTGGGATAGGAAGGTACTATAATAAAAACACAGAGAAAGAGAAAGAAAGTCAATAAACGGCTGGTATGGGCACCACTTCCTATCAGCTTGAAGGTTCTTTTGAGAGCCATGTCCAGTGTGCTTGGTGAGCTTGTTTGAATTGGAAAAAAAGCTCTCAAAAACATTACACATGTACAAGTCTCCCTTTTAACTACTTACCTGAAAATTTGATCTCAAAAATTTGACTTACAGATTTGGTATATATATATTTCTCCCTTTACCTGTGCATTCTTTTCTTCTTAGCCATGCAACATTCTGAAAGGACTTGATAGGGCCAGTATAGAAAGTTTGCTCTGCCTATGGGAGGGTCTAGAACCAGAGGGCTCACTCTCACACATTTAAGTCACAGATGAGGAGAAATTTCTTCTTAGAGAGAGCTGTTGAGGATGGGTCATTGAGGATCATCAAGGCTGAGACAAACAGATGTTTAGTCAGTCAGGAATCAAGGGTTATGAGGAAAGACAGGAAAGTGGAGTTGAAGATATGAGATCAGCCATGATCTCTGTGAATGCTGGAGCATCTAACTGGGCTGAAGGACCTGCTTCTGTTCCAATATCTTATGGTCTTAACCCATTCAGTTTCTTACTTGAAAAGATATTTGTGCCAATTCTATCTTCACTGCCAAAGTGTATGACCTCATATTTATCTGCATAGGAAATGAATTTGACGCTCAACTTGTGAAATCATCAATTAACAATAATTAGTCTGAGCTAAAAAAGATATATATCATTATAAAAGGCACTGATCTCAGATTTGTGTATCCTGGTTGATTAACATCTTTCTGGACATGAAACAGTAGGATGAAAAATCCCTTTCAGCTTGAAAGAAAGACAATGGAAAGAGACTCTATTTTTCCTAGAACTGTGTTTCTATGTTGCTTTTAAACAGTTTGAAATGCTAATCCATATGACCTGATTAAAATGGCAGGAAGTAAGAAGGCCTTCCATCATTGGAAGTTGTACCTCCCACTCGGCATCCCTCTCCAGAAAGATAGCAACCCAATTCCTTCTCACCTGCCAACAAATATGAAACATGCCCCTCCAACTATTTTTCTGATTCTGAACAACCTCTGCCCAAAGCCCCTGGACTTGCTTTCCTCCCAAATTCATACGGGCTTCTTGCTGGAGTAGCCTGCCCTGTATGCCTTAATGGATATGTACCCAATCAGAATGTGGGACTTCCTCCCAGATTGGGGTAATAGCCCCATGCTGGGAGTTTGTTTAGTAAAACCACAGTGCTTTAGGGCTGGGGGCAGACATCTAAACAGCAGCGAGCGGTTTCCTTATCTTCCAAGACAGTAAGCCATCCAGGCCGCAAGAGTTGTCCATTTAAGGAGAAATAAATCGATAACCCTCTCAACCTCAGGCTCAGTGCCCAGTTTTAAAGCAAGTTGGATCAGCAGATATTCACTGTAATTACAGGAAAATCTTCAAATATCACCACTGCTGAAGAAACAAGACAACAACAAAAGTGCCAGAATAATAAAGCGTGAAGCTAGATGAACACAGCAGGCCAAGCAGCATCTCAGGAGCACAAAAGCTGACGTTTCGGGCCTAGATCCTTCATCAGAAAAGGGGGATGGGGAGACGGTTCTGGAATAAATAGGGAGAGAGGGGGAGGCAGACCAAAGATGGAGCGGAAAGAAGATAGGTAGAGAGGAGAGTATAGGTGGGGAGGTAGGGAGGGGATAGGTCAGTCCAGGGAAGACGGACAGGTCAAGGAGGTGGGATGAGATTAGTAGGTAGGAAATGGAGGTGCGGCTTGGGGTGGGAGGAAGGGATGGGTGAGAGGAAGAACAGATTAGGGAGGCAGAGACAGGTTGGGCTGGTTTTGGGATGCAGTGGGGGGAGGGGAAGAGCTGGGCTGGTTGTGTGATGCAGTGGGGGGAGGGGACGAACTGGGCTGGCTTTGGGATGCGGTGGGGGAAGGGGAGATCCATTGTACCCGGTGTGGCTTCCTCTACATTGGGGAAACCAAGCGGAGGCTTGGGGACCGCTTTGCAGAGCACCTCCGCTCGGTTCGCAATAAACAACTGCGCCTCACAGTCACGAATTATTTCAACTCCCGCTCCCATTCTTTAGATGACATGTCCATCATGGGCCTCCTGCAGTGCCACAATGATGCCACCCAAAGGTTGCAGGAACAGCAACTCATATTCCGCTTGGGAACCCTGCAGCCCAATGGTATCAATGTGGGCTTCACCAGCTTCAAAATCTCCCCTTTCCCCACCGCATCCCAAAACCAGCCCAGTTCGTCCCCTCCACCCACTGCATCCCAAAATCAACCCAGCCTGTCTCAGCCTCCCTAGCCTGTTCTTCCTCTCACCGATCCCTTCCTCCCACCTCAAGCCGCACCTTCATTTCCTCCCTACAAGCTCATCCCGTCTCCTTGACCTGTCCGTCTTCCCTGGACTGACCTATCCCCTCCCTACCTCCCCACCTATACTCTCCTCTCCACCTATCTTCTTTACTCTCCATCTTCGGTCCGCCTCCCCCTCTCTCCCTGTTTATTTCAGAACCCTCACCCCATCTCCCTCTCGGATGAAGGGTCTAGGCCTGAAACGCCAGCTTTTGTGCTCCTGAGATGCTGCTTGGCCTGCTGTGTTCATCCAGCTCCACACTTTGTTATATTGGATTCTCCAGCATCTGCAGTTCCCATGATCTATGAAACAAAAGTGCCAGGCCTCAGGTCATTTTCACAACTCAAGGACTTTGAACTGCAGTTGTCTTTTTGATCTTCCTGGCAGCATGAGATATCCTACGCCACTTTATTTAAACCTTCCCACTTGTACTTACGTGTGTATTTGATGTTGTGGGTTCATCATTTTTCTCAAACTTAGCAGATAATAAAATCTGTTTCTGTTTTATTCAAGAACACCTGGCAGCTCGGCTCCTTTGTTTTGATTCAGTTAGTTATATTTTAATTGAAGTGCGATAACTGTTTCCTATAAAGCAATGCTGCAACCATCCGCGAGGGGTTTAAAAAGAAGGGAATTAATGGCTTTAGTGTATGTTACCCCTCAGTTTGACATCATCTTTATGTTCCTAAATTTATATAATTAATGTTAATTATAGAAAAGCACAGTCCCAGGTACTGATCCTGTGGAACACAGTTTTCTACCTTGCAGCAACCTCCTACCTTTTGCCCCTTACATTGCTGTGAGTGTGGAGTCACATCTAGGTCAGACTAGGCAATGGCAGCAGAATTCCTTCCCTAAAGGATATTAGTGAACGAGATGTGTTTTTATGATCAATGGCTAATTTTAATTCCAGATTTTTATTGAATTCAAATTTCACCATGAGCCAAGGTGGGATTTAAACCCGTGCCCCAAAGCACAAACTCAGGTACAAAACAAAAGTGAAAAACAAAGGGCTACTGGATGCTGGAAATCAGATACAAAAGCAGAATTTGCTGAAAAAACTCAGCAGGACTGGCAATATCTGTGGAGAGAAAGCAGAGTTAGTGTTTCAGTTCAGTGGCACTTCTGAAGACCTAAGTTAGTGACAAAAACAGAAATTGTTGGAAACCTCAGCAGGTTCTTCAGAAGGGTTACTGGACATGAAACATTAAGTCTGTTTTCTCCACACAGATGTTGCCAGTCCTGCTGATTTTTTCAGTAATTTCTGTTTTTGTCACTAACTTATGTCTCTAGATTACTAGTCCAATGGAATTAGGACTACGCACCACCTACCTGAAACATAATGTAACGTAACTCAAACTACCCACTACATATACGATGAAATACTCTGAAGATTGTTAGACAATTGCTTTGCACAGAGTAGGATTCCGCAATTAGAGGCCACTACTTGTTGAAGAAGGCATGTCAAAAAGATGTTCATTCAACTTCAGGTATTACCATGGGATCCTCAAGATTCAGAAAGGGAGATGAAGGGGCCTCATCTAAAAGCCAGCAACTCAAATAAGACCTCACTGGCTGAATGGAATGTCAGCTTAGATTATGTGCTCAAGTCCCAGCATGGAAGTTGAACCCACAAATTTCTGATTGGAGGTGAAAAATTAAAGTTTGTTTTTAACCAAAAGGAAAAGTCCAGGCCAACTCTTTTGGCGTTTGGGAGCAGAGAAGAGTACTACATTATTTCACCACGTGCATGTTTCAATGCAATGTTATGTCTGGGTATTTATTGTATGCTTGTAAAAAGTTTCTAAAAGTTTGCCAAACATTGTTCTATAATATCAGCAGCCTTTCAAGCTGGTCAACAGATCACAAAGTGAAGTCAAAACACTGACAGCTTAATTTCAGTAAGTTTTCAAATAGATGCATTTGCACTGAAGGCAGGGTTATAGGCTAGAAAAGTCAGCTGAAATTATTCTTCCTGGACCACTTTTTCTCAGTCTCACACCTGTTTCCTGTACTGCACCAGTTTTGTTGCATCAGCTAATAAAAATATCTAGGATTCGCATCAAAATTCTGTATTAAGTGAAACCTTTTCCATTATACACAACTGTTTTTAATACTTGCAGTCAAGTGTGAACTTGCCAGTTATATAGCAGCCCATCAATCAAATTTTGGGCATGCTCAGTCCATGCCAGAATCTGTCAGCATCAGTACTGCCAATCAAATAGACACCTATGTCAGAATTTAATGAGATTTTATTCAGTTTAATTTATTTCATGTTTATATAGTGGAGAAGCCAATAATAACCTAACCCAAAGGCAAAAGTGTGTAAGTTATCCCTAAAATCTCCATTTCCTGTCAGTTTCAGAAATACTCTTACAATATGCTCCTCATTTTTGCATTAACGTACCGTGTAAAATATGTGAAACAGATTTGATCTGCAAAGAAGCTTAACCTTGGAGTAATCCGACCAGAAAACCGAATGCTGTTGCAGGTGTTTATTTAGTTTCATGCTCCCTTATGTTTTCTTTCAGAAGGATTGCTGAGTTGGTAATTAAAACTGATAAAAAAAAGCAAAGAGAAAAGTATTTTGTCAGTATATGACTGCAAAAATACAGATTAAAACAATGGCCATATTAGTGGTTTCACGCTTAGGTCAGAACATTAGGTGGAGAAGATGGTCCAGTGCAGTATTGGCAGAGTGCTGTAACAGCATTAAAGGCACTGTCGTTTGGGTGAGATATTGAGTGCCTACCTATTAACACTACTATGAGCAGTTAGTGAAAGAGCAGAATGTGGTCAAGCTTTACTCAGCTTTAAATTTGTTCACAAAATCAAACATTAGAAGTGTAGATAGTCAGAGATATTATTACACACCTCTGGAGCAGATGGGACTTGTACCCAGGCCTCCTGGCTCAGAAATAGGGATACTACCACTGCACCACAAAGCCCTAAATCCCGAACACAGTAACCTACCACCAGTGCTAATAAATTTTTTTTTTATTTGTGCTGATGAGATGAATTCCCTCCATCTGCACGTCTTTGACCTTAAGCTGTACGATTAACACTGCCTGCCTCTCAAACCGATACAAAAGATCCCAGCTCATTATTTGAAGAAGAACGGGAGATTGCTCAGTTTCCTGGTCAACATGAATGCATCATCTCCCATCCTCCTACCTCAAGCCACACCTCCATTTCCGACCTACTAACCTCATCCCGCCCCCTTGACCTGTCCGTCCACCCCAGACTGACCTATCCCCTCCCCACCTCCCCACCTATACTCTCCTCTATCTGTCTTCGATCCGCCTCCCCCTCTCCCTATTTATTTCAGAAACCCCTCCCCATCCCCCTTCTCTGATGAAGGCTCTAGGCCCAAAACATCAGCTTTTGTGCTCCTAAGATGCTGCCTGGCCTGCTGTGTTCATCCAGCCCCACACTTTGTTATCTCTGGTCATTTATTTTATTGTTGTTTGCAATAGCTGGTTGATTTGAGAAAATCGCCTGTTCTGTTCCTTGCTATACAAAGCGATTACATTTCAAAACTATTTCATTGACTGGAACATACTTTGAAACAGCTCGATGTTGTGAAAGGCAATACTTAAATGCAGGAGTCTTTTAAAGTTCTTTACCATCAGTTCTTCGGCTACTCTCCGTGGAAGCCTACACGTACTTGGTAACCCTGTCACCATCACCTCCCCACAAGGTTTGGTTACAACCCAATTCAAGCCCACATGCAGAGCTGTGCTCAGAATACCAGGTTTTGCCTCTTCCAGAAGTGGTGAGGAGATGCAGTTGTTGCTAACGTCTACTCAGATGCAACACCTTCTGCAAAAAAAACAGAAGAATTTCAGGGAGTGTGTTGCAACATGCCTGTTGTAGTTGAATGGCTGGTATTGTGTGAGAGCTATGAGATGTCCATGCAAGTTAAGCAGTTATCTCTTTTGTTCAACTTCCCTGTATCGGAAAACTTAGGAATTCCAATCTGTCTTGCTGTGTTATTGATCCAAGCTCTTCCTGCACCAAAAGCATTTTGCAACCAATTCGACTGCTTATGCAGCCAGAATGTTGAGAGGTGGAAGCTTGCTTTAGTTGGTGCTGGCCTTGCATGAACTTAGATCCCTGCTGAGTGCACGATTGCTCAGCGGCACATTGGCATGAATTGACCATGTATTGTAATCCCTATTCTATTCAAATTTAAACAAAGGATCTGTTATAGCACAAACAGACCAGTTAGTCTATTCATATGTACACCAGTATTTTCTCGAGATACCCAACCTAATCCAATTCAATCGCATTAGTTCATAATGCTTCCTCTTTACTGATCTTTGTTGCACAGTGCCTATGTAAATTGATGTACTCACAGCTTTTATAGAGTCAAAGCGTCATACAGCATGGAAACAGACCCTTCAGTCCACCTTGACCAGATATCTTAAATTAATCTCGGACCATATGCCATCATTTGGCCCATATCTCTCTAAACCCTTCCTATTCGTGTACTCATCCAGATGCCTTTTAAATGTTGTAATTGTACCGGCCTCCACCACTTCCTCTGGCAGCTCATTCTATACATGCACTGCCCTCTGTGTTAAAAAGGTGCCCCTTAAGTCCCTTTTAAATCTCTAATTCTTTTTGTTACAATGATTAATTGAGGCCCATTATTTACCATCTTGCGGAATCAAAGAGAGGACAATTTATCACTATCTACAATATTCTTCACAACCAATCTTGGGTCATCCTTTAATCTTCTTGGCTTTATTGAAAACTCTGGAGGAGCACTGACATTCTCTAACTCTTGTTGAGTGTGGAAATCACACAAGCTGCTTAGGGAATGTTTGGTCTCATACAGCAACCAGTCTAGAGTGATAATTGCCATTTGGAAAGTTGCAATAAACATATTGCCAACACTTTTTCTTTAAATGTCTCTTTGGTTGAAACCGCCAGCATTCCCACTCGGGAGCAGCTCGATGCTTCAGACCTTTTACTTTTGCTGTGGTCTCATGCATTGCACAGCAAAGACTTATGTTGTATTGTTCAGGCTTGAACAATGTTAACACTGTCAAACGACAGGGCTGAATTTTCAGGCAGGCTTTGGAATCAGGCCTGTCTGAAACATTGGACAATTTTGTCCATCGTGAGCCCACACATTCTCATTTGGTCACCACACTTATCAACACATCTGTTGCTTAGGTTCTCCCCTATTCTTGTTGCCTGGCATTTGCGTGCCATGAATGTTATTTGCTACATTTTTGCCCCCAAGCCTGGATATGAACATGAACTACTTTAGGGATGCTGTGTAAAATGCTCCCTTTAAATTTTATTTTTAGTTTTATTTTTGTTCCCTTACCCCCAAGATCTGTGTGCAGCACTCTGATCAGTGTACATGAAACCTCGGATGAACTCTGGAGATGTTGCACACATCTTAGGGGGAATGTGGCCTGTGAGCATACAGTTAGGGTCAGAGCCAGCGAACTCTGTGAGGGCAAGTGAAGTGGGTGCACACAGTCCTTGCTGCAGCATTGAAGTTGCCAGTACACCCTGACATGTGGCATTGAAGTGCAGAAGTGTCCTGTCAGTGGATCAAAGATGTGCCACGAGGGTTCTTAGAGGCTGCCAAACGCTACTGCTGCTGGATATAGGTTGAATATGGCTGATGAGAATAAAGCATGCCCTGTGATGTTTTTGGCACCTGGTTTCCAACTTGGAAGTGTTTCGAAGCAAGCAGTTAGCTGAATCTGCCAGGTGCTCACTCTGGTTTCCATGTCGAATTCTCCTGACACTGACCTTGTTTGGTGAGCTTGGTAAGATGGGAGGCTGGATACAATTGAGGTGAGTTGGGCTGTTAACAAAGTGTTTAACAATCAATTGGTAATTTGTAGCACCAGTTGGGGAAAACATTTTAGATGCTGCACAATAAGGATGGCATGGTGGCACAGTGGTTAGCCCTGCTGCCTTACAGCACCAGGGCCTTGGGTTCAATTCCATCCTCGGGCAACTGCCTGTGTGGAGTTTGCACATTCTCATTGTGGCTGTGTGGGTTTGCTCTGGTTTCATCCCACAGCCCAAAGATATACAAGTTAGTTGGATTGGCCATGCTAAATTCCCATAGTGTGCAGGCTAGGTGGATCAGTGGTAGGGGGCTGGGTTTGGGTGGGATGCTCTTTGTAGGGTCAGTATGGGCCAAAAGGCTTCTTTCAACACAATAATGGTTCTATCCTATTAAAATACTCCTGATGTTGAGATGGACACCACCCATCTCACCAAGACTGCTATCACTTTCCACTCTCTGATTCTCTCTCCATATATGCTGCCAGATCTGCTGAGATTCTCCAGCCCTTTAATTTTTTTATTTCAGATATCCAGTATCCACAATATTACACTTTTACCCTCCATCTCGTAAGGTGCATTCCAGTGCAGTTGACCGTGAGCATGGAAACTCCTTTGTAAACATGAATAACGGGCAGCATGGTGGCTCAGTGTTTAGCACTGCTGCCTCACTGCGCCAGAGACCCGGGTCCAATTCCAACGTCAGGTGACTGTCTGTGTGGAGTTTGCACATTCTCCCCGTGTCTGCGTGGGTTTCCTTCGGGTGTTCCGGTTTCTTCCCACAGTCCAAAGATGTGCCGATTAGGTGGATAGGCCATGCTAAATTGCCCATAGTGCTCATTAGATAGTTTATTAGATGTGTAGATTAGATAGTTTATAGGGGGATGGGTCTAGATGGGATGTTCTGAGGTTCGGTCTGGACTTGTTGGACCGAAGGGCCTGTTTCCACACTGTAGGGATTCTAATTCTAACTCACTAATGGCTATCATTGGATGGCTAGGGTCATTTTATTGAAACTCTTGTAGAATTATGAAGGGTTTTCATCACACATTCTAAACTTTGGAATCAGGCTGTCAACATGAGCCAAAAAAGCAACAGATCCCAGGTGAATAGCTACAGCTGCCTTAAAGTTAGAGCCTTGAAGCCTGATTCTGAAATATCTTGAGTAGCAAACTCATCTTCTGCCTAAAAACGTCGCCAGAAAACTACCTTGATGCTTATCTATATCACTGAAGGAGTTCTTCAGCTCCTGACTCTTGCCATTTGGACTCTGAACTTCCAGTGAACTGATAGCTATTACAGTTTTGTTTAATGTTCATAAGTCTGTTCTCTTACTGCCTCTTTATTATGTGCATGTGTAAAGTCCACTAATCCCACTCCAGAATTAAATGTGAGAATAAATAACACTCCTGGTTTAAATCTAAAAGAAAGTCACCCTTGAGTTACTTTTAAAATTGACTTTATGCAAAAGAGGGATTCATTCTGTCTTTGCTCTCCATAAAAAGGTGTCATTAAGCTATTACCCTACATCTCCACTACAAGGCATTACCCCCATGAACTGTATACACCATTCACATCATGTTCCACTCCTCCATCTCCATAGTGTCACTACGGTTGACAGAGAATGCCTGCAGGATGCTTTCACTAATCGCCTTGAACACATGAAGTGATGAAGGCATTTGGTACGCTTGCCTTTATTGGTCAGTGCATTGAGTACAGGAGTTGGGATGTTATGTTGCAGCTGTACAGGGCACTGGTTAGGCCATTTTTGGAATACTACTGGAATACAACGGAGATAGTGCATGCACTGGCAGGAAACCTTCTAAGAATCCTTAGATTCTGGAAAAGCCTCAGAGATTTGGAAAACAGTCTTCGTGATAGCTTTATTTAAAAAGAGGTGGAGACAAATAAAAAGGCAATTGTGGGCTGTAGCCCAATATTTGTTTTTGGGAATATGTTAGAGTCTATTGTAAAGAATGAAATAGCAGACCATTTAAAAATACATAATATGGTCAAACAGAGTCAACATGGTTTCACAAAGGGCAAACAATGCCTGACAAAATTATTACAATTCTTCAAGGAAGTGACGACAGGATGGACAAAGTGGAAGTAGTGGAGATTATATATTTGAATTTTTGGAAAGCATTTGATAATTACCATACGTTATGCTACTTGATAAGGTAAAAGCTCATGGTGCCATAGGTAGTGTATTATCATGGATAGAGTACTTGTTAGCTAATAGAAAAGACAGATTTGGGAGATGGCAACCTATAGCTCATTGAGTGCTACAGGTGCAGTGCTGGGGCCACAATTATTTACCATGTTTACTAATGAATTAAATGAGGAAAGAAAATGTACTTCAGTCAGGTTTGTGATGTTATAAAAATAGGTAGAAATGCAAGTGATGAGGATGATACAAAGAACCCATAGAAGGATAGAGACAGGTTAAGTGAGTATATAAACTTGGCAGATGGAATATAATTTGGGAAAATGTGAGTTTGTGCACTTTAACAGAGAGCATATAGGGAATCAATGTTATTTACATGGATAAAGACTGCGTATAGCTGCTACAGATGCTTGGAAAACATGGCTTTCAAGGGGTTTTCACAGAAACCTGGGTCACTAGAATAATTGTCGGCCAAGATAAGAAAATTCTTCCCTTAAACTAGAGCAGGTTAATGCAAAGACATTCCCATGGTCTAGCTTGCAAGGAGGAGAGCAGGAGTGGTTACTTCCACTCCTCTCAATGGCTTGCACATGTGCTGGAGAATTTGTCCTCAGAAGAATATGAGATACCAGACCACTGCACCAATTGCTGTACCATGGTCTATCCCTTCAGAATACCCAAAGGTCCCTGGCCGATCTTCTGGAGGATATGCCATTGGAAAGATCATGGGATCACTAACCATTTATTCTGGATCAAAAGATTACCAATAATTTCTGTGGTGATTCCATTGTTCAAAATACTGCTACAGGGCAGGATTACTGATGTGATTTATTTACTGATATGTGATTTACAGGCAATTTTGATATCTTTAAGTTTGGTTTTCTAATTTTGATTTTGTAACAAATAAATATTTTTCTGTGTCTAATGTCAACAATTAACCTGTAACTATTCCATAACGATACCCTCTAAAAGTGTTTGTGAGGGTTACTTTGGCAATCTAGTGAGTTCTTATTTATTTTAGGATGTTTTACAATGTAGTCAGGAAAACCATTGTGCTTTAAGATCTGTTAGAATTTTCTGGACAGTTTTCTTTTACATTTATAGGAAACATCCATAACTTATCACAAGAGACTTTTTTTTCCCCTTTTACTTTGTTTTGCACTGTTCTGTGAAATCCTTGCATCGATACAAGTATAAATAATGCTCCAAAGAAGAGGAAAGTACAGTAAACTCAACTAACTTGGAGTAAAGAGTTAGTGGTAGTCTCAAATCAGAAGTGTTCAGATAGAACACTGACGAGGATTTGAAGATAAGTTTGTTTAAAGTTGTTAAGTGTTAGAGTTTTCATTCAAGGAGCTAAAGTCCCAGGTACTTTAAGCCTTAGAGGAAGGGAGTTTGGAATGATTAACATTCAAGAATCGCTGTTGGGCACTGTCATAAGGGACTCTTTTTTTTACATGTGAAGGAGTGATTTGGGATTACTGGAATTATACTTTTACAGTCTGTTTAAAAGCCTTTGAATTTGATCTCTCAGGAAATCGATTTAGGTATTATGTTTTATCTTCATTTCAGTAGCAGGCTGTTTTATTGTTAAGACAAAGTCCACGAAACTGCATGCTTCTTTTCAGTGAGCGACCATCTCATAAAATCCAAAGTAAAACAATGTATGATCGACTACACCGGGATTCACTCTGAGATCTTGACCAGTCATAACTTCAGCTGGGATCCTAATGCTGAGAACATTTTCAGGGGTGTCTGCATACGTGCTTCAGCACATGGCTGAGCCCCATAAACTTCTGCAACTTGTTTGCAGTATCTGATAAAAGCGGGTGGTGAAGACTGTGAAGATTTTGACTGCTTGAACAAATGTTTTGTCCTCCTTGCTTGCATTAAGGAGTTCCTTAATAAGAGTGTCAGCAGCATTCTGGCGTTTCTTTTGTATGTATTCCACAACCTAGTCATACCACGTCCGCCGCAATCAAAATCTTTACGCACATCTTTTTAAACTCTTGTATATTTAACAAGGGTATCAGTAACTTGTAGTAGGTTTAGGCTTGGATGTAGAAACTAGAAGCAGCAGTATGCCATTTAGCTCTTCAAGCCTGCTCGATCTTCAAATGGCTAATCATCTATCTCAACACCATATTCCCACAGATTCCCAGTCACTGGAGACATTGGGATTTCTTTAAAAGACACTTTCTGGAAATTTCATGGCATAAGCTAATTGCTTGGCCTTGTTAACTGAAAATCACATGCCAGAATTTATTGCTGTCAGGGATTAAGCTTTTTTTAAGGTTGTTCAGAATTAATCAGGGGTACTACCAGGTGAGAGAGACATACTACCCAGCTCATCCTCAGGCATGTTGAGAAAAAAAATACCTTTTAGAAGAGGTGAAGTGCAACAACTAGGCTGTTTGCCTGAAACGCCGCTGAAAGATTTATTCCCACTTGTTCCTGAATGTGTTACATCTGCAGAGATTCCACTGACAATTGCTTGTGTCACGTAACACCTGGCTATATGTGCCAGAATACCAACTGAAAGCCATCTTGAACTCTTACAAGTATATGCCAATGCTCTCGTGGCACAGTGTCTGCACTTCTGGGCCAGGAGACCTACGTTCAGTCCTATCTGCTCTAGAGCTGAGTAATAACATCTCTGAGCAGGTTGATTAGAAAATACGTACTTTTTTTCAACCACCTATGAGCCAAAGTGAGCTTTTTTTTTTCAGAATGAATCTCTGTAGGGAACATTTTATTCTTTAGCCGATTCGTGCGAGTGTGTGTGAATTTACTTAGACAGAGTGCTTGTTCCCCATCCACAAATGGCCCCCGAGATCCATTTGTGCATGCACACTTGTACCTAAAGAGTCATACCAACTCCTGAATCTGCGCAACTTACACCATAAGAAACTGGGAAACCCTAACCCTACCCCTAATGAATACAGTGGAATAGATGGTGAGGTGGTGATGAAAGAAGGAAACAGAGGATAGATTTTAAAGCTATTTACTCAGATTAGTGGAACAAGTGAACTCATGTTCCTCAAAGCGCTAATATTCATCATTTATGTAAACATTATGGACTCAGGAAGCAGACCGCAGTTTAAAGATTTGCAGTCTCAAATGGAGTATAAAACTAATCCAGAAGATGAATAGAACAATCTAACTTCATACAATAATTAATGAATTTGTACAAGGGATACTTAAAAGGAAAACTAATTTAATTATAGCCAAGCATGAGGTGCTGCTAAATAATTTATTTTTAATTTTTATTGTATTAATTCATGGGACATGGGCATTGTTGGCTGGGTAAGAATTTATTGCCTGTCTCAAGTTGCCCATGAGAGGATGATGGTGAGCTGCCTTCTTGAACCACTGTTGTCCATCTAGGTAGGTAAGATGGCACTGGGGACCAGTGGAACAGGGTGTTGCAGAAGTCACTGTTCCTTTGGATTACTGAAAGGGATGGGAGGACGGGAAAGTGTGTTTGGTGTTATGATGTTGCAGATAGTGAAAATGATAAAGGATAGTAAGATGGAAGGTGAGGACAAGTGAACCATATTGTATCTCAGAGAAGCAGTGAGAGCACAATTGTGTGAAATAGAATGGATATAGTGATGGGGAGGTTAAAATGAAATCTTAAATTGAGGAAAAAGGAAGGGACATTGGTAACCCTGGTGCAGAATGTTTAATTGCCAGAACAAAGTCAAATGCAGAGGAAGGGTGGAATCTTATAGAGGCCTGAATGACATGGACCCTGGTGGGATGTGCGGTCCATGCTAGGATGTGTGACAGAATAACACGAGAAGTCTGACAAGGTTGATCTTGATGTCAGAAGCAACTCATTTAATCTGTTATGCATCTATGAGGCATCAAGGGGAGTCCCACACTCAGCAGCAGTGAGTTGTCAATTAAGAGGATTAGTTGCCTGTTGACCGTCTTATTAAATGCACATCTCACCTCATTAATATGCAGCTTCCTACCTTATCAAACATACTGAACAAGCCAGATGTTGAGAATCCTCAGAGAAGATACAAAGCAAATTCAGTTCACTATTGCTTGGGAGGAGCATCCATCCTGCTCAGCACCAAACAGCATCTCAGGACACGACCCATGGGCGCCAGCTACTTGTACGCCTTGTCCACAGACATTGGCACACAAGAGTTTCCTTTCACAATCATCATCGCACCTACTCAATCCAAGTGCAGGTCCCTCAGGAAGTAAAGGCCTGCAATGCAGGGCTAACCATCAATTAGTATTGAAAGGCATGCTGTGACATCAATCTAACACCTCAAGCATGTGCCAGCTGCCTGTGCAGCAATATACTGCAAATTTATTCAACTAAATGGGCAAAGTGAGAAAGTGGTTTGAACTATTCCTCAGTCTAGTAAAGATGGGTGGGGGGTTGGGGGTGAGGGTGGGCGGGCACTGTTGATAAGGGAGTCTGGTACCTTCTCTTATGGGCACTTTCCACTTACAGCCTAGGGGCCTTGCTGTGAGCAGCATGGCATTGTGGCCGCTGTGCCATTATCTTTCAGGCGAGGAGCGATGCTGGATTGTCATCATTGTCTTGGTGCACAGAGGGGTTCTGAAGATGGCATGGATGCCAGGGATAATAGTACTTCATCAGATATTCACTGAGTTGCGAGTTGCTTTGGGAATGGAACATGGTAAGATGGCACTAGAATTGGATGAGAGGGACAACATCAGGCAAGTTAGGTAGTTAATGAGACCAGCTTGATAAGATGTGAGAAATCTCATTGGCCTCACAAAGAGAAACCTGACAAAAAACTCACACAACTGAGCCAACAATTGTGAGACTCAGCCCAAAGAAACTGTGAAAATGGAACTTGGTCAAATACAGTGGAAGACTGATAATTGAAGAGTTCATTTGCCAAACATTAATCATTGGGTATGTTAATAGCATCTACCACTTAATATCTTCCAAAAAGTTCAAAACCATTGTGACTGCTTTACTGAAGTGAACCCTTCATTATGGATGCTTTGAATATTGTTAATGTTAATTACACATTAAATAAAAACAAAGCTTTTTTAACAGAAGTCATGATATTAATAGTACTAATAATGGTGTGAATTCAATTGCTGGCATTATAAAATATTTTCAAAATTTATTATTTCCATTTGATCAGGAGATCATTAGAAAACGGTGCACACAATCTTGATTAATGTTTGAAAATGGCAGCTGGTTGGCATTAGCAGCAGAGTTATTAAAATATTGTAAAACAAAGAACTGCAGACGCTGGAAATCTGAAACAAAAACAGAAATTGCTGGAGAAGCTCAGCAGGCCTGGCAACATCTGTGAGGAGAAAGTACAGTTAATGTTTCCGATCAGGTGATCCTTGTTCAGAAATGCTGAAGAAGGGTCAGTGGATCCTAAACATTAACTTTGCTTTCTCTCAGTTAAAAATCTTCGATGTTTCAAGCAGGTCTCCTGACAAACTGAGGATAAGCCAATTACATCTTAATTGTTTAAGGCCCACTTTTTAGATTCTATTCAAAGATCAACAAAGTTTTTCATCAAGCTAACATTTGTCCATCAATGAACATGCAGAATAGAAGACCAGGTGGTGTATCACATTGCAGTTTGAGCGGCCTGAAAGTTGTTCGTGGGTTTCTGTGTTACAACAGTAACAACTGCTGCAGTAGATGCAAGAGATCAGCACCATCGTCAAATTTTCCTCAAAGCCTCCAACCATCCTGACTTGAAACTGTGTCACTCTTCTTTCAATGTCACCAGGTCAAAATCCTAGAACTCCTTCATAAGCATTGTTGTTGGTATACCCACACAACTCAGACTGTCGCAGTTCAAGAAAGCAAATCACCACTGCCTTCTCGAGGACAATTAGGGTTGAGCAATAAATGCTGACTCAGCTAACAATGGCTACAACCTGTGGATAAATAAACAAACCTTCATTGTGTAGGGGTGAAAATTGATTCAGAGATAGTGGGAACTGCCAATGCTGGAGAATCTGAGATAACAAAGTGTAGAGCTGGATGAACACAGCAGGCCAAGCAGCATGAGTGCAGCATCAGATTTCTGAAGAAGTGTCCAGACCCGAAACATCAGCTTTCCTGCTCCTCTGATGTTTGCTTGGCCTGCTGTGTTCATCCAGCTCTACACCTTGTTATCCTTTCATGGTGTAGGGTGCATGAGACATTTTGAAATTGTGAAAATAGCCACATAAATGAATATTCATTGCTTTTCATTTTCTTCCCTTTTCCATTTATTCAGCTTAATTCTACAGCAGATCATCCACCCTTTTTCTTCCTTGTTTCTTGATTGGTATTCATCTTGTTCCAAGTGCAGTAAACAAGTTAACTTTTAACCGTTATGTCATATTAATCTCATGGCACTGACTTTTTTTAACAAAATCTGGAAAAGTGATCTGTAATATAGATTGATATCTGCAGTAAAATAGGGGCATAATGTTACTGACCTCGAATAAGTAGTTGATCTGTCACCTAATAATTGTGAACTGTGGATCTCGCAACTTCAAAACAGAATACAATTCGTGCCATTGCACCAAGACAAAGTTTCAGTCTTCGGTCTTAAATACCACAATGATGAGGAAAAACAACATAAGTTTCTCTACACTTACATGTTACTGTTAAAGATTATCTGGGGTCTGTTGTGATTAACACTACTTCGAGGAGAGTTTTTTTGGCTATTTGTTAATCCACAGGGAGCTTACTTTAATAACTCTGCTGCTTTCTGGTCATAACTATTCCTTCCTCATCAAGAAACCGAGGTGAAAGGCCAAAACTATAATGTGTTAAAATGTAGGTGCGAAGACAAGGTAAATCAAAAAGTAATAGTTTGGTGTTACTGTGCCAGAGGGTTAAAGGCCTTTAGATTATAGAAGGAAAATTGAGGGAGGGGAGGTGTTTTAAAGTCCTGAGGACCCATGAGGGAATAAATGAATCAGTGGAAATTTCTGTTAATTTGATGTTTGAGCAACAGCGTAATGAAGCAGAACTCCTCATCACTGTTAGCATGAATCACAAAGGAAAACAAAGTGACAGCTACAAATTGAATGTCTTAACAATGTTTTATGTAAAAAACACAGTTTTTACTTGATTTTGGAGGAATTTCAGGGTCAACAAATCTAAAGAACATAACAACTAGGAGCAGGAGTCAGCAATTCAGACTCTCAAGTCTACTCCACTATTTAATACAACCGTGACTAATCTCATCTTGGCTTCAACTCCACTTTCCTGCACACTACCAATGATGCTTCAACCCATTACTAATTAAATCTGCCTATCTCCTTCTTAAAATTACTCAATGTACCAGCATCCAACACATTCTGGTGGAAGTGAATTCCACGATTCTTTGACAGAAGTAATTTCTCCACACCTCTGTTTTAAGTCTGCTACTCCTTATGCTGAAACTATAATCTCCCATTTTAGATTCTGGATATGAAGAAGCATCTCGGCTGCGTCAACTTCATCAATCCCCTTTAGAATCTTATTTAGCTCAATTAGATCTTCTCTCATTCTTCTAAACTGTAGAGAGTATAGGCCTAAACTACTCAATCCTGCTTCATATGAAAAATTTTTCACCTCTGGAATCAATCTGGAAAATTTTCCCTGAACTGCCTCACAACTATATCCTTTCTCAAGTTAAGAAAGTAAAATTACCTGCAATATTCCAACTGCAAACTCACTAATGCCTCACACAGTTGCAGCAATGCTTTCCTTCTTTTATAATCTATTCCTTTAGCAATAAATGCAATAATTCAATTTGCCTTCCTTATTATCTGCTGTATCTGCGCATTAGTTTTCTGTGATTCATGCACAAGAATGCTGCGATCCTTCTGCACAAAAGCAATGCTAAGCTTTTCTCCATTTAGATAATAAGTTGCTTCTCTGGTTCTCCAACCAAATAGATAACCTCATATTAAACCACATTAAATTTTGTCTAGCAAATTTTGGCCTACCCACTCAACTTCTTCACAACAATTTGTAATTTTTAATTTTTTTCATTGCAGCTTATTTTTCCACCTATTTCAGTGCTTTCTGTAAATTTGGCTATAATACTTCTTATTCTCACACCTGGATCATTTGTATAGATTGTAAATAGAATGGCGAGGATTGAATCCTGTGGCACCCCACTTGTTAGATTTTGCCAACTAGAAAAAGACCCATTCACCCAGACTCTCTGCTTTCTGTTGGTTAGTCAATCCTCTTTCCAAGCTAATAAATTGCCGCAATCCCATGTGATGTTACCTTATGCACAGCACATTATCAAATGCCTTCTGGAAATCCAGATATACGACATCTACATGATCCCCAATATCCACCTTGCTTGTTACATCTTCAAAGAGCTCTACTGAATTAGTTAAACATGATTTAACCTTCATAAAACCATGCTGACTCTGAAGGGTTGTATTTTGACTTTCCAAATGTCTTGCAATTACTTCCTGAATAATGGATTCTAACAATTTCCTGATGACACATGTTAAAGTAACTGGTCCTTAGTTTCCTATTTTCTTCCTCCTTTCCTGTTTAAATAAGGCTGTTATATTAGCACTTTTCCAATTCACTTGAACGTTTCCAGCATCCAGGGGATTTTGAAATATTATAACCAATGGATCCATCATTTCTGCTATCACTTCCTTTAAGACCCTAGTGTCTAGGCCATCAGGGCCTGGGGACTTGTCTGCCTTCAATCCTTGTCATTTGCCCAGTACTTTTTCCCTAATGATGATGATTGATTAAAGTTACTCCCTTTATATAACTTCTGCATTTTGTTTTACTATTGGGTTGGTACTCATGGCCTCTACCATGAAAATTGAAGCAAATGTTGATTTAGTGACTCTGCCATTTCAGTGATCCTCACTGTTAACTCCACAGTCTCATCTTCCAAAGAACTAACACTGACTGTAGCTATTCTTTTCTCTTCGATGCATGTGTAGAAGCTTTTGCCATCCATTTTATATTCTGCGCTAGTTTTCTTTCATAATTTACCTTTGCTCTTAGATGATTCTTTTAGTAACCCTTTTTTGACTTTGAAAAGTTTCCCAATCTTCTAGCCTGCCATTCACCTTTGCAAAATGGCATACTTTTGGTTGTTGCTGTCAAAGGAGCCAAGCTGAATTGGCTAAAGACTGGCATCTGTATATTGGTGACCTTGGGAGAATGCTGAGATGGATCTTCCTCTCTGCAGTCCTGCTCATAAATAGTGGTAATTGCTTCAGTCAAATCTTTGCATTTCTGTGCCCTTGCTTTAGCCATCAGAAGGTGGTCGATGCTGCTGAATAACAGTTAAACTGAGAAGGCAGAAGTCTCACACCTGTTATTATAACGTCAACTCTGTTAGCACATTAGAGCTCACAGAAAAGTGCTGGGTAAAACAAAATCAGACAAAAATAAAGATCCATTTCAGGGCTGATATGCACAAAGGAAGTGCACTCTGTGCAATATTTTGTTGACCTTCCCAACTAAAGTTCAGTTCGTATTACACCAGTTTTTCAAAACTGAGCTAGCTGTTTCTACTTTAGATGCTGATCTTTTAAAGAAAATGTGCACTGTGGTAGCGTCGTGTAAAATTGCAATTCTTTAATGCCAATGGTTAATTACAGCCTGTGTAAGCCAACAAAAAGAATAATATACCAATTTTAACAAAATCAATAATACAGGCCATTTCTGTCGACATACCTAATGTCCAAGCAATCACTGGCACAGTCCACTGATTCTTTTAACAATAGCACAATGATTCCAGAAATCTGGAATTAATATACTGCAAGGTTGGCCAATTAATCACTGATGCTCTATCTGATACAACGCAATGCTATTGTCTTAAGTACTTTGGCTGCAATATTAATAATTATGCAATTATCTTTAATTTCATAATATTTACATTCTTAAATAATGTAGATGACTGGCCAGATACAGCCAAACCTGTTTTATAATACAAACATTGCACTGGGATCTACCCACACATGTCTGTACAGTCAGTTTAGGAAAATGTTCTCTGTGTACAGTGGTGCTCTTTCTCCTCATGTTATTGTGAAAAAAGGTTATCTTATAAAATTTTGTGAGGGGGCAATGCATAAGCTGTTGAGGACTTTCTACTCTTCTTTAAGCCTACATTATATCATTTAAGATAATAAAATGTGAGGCTGGATGAACACAGCAGGCCAAGCAGCATCTCAGGAGCACAAAAGCTGACGTTTCGGGCCTAGACCCTTCATCAGAGAGAAGGGTCTAGGCCCGAAACGTCAGCTTTTGTGCTCCTGAGATGCTGCTTGGCCTGCTGTGTTCATCCAGCCTCACATTTTATTATCTTGGAATCTCCAGCATCTGCAGTTCCCATTATCTCTGATTATATCATTTAATGTTGGTTTCTCGCTCATTTCTAGGTGTTTTTAATCAGCGGTTTAGATGAGTTATGACATACCTCTGGAGCAAGTGAGAATTGAACCCAGGCCCTCAAGCTGAGAGTTATTGACATTCTGTAAAAGATAGAGGGTTCTAAACTGCCCACTCACTTGAGTCCTTATAATGCTGTTTCATGATTTCCATTGTTACTAAAGACTCAGAGAAAGGGAGGTGTTAAGCTGAAACATAAGAATTGTCAAGAAAAAAATGGTGAAAGAAAGAAATGAATACAGAGAAAGGAGAGATGGAAGTGAAGACTGTGAATAAAAGAGACTGATACAAGGTAGAAGAGAAAGAATGCTTTGGAGCAGAAGATGAAAAGGAAGAGAAAGTGTAAGCTTGAAATAGATGAGCAGAAGATATTCAGGAAGTACATGTATTTGTAGTACAACGTTGGTATTGGGGTAAAGCAGTTAAACTTCAGCTGCTTGACAACATCTATAAGGAAAAATTATGTTAGACCTCAGCGACTGTTGAAAGCAATTGTAACAAAATGGCACCTTTAGTAAGATTCAGTACATTCACACATTGCATTGTTTGGAAAAAAATCGACCCATCTGACCTAATGGCACTGGAAACATAGTGAAAGATTACAGTGGCCTTAAACTATATACTTGGCAAAGTGAGAGCAGCAGCTAAGGAGAATTGTGTTGAAAATAAGGAATGATGTGAGGGATTGGAGGCAACACAATGAAGCACATTCTAATGGCTACTGATTTACAGGATGTGGTTGACAGGAAGTTGTGGTCAGTTTATTTTTTTCCAAAGGATTTTATCTATGTGGGTTTTGGTTATTTGGATTCTATTTCTGTGTTTTCTCATTTGGTTGACGTCTTGATGGGATTTAAGATTGAGGAACATTATCCAGATAAGTACAGCAATGGTGTAGCAGAAAAGCAAGCAATATCAGAGTGGAAACAAAAAAGACACTTGAAGCAAGAGGCATCAAACAGAACTCAAAATAAAACATGCTTTTATATTGCTCCTTTCACAATGTCAGGGCATCCCATAGACCTTGCTAGCCAACTAGGTACTTCCACAATGAAGTTGCTATTGAATTTTAAGGAAAGATGGACACCAATTTGTGCACAAGGCCCCCTCCCCGAAAATAATGGTATAAGTAACTAGATTCTCTGACCCTAATTTTAATTGATAACACAATGTGAGTGAGTTTGTAGCAAAAGATTGCAGTTCATGGCATTACTGGGCATTTGAATTGTCTGCCCATCTGGTTTCTACTGTAGATTTAACATCATCTATTCACTTATTTAAGTAATGTTGCTGGTTGATGGGTACACTCTGGCCAGGATGTTAGAAAAACATTTTCCTCCTTGAACAGTTCCTTGGGAGTCTTCATGTCCAGCTGAGAACGTCAGGCTGCATTTTATAGTTTTTTTTTGGTTATTTCGGATTTTTGTAGACATTTGGGAGGGATTTCTGTCATGAAGCCTGGTAATTTCTCCAACCATCTTACCAAACTCACCTCATTAGTAAACAGTCTCCCTACATCATCTGTCGCATCTGATTGTGATCCCATCTCACCGTGTGCCATTCCCGGAAAAGCTCAGCACTGAATGGTTATTCCAGAATTCACCGACATGTTGTGCCACCTTTAAAAACCCATTGTGCACCCAGACAAACGCTGTCAACCCTGACCAGACCTGCACAGTTCCTGGTATTTGTCCTGAACATGACAGGCAGGGGGATATCATTGCTCTGTTTGTAGCCAGGAACCTGGAGCTCCCGCTGTATGGAACAATGTAAGCCTGGATTCCTCTTCCCCCCTGACCAGCAGTGGAGGCCACATGTTAAAGCAGTCTTAGTCATCTGCCCAGCATTGTAGGAAGATGTTCAATAACCTCTCCATTCAGTAAATGCCAACATTGTCTCTTTGATAACTGACACTCACTCTATGTCAGCCACCCATCTCCCTTTAGAGGCTCAAGCTCTACCTCTCTCCCTACTGCCTGCAATATCTGCCCTTACTTGCTCTCACTCACCCCATAACCCCCCATATCATTATCCCTGCGTGCCTAATCACACACTCGGGACACTTCTCCACCAGCAGCAAAATTTACAGATATACCATCCATTTTCACCTCCCTTAATCCCCGTCTCTCTCTCTCTCTCTCTCTCTCTCTCTCTCTCTCTCTCTCTCTCTCTCTCTCTCTCTCTGCCAACGAAGAGGAAAACAACCCACAATAGCTCCAAAAGACAATAGAGCGGTAGGACCCTCACCCCTTATATGGTGAGCATCCTGACTGACTTCTCTGAGTACCAAGTCTACAGTGCCAGAAACTGCCCTTGTCCTATGTGCTGAGCTCCATGTGACCATTCCCTTATCTGCTGGCAACCATGACAGGCTTCCTGGCTTTGTGTCTGCAGTAAACAGTGAGGCAAGGCAGATGTAAATGTGAGCCCGGTATCTCTGGCCAAGTGGGCCAGTGGTAAAGCAAGGTCATGCAAGGAAGGGATGCTGTGAGCCACCACAATGTCATTGAATCCCTACAGTGTGGAAACAGGCCCCTTGGCCCAACAAGTCCACATTGACCCTCAGAGCACCCCCTAAACCCATCTCCCTAATTTACACATCTCTGAACACTAAAAACAATTTGGCATGACCAATTCACCTAGCATATCTTTGGACTTTGGGAGGAAACTGGAGCACATGATGGAAACCCACGCAGACACGGGGAGAATGTACAAACTTCACACCCACAGTTGCCCAAGAGTGAAATTGAACTCAGGCCCCTGGAGCTGTGAGGCAGTGGTGATAATCACTGAGCCACCATGCCATCTTGTAGGTTCACTGTGACTACATACTATGATAGTGAGTGAGGACCCCAGAGATGTTGTTTGGTCCAGTCCATGAGCTGGACACATGTCCCTGAGCGCAAAGTGTCCTTGCAGCAGCATAACAATAAAAGTTGCTGGTGAACTTCAAAATTGGAGCGCAGAAGTGCCCTGTAAGTACATTGGAGATGTGCCATCAGGGTTCTTTTAAGGCTGATGCATGTCAGATGCCAATGCCCAAGGCCATGGGATGCATCTGGCCAGTGTTCATGGAGTGTGTGCTGAGATCAAGGTACCCAGTGCCCAACATAGAGTTTCTTCAGAGCAAGCAGTGAACTGAACCCACCAGGCACCCTCTCTGGTTTCCATGCCAAGTCTTCTCAATATCTTGCTTGTTTGTCTCATTTGGTAAAGTAGGAAGCTAAATATTAATGAGGTAATTTATGCCATTTACAAGGCATTTAACAAACTGTAAACCCCTTGAATGAACAACTCACCTTGTTGGTCAGTGAAAGTATAAATGTTAAAGATACTCCTGACATTGAAACCAGTCTCATCAGACTTCTCATTTGAATCCATCACAAATTTTACCATCACTCTCATCACTCAGATCTTTGTGAGACTCCTCCCATAGTCTTAGTTTAATACCCCATCTGGAAAAAAAACAGCATTTCAGATAGTGTTGTAGTTGCTCAGCGCTGCTCTGAAACGTACAAATCTTTTCACTTTCAGAATGCTATCGCAATCCTGTCTTCCACCCTTTGTTTACAGCTAATAATTCCAGATGTCATTTCTGCGGAATACCTTGGAAAATCCCAAACTAGATTTAGTGGCTGTCACACAGCATTTGAGATGGCTCCTAGATATGTAGGTGGTCTTGTTGCGGACTCCATTGGTGGCTGTCTTGTTGTCAGGCATGGTATCTGTTCTTGCTCTTCTGTTCTGTTCTATGAGCTAACACTCCACATATACTTGTGGTTGCTAATTTGTAGGATGTGGGTTGCTGGGGATATTGTGGTCAGTTGGTATTTGACAAAAAATGTTTCTTAATAAGATGATTAGTTACTAGTTTCAACTCTTTCCATTTTACAGAGTTGCTTTTGCCATATGAATACAAGAAAGCAGGAAACAAGTACTGAGTATTCCAAACCATTGCACATTATCTATCTCATTATCTATTATCTTTATTATCATGGATGCTACTTAATTTACTTGATCTCATAAGAAAAATAAAAATAACAAGCAAGGCATTGAACATAAAACATTGGGAACACAATAATTGGCTGCATAATCAAAAGAAACTGTCGCGATTTCATTCTGCTGTCAGTATGAAGATGGTTTGATGCCACTGACTTTTATCTAATTTTGGGAAGTGCACCAATTCCATCTGTTTACCATAAGTCCATATGTTGTAGGGATAGATGGAGACCATTCCGTCCATCAAGTCTGCTCTACCATTCATTAGGATCATGGCTGATCTGAGAATAACATCCGAAAGGACTGCGGTCACTGTAAATCAGGAACAAGAACAGGAGTTGCTGGAAAAGTTCAGCAGGTCTGGCAGTAACTGTGAAGAACAAAATCAGAGTTGACATTTCAGGTCTGGTGTCCTGAGGAAGAGTCACCAGACCCAGAATGTTAATTCTGATCTTTTCTTCACCGATGCTACCAGACCTTCTGAGCATTTCCAGCAACTTTTGTTCTACTTTTTTATTTGCAGCATCAACAGTCCTTTTGGATTTTAATCCTCAATTCCACTTTCCTGCCTTTTCCCTGCAACCCTTCATAGCCTTACTGATTAAAAATCTGTCTGCCTCAGACTTGAATATTCTAGTCATACTGGGATGGAAGTAAGGAGAGACAAGTTCCAGCTGTGCTAGTCATGTAAATAGTCCAATAAATAAGTAAAACTACTGATACATGTTGCAATAAGACTGAAGCCCATTCACCAACAATAAATGGTGATACAACTCCTCCAGCACTAGGTAACAACACAATCCCACTTCATTCCCCGTGACAAATTATGGGGTGCATCATGTTGCCTAGGTCATCAGGCAGAATGGTTCACAGTTTCTATTAATCAACTCCTGCAGCAAGCCACATCATGAAACCATGGTAAGAAAATTAGTCACTGGTATTTATATTCCATATAGACCTGCCATAATTTTGGATTGCACATGCATTTTTCACTGTATTGTTTGTCTCTGTCCAATTAAAATTTTAAAAAAGCATTCTTCATTAATTTCTCCAATTTTTTGGGAGCTAGATAATGGGTAAGTCAAAAATGACAATGGAACCCCGGTCTTAACATCAGCATAGTGAGGTTCCCTAGAACATAGAACATAGCACAGTACAGGCCCTTTGGTCCACGATTTGTGCCGAACTTTTACCCTAATCCTAAGATCTATCTAACCTCCACCCCTACCTTATACTATCATCCTTTGTTAGAAGTCATTTAATTCTTTATGACCTTTGTCTTTTTAACTATGTTGTCACGTTTGTTTCGTCCAGCCTACACAGAACCCATTATTGCTGACCCATCAAGAGGTTGGATGAGATGCCATTCTGCCAGGAAACTTGCATTCCAGACAGCAGATGCCTGGTTCCCTGTCATAAAGTTCAGGCATTGTACACCCTGTCACTGGACATAGATGTTATACTGTGAGGCCACCAGGGAAGTATGCAAGTGATGTAGAAATTATGGAAAAATGATGAGTTCTGTTCCTACAATTGTCAAATCATGTGAATGCTTTAACATTCATATAATTAAATAAAGTGAATGATGGCATTTGAAAGATGTTCCAATAATCATTACTGCAGTCTTTTAAATATTTGCCAGCACAATTTCTTGAAGTCTCCAGAATGAGACATGGCTTCAGTAACAAAAAAGCCTCAAAATTGCCCACTGTTTCCTGTAGTTAGGATTTTAATTTCAAACTGTAATTTAAAGCAACCACAGAACATGGGAAACCACTGGGCCACTTCACCTCCTGACCTCTCACCCACACTGCACCCTCCCCAATGCCCCCAACTCCAAACACATTCTACATTTGAGTTTCTTTCTACTGCCCATCTGTTTTAATAACTTGTGAAACCTCATCCTATTCGGCGTCAGCAAGTAAGATAGCTGTCATCAGAACAAATTTAAACCGTTAGCTTCCACTTTCCACTGAATCAGCTGCGTTTCTAATCAGCTCCAGGGAAGAGCAGCAGCTAGGCTTCCAGTGGTCTGGAGATTGTGTCTAACCACAGTAGAAATGGTGATCTCAGGGAAATATTTGGATCACTTTCAGGCTCATAATAACTGGCGCTGTCAATGCTAGCCCAACTTTACCAAGGAAAGGAAACACCAATTGCTAGTAAGCTTAACAAGTATTTGGAAATTAAGAAAGAAAGTGCACTTTATCTTAATATCTCAGTTGCAATGCTGTCATTGTTATAAGGCAAATGAATAGTCACTTGTAACTTTTTCATGTTATGACTGTGGGACATTTATTACTCACCTAACAGTGAAATGACTTATGCTTCAATAATAAATTTAGGAAAATTGAATTCAGATTCCTCATACATAGATTAACACATATATTGCACTCAGCAAACCTACAGATGGTGACAGTTGTGTTTATTTTCATTCTGCTCCAAAATATTATAAAGCAATAAATGTTGGGAAACAAGCTGTACAAGAAAAATAATTGCACCTGGCTGTTAAAATAAAGTGTGATACAAAAGGCAATGTTACACCTGCTGTGATGGAAGCACCTAACTCACTGAATATTCTTGGTCCAATCTCATTTGCGATCTCAGAACAAAGCTCTGCTCGACTGTCTAGATTAACACATAAAGGGCAGACATTTGGGGAGTGGTATTGAACAGTTGCCAATAACCGCAGTGACATTGCAGCAAGAGTCGGCAACTTCAGGAGATGCGCAAAGAAACAAAGAAATTTTGCAAAATGTATTTGAAGTCAGTCTTTGCAATTAGTTCACTGCTAATCTCATTGTGTGATTTCTAAAGATAACATACTAAAAGTCTATTGTGTTTTACACAATTGTTGTAAATGATCAAACTTTCTGATAACATGCAATGGTTTGAAGATGTGGAATCTTCCATTCAGTTCAGCATGTTGATCAAATAATTATTTCTACAGTGTATATTGTAATTTGTACCAGACATTGATCATCAGTTAAACCTGTTAACTAACTGCAAACATTTTGGAACAATGGAAGATATTTGATTATCTATAATAACACCCCACTTCTTCAATCAAATATTCTTGGGGATAAGAAGTATTTGACCTATTGATCGTCTGGATGTGATAAGTATTATTTTACACACAAAGATATAGTCCTTCCTTTTAATTAACTGTGCAACTTGAACTGAAGTAATAAGAAGCCTCAGGCTACATAGCAACATCTTGGCATTTGTCCAGAATGAACAATCCTGTACCAGAATCTGTATTATGGACGATGAAAGACTGACTGAGCCTCTGTTCTGAAAGAAGAGTGAGGCAAGATGCTACGTCCTATGTATTAAATGAAGACGGTAATGAAAAACATAATAGTGTATAAATTGTGATATGAAAACTCAATTAACTGAATTGAAATACCAAGTGATTAACTCACAGCCACATCTCTTCCAGGCATACCCACCTTGAAGAAGTTCTGCTCCTCTTTCTCTGACAGGACCTCTGTTCCAATCTCTTTTCTTGTTCATCGTCATTAACTCTGCTGTTGCCCCTGGTGTTTGACAAGGTATTTGCTAAAACTCATTTCCACAGCCACGTCACATTCCTCCGTGACTGCTTTCAGCTCAGATTCACCCCACATTGATTCCAACTTAAGTTTCATCATTCATGTTTTGAATCCAACCAGGATCACAGGTGTCTCCATGATACGCAAAGTTCCACAGACAACTGTTCTCGATACATCCTGAGATCCGCACTCATGCGTTGTCCTATGCACGCTTTCGACTTCTGTCTCCAACAGCAGCCCTTCACACTGCCTCAGACATTCACTGCTTCCCAGTTTCACTTCATTCTCTGACTTGTTCTTTTCCTTTCAGGCAGTTCTGAAGAAGGCTTACTGGGCCTGTTTGTTCTCTCTCCACAGATGTTGCCAGACTTGCTGAGATTTTGCAGCAATTTCTGTTTTTGTTCATGGTAAACCAAAATGCCTATCAGCTACCAGTCACAGCTTTACAAGGTCAAGTTCACAAGTGTGTATGAATGCAGCTGCGGAAATGCCTAGCTTAAGTTGTTTAGCAGAATGGCAGGATGGTTAGAAGAATTTAGAAGACTGTGAGATTCATTGAATGAGCATATATAACTACAACTGAATAACATGCAAAAGGTTTTGCAATATTTGCACATAATCTTACTCCTGCTGCACCCTTACACACCCACTCCCACATACTCCCAACACACTCATGATCATTTCTGATGAATCAGTATATTTTCCTGTTAAATCCTATTTAGAAAACAAACTTAATGAATCACTGTATTCTTGGTGGTGATGCCCACCATTGAGTAATTTGGTAATATCTCCAGCTGAAACATCAATTGCATCGATGCCAATCAAGGTTTGCATCAGGTGGTGAGAAGGCCAACATAGGTGATAGCCTTTTTAACCTTGACCTCACTAATTCACCTATTACAGACAAGCATGTTCATACTACAGGTAGAATACTTTTGCAGTTCATATGAAGACCAAGAGATAAATTTTCATTGCTGAGTAGAAAACTGGCAATAGCAGATCAGTCTCCCTGGATGCTTCCACACAGTTGTCCTTTCCAATAAACGTCTTCCACATGAGAAATCCCAAGTATGTTCCCTTGAATTTAAGAACATGGGGAATAGGAGCAGGAATAGCCCATTCAGAACTCAAAACTGGGCTGCAATTCACAGAAACATAGAAAAATAAGGGTAGGAGTAGACCACTCCTCAAGCCTGCATGACTGCTCAATATGATCAGGGCTGATCATATAATTTCAGTATCCCATTTCCACTTTCTATCCATATCCCTTGATTCCTTTAGCCACAAGGGCCATGTCCAGCTCCCTCTTGGATGTGTCCATCGAATTGGTCCTGACCCCTTTCTGTAGTAGACAATTTCACAGGTTTGCAACTCTGTGAGAGAAGAAATTCTTCGTCATCACAGTCCTGAATGGCTTGCCCCTTATTCTTAGACTATGACCCATATTTTCTGGGTTTCCCCAACATCAGGAACATTCTTCCTGTATCTAGCCTGTCCCATCAGGATTTTATGTCCCAATGATTGACCTCATAGAAACATAATTCTAAATTCCAGTGAATACAACCTCAGTCAATCTAGTCTTTCTTCATATGCCAGCTCTGCTATCCCAGGAATCAATCTGGTGAACCTTCGCTGGACTCAATAGCAAGGTCTATTCAGTTAGATCGTCTACTGATCTTTTACTTCAATGCCATCTCATCCACTACCACCATATTCCTTGACATCTTTAATGCCTAGAAACATAGTGATCTTTGTTCCAAAGTTTCACCAGCATAAGTGAAGAATTTCCTCTTTATCTCATAATTAATGGCCTAATTCTGATGCTGCTTCTTTTTGATCTTATCAGCAACTAGAAACATCCTTCCTGCAACATTAATCCCCATCAGCACATCGTCACCAATAACTAGAAGCTTAATTGTAAAAGGATTAACATTGATACAAGAGCAGAACAGATCATGCTTTGTAAATGTATTCAAAGCATCAAAAGTCAGTACAAAGTACAGAATAGTCACTTGGATGGATACAACTACAAACACACATCTTGGGCAGAGTAGTTCACTTGATTAGCACCATTACCACTGGGGATCTCAATAGAGGCCCCCTACTTTAGAAGCAATGAGACTGCAATATGTATTGTAATAATTCGCTAAGCTTGCAAACTTGGTTTCCTAGTTCTTCCATCTGCTGTCGGTGTCTTTGTTTTACATTCGGTTCTGAGGTAGGCAAATGCAAAATTTCTATGTATCAATGGTTATCTTCATGTGACATTCAAAGCAGAGAAGATAGTGCTTTGTATAATGAAGCCCAAGGTCGCGACAGCAACAATTTGGGACATACAAACAGGAGCAGTCCATTCAGCCCAACATGCCTACCCCACCATCTAATACAATCGTGGCTGAGCAAAAATGCAATACCTTTTACCTATCCTTTGCCATAACCCTGTATGCCATTGATAATGAGAAATTTATCAATATCTACCTCCAATGTTCACAAAGCCTAAGCCCCTGGCGTAGAAAATTCCAAAAGTTCACAATTCTGAGCAAAAGACAAAATATTCTCATCTTGGACCAAAGTGGCATTCCCTTTTGTTTTAAACTGCTCCCCGATTCTAAATTCCCTAACCAGGGGAACGTCTTATTTGCATCAATCTTGTCTGACCCTATTTTGTAGGTTTTAATGAGATCAACTTTCATTATTTACAACTCTAGAGAAATTCTAGCCCAGTTTAACCAACCTTCCTTCTTATGACAATCCCACCGACCTGGAAACAAGCCTAAGCTTTTGTGCTCCTGAGATGCTGCTTGGCCTGCTGTGTTCATCCAGCTCCACACTTGTTATCTTGGATTCTACCGCATCTGCAGTTCCCATTATCACTGATGAACCTTTACTGCAATTCCTCTAAGGTGGTAATATCTTTCCTGAGGTAAAGAAACCAAATCTGCACACAGTACTTTAGATATTGTCTAAACAACAATAAAATTGAAGTAAGACTTCACTATTCCTATATTCAGATCCTCTTGTAATAAAGGTTGACGTTCCGTTATCATTCCGAATAGCTTGCTGCACCTGTATGTTAACCTTCAGTGTCTTATCAAGAGTACATCAGTCCTTTTGCACATCTGCACTTTCCAACCTCTTACTGTTTAGGAATTACACTACTTATTTGTCGCTCCTCTCAAAGGGAATAACCGCACTTTGTGTGACATCATATTCCATCTGCCATGCTCTTGCCAATTCAATAAACTTGTTCAAATCATCTTGAAGCCACTTCATATTTTCTACACCGTGCATATTCTGACTTAGTTTTATATCGTCCACAAATTTAGAAAGATTGCGTTTGGTCCCCACTTCCAAATCATTGATGTATATTGTGAACATCTGGAGCCCAAGTACTGATCCTTGTGATGTCTCACCAGTCACAACCTGCCAGTGGGAAAATGAACCATTTGTTCAGACTAACAGTCTGTTTTCTCTGTTAGATAATATATGCTAGTACATTACCATCTATCCCATATGCTTTAACTTTTCTAATCATCCTCCAGTACAGGACTTTATCAAATGCCTTATGAAAATCTAAGTCCCTTACTTTCAATGTCTCTCTTTATTAATTTTATTTGCATAATCTTTTAAAAAAGCTCCAACAGGTTTATCAAACACAACTTCCCATGTTGAACATGGCCAACAGATCATTATATTCCAAGTGTCTATTTATCACTTCCTTTATATTAGATTCTACCATTTTAGCAACAAATTAATCAGAGCTCTTTGAAGAAGTAATTTGTGTTGTGGATAGCAGCAGCCAGTGAATGTTTGTATTTAGATTTCCAGAGGTATTTGATAAGTAGACACTTCAAAGGCTATTGTAGAAAATATGTCTCACAGTGAAAGGGGTAACATATCACAATGGATAAAAAATTGGCTTACTCACAGGAAGCAGACAGTAAGAGTAAATGGGTCTTTTCAGGCCTACAGGGTGGTGTGCCACAAAGTGCTTGATTTTCAACTCTTTACAATTTATATGAATAATATAGATGAAGAGGCTGAAGGTAATGTAGTTAAAGTTGCTGATAACACAAAGACAAGTCAGAAAATGAGTTGTGAAGAGCACATAAGAAAGCTCCAAAGTGACATAGATAGGTTCAGTGAGTGGACAAAGATCTGGCAAATGGAGTATAATGTGGTAAATTGTGATATTGTTCATTTTAGCAGACAGAATAAAAACAGCACATATTATCTCAATGGTGAGAGGTTGCAGGGCTCTTTAATGCAGAGGGATCTAAGTGTCCTAGCGCATGAATCATAGAAGATTAGTGTAGAAGTACAGCAAATAATTAGAAAAGCTAATCAGATGTATGTTTTATTGCTAGTGGAATTGAATGCAAGAGTAGGGAGGTTATGCTTGAGTTATACAGTGCATTATTGAGTTATTGAGATGACATTTGGTCTATTGTGTCCTGTCACCATACTTAGGGAAAGATATTAATACACTGGAAGAAGTTCAGGGAAGATTTACGTGAGTAATACCTGGAATAAATGGATTGTTTTGTGTGGAGCGGCTAGATAAGCTAGGCCTGTATCATTTGGAGTTCGGAAAAGGCAGGAACAACTTAATTGAAATATGTAAGGTCCTTGACTGGATGAATGCTGAAAGGATGTTTTATCTTATGGGAGAAACTTGAACTTGGGTCATGGTTTAAAAATAAGGGGGTACCTATTTAAAATAGAGACATGAAAAATCAAATTCTCTCATAGCATTGTGAGTCTTTGAAATTCCCTTCTTCAAAAGGCAGTGGATGCATAAGTTTAAAAAAAATTTAAGGCAGAGGTAGATAGATTCTTAATTACCAAGGGGTGGAAGATTATTGGGGCTATGCAGGAATGTAGATTTCAAGTTAAAACCAGATAGCCAAGGTCTCATTGAATGATGAAGCAGGCTCAAAAGGCTGAGCAGCCAACTGTAACTCTTTGTTTCTGTGCTTGTATGTTCCCTATCACTGATGTAAGGCTGACAGCTCCGTAATTCGGAGATAGTAAGATAGTCAGAGATAACATAGTGTCGAGCTAGAGGAACACAGTAGGCCGGGCAGCATTAGAGGAGCAGGAAAGTTGATGTTTCCGTTTGTACCCTGTTTTTCTTTAGCTCCATTCTGAAACAGTGACATGAAATTTGCTACATTCAAGTTTGAGCATACCTAAGAAATGACAACGGATCATAAAACATCCTCAATAGTGAACTCTCCTGGAATTGGCTCTGCCGTTACCATTTTCTTCATGATAAACATATAGCTTCAATTCCAAGTATCCACAGCACAGATGTCTATAGCTAGCTTTGGCATGTCAATCATCTCCTATTAACAGTTGCATGGGATCATTGTTATGTAATTGAATTGCCCTCTTTAGAAGTTGCTCCTTAAGGTTTGGAGCCATACTGTCATAAACTGAGAGGGTTGTGCTTTCACCTCCAGCCAACAGATTCCTACCTTACTTTGTCCATTATTGCCTGCCTTTCCTCACTTGTCTACGGCATCTCATCTTTCTGACTGGCCAAAGATAGTGGTTTGAAGTGTTAGTAATGGATGCTGAACATGGTCAGAAGATAGCTTCTTCCAATTGCTTAGCCCCTCACGAGAAGGGCAAACATAAGAAATTGAATAAATAATGGAATGATCTGTTTAGTCAGAGCTCATTGATGTAACTTAGCAAAACAAGTGGCATGGAGCTGTGCTTTGGTGTGTACTTATTATCAGTTATTAGGAAGAAAGGGCAGAGAAGATTTAATACCTGAACTTGCTACTCTTCCATAGATCTGTTTCTTGAATTGCCCCTCCATGGAAAATATCTTATCAGTGAGAGATACAGATGGAGGAGCCTTCTTCTGTATGGGTTAACTTTCTTGTTATATACAGCTTCCTCTTGCCGGTTAATTTGAAGAGATGTGAATGTGAATTTGCTGTGTACAGGAATGTAAGCATCTAGCCGGATGTGATTAAGTGAACAAGCATGAGGCAGCTACACGATTAGAAGGATTATCAAAGGAAAGAGCACACCAGTGTGGCTGTTAGCTGACATGTTGCTTTGTTTAATACACACTAAGTCAAAAATGGCCACAGATATTACAGAAGTTTCCATATCCATGTAAAAATTCTCAGTTACCTCAGAATGTTCCAATTTCTCTATTGGTAGATTCGGAAGCAACAAGTATAATCTGTCTCAGTTGTAATCATTGGATTAACTGAACTAATATTAATTTATCATTTTAATTGATTATTTGATCACAACTGAAATCCCCACTGTAACAAAATTTTGTACATGTGAAAGGCCCTTAGAACATAGAACATAGAACATAGAACATAGAACAGTACAGCACAGAACAGGCCCTTCAGCCCACAATGTTGTGCCGACCATTGATCCTCATGGATGCACCCTCAAATTTCTGTGACCATATGCATGTCCAGCAGTCTCTTAAATGACCCCAATGACCTTGCTTCCACAACTGCTGCTGGCAACGCATTCCATGCTCTCACAACTCTCTGCGTAAAGAACCTGCCTCTGACATCCCCTCTATACTTTCCACCAACCAGCTTAAAACTATGACCCCTCGTGCTAGCCATTTCTGCCCTGGGAAATAGTCTCTGGCTATCGACTCTATCTATGCCTCTCATTATCTTGTATACCTCAATTAGGTCCCCTCTCCTCCTCCTTTTCTCCAATGAAAAGAGACCGAGCTCAGTCAACCTCTCTTCATAAGATAAGCCCTCCAGTCCAGGCAGCATCCTGGTAAACCTCCTCTGAACCCTCTCCAAAGCATCCACATCTTTCCTATAATAGGGCGCCCAGAACTGGACGCAGTATTCCAAGTGCGGTCTAACCAAAGTTTTATAGAGCTGCAACAAGATCTCACGACTCTTAAACTCAATCCCCCTGTTAATGAAAGCCAAAACACCATATGCTTTCTTAACAACCCTGTCCACTTGGGTGGCCATTTTAAGGGATCTATGTATCTGCACACCAAGATCCCTCTGTTCCTCCACGCTGCCAAGAATCCTATCCTTAATCCTGTACTCAGCTTTCAAATTCGACCTTCCAAAATGCATCACCTCGCATTTATCCAGGTTGAACTCCATCTGCCACCTCTCAGCCCATCTCTGCATCCTGTCAATGTCCCGCTGCAGCCTACAACAGCCCTCTACACTGTCAACGACACCTCCGACCTTTGTGTCGTCTGCAAACTTGCTGACCCATCCTTCAATTCCCTCGTCCAAGTCATTAATAAAAATTACAAACAGTAGAGGCCCAAGGACAGAGCCCTGTGGAACCCCACTCACCACTGACTTCCAGGCAGAATATTTTCCTTCTACTACCACTCGCTGTCTTCTGTTGGCCAGCCAATTCTGTATCCAAGCAGCTAAGTTCCCCTGTATCCCATTCCTCCTGACCTTCTGAATGAGCCTTCCATGGGGAACCTTATCAAATGCCTTACTGAAGTCCATATACACCACATCCACAGCTTGACCCTCATCAACCTTACTAGTCACATCCTCAAAAAACTCGATAAGGTTTGTAAGGCATGACCTACCCCTCACAAAGCCGTGTTGACTGTATTTGATCAAGCCATGCTCTTCCAGATGGTCATAAATCTTATCCCTCAGAATCCTTTCTAACACCTTGCAGACGACAGACGTGAGACTTACCGGTCTATAATTGCCGGGGATTTCCCTATTTCCTTTCTTGAAGAGAGGAATTACATTTGCCTCTCTCCAGTCCTCAGGTACGACTCCAGTGGAGAGCGAGGATGCAAAGATCTTCGCAAGTGGCGAAGCAATTGCATTTCTCGCTTCCCAAAGCAGCCGAGGACAAATCTGATCCGGGCCTGGCGACTTGTCAATCTTAATGTTTGACAAAATTTTCAGTACATCAGCTTCCTCTATCTCTATCCATTCCAGCATGCACACCTGCTCTTCAAAGGTTTCATTCACTACACAGGTCGTTTCTTTCGTAAAGACAGAAGCAAAAAACTCATTTAGGGCTTCCCCTACCTCCTCAGGCTCCACACACAAGTTCCCTATGCTATCCCTGATCGGCCCTACTCTTTCTTTGACCATTCTCTTATTCCTCACGTAAGTGTAAAATGCCTTTGTGTTTTCCCGGATTCCTTCTGCCAAGCCTTTCTCGTGCCCCCTCCTGGCTCTCCTCAGACCATTTTTGAGCTCCTTCCTTGCCTGCATGTAATCCTCTCTAGCTGAACTTGACCCTAGCTTCCTCCACCTTATGTAAGCTACCTTCTTACTTTGCACTAGAAGCTCCACCGCTCTCGTCATCCAAGGTTCCTTTATCTTACCCCGTCTTGCCTGTCTCAGAGGGACATATTTACTCATCACTCCCAACAACTGTTCCTTAAACCATCTCCACATGTCTATAGTTCCCTTACCATGGAACAACTGCTCCCAGTCCATGCTTCCTAACTCGTGTCTAATCGCATCATAGTTTCCTCTTCCCCAATTAAATATCCTCCCATTCTGCCTAATCCTCTCCTTCTCCATAGCTATGTAGAATGAGAGTGTGTTATGGTCACTATCACCAAAATGCTCTCCCACCACAAGATCTGATACCTGCCCCGGCTCGTTTCCGAGCACCAAGTCTAGAATGGCCTCTCCCCTCGTCGGCCTGTCAACGTACTGCGTTAGGAAACCCTCCTGAACACACCTTACAAAAACAGCTCCATTCAAATCTTCTGCTCGAAGGAGGTTCCAATCAATATTAGGAAAGTTAAAGTCACCCATTACAACAACCCTACTGCGTCCACACTTTTCCAAAATCTGTCGACCTATGCTTTCTACAATCTCCCTGCTGCTATTGGGGGGCCTGTAGTAAACCCCTAACGAGGTGACTACTCCCTTGCTGCTCCTAATTTCCACCCATACTGACTCAGTAGGCAGATCTTCCTCGACAATGGAAGCTTCTGTAGCTGTGATACCCTCTCTGATTAGTAGTGCTACACCCCCTCCTCTTTTTCCCCCCTCCCTATTCTTTTTAAATGTTCTAAACCCTGGAATATCCAGCAACCATTCCAGCCCATGAGAAACCCATGTCTCTGTTATGGCCACAACATCATAGCACCAGGTACTGATCCATGCTCTAAGTTCATCACTTTTATTCCTGATACTCCTTGCATTAAAGCAAACACACTTTAACCGATCCCTTGGTTCCTTCCCAGGAAAATCCTTCCCACTAGCTGGTCTACCTCTTGCTACTGCCTCACCTGCATCAACGCTCACCTCTGGTATACAGCTCAGGTTCCCACCCCCCTGCCATACTAGTTTAAACCCTCTCGAACTACTCGAGCAAACCTTCCACCCAGGACATTGGTCCCCTTCCAGTTCAGATGCAACCCGTCCTTCTTGTACAGGTCCCACCTTCCCCAGAAGGCATCCCAATTATCAACATATCTGAAACCCTCCCTCCTACACCAGCTGCGTAGCCACGTGTTCAGCTGCGCCCGCTCCCTGTTCCTCACCTCGCTATCTCGTGGCACCGGTAGTAAACCAGAGAACACTACTCTGTTCGTCCTGCTCTGCAGCTTCCATCCTAACTCCCTGAAATCACTTTTTATATCCTCAAACCTATTTCTGGCTATATCATTTGTGCCAATATGTAACACGATTTCTGGCTGTTCACCCTCCCCTTTCAGAACTTTATACACCCGATCGGAGACGTCCCGGACCCTGGCACCAGGGAGGCAACATACCTTCCGGGAATCCCGATCTTGCCCACAAAATCTCCTGTCGATTCCCCTAACTATCGAGTCCCCTACCACGAGTACTTTTCTATTCTGCCCCCTTCCCTTCTTTGCCACAGTGTCAGGCTCAGTGCCAGAGAACTGACTACTATGGCTTTCCTCTGGTAGGTCAACCCCCCCAGCAGTATCCAAAACGGTATACTTATTGCTGAGGGGAATGCCCACAGGGGATCTCTGCACTGTCTGTCTGTCCCCTTTCCTCCCCCTAACTGTAACCCATCTATCCTCGTCCTGAGCCTTAGGAGTGACCAACTCCCGATAACTCCTCTCAATTACCCCCTCTGCCTCCCGAATGACAAATCAGTGGATTCTTTAAGTCACATTACATCTCAAAAAGATCAGGGCAGTTTTCGAATATCTAATTCTAATTCGGTGCCAGCAAAAAATGTTTTCATCGATAATTCAGTTCAGTGCTGATTATAAGATCATGTCGAAAATGAAACAGATGTTATGTTCATCTGCATAATGTCAAAAATCACACAACACCAGATTATAGTCCAACAGGTTTATTCGAAGACACAAGCTTTCAGACCCTCACTCTTTGTTCAGGTGTCAGTCATCTACGTAATATCTATCATAATACTCTATGTGATGCACATCACAGTGTTTCCAAAATAGATGATAAAACATTATGTAATGCAGGTCTTTGAAGTCACTTAGTCCTAAGTGTAATATTTAGTTTTGTGATTACGCAAGAAATGTTAAAATGACAGTTACTTTCACTTAGCCTTAAAATACAATAGAGACTTGGGAAATACACATTGGCATCTAAAATGTAGCCTTTGCCATTCTAGTTTCTCTAGAGTCCAAAAGAAATACTTCAATGCCATTTGCATTGGACGTGGCCCACATCGAATGCCAGCTCTGGTACTCACATAGCAGCTGCTCGTCATACTCTTTCTGATGATGTTTAGCAAGCTACTGATCTTTACCTGCCTCTGGAGAGAAGTGCTCAGACCACTGAAGAAAGAACGCAGACTTTTCAAAGATGTGCCCACAAAACAAAATATTGACCTGTTAAAATCTTCAGGCACCTTGTAGATCAATGGTGTTTAGATGCTAAGGTGGTCTTTGAAGTGACAGAATTAAGCCATTTGCAACAATCAATGAAGAATAAATATCCGTACTTAAGGGTTAGGTTTAAACATCCAGGATTTATAATGTACCCATTCCCAAAGTACGGCATTAAATAGCTGACGAATGTCAGAATGTGACAGGAACTGAACATTCTCTTTCAGAAAGTTACCCTATTTTTATTGATATTTTAGTATTACCACACCAAATTTGTATTCTCATCCTACTTTAAAGAGCAAAGATAAAGTTTAAACTGACAGAGATGCAGTTCAGACCTGAGTATGCTATCTATCCAATTACTAATTGTATACGAGTGATCTGAAGAACTATTTTGTTAAATTATTTATTATTATGTCCTTTCCTCAAGCTTCCAAAAATCTATGAACTGCTGTTTGACTTGTTTTTCAAAAGATTGTCATTTTCTGTCACTGTTAGAGCAAACTGCATATTAAGGTCCATCCCAGTTACGGGATTCTAGATGAATATTACTTTTAGTATGCTGCCATAGTATGCTGTAGTTATACAAGCCGGCAGTCAAACTTAGCCATGCCACGTACTAGCAGAAAGAGGAATTCAGCTCCACAAATCTGTCCTGCTTTTTAATTAGACCCTGAATGATCAATATTTTATCTCCATCTACCCGCTTTGCTTTCATAACCTTGAATTTCCTTTTTTAATAAAAAATTTTTTTTAATAAAAAAACTCTGAAATTTTCAGTTGACCTGATCTTGATAACTTTTGAGGGAGATAGTTCCAGCCTTAAATAAGCATTCATCATTTTGAATTTGAACTTCTCGAAGGCTTTTTT
The DNA here is from genome assembly GCF_030684315.1 of Stegostoma tigrinum. Taxonomy (NCBI): domain Eukaryota; kingdom Metazoa; phylum Chordata; class Chondrichthyes; order Orectolobiformes; family Stegostomatidae; genus Stegostoma; species Stegostoma tigrinum. The sequence goes on from NC_081357.1 coordinate 35,906,705, forward strand.
ATTCAGTTTACCTACCTTTATAAGCTCCCATTTATTCAAAGCTCTATGGCCTGCATCTCCCTTCCCCTAAGCCAAGCCCTTTAATTGTCATCTCAGTAAGTCCAGACTCCCTGTGCACATTAATCTCCAATTCCTGATTGTGGAGTTGGCAACTCAGTTATGTAATCTAACCATATTTGACACTAAAACCACAAAAGGGAAACAGCTGTCCAAAAGCCTCATCAGAATGTTAGGCTTTAAGGAGTGTCTTTAAGTCAGAGAGCTCTAGGAAAGAATTCCAGACTATAAGACCAAGTCAGCTGAAGGCACAACCAGTAATGATGGCCCATTAAAACTGGAAATGCACAAGAGTTGAAGGAGAACAGAGACATCAGTGCGTTGTAGAGCTAAAAAAAATAGTTGCAGAGATAAGGAAGGACAGGGCAATGAATCAGTTCAAAAACTGGGCTGTAAATTTTTAAATTGAGGCATTGCTGGATTGAAAGCCACTGTGGGTCAGTGAATACAGATGTGACAGTAAACAGGAGGACTAGGATAGAATTATTCGAAGCAAAATTTTGGATGAGTTTAAGTTTTTGGAGGGTAGAAATGAGAGCAGCCAGGAAACCATGTTTTAAAAATAAACTCATAGAACCACAAGATAGAGGAGCAGAAGCAGGCCATTCAGCCCATCAAGGATGCTCTGCCATTCAATGGCTTGTAGCCATCACTGGCTGGGCCAGTATTTATTACCCGTCCCTAGATGCCCTTGAGAGGATGCTGGTTTGTGCATTATCTTCTTGAACCACTGCAATCTATGTGCTGTAGATACACTCACATTTCCCTTAGGGAAGGAGTTACATGATTCTGACCCAGCAATATTGAAAGAATGGTGATATATTTCCAGGTCTCGATGCTGAGTGACTTGGAAGGGATCTTGCAGGCGGTGGTTTTCCCATGTAACCACTGCCCTTGTCCTTCGAGATGGTTGTGGCCATGGGTTTGGAAGCTACTGTCTAAGAAAACTTGGTAAATTTCAGCTGTGTATCTTGTGGATGCTATACTCTTCTGTTACTGTGTGTTGGTTATGTGAGCTTTTGGATATGGCTTCTATCAAGTGGGTTGCTTTGTCCTGGATGTTGTCAAGTTACTCGTGTGTTGTTGGGGCTGCACTCATCCAGGGAAGTGATTTCAATAGCTTTAGGAAGGTTAGTAATTGGAAAAGCTGAAAATTTACGACCCTACTGCAGAGAACCTAATGGCAAGATTCAACAAAATGAATCTTCAGTTTGTGATTAAAGCATTTCAGGCCCAGTTGAGTTATGCTGGGGAAAGTGGTCAGAACTTCCTGGAGCAAGAGGAGTGCTAACTTCAAAGCACTTACATTGGGTGGGGATGATCTGTAGGATCATTTCTGAGTCAATTTTCTGTAAGCCAGGGAATAGACATTGGACGCTCAGAGTAAAAGTCCCGAGTGAACAAGCGAAAACTTTAGAAAATGTGTAGCTTTACAGGATGTGCAAGAAAACATAACAGAATTACTTACAGCTCATAGAGAGAATTGCCACCATTGTAATCAAGGGCCACAAGGCATGGTTACAATAAGAGAATTCAAAAGCCACAAAGAAATGTAAAAAAATGTTGTGAATGAAGACTTAAAGCAATAAAGGGGCATTTTACAAGCCTAAGCATTCAAAGTTTAATTGAAGTAGAAATTTAGGAAACGATTGAAGGCACAAGCAAGGTGAGAGGTCTGTTATCAAAACTGCAGTAAAGGCAGGAAGCATTTATTCAGACGGCAGTCAGCTGGACTCATCCAAGATAAAGTTTAGTAAGGACAGTGGATTCATACAATAAAGCCATTAGTTGATGGTTACGGCCGCAATTAATGGGATCCATCCAGAGGAACAGTGAAAAGGGCACAAATTACCCATTATACCACTAAAAGTAGATTTTTTTTCTCACTGAAAGTAGAAAGCCTTCATTTTTAATGCAGAAGAAAATAAAACCCTTCCTCACAAAAGTAGGACTTTCAAAATATTTGAAGAAAACAGTGGGTTCTTGCAGGTATCATTAGATGAGCGACTAAGATCGCTTGGCTCCATTTGGGAGGCTTCACTTTCACAGGCTGCTATTTTGGATCACCTCAGCTCCAGAGATTTTTCAATGGATTCCACCTACATGAGCTGTAAGAACTAGCCACCCAAACTAAACCTGCTTTCCAGTTCCCGGCCTGCGGCCTTACCAGTTACAGTGCTTCAGGTGCGGATTCAGGTTCCTCTTGAATGAGTTGTAAGTTTTTGCCTCAACCACCAAACTGGACAGTGAATTCTGGACACTTCCAATCTCTGGGTGAAAAATATTCTCCTCATGCCCCTTCTAATTCTTCTACAAACCACCTTAAATCTGCGCCTTCTCATAATTGACCTCTTTCCTCAGGGAAACAGGATTTCTTTGTCCATTCTAGCCAAGCTCCTCCATTTTGTTCAGTTAAGTCATCATTAGTCCCCTCTCTTGATCTACCAGAGAGATGATGGTGTGGTGGTCAAGTCACTAGCCTAGTAGTCCAGACAAACCAGGGTAATGGGAAAAAACAGAAGATGCTGACAAAGCCCAGCAGGTCTGGCAGCAAACGTGCAGAAAAAAAATCAGAGTTAACGTTTTGGGTCCGGTCACCCTTCCTCCAGCAACTGTCCCTGATTTACGGCATCTGCAGCTCTTTCAGTTTGTAAATGAGGCGAATGTCCTGGGATAACAAAGTATGGGGCTGGATGAACGCAGCAGGCCAAGCAGCATCTTAGGAGCACAAAAGCTGACGTTTTGAGCTCCACACTTTGTTATCTCGGATTCTCCAGCATCTGCAGTTCCCATTATCTCTGAATGTCGTGGCACATGGGTTCAAAACACACTTTGGCAGATGACGAAATTTGAATCTAGTTCTTTAAAAAATCTGGAATTAAAGAAAAAAGCTAATGTAATGTTGTCCATATAACTACTGTTGTAAAAACCCATTCTGGCTCACTTTCCCTTCAAGAAGGAAATCTTGTAAGCCTTATCTCGGTCTGGCTGACATGTGTCTCCGGACCCACAGCAAATTGGTTGTCTCTTAACTGCACTATGGTCAATTAGGGATGGTCAATAAGTGGTGGCCTAGCCAGTGATGCCCAAAATATAAAACAAAACTTTACAGACAACACTTTGGGAAGTTGTAGTCTCAAACATATTCATTTCTGATGCAAAGTCTTATCTTTAGGAATACGAGTGGCCTTCTTAAAACTGAAACATTTTCGGACCACCACGGTAACCAGCATTGTCAGGGGCAGCTAAACGGAATTAGCACCATTTGTCACCATTTTACTTGACTACTCCACACTGCTGCTCATCATGTTGTATGCGCTTCCTGTACTATTGCTAACTATATGGTAGATGTGCTACCACTAACTTTTTTCATGGTAGGATCTAAACACCTGTTTGGTCTAATGTGGTAAAGGAAAACTGCATGGTGTATAACATTTATCATAAGCAAGACATGCTTTATTGCACTATACCAACAATGCACAAGAAACATTGATTTTTTAAGCATTGTTACAACGTCGATCAAAAGGCCCCCACTCCTTCAAGATCATAAGCTATTCTCCCACCAAGTCCAAATTACATCATCACGGCAGGTAGGTAATGCCTAATGTATGGACCCTTCCAGACCCTTACTCCCTTATACACCACCACTTACCCAGAATGCATAAACAAAAGGAAATTTCCCAGCAGAATCACCTGCTGAAACATCAATGTACTTCCTAATCAACTCAATCAGTCAACTCCTTTCCTTGCCTCCCACAGGAGTCAACATCTCCTTTCCTCAAGTTAACTCTATCCTCACCCTGTTTTTTGCACAAAAAGCCTATTCATGACTGATCAATCTTTTCCCATTCCCATTCTACCTCCTACCTTCTCTTCTCCAAGTTCACCAAAAGCAGCAACACATCCAAGTATCATACTTGTCTCTCCTAAAATTTCAGGCTAGATTTTGATGTACTTGGGAAAACTCCAGGGGCCTTTAAATATAGTGGCTGAGACCCAGATCAGGAAAACCAATCCTATTTCTGACAGATCCCAAGCTGATAGACTGTCAGCAGCAGGAAAGAGACATGGCATGAATCTTGCAGGCAGAGATATGTGCTCAGGTACCTGCAGGTATAAGTCATTTGGTCTTTTATCGAAGCTCAGCCAAAAATTCATAAATGAATTCACTATAATAACAGACTTTGGGAAATATCATTATTGAAGGCTATTAATAATTGGTTGACAGACAGAAAACAGAGTCAGAAATAATGGGTCTTTTTGCAGGTGACCATTGGGGTACTACAAGGATCAATGGTTCAGCCCCAACTATTCTTGATATATAAATGACCTGGATGAGGGAACCAAATGCAACATTTCCAAATTTGTTGGTGACACAAGACTGGGGGGTATTGTGAGTTGTGAGGAGGCCTCAAAGTGACTAAGATAAGTTGAGTATTTGGTCAAACGCATAGCGAATGCAGTACCACATGGCTAAATGTGAAGTTAAACAGAAAGGAAAAATGCCAAAACAGAAAAGAAGAATATTATTTAAACTGTGTTACATTGGAAAATGTGGATGCACAAAGGGACCTGGGTGTCTTTGTATATGAGTTAATGAAAATAGTCAGACAATTGCAGCAAACAACTGGGAAGACAAATGATATACCTGTTCTCATTGCAAGAGGATTTGAATTCAGAAGTAGCAATGTCTTACAGCGGTTATATAGGGCCTTGATTAGATCATACCTGGAGGACAGTAAAAGTGCACTAGGCTGGTATAAGGAATGACAGGACGATTAAAAGAGGAGAAGTTGACTCGACTGTATCCAACTTCACTATCTTTGACCATTGCGCCTTTGCATTGATTACAGTCGACAATGCCATAATCTTTCAGGATCATTATACAACCTTCCTTGCAAGCTTTTTATATTTTTTCAATCTGAATTCACCTTGTCAATCCAGCATATCTCTAACAATTATGTGTTGACCTTTGAATGCATTATCATCCTTTTCCCCCTTGGTGATAGCAGGGGTGGGGGGGCTTAGTCTTCACATACATGTTTAAGATACCCAGTTCTACCTCTCTATCACTTATCTTAATTTGCTTTTTTTTGCAGTCTTTATCTAATATCTTGGATAACTCACAACTTCCTCAGGTTAACTTTGGTAAAACTGTAGCTGTCATCTTTAGGCCCCTCCATAAACACCACCTCCTTGTTAATAATTCCAACACTAAACACTTTTGCACATCCAAAGGAAGAAATTGGTAATTTTCGCAACCTGTTTGAGCAAGTGTTGAACTATAAATCTCTTAATCGGTTATACCCAGCGCTACTTCCATGATTGGAACCTTGCCTGCTTCAACTATTTTCCTTTGCTTGTGAATGTCGCATGTATGCTGTTCATATCTCTTGACAGATCATTTTAACAGTTTTTCTGTTGAACCACTCTTCTTCTATTCTCTGCAAGCATCAACTTTGTCGAAAATAATCTCCCACCACATTGAGTGTCCCCTGTACATCACCTTCAGTGAACTATATTTTCTCATCCCCCAACATTGGACATTTAATATCCTTGGATGTGTCAGTAGTTTGCCAAGCTTAATTCTATTTTTATAACTTATGCTTCAGCCCCACATCCCCACCCAAATTCTGCATTCTTCTGACTCCACCATTCTGAGTATCCCCTTGCCTTTTAAAGCCCCTCAAGTTTCAGCGATTCTTCCAGTATTTTTCATCCTGGCTCAACATCTGTCAATCATGTGCTAACTCACAAAGTGCCTTGATACATTTCTTATGTCAGAGGCACTACATAAATGCAAACCTTTTTTTTGTAGTGCTAGTGCTGGGAAATTGATATGCTCCATCTTTGCAGTGAAGCTGACGTTCTTTTGGCTGAGCGCTGAATGGCACAGATTTTGTAGAAATAAACATTCCACTTTCTTCCGTGTTAAGAGATAAGCAAAAGATGGAACTCATTGAAAGGTAAAAGAAAGGTTATTTCACAAAGACGCACAAGGAAAAGGACATTATTTCAAAAATAGCTTTCTATTGAAGTGTTACTCTGAATCTGATGAATTTTATCAGGCTTGGTTGCTATGAACAGACAGTTTGACTTGCATTGAATTATTGTAAAAATCAGCAAATGTAACTGTTTTTTTTACTTACGTGGTACATCACAGATTTTTCTTGTAGTTCAAGGTGAAGAATGCTCAGAATCAACTGTCACTGTGACCTCTTGGCATTTTTCTTTGTTTTATTATTTACATTTTAACTGTTATAAATTTCTCTCCCTTAAATGCTCTTTCCATCTCATCTGCCTCCAAATCCTTTCACTAAATCCCAGCTACCCAGGGAACAGGAGCCAGACCACACCAGCCAAACCATCTGGATGATTAAATAACCCAAGGTATTAGGAAAGTACAACTGCTCTGATTTGTAATCTTTTGAAGGCAGATCAGATTGAGGGTGTCACTAAAGAGGGAGATCACAAGTAGCCCATAATGTAAATACTGGCCACTGTGGCCTTTGTTGCAACTTTGCTCACGGCACATCCGGTATTACAGCCCCATTTCATGTCTAGTCTGAAAGGGAAACAACGGAACTGCATTTTAAAACAAAGGATGTGCTGAAAAGAAATATATCTGTGGAAACATAATGATGATAATTTGCCTTGCAACTAATATTCAATGTAGATGTGTTATTGCAGTTGTAGAATGCTTGGACCACCCTGTTACAGGAAAACAGTGAGCTAGTGTCTTTACCAAAAGTGATATGAACACAGAGAAGTGGCTACTTCAAAGTGATGCTAGCAACAATTCTGTGCCAAAGGTATCCCATTCTTCCTCAAGAAACGATGGGTATGTGGTTGGCTTTGGTACTGTATAAGAATATGAAATGCTTTTTCTCCTCCTTCCATAGACAACATCATCACTAGCTCTGGACATGTCCTATCCCATCATGTGGGAGGAAACTAGAGCAAACCCACACAGACACAGGGAGACTATACAAATTCAACACAGACAGTCACCCAAGACTAGGAACAAAAACAAAGTTGCTGGAAAAGGTCTGGCAGCATTTGTGGAGGAGAAAACAGAGTTAACGTTTTGGGTCTGGTGACCCTTACTCAGAACTTTTTTTGTGGGCCTTGATGCCTGAAAGGAAAAGAAAATGTTTCTTGTTAGCACGACAAATGAGCCAGAGGATGAAGTGGAACTGCAGAGTGGTGCAACCCTGAGCCAAGTGTTGCGATGCTGTTGGAGAGAATGCTTGAGAGTGTGCATGTGACGTCACATGGCACTGAGTATGGATCTCAGGATGCAGCGAGAGCTGCTGTCTATGGAACGTTGAACATCATGGAGGTATCTGTGATCCTGGGAGGATTCAAAACATGAGGGAAGAAACTTCAGTTGGGATCCACTTGGGGTGAGTCTGAGTCGGAGGCAGTCACTGAGGAATGTGATATGGCTGTGAAAACGAGTTTTAGCAAATACCTGGTCAAATACCATCAGTGACAGTGAAATTAAAGTCGGTGGGCAAATAAAGAGATTAGAACAGAAATCCCATTGGAGAGAGGAGCAGAACTTCTTCAAGGTGGGCATGCCTGGAAGAGATGTGGCAGTGAGTTAAATACTAAATAAAAACCAAAAGAATTTCTGATGCTGTAGATCAGGAACTAAAACAAAGTTGCTGGAAAAGCTCAGCAGGTCTGGGAACATCTGTGGAGGAGAAAACAGAGTTAACGTTTCAGGTCCGGTGGCCCTTCCTCACCTGAGACTAGAATTGAACCTTGATTCCTGGCACTATGAGGCAGCAATGATAATCATTGAGCCACCATGCCACATGATATATTGCAGTGTTCATAGCTCCAATTCATCAGCTCTGAGCCAGAGTTCCTCAAGCAGCCAAACTTGCTTCAGGTATGATCACTGTGAATTGAACCTGAATCCATAAGATCTTACATACCATAGCTGCAACACATCCACTGGCCAGAAATCTCGATTTCATTTAAATAATTAGTCTGAATGTTAAATATTTTACCTGTGAATTTCTTAACTGCACTCTTCAGCAGTAATAAGGTCTCCTGATTTAAACCACTTGGCCATTCAAAAGAGACCCAGAAGAATCATCTGCCTTTTTTCCTGTAATGTTCCACTTTTAGCCCTGACAGGTAGAAACAGATTGAAGGGGCTCTCTGCACCAGCTTATAGAGCCTGCTGCCACTGCCTTTCCCAACCAGGATTAGTCTTCCCTTTATAAAGCTGCTAATCCTGTTCTCTCTCATGTTGCTTTAAAAGAATATAGTCCTCCTCTCTTGTCTTTATTGATTATTTAGTTCCCTGAGGTCTAACCACTCTTGTTATTCTGCCTAGACCCCTACAATGACATCTAGTCTGATGCAATACCAAACTTCAAAAACCTGACAAAATTCCATGGTCTCCAAACTGCTGAATAGCACAAAACAAGTATAAGACTCATTAATAACTACACCAGGCACTGGTCTTAATCTCTTTGCAACACCTCATAGTCATCAAAACAAACGTAGTGGTGGACGATTTAGGTGCTGTGGAGAAAAGGGAAGAAGTGGTATGAAAGGATTACCCTTGTTGAACTTTCTCCGTTGAATTGACCCCAAGGAATCCCAAAGGCTGAGAATACAGTACATTAATGCATGTCGAATACAGTTGCAAATCAAAAGCATGGTGGTAGGTGATGATAACTGCCATACTGAAACCAGGCAACATTACATAAAATCCAACGGCAGATGTGTATTTACCCTTAAGAGATGTGCTCATGATATCATCATGTATCATGACATGTGATGTGATGGTATTAAGCTGACAGTCTCCATTTTACTGAGCTCTGCCTTCTTGCATCATGACATGCTCGGAGAAGCATGTTGTAGAGGTGATGGCCTAGTGGTATTATCGTTGGATTGTTAATCCAGAGACCCAGATAACATTCTGGGGACCTGGGTTCAAATCCTGCCACTGAAGGTGTTTGAATTTGAATTCAATAAAATATTTGGAATTAAGAATCTAATGATGACCATGAATCCATAGTCAATTGTTGGGCAAAATCCATCTGGTTCACTTATGTCCTTTAGGGAAGGAAACTGCCTTCCTTACCTGGTCTGGCCTACATGTGACTCCAAAACCACATCAATGTGGTTGACTCTCAATTGCCCTCTAGGTAATTAGGGACATGCAATAAATGCTGCCTAGTCACCGATGTCCTCATCCCATTAATGCAAAAAGGACAACTAAATTACTTAGCTTGAATCCAGAGATGTAAGAGCCTATGATTATAATGCATACAAGCAAATACCAGATGCTGCAAGAAAAGGTTATTGAATTTTCCTGTATTATATGGCTCACGCCTCCTCCTTATGTTATGGATCAAGCTGTAAATGATCCCAAGAGGAGACCTCTTAAAATACTGCTGTTGGTAAGGTAGGGCTCCAAAAATAAATATGTCACATCTTTCCAAGGATGATAAAAGAGATCCAGTGAAAATCTCAGACATTTTGAGGATCAGCTGAAGGTATGAATAAATTTCAAAATCAACAGATTCCAATTCATATTCTACAGACAGAAACCACCAAAGTCTATGGGTGATTTTGTTGCCAATGCCACAGCAGAAAGCATGAGTGGGATTTCTCTGAAAAAGAACTCATTGAAAGACTGATCAAACTTGTAATTGCCACCGTTTTGATCTAAAGCCATCCGGGAGGATCTTCTGGGTAAGTAAAAGGGCCATACCATCAACACCATACAAGAAGATGGGCATCAACATGAAGCCATAGTGACAGGTGAACATTAATTATATGCTCTCAGGTAGACAACACTATTGCTCCCGACCAGCAGAGTGCACCAAAGCAGGAAGAGTCATGGAACTGAGAGAACTGCAAATGCTGCAAATCAGGAACAAAGACAGAAGTCACTGGAAAAGCTCAGTAGGTCTGGCAGCACCTGTGAAGAAAAATCAGAGTTAATTCTTCAGGTCTGGTGACCCTTCATAAGAAAACCTCATACTGAAGATCTGTCATAGTCCTGGTTTACCACTCCCACTCTCAAGTTGTCCAGCATTTCTTTACATCTGTAAAACATGTGACACCAAAAAACATTGGGCACTCTCATTTCATGGAACAAGGCCCTTGTGACCAACAGGTGATAGTAAACTATTGAACTGGCAGCACAGAATGTCATCCAAACATTCGCCACCATATCACTGCAGTGAACAGCCACTACCCAAAAAGCAATCTTTGTAGGATACCCAAGCCTTTCATTTTGTCATCCTGACACATCATGACAATAGTATAAGTTACGTGGAGATTTTAAGGCAATCAAAACTACTTGTTCCCAAAAGGTCGATCAACACACCCTGAAATCATAACTGAAACAGGAGCTAGTGACAACACAGTACCATTGCATATCCTAAAAGACACATATCCCAATAAACGATGCTCCATGGTACAACTTACAAACAATCATCTCACTGCTTGTCATATGACACTCTCACACGGCAGTTCTCATACTTAAGGTCAGCTTGGATTCCCAAAATCATCTACCAGATGGATGACAGTACTACAAGTATGCACAGATCTCAGCATCATAATTATTGATGAGATTTAAATCGTCCCTGGAGTGGTGGAAGTGAAAGAGCCACAGAACATTCCTCATCAAAGAAAGAGGAGAATGAAATAGGCACATAATCAATGAGCAGGTAGAGAATAATCACAACCACACAATAAAAATAGATAACAAAGTGTGAAGCTGGATGGACACAGCAGGCTAAGCAGCATCTTAGGAGCACAAAAGCTGACGTTTCAGGCCTCGACCCTTCATCAGATTTGGCTTTTCATATAAAGAGTTTAGGCCCAAAACGTCAGCTTTTATGCTCCAAAGATGCTGCTTGGCCTGCTGTGTTCATCCAGCCCCACACTTTGTTATCTCAGATTCTCCAACATCTGCAGTTCCCATTATCTCTCTCACTCTCTCTCTCTCTCTCTCTCTTTCTCACACAACAAAAAGACAACGTGAGTCAGAAATCCAATCACAGATACCTGGAAACTAGTGAAGGTTATTAAGATATGCAATCAGCCCACTTCATGTGAAGTCAGTGCATATTATGGTGCTACATTAGAAAACAACAAAACTCAGTTCAGACCAATGTATGATCTGCCAATCGTGTACACAGTAACTAGGGAAGAAAACTCCAGCAGTAGCGATTGTCCAGTGATGCTGAGTGGCAAACCAGTGGTAAGGCCATCAAGTTGTCAGCCGAGGTTAACAAAGAATAATATGTATCTCTACGATGTGTATACATCACCAAATCAATTTGAGTTGACAAAGCTTCAAAATATTACACCAAACTCTGACTTTTTAATCTTGTTAATTCTGTTTGACTGTTGAATTGACAAACATATACTATGTACAATTATGCATATCTTATTGGGATTTGTTCTATCTGGAAAAAAGATAAATGTTATGCTATGTCCTTCAGCAGATATGCAATACAACTTTAAGGGACATACTCATGACATCATCACTAACATAATGGTATATGAAGTAAGGGTATAAAACTCACAGTCTCCATCTTACTGAGCATTGTCGTCTTGCAACATGATATGCTGAGGGAAATGTGCCATAGCATATCAGAATTGTTCAGCTGAGCCCAGATAAGTAACTGCCTGTGAATGTTGTGGACATCTGTAGATACTAGGTAGTGTAATAAAGATTCATTGAATTCTTCACTGCTGTGCAACCCACATCTCATGTGTATGCTACAGGAGTGAATGTAAGTATCAGTGTGATAATGACAGATCATCAGCATACCACACCACATTATTACTTCATATCACATCATGGTAGCATATCATGTCAGACAAGATGACTGATGATCCAGGAAGCTACAGGCTGTTAGTACTCCTTTGTACAATGTATTAGCTCCTGGAATGTAAGACCCTTTGGGGAATCAGCCCTCTCATTGACTCAAGTGATACCTAAAGCAGCTACACACATTGAAGCCAGATTCCAGAGGAAATCTAAGACTGTTGCAGCCTTTGTAGAGCTGTCATCAACCACCAGAATGATCTGGATTAAAGGACTGATGCAAGGATAATCCCCTGCCTCAAAACATTATGACGTAATCAAATGCCTTGTGAAAGGCCCAGTGCAAAAGAGCTGGTCTACAATCCTCTGCATAACTCATTATTAACCTTAATCTGCAGCTGTGCAAGTCATAGCAAATGCAGATATTTGATGTTTAAATAAAAATCATAAACTCTCCAGACATGCAAAATTAACCATGTAATTTATAATAACTCAGTGCTTCATTGGTAGACACGAAAGGAAGCATCACGTCAATACATTCCACTATTCTAACTTAACCCCCAAATGTAAATTTACAATTATTTTTGGCTACATCTACATGCACCTTAAAATTGAGAGACCTGTTGTCATTTTCTTTTGTTCAGTTCTAGTTTTTGCTTTGAATAAGTACTTGTGAAGCATTTCAGGGGAATTTTACTTATATATGTAATGGAGTTTAAATGTTGCATCGATCAATAATTACCCTCATTTTGTTGCCTTTGACTGTTACTAATGTCATTGCCTGTGCTCAGGTGATGTTTTGAGAAGCAGCAGACAGTTTTAAACAGCTGACCAGATATCTTATATTACCAAATATAATTTAACATACTTAACAAATAGTTATTCTAAAATCACTATTTTAATCAAAGATTTTTTTTTCCATATTATGATTTTGATAGAATTCCTTTAAATGGAACATCTGTTAATGAATTACCTCACAGTTTACCATCCCATTTCATTATAGGACCACTTCACTGTTTACAGATGTTCTCAGTTTCCTTTCCCATTGTGCTATGCCAATATTTAATTACATTGAAATCTAATTAATATTCCTTATCCCCTCCTCCTAATTTGTCCAGATCTCCGTGCATGTATGCCTCCTGGCCATACAGCTTGGTACCATCAACAAAATTTATAGCATTGTAAGAAATAATTTACCACATATCATGTAGAAAACGAGTGTTTTAAGCAGCAAGGAATCTGCAACAGATCTTTGTGGAACTTTCCGTTAGTTCCAGCCTTTTGTGAGTCTCTTTTCCATTTATAATCACTTCCTGTTTATTATTGCCAACTTATATCTCATCCTTTTACTTACTGTGGACTTGTTGGGCCGAAGGGCTTGTTTCTACACTGTAGGGAATCTAATCTAATTCTATGGGCTTTAACTTCCTTTACAGTCTCATATGCGATACGGAATGTTCTAAATGTCTAAGTAAATTACATCCAGTTAAGTGTCAATGAGCCTAATCTTATACCAATCTGAGGAACTTAAGCTATGGTGACATGTTTGGCTGATCCAGACAAGAAATCTAGAGGAGCCCATCTCGATGTTGAGATGTCTTGTTCCTCTTTTCTGTTTATCACGAATAGCAGGGCAAGATGCCAACTGGCAGGGATTTATTCTTGTTGAATGTAGTTTTAGTGTCACAACTTCCCTCACGACCAGTCGTGTGAAATGAACTGGATGTTGTGAAAATTTGAAAAGGAATCCAGACTAGGTAACTGGTGGTTCAGCTTGCCACTTGCTCCAAATGATCTCCATGGTGCTTGCAACCAAATTGCAACCCAGGTCAAGATCCACTGGCACCAGGCACCAGGCACTTGCACTCTTCCCCCATAGACATTGGCATCTGTCATCTGTCAACCTATCATGACCATCCTGGCACTTCAACTATCCATTGGCAATAAGCTCTGGAAGCAAAGACTCGCATTTCAGTGCGCACCAGCAATTAGCATTGAAAGGCAGGACACTCTGCATGCAGGGGTAGGCACCCAGGTCACGGGCTAGACTAAGCTGCACCTCTGGGATGCTCACTTGCTCTCTTAGTGCTCACTGACTTTGAACTTAACTGTGTGCTCACAGGATCCCTGCCTTGTCTTGCCAATTAGTGCAGACACAAAAACAAGCAGCTTGCCTTGCTGTTAAGCAATCCTTAGTCTCGCAGATGCACATCTTGTAGGATGGCAGTAAGCTATGTCAATCTCACACCTGTGTCATGTGCCAGCAGTTAAAGCAACAAACACGCCATGTACAACAAGCAAGCAGCCATGTCTTAAAGTCCGTGGGGAGCAGTCCTCACTGAGACAATGAAGGAAGCCATCTGAAAGGTGGGCTCATCAGATTAAGTCAGGAGCAGACTCTGATACCTGTCTAAGGATTAGCCACAGTCTTTCTGGACAATTTATGATCTGTCAATAAAATGCAAACTTAAGCCAATTGGGTGGCAATACTCAACAAGTTGGGTAGGGTTGGGGAATTATTATTACAGTTACCCTTAGCCAGGCTTCATATTTCTGGTGATTTACTCTGCCTCCAAAGAAAATTGCAATAACCTACTGTGTCTCATATTCCATCAAATCTCAAATCACTTGAAGCATGACATTCTATGAGAAGTCTGTTCCTCACTTGTAACCACTTATACGTTATTATTCATTCCATTGGTTATGTGCCTGAGGAATATGATTTTTGCACATAATAGTTATTCAAAATAAATTCCTGTTGGATTCTTGAACACCACAATATCCATGCCCAGGTTCAGGAGCATTGTCACATCAGTTGGGACATTGTGCTTGGAGCAAGCTCGCAGCAGAGTTGGGGCTCAAAGTAAAGTGTTAAAAGGCTAAAGTGGAACGTAAGTTACATTGAGTGCAGGGACAATGATGTGGTGAGGTTGATGATTTGCCAATGCTGACTTGTCTGGATGAAGGATTGAGAAAGTGCAGACCATGGAGCATGCTGGTTCTTTGTATTGAAGAAGCAGTTGTATGGCACATGAATGGGACAAGCAACAGACAAGCTGCAGCCACGAGGTACTCAGTCTAAGATAACAAAGTGTGGAGCTAGATGCACACAGCAGGACAAACAGCATCTTAGGAGCACAAAAGCTGACGTTTCATGCCTTGACCCTCTTGTTGGGAATTTGCACTGATCAGTTTCTCCAGCAAAGGGGAGTAGAATTGGAAGTAGAGCAAAGATAAAGATTGGGGAGCTTTAGTGAGATGCAAATGAATGGGAAAATATAGTAAAAGAATTATGAATGCTGGAAATCTGAAATCTGAGAAAAACAGAAGTTGCTGGAGAAATTCAACTGGTCTGACAGCATCAATGAAGATAAAACAATTCGTGTTTAGAGGTTATTGACCCTTCTTCAGAATTAACAGCAGCTAGGGAAAGGTGGGTCCTATACTGAAGACAGGAAGTGGGAGGGAAGGAGGTTGTAAGGAGTGGGCACATAGTTGGAGACACAGCCCAGAGACAGTATGAAAGACAGCCAAGCAGATAAAGGGATGGATAACAGGAAACCAGGGAGAAACAAAAACTAACAATGGAAACCATAAGTGGGTGAAAAGGGGTCAGCTGTGCCGAAAGTAGCCCACGTAGAACAGGGCTGGCAAGTGAGGATGGGTGAAGGACATAGAGTTCAGGCCCTAAAATGAATAATCTCGATGTTGAGTCCTGAAGGCTGCAGGGTCCCCAAGCAGAAAATGAGATGCTGTTCTTCTGGTTTTCACTGAGCCTTGCTGGAGCACTGCAGCCAGCCTAGGACAGCGATGTTGGCCAAAGAACACATGGTCTGTTGATGTGGGAGGCAACTGGAAGTTCAGGGTCATTTTTGCAGACAAAGTAGGTGTTCTGCAAAGTGTTCACCCAGCCTGTGTTTTGTCTTCCCAATGTAGACAAGGCTATATTTCTGCTCAGTGGGTGAGATTCTGAAGCCATTAATTAAGGCTTGAGGGAGAAATTCAAAAACTTTTTTTCTCTCAACATCAAAATTCTGATTTTTTTCATTTTCTTCATATTTTCCCCACCATTCTCACCATGTCTCACGTTACATCTAGAAGATGAAAGTTATACCCTGTACGTTCCCTGCATTATTCCAGCAAGGACTAATAACATTCTGTAATAATGGCCTCCGTCATTCTTTTTATCATAAATGTTAGAGTAGGTTAAGTCTGTATTTTCTAATTACGCTTTGGTGTATGAAGGTATTATTTTCTGCCCTCTATTTGTTAGGTATATATCTTATGCGTATGGATTTCTGCAGATATTAGCGAAAAACTCATCTACATCTTACAGACTCATATAAATTTATAACAAGAAGGAAGCCATTTGTGCCAACATTCTGAAACAGTTGTTCACTTTGTCACATTTCTTAGCCACAATCTCCTTACACTTCAAATGTCTCCTGCCACAAATGTTTATCAAAATCCATTTTTAAAGTTATTAAATAGTCTGGTTCCAACTCTGCCTCAGGTAAGGCAACAAATCTCAGCGTGAAAATTGCCCCTATATTTTTCTTTGTCAGTTGTTTAGTCCGCTAAATTGGCAATAACATGAGGTCTTTCCATTACTGATCAATAATCCACGAGCTCATAGCATCCCAAGAAAGAGGAGCAGGAATAGGTAATTTGGCCCACTGAGTCTCTTCGTTTCATGGCTGATCTGATTGTAACCTTCAGTCCACTTTCCTGTCTGATCCTTTAATCCTTGACACCCTGGATCATCAAAAATGTGTCTAACCCGGCTTGGACTATAGTCAACGATAGTTATTCATTCATTTGTGTGATGTGGACATCGCTGGCTGGCCAGCATTGATTGCCCAATCCTAGGTTACCCTGGAGACAGCAGTGGTGAGCTGATTTCTTGAACCACTGCAGTCCACTTGTAGGTAGACCCACAATGCCATTAGGGAGGAAATTCCAAGATTTTGACCCAGCGACAATGAAGAAACGGCAATATATTTCCAAGTCAGGATGGTGAGTGGATTGAAGGAGAACTTGCTGATAGTAGTATCACATGTATCTGCCGCTCTTGTCCTTCTAGTTGGAAGTGGTTGTGGATTTCGAAGGTGCTGTCTAAGGATCTTTGGTGAATTTTTATCGTGCATCTTGCAGGAAATACATACTGCTGCTACTAAGCATTGGTGGTGGAGGGCGTAGATGTTTATGGATATGGTGCCATTCAAGTGGGCTGCTTTGTCCTGGAAGATGCCGAGCTTCTTGAATGTTGCTGGAGTTGCATTCATCCAAGCAAGTGGGAACGTTGCATCAAACTCCTACCTTGTACCTTATAGGTGGTGGGCAGACTGTAGGGAGTCAAGAGGGCAGTTATATATTGAGTCATAGAGTCATTTAGCAAGGAAACGGACTCTTTGGACGAACTGGTCCATGTTGACCATGTTCCCAAACCAAATTAGTCCCACCTACCAGCTTTTGGCTCATATCCCTCAAAACCATTTCTATTCATGTGCTTATCCAAATGTCTTTTAAATGTTGCAACTATACCTCCATCAAAAACTTCCTTTTGCAGTACATTCCACACATGAACCACTCCCTGTGTAAAAAATGTGTTCCTCATATCCTTTTCAAATCTTTCTCCCCTCACCTTAAAAATATGCCACCTAGTCTTTAACACCCCCACTGCAAGGAAATGATCCTTGCTATTCACTTTAACTATGTCCCTCATGATTTTATAAACCTCTGTAAGGCAATCGTTAACATCCTACTCTCCAGTGAAGTATGTTCCAGCCTAACCAGTCTTTCTTAATAAATTAAACCTCCCATTCCCAGCAACATCCTGCTATCTCTTTTCTGATCTCTCTCCAATTTAGTGATATCCTTCCAAAAGTAGGGCTGTACACAGTACTCCAGAAGAGGCATCACCAATGTCCCATAAAACGGGGGCGACATGGTGGCTCAGTGGCTAGCACTGCAGCCTCACAAGCACCAGGGGCCCAAGTTCAATTCCAGCCTCGGGCAACTGTCTGTGTGGAGTTTGCACATTCTCCCCATGTCTGCGTGGGTTTCCTGCGGGTGCTCCGGTTTCCTCCCACAGTCCAAAGATGTGCAGGCTAGGTGGATTAGCCATGCTAAATTGCCCATAGTGTTCAGGGGTGTGTGGGCTATAGGGGTATGGGTCTGGGTGGGATGCTTCAAGGGGCGGTGTGGACTTGTTGGGCCAAAGGGCCCGTTTCCACACTGTCGGGAATCAAATCTAATCAACCTCAACATGACATCCCATCCTATACTCAGATATAATGAAGGCAAGAGTACTAAATACCTTCTTAACCATTCTGTCACCATGTGACACAAATTTCAAAAAATTACATACCTGAATGCCCAGGTCTCTGCTCTACAACATTACCCAGGGCCCTACCATTAATTGTATAAATCCCTAACTTGTTTGTTTGACCAAAATGTAGAACCTCACATTTATCCAAAGTAAAATCTATCGCCACTCCTCAGCCCATTAACCTCCCGACCTGCTCTAGCAGTCCAGTCACTCTATTTATGTGAATGGTCCAGTTGCGTTTCTAATCAATGACAGCCCCAAGGATGTTGATAGTGGTGGATTCAATGACAATAATACCATTGCACCATTGAATGTCAAGGAGAAGTGTTTAGATAGTTTCTTATTGGAGACAATCATTCTCCAGCATTTGTGTGGCACAAATGTTACTTGCCACTCGTCAACTCAAGCCTGGATGGCATTCTGAGGAATGGCCATTGGATCCCAAACATTAACTGTGATTTCTGTACATAGATACTGCCAGACCTGCTGAGATTTTCCCGCAATTTCTGTGCTTCTTTCAGATTTCCAGCATTCACAGTTCCTTCAATTTATTGTCCAGGTCTTTTGCATTTGAACATGGAATCCTTCAGGAATCATCCACTGTTTAATGTGAAAGAGAACTCCAAACAGTAATGATGCTCTGAGATAAGAAATTTCCCCTTATTGTGTCCCCTAGCTCTAGATTTCCCCCAAGAGAGGTAACATGTTGTCAGCATCTATCTTATCCAGCTAGACCACAATCTGTTTCAATAAGAACAGCTCTCATACTTCAGTAATCCAATGATAAAAGCCCAACTACTCAACTCTTCCTTATAACATAATTTGTTCATTCCGAGAACCAGATTAGTGAACCCGCTCTGAACTTGTTTCAATGTAAATATATCCCTCTTTGTAAGAAAACCAAAACCATAACGCAGTTTCACTAATGGTCTGTGCAGGAGTAAGAAGACTTACCTAATTTTGTATTTCATGCCTCTGAAATAAAGGTGATAATTGCACTTGCCTTCCTAATTACTTGCTGGACATGAATGCTAAGTATATTTTTGTGATTCATGTACAAGGAAACCCAAACGCCTTTGTATTTCAACATCTTGCAGTCTCGTCATATTTGAATGACATACAGCTTTTATACACTTTTCTAAGCTAATAGTTTTCTCATATAATCTAAAAATTGCTGCCTTTATTTAAACTCTAAGCAGCCCTTTAAAACTGCTGCCCCCAACCAGCAGCCACAACTGCCCAAGAGCATGTTGAAACTATTTAGATGAACATGTCTTCCTGTCAAGCAATATGCGTGCACCTGGAAAAGTTGGATTTCTGGGAGCACGGGCTTACATTAACCCCACCTCAGAATTGATTTTTAATTTTTTTTGCTTTGCCCTTTTTCATCACATCAGGAGTTAACTGACTGTGTTAGTAATAAGCCTGAATCAAAATGCAACGGAGCCAGTAACTAGCCACAGTTATACTTGAGGTTAATTCTAAATACAGAACCTATAAGGTAGTAAAACATATTGCATTTTAAAATTGACTGTTAAAACTGAAGTAAAGAAACATTTGGGATAATGGGAACTCCAGATGCTGGAGAATCCAAGATAATAAAATGTGAGGCTGGATGAACACAGCAGGCCAAGCAGCATCTCAGGAGCACAAAAGCTGACGTTTCGGGCCTAGACCCTTCATCAGAGAGGGGGATGGGGTGAGGGTTCTGGAATAAATAGGGAGAGAGGGGGAGGCGGACCGAAGATGGAGAGAAAAGAAGAATAGGTGGAGAGAGTATAGATGGGGAGGTAGGGAGGGGATAGGTCAGTCAAGGGAAGACGGACAGGTCAAGGAGGTGGGATGAGGTTAGTAGGTAGATGGGGGTGCGGCTTGGGGTGGGAGGAAGGGATGGGTGAGAGGAAGAACAGGTTAGGGAGACAGAGACAGGTTGGACCGGTTTTGGGATGCAGTGGGTGGAGGGGAAGAGCTGGGCTGGTTGTGTGGTGCAGTGGGGGGAGGGGACGAACTGGGCTGGTTTTGGGATGCAGTTGGGGAAGGGGAGATTTTGAAACTGGTGAAGTCCACATAAAGAAACATTTGTCTTGTATTCACTAATGGTCAACTAAGCACTTGTTGTCCTCAACATTGTATCCTTCATATAGTAAATTTTACATTTGTGTTTATTCACGAGTTTGAATAAAAGTACAAGTTCAATTTCTGGGTAGACCCATCCTCTCTCCTTAATGAGGAAACAATGACAGGAAACAAAGTTAAAAGAAATGAAAAACTTGAAAATATTGCCATCAAGTGATGATTCTGTGATGAAAAAGTCACAAAGGTATGAAGAAAATGACTTGTGATCTTTGGCATTGATGATTCAGTTGGCTATTGCACTGAATAATTTAGACAAATCCAGGAAGAGTCAAGATTTCAACTGCCTATGTGGAGTGCACTGATACTAGCCAGAATGGAGTAATTAGCCATGTGCCCTTGACTCAGAAGGGCAAAGCATCAGAATAGCTTTCTACGTCATAAAGCAAATGAGTGTGGATGGCAGGATAGACAAGAAAGACTTGGCCATTCACTTCTGATAGTCGATGGTGCTAAACTACCCTGTTATTAATCACTATATAATTAGAATTTTGGGCTCTTTTGGCACAGCAATAGTGTCCCTATCACTGAGACAGGCAACCCGGGTTCAAGTTCGACCTGCTTCAGAGGTATGTAATGACATCTCCAAACAAGTCAACTAGAAAATGTCTATAAAAAGGATTCAGCACAGGCAATAAAGTATTTGTTGATACTGGTAATGCTGCTTCTGACTGAGTGTTTGCTTTTCCCACAAACAGTAGGAAAATATTGAGGAGAAATTAACATCTTAGGAGTAAAATCGATGCAGTAGATGCTTCTACAGTGAGCCCATAAATACATTTGATGAACTGTTAAAGTCCACATGGACTTGGAAGAAATAAAAATTTGTCTGTGTTCACACCTTCAACCTAGCCCCCACCTCACAAACCCCACCCTCACCCTTCCAGTCAATACTGTGCTTCATAAATTGACTTCAGATCAGGTCATGTTGGGAACTTTGCAAGAGAGCTGGCAAAACAATACACAGAGAAGGGCAAAAGACAAAAATCCCACACTTGATTGCCATCCAGCAACCCCTGCAGGGAAAGTGAAATAGCTGGATTAGATACTGCTGCAACACCCAATCAGTCCAGCAACATCATGTTCAAGGTCCCCATTCAAGCAATGGTCATTTGAGTAACCAGCATCATTGACTCACCCATGGGCTTTCAAGAGAAGGAGATTGGGGAGAAAATAGTCAAAGGAGAACAGGTTAGAAATCATAATGCAGTTTCCTTCTTCAACTAATTGCTTCAAGGTGATGGAGTTGTTGAAATAAGTATCCAAGCACAACATGCAACTAAAGTACCACAGCTGGGCCTTTTAAAAATCCTACATAATTCAAACATTGATTTGCAAAATTCTGGAAGGATTAGGGTGGTATTTTCAAATAATTTCTTTGCAAAAATCTCTGCTAATAATTTACCTTTTCATTTGTTCCATATGTGAGACTCCGAGCTCCTTAGTATTTGTATTTAGTGGACACTTATTTTATAGATATTACTTTTACGGTAACCATTTCTGTCACAGTGGATTGTATTTATGTAGCTAGCAGCTACATATGGTATAACAAAGGGAATTACATTGGAATTCCCAAGCCATCCAATGTTTGCAATTAGGGATACTTTGTCATCTCTTATCAAGAATTCATGTTAAACTTTGGACGTGTTCTTAATCACAATTACATCAATTTTTATTCCGGTTTTCACATTGAAATCAAATTCTGACAGAATGTTTGAAGGTTCCATTTTGCAACACTTATGTTGGAATCAAAAGGTACCGTAATACACACTAGATCCAGAGGGCAAGATGTAGCACTGACTAACACAGATTGACTTCATCAGGATTGATCACTGAAAACATGAATGCAGAAACACACACCCAAGCTGAGGTATGGTGCTCGTCCTGTTCTACACCATGACAAAGGGGCTATTTAAATAATAGAGCCAGGGATGGCTGATTCGCAGTGTCAATGAAGCTCGGAGTGACGCTCTGATATTCTGAGGGGGCAGGGCGAAAGCTCAAATCTGGCCCAAAGAAGAGGTGAGGATGGGTTTTTTTCTCAGGTTCTCCTCTGAAGCCGAAGGAGCAGCAATAACGACATATCACTGGCCCTTGAAATTGGCACTCAGTTTCTTCACTGGGCCCAGAATGTAACCTACATCAATTGGGAACATTTCCAAATTTCACTGAGCATGTGAGGGAATTTCTGGGAGAATTTCCAAGTAAGTCCCAGGGCACCCTGCAGACACATGCATATTTACTTGAAATGGCTCTGTTGGCTTGAGGAATATCCCTCCTCCTGATCAGGATCTCTCAGTCAGTGTAAAAAAGGCAGGTTATTTGGCACTGCACGACACCACAAGGTTTCTCAATAAAGAGAGCAAAATTCCCACTTAGAGCAGGTCTATAATAAATAGTCAGAGCTATTTCCCTCGCTGGACTTTCATTTTAATAGTCCTGAATCTAGGCTAGCCAGAATGGTAATTGACCCTTCTGATATTGCAATCAATTAACCATCCAGCTGACAAAGCCAAACAATTTTCAAGGAATCCATATTGCTCTGGAAAGATGCACTCTTACATTTATGTTGTTGCTGGAGCTCTAGATACTGATGGTACGTACTCCAAACTTTTTTCCAACACATGGACTCCATTTAGCTATAGCACACAAAACACTTGCCAGCCTGGAGTTCTGAAGACTCTTCAGGTACAGCTTAGAGAAGGTTGCTTGAGCAGTCAGCTGGCAGAAGAAATAGCTGACCAAGGATCCCGTCGCAGAGAACCTTATGGCAAGAAATTGCATGGCAGATGGTTTTCCTCTGAAACACCAGACCAAGCAGGCTATGTAGATCATCACCAGGGAAGAGGATGGCGGCCAGGAAATCTACTAGATGGGTTTTCTATCAAATGAGCTGTAGTTGGAATTCATTTATAAAACATTTAGAAACATAGAAAATAGAAGCGGAGGTAGGCTGTTTGGTTTTTCAAGCCTGCTCCACCATTTGGTATAATCGTGGCTGATCATCCTGCTCATTACACTATTCCTGCTTTCTCTCCATACTGGTTGATCCCTATATCAAAATATAGAATTATACCTGGCTCCTTCATGAAAACATGTTCGGCTTCAACCTTTTTCTGGGGCAGAGAATTCCATATGCTTACCACTCTCTAGGTGAAGAAATTTCTTCTCATCTCAGTCCCAAATCGTCTACCTATACCAACAAACTGTAACTCCTAGTTCTGGCATCCCAGCTATCGAGATTCTTCCTGTTTTTATCTTATCTAGTCCTGTTATGATATTATGGATTTTCATGACATCCTCTTCATTCTTCTAAACCCCAGAGAATATTGTCCTAATTGACCCAATTTCTCTTCATATGTCAGTCCCGCCTGCCCAGGAATCAGTCTAGTAAACCTGCATTGCACTGCACCTCCCAGTCGTGAACCATTTCAACTCCCCCTCCCATTCCTTAGACGACATGTCCATCATGGGCCTCCTGCAGTGCCACAATGATGCCACCTGAAAGTTGCAGGAACAGCAACTCATATTCCGCTTGGGGACCCTGCAGCCCAATGGTATCAATGTGGACTTCACAAGCTTCAAAATCTCCCCTCCCCCCCACTGCATCCCAAAACCAACACAGCTCGGCCCCACCTCCCTAGCCTGTTATTCTTCTTACCCATCTCCTCCTTCCACCTCAAGCTGCACCTCCATTTCCTACCTACTAAACTCATCCCACCCCCTTGACCTGTCCGTCCTCCCCAGACTGACCTATCCCCTCCCTACCTCCCCACCTATATTCTTCTCTCCACCTATCTTCTCTTCTATCCATCTTCGGTCCACCTCCCCCTCTCTGTCTATTTATTTCAGAATCCTCTCCCCATCCCCCTTTTCTGATGAAGGGTCTATGCCCAAAACGTCAGCTTTTGTGCCCCTAAGATGCTGCTTGGCCTGCTGTGTTCATCCAGCTCCACACTTTGTTATCTTGTGCTTCCTTCATATCATTTCACAGGCCAGGAGACAAAACTGCACACAATACATCAGGTATGGTCTCACCAAGGCCCTGTACAATTGCAGCAACTTGACTTCCAAATGTAAGTAGAGCAATTGTTTGGAATGTCTTGCATCAAGCATTCTATCCATCCAAGCTGATGTGAAATTGTCATGACCTCTATACATCACATGTCTGTGATTTGAAGCATGTTCATTTTTGTTCATTTTCCTTCCATTTGATTCTTATGAACTTTCTCAGGCAGCATCAGTGATATTGTTCAAGGGCCTTGATAGGGCATCGGTATCTGTTATAATATTATGGATTTTCATGACATCCTCTTCATTCTACTAAACCCCAGAGAATATTGTCCTAATTGACACAATTTCTCTTCATATGTCAGTCCCGCCTGCCCAGGAATCAGTCTGGTAAACCAAGATTCGGCAATTTATTGAAGCCTGGAGACAATCACTGCCCCGTGAACGTTGAGATTAGTATCTAGGTAGAAATCCAACAGAATATGTAAATTACCATAGGCCAGACTAGCATATTGATTTTGGTGGGGTAATTCTTCATCAAGGCAATCTTCTTGAAATAGTTAATTTCCAAAGTATGGAAACCATGGGGCATTATCCAACACTTCACCATGAATTCAATTAAAGACGTTGGAATTCAAATATTTTTCCTGGTGTTCAAGGCAAGTCCTGTGATCTCATAAGCTTCAGTGAATGTCATATTTTGTAGCTCTTGAGAGTGAGCATTAATTATGTATCGTCAGCATACTGTAGTCCTATTATGGAAGTGGTTATTGTCTTGATTGTGACCTTCAGCCAGTTGAAGCTGAAGAGCTTACTATCAGCGCGACGAGATATGACCCCACTTAAGGGACGCCTATCAGGATTGAATTGCAGCATTTAGGAGGCATGCTCATGATATCATCACTGTATGATAGCATGGGCCTGAGGGTGTAAAGATCTCATTCCATTTTATCTCAGATCATTGGCAGATTTGTATTCCACTGAGAACATGCTGTTCTGTTGTAACTTATTTGTTTAATATTCATACTGACACTAATGTTTGTACAAAACTGTTGTAATACATGTCTGAGCTAACAAGGTGTAAAGCTGGATGAACACAGCAGGCCAAACAGCATCAGAGGAGCAGGAAAGCTGACGTTTCAGGTTGAGACCCTTCTTCAGAAAACTCCACCCAAAAAGTCAGCTTTCCTGGTCCTCTGATGCTGCTTGGCCTGTTGTGTTTGTCCAGCTCTACACCTTGTTATCTCAGATTCTCCAGTATCAGCAGTTCCTCCTAGGAATGAAATAATGTCTGTTAGATTCTTCGATACTATGATATCCATACCCTTTTTCTTATGCTACAGGAGCTATTAGAATTGTCAAATAAGGTAAAATACCCTGTTGGAGGCAAAATCATACCAATACCCATGTTTAATGTCAGTTTTCACAGTGTGCGGATCTATACTGGAACAATTACCAAAACTGTTATTTGCATGTAGTGAAATATGAAAAACATCATTTGTCAATTTGGTGCAGCATTGCTATCACGGCAAAACCTTTCATAGTGCAGTTCAATTATCAGTATGGATATTTCAGTAATAAAGCTATTCCATTGACAATTCCTACCACAGTGTAAAGAGTTACATAATTAGCCTTCTTACTTTGTTGCAATCATATCCTGTATTACATAATTATAAAATGGGACCAGAAAAGAAGAACAAAGGATTAAAAAGCATAAGGATGAAATATGCTAGGGATCTGCCTTAAGACAAGAGAAAAACAGTTTTACAATTTCCTCTTAACAATTTTAAATTAATAGTTTGGAGGGCCCCTCACAAACTGTCCTGTATACCTCTTGTTACTAGATAGATTTGTTTGTTGCTTTGAAATTGCTTCCTTCAATTCATTAAAAGATTTCACATATCTTTCTACTGGCTCCCTTGAGGTATAATTAATAACTGTGCTCTGAGCTTTTCTATCTCCCGGAGTTGAGGCAGATCATATACTGGTGCAATAATATTTGCTTCTCAGTGCCTCAGGGACAGTTTTATCTGTTTTACCTCATGAAGCCTCGGTTTTTATAGCTAGCAGGGTTAAGCTAGCTATACAGGAGCAGGGAGGTAACCTCTGCTGCCCATTAAACTGGGATCATATCACCAAACATGACGACAAACAAGGCAAGACACTGGAGTTGAATAGATAAAATTGGACAAAATAGGAATATCATCAAATAACATAATAAATAAATACAGCTTTATCCAGATAATATATCTTTGCCTTTATATTGAGAAAAGTTTTCAAAAAATCTGTTTAGATGACAATAAACTAACTCAACTCCTCAGCAACTTCTCCTTCAAAATTTGTTTCAATTGTGCAGCTGGATTTCCTTAAGTACATGATTGCTTTAAGTTTTTACTCACAGTTATTGAGTATTCTCTGAGTCTGAACAGGTATTATCTGCATATTCTCTCACAATGTAGCTGTGATCCCATTAGATATTAGAAGAAACCCATATATTACATTTACTTCATCATTGTATATCAAGGTTGCATGTTTCTCCAAAAGCATAGCTCATTTCCTTACTGGAACTATCAAATCAAACCTCAAAATCTCCATGGCAGACAATCACATTTCACATTTGTACAACATTGGCCATCCAATATATTGAAAAACATAGATCAAACGACCATAACTACAAATTAGCTGGTCTATCTAATATTTTCTGATAGCATTTTCAACTATGCCTGTAGCTATCTATTCTTCTTTAATTATTTTAACACTTTTGATTTAATATATGGTTTCCAGTTATTTATTAGATCATGGGTTTCAATATATTTGCAACTGTGATTATAATAGCAATTTATATTGCTTACAAAAGTTTTGCAATGTCTATTCAAAGTAAAGCTTAAGGCTTGCTTTCTGTAAATTCCAATTTACAGTAGTTAAGCAAAAGGCACTGCTTTCTAAATTAAAGTCTTTCAGTAACTCTCTTGAAGTAGCTAATGACTATAGTAATTTACTAATTGAAAATATGAAACTAATCTTTATTATGGAAACTATTTCCGACTCTTGAGTTCTAAGGGTAAGCTTGTGTGTTCTTCCCACTAATCTGGTTTAAATAAAGCCACCTTGTTTTGAATCAGTATCAGATGTGTGTTAATTCCACTCTGTCATCTAAAACATTTGCTGACACTAATTGTTGACCTAAAAGAGGATATGGATTGGCACAACCATCCATGGCAGTAACTTGATAAGTAGAATGGATGGTGAAGGAAGACTGTTGAGATTCACAGCTGGTAACAGCTGACACAGGGCTATTTCAATGTCATATGGCTAGATTTTAGAGACCCCTACCGACAACCATTCATTTAATTTTTTCTTGTTTTTTCTTTATCACAGACATGAGCCAAAACTCAAGCTAAAAAATGCTCAACTCCAGTCAAATAACATTTTATAATTAAACAATTTCAAGGCAATATGGGTAATATCCTTCTACACAAGATTTGCTAATTAACTATTCATAATTGATTCACTGTTTGAAAACATAAGAAGTCACTGAAATTTAGGAAAAGCTACTTTCATATGGTAGCTTGCCATATTCTCAAAACATGCCAATGAACAGATTAATTTTGAAGTGCAGTCACAAGTCATGTGAATGTAACCCATCATTCACTTTACACACAGACAAAGAACAGAAAGGATAGAGCTGAAAGATTGTTTAATCTGGTGTTAGGAGTGCTGTTGGGAGAGTAGCATTTCAGGAATTCCATGCCCTTTTTAAAATAATAGCAAGAAATTTATCTGCTTCAGCAGTATAGGTACACAAACCCTGGGATTAACATCCTAGCTGAAAGATTCTTCTCCAGCACTGCAGCATTATCTCAGGACTGAACTGGACCATTAGACTATTGATGTGCTCAAATCTTGCAGTGGAGTGTGAAACCACAATTTCACAAATAATGAAGGTTCCCATCATCACAGTGTTCTGGAAGTATTGTGACTGGTTTCTACAAAACCTCCTGCAGGGTTATGTTGCTGAAGGTCTGTGACAAAGTGCATTGAGTTTACTATTAATGGAAGCATGTGTTAAATGATCTTTGGTTATGCCATGCATTCTCAGGCTATTGTTCTCATTTTGAGTTAATTTCTTAACTGCTGTGGTCCATCGAGTACAGGTATTCCATGATGCTGTTAGGGAGTGAGTTCCAAAGTTCTGACCCAGCAACAGTGAAGGAACAGTGATATATTTCAGAGGTCAGGATGGTGAGAGGCTTGGAGGGTGTCTTGCAAGTGGTGGCATTCCCTTGTATCTGCTGCCCTTGTCCTTGAGTTTGGTTGAGATCATGGGTTTGGAAGATGCTATTTAAGGAGCCTGGGACAATTTCTGCCAGTGAATCTTGTAGGCGGTGCACACTGCTGCTACTGAGTGTCAAGGGTGGAGGGCGTAGATGTTCTATGAATGTGTTGCTTTGTCTTGAATGGTGTCAAACGTCTTGAGTGTTGCTGGAGCTGCACTCATGCAAGGCAAGTGGGAAGTATTCTGTCATATTCCTGACTAGTGCCTCGTAAATGGTGGACAGGCTTTGGGGAGTCAGGAGGTGAGTTTTTCACTGCAGGGTTCCTAGCTCCTGATCTGTTCTTGTCACCACTGTATTTATATAGCTAGTCCAGTTTAGCTTCCAGTCAATAGTAACCCTCATGATGTTGAAAATTGGGATTTCAATGGTGGTGATGCTGTTGGATGTCAAGGAGCGGTGTTTAGATTGTTTCTTATTGGAGATGGTCATTGCCTGGTATTTGTGTATTGCAAATATTACTAGTTACTTCTGAACACAAGCCTGGATATTGTCCAGGTCTTGTTGCAGCTGGCCATGGATTGTTTCAGTAGCTAAGGAGTGATGGTGTACATCCCCATTTCTAAACTTATGGTGGTGAGAAGTCCTGCAGAGATCTCCTGGAGCTAAGATGACTGACCTCCAACAACCACAACTATCTTTCTCTATGCTAGGTAAGTCTCCAACTGGCAAAGAATTTTAGCTTGGCTTCCACTGACTCTAATTTAGCCAGGTTTCCTTCATATCACTTGGTCAAATGCAATCACTCTCAACTCACTTCATTTTTACCTCTATTGTCTATGTTCAAACCCAGGCTGTATTTGCTGACTAGGCCTGGAGGAAAACAAACTGATTGTCAATGATAATGGGAACTGCAGATGTTGGAGAATCTGAGATATCAAATTTTAGAGCTGGATGAACACAGCAGGCCAAGCAGCATCTTATGAACACAAAAGCTGACATTTTGGGCCTAGACCCTTCATCACAAAAGGGCTTTTGTGCTCCTAAGATGCTACTTGGCCTGCTGTGTTCATCCAGCTCCGCACTTTGTTATCTCTGATTGTCAATGAGCAGGCTTTTGATGAGTAAATGGTAATTGCTAGCACTGTTGACGACCCTTTCATCATTTTGCTGACAATCATGAGAAGGCCAATGGGGCAATAATTGTTTGGTTGGAATTGTCCTGCTTTTTTGTTTACAGACCATACATGAGCAATATTTCCAATTTTTTGGTAGATGTCACTGTCATGGGACAAAAAATATATGCAGCAAATGCAAATTTTAATACAATTATTCAGTTGAATATTTATGACTACAGTCATCACAGTAATAATAATTAGGCATTTTTTAAATTGACTATCAGTCTTTCCAATTCAAGTTAATGTAATTTAAATGGAGGTAATGGAGGTGTGGGACTAAGTATAGGCTGCTTCTCCAAAGATTTAATAAAACAAAGAATCCAGATGCTGGAGAACTGAAACAAAAACAGAAATTGCTGGCGAAGCTTAGCAGGCCTGGCAGCATCTGTGGATAGAAAGTAGAGTTAAAATTTTGAGTCCAGTGACCCTTTATCAGAGCTGACAGCAGCTGGAAAAAATGGGTATTTCTATTAAAAATGAGGTTGAGAGTTTGGGAGAGAGGTGAGTAGATAGGAGAAGATAGAGAGAAAGCTATGAAATGGCGGAGCAATTGAGGGGATTATCGTAGTAGTACAGGGCAGAAGAGAAGCTGAATAAGTGACAGTGAGAGCTCAGATTAGGAGACAATGGTTAGAACATAAGAACATAAGAAATAGGAACAGGAGTAGGCCATATGGCCCATCGAGGCTGCAATTCATTCAGATCGTGGCTGATCTTTTCGTTGACTCAGCTCCAGCTACCTACCAGCTCACCAAAACCTTTAATTCCTTTATTATTTAAAAATACATCTATCTTTGCTTTAAAAACATTCAACAAGGCAGCCTCAACTGGTGAGGGAATTCCATAAGTTCATAACCCTTTGGGTGAAGAAGTTGCTCCTCAACTCAGTTTTAAATCTGTTCTCCCTTATTTTGAGGCTGTGCCCTTAGTTCTAATTTCACCGCCCCCCCCCCCCCCCCCAGTGGAAACAACCTCCCTGCTTCTACCTTATCTATTCCATTCATAATTTTATATGTTTCTGTAAGACCACCGTGCCCCCCTACCAATCCCACACCCCCTTATTCTCCTAAATTTCAATGAATAGTGTCACGGTCTACTCAATCCTTCCTCATAAGCCAACCCTCTCAATTCTGGAATCAACAAATTATACTTCCACTCCACCCCCTCCAGTGCCAGTACATGCTTTCTCAAGTGCCAACGTTTCTATCTCATTGCCTGCAACAGTATTCCAGCAAACCTCAGCACAAGGTCAATGAACAACAGAGGTAAGAGGAACTGCAGACGCTGGAGAATCCGAGAATACAAGGTGTAGAGCTGGATGAACACAGCAGGCCCAGCAGCATCTTAGGAGCGGGGAAGCTAATGTTTCGTGCCTAGACCCTTCATCAGAAATGGGGGAGGGAAAGAGGGTTCTGAAATAAATAGGGAGAGAGGGGGAGGTGGATTGAAGATGGATCGGGGAGAAGATAGGTGGAGAGGGGAGAGACAAGGTAAAGAGGCGGGGATGGAGCCAGTAAAGGTAAGTGTAGGTGGGGAGGTAGGGAGGAGATAGGTCAGTTCAGGGAGGATGGACAGGTCACGGGGGTGGGATGAGGTTAGTAGGTAGGAAATGGAGGTGTGGCTTGAGGTGGGAGAAGGGGATATGTGAGAGGAAGAACAGGTTAAGGAGGCGGGGACGAGCTGGGCTGGTTTTGGGATGCAGTAGCGGGAGGGAAGATTTTGAAACTTGTGAAATCCACATTGATGCCATTGGGCTGCAGGGTTCCCAAGCGGAATAAAAGTTGCTATTCCTGCAACCTTCAGGTGGCATCATTGTGGCACTGCAGGAGGCCCAGGATGGACATGTCATCTGAGGAATGGGAGGGGGAGTTGAAATGGTTCACGACTGGGAGGTGCAATTGTTTATTGCGAACCGAGTGGAGGTGTTCTGCAAAGTGGTCCCCAAGCCTCCACTTGGTTTCCCCAATGTAGAGGAGGCCACAACGGGTACAGTGGATACGGTATACTACATTGGCAGATGTGCAGGTGAACATCTGCTTGATGTGGAAAGTCTTCTTGGGGCCTGGGATGGGGGTGAGGGGGGAGGTGTACGGGCAGGTGTAGCACTTCCTGCGGTTGCAGGGGAAAGTGCCGGGTGTGGTGGGATTGGAGGGGAGTATGGAGCGGACAAGGAAGTCATGGAGAGAGTGGTCTCTCCGGAAAGCAGTTAAGTGTAGGGAGGGAAAAATGTCTTTGGTGGTCAGGTCGGATTGCAGATGGCGGAAGTGTCGGAGGATGATGCATTGGATCCAGAGGATGGCGGGGTGGTACGTGAGGACGAGGGGGATTCTGTTTTGGTTGTTATTGTGGGGATGGGGTGTGAGGGATGAGTTGCGGGAGACACGGTCGAGGGCATTCTCAACCACTGCCAGTGGAGGAAAGTTACGGTCCTTGAAAAACGAGGACATCTGAGATGTACAGGAGAGGAATGCCTCATCCTGGGAGCAGACGCAGTGGAGCCGAAGGAATTGGGAATAGGGAATGGCATTTTTGCAGGAAGTTGGGTGGCAGGAGGTGTATTCTGGGTAGCTGTGGGAGTCGCTGGGCTTGAAATGGATATCGGTTTCTAGGTGATTGCCCGAGATGGAGACAGAGGGGTCCAGGAAGGAGAGAGAGGTATTAGAGATGGTCCAGGTGAACTTAAGGTTGGGGTGGAAGGTGTTGGTGAAGTGGATGAACTGTTCCAGCTCCTCGCCTTCAACAACTTCTCTTTCAACTCCTTTCGTTTTCTTCAGGTAAGAGGGGTTGCCACAGGTACCCGCATGGGCCCTAATTATACCTCTCTCTTCATGGAGTACATGGAACATTCCTTGTTCCAGCCCTATTCCGGCCCCTGCCCACAGCTCTTTCTACGATAGATCGATAATAAGTAATAATACTTTCCTCTCTTGTCTAGAATTGGAAAACTTCAACAATTTCGCCTCCAATTTCCACCCTGCCCTCAGTTTCACTTGGTCTATCTCTGACTCCTCCCTTCTCTTCCTCGACATTGCTGTTTCCATTTCTCAGGATAGACTGCCACTATTATCCATTACAAACCCACCAACTCCCGCAGCTACCTGGACTACATATCCTCACACCCCGCTTCCCATAAAGACTCCATCCCATTTTCTCAGTTACTCCGGCTCCATCGCATATGTTCAGATGAGGCCAACTTCAACAAGGGAGCCTCCGAAACGTCCACATTCTTCCTCAACCGAGGATTCCCCAGCTCCGTTGTTGACAGGGCCCTCAATCGAGTCCGACCCATCTGCACTCACCCCTTCTCTTCCTTCCCGCAACAGTGAGAGGGCTCCCCTTATCCTCACCTACCATCCCACTAGCATCCACATCCAGAAGATCATCAGGTGCCATTTCTGCCACTTACAGCAAGATGCCACCACCAGACACAAATTCCTCTCCCCTCCCTTGTTCGCCTTCCACAGGGACCATTCCCTCCAGGACACCCTGCTCCACACTTCCTTTACCCCCAACGCCTCCCCACAGCCCTACGGCACCTTCCCCTGTAACCAGCGAAGGTGCAACACCTGTGCATTTACCTCCTCCCTCCCCACTATCCAAGGGCCCAAACATACCTTTCAGGAGAAGCAACACTTCACCTGCACTTCCAAGAGTCTAGTTACTTGCATTCGCCTCTCACAATGTGGTCTCCTCCACAGCGGGAAAACGGAGCGTAGAATTGGTGACCGCTTTGAAAACATCTACGTTCTGCTTGCAAAAAAGATCCGGAACTACCTGTTGCCTGCCACTTCAATGCACCGCCCTGCTCCCTGGCCAACATCTCTGTCTCCGGCTCGCTACAGTGTTCCACTGAAGCCCAGCACAAGCTGGACGAACAACACCTCATTTTCCGCTTGGGGACCCTACAGCCCTCCGGACTCAATACTGAGTTCAATAGTTTTAGGGCCTAAACTTTCCCATGTCCCAGCCCCCCACCCCACACACCAGGCCTTGTTACCACATAGCCTGTTACTACACACCCCATGTTGTTAGTCACTAACAGTCCCCATTAACAACTACTCACCCTCCCAGCCTGATCGTTAGCAACTGTTTTTTCTGTCCAACTGTCTTTCTCTCTGTAGGCTCTATCCTATCATTTACTCCCTGCCCCACCCACCTCCCTATTTTCTGCATATAAACTGACATTTTTCCAGCCACCATCAGTCTAAGGAAGGGTCACCGGACCCAAAACGTTAATTCTGTTTTCCCCTCCACAGATGCTGCCAGTCCTGATGAGCTTCTCCAGCAACTTTGTTTTCGTTACAATTAATAATCCCCTCATTTGCCTACATATTTCATTTATCTATCCTGGAGTTCGGTCTCCACCAACCTGCTCACCTCTGCCATCACAGCCACCCTCTTCCCAACCCCTGACTCCTCCAACTTTGCCTTCAGCATAAATTATACATTTTCCTAGCAGTTATCAGTCCTGATGAAGAGTTGCCAGACTCCATAAGGCCATTAGAGAATTGGGCCATTTGGCCCATTGAATCTATTCCACCATTCAATCATGGCTAATATGTTTCTCAACCCCATTCTCCTGCTTTATCTGCAGAATCATTGATCACCTTACCAATCAAGAATCTATCTATTTCTGCCTTAAATACTGGTTTTCACAGTTTTCTCTGGCAATGAGTTCCACAGATTCACCGCCCTCTCACTGAAGAGATTCCTCCTTATCTCTGTCCAATAGGGTCATCCCTTCGCGCTGAGGCTGTGCTCCCTTGTCTCCCCTATTGGTGGAAACATATTTGCTTTGTTCACTGTACCCAGTCCTCTCAATATTCTGTAAGTTTCAATCAGATTCCCTCTCCTTCTTCTAAACTGTATTAAATAAAGAACTAGTGTCCTCAGGTGCACCTCATATGATAAGCCTTTCATCCCCAGGGTCATTCCCATAAACCTCTTCTGGATCCGTTCCAATGCCAACATATCTTTCCTTCTATGCGAGGGCCAAAATTGTTCACAATACTTCAAAAGTGGCTTGAACAGAACCTTACACAGCATCAGCAGCACATCCCTGCTCTTGTATTCTATCCCTCTTGAGATGAACACTAACATTGTATTTGCCTTCCTAACTGCCGATTGAAGCTGCATGTTAAATTTAACAGAATCCTGGACTAGGACTCCCAAGTCCCTTTGTGCTTCAGATTTCTGAAGCTATTCCCCATTTAGAAAGTAGAAAAGAACTCTATTCTTGCCACCAAAGTGCATAACCTCACATTTTCCCACATTTTATTCCATCTTTCCCTTCTTTGCCCACTTTCAAACTTATCCAAGTCCTTCTGCAGCTTCCCTGCTTCCTCAACAGTACCTGTCCCTCCAACAATCTTTCTGTCGTCTGCAATCTTAGCTCCAACACCCTCAGCCCTTTTGTCCAAATCGTTAATGTGTAACATGAATTGTTGTGGTCCCAACATTGACCCCTACGGAACTCCATTAGTTACCAGCTGCCATTCTGAAAGAGGCCCTTTATCCCTATTCTTTGCCTCCGGCCAGTCAGCCAATCTTCTATCCATGCCGTACCTTGTCTGTAACATCATGGGCTCTTGTCTTATTTAGCAGTCTCTTAAGCTGCACCTTGTCAAAGGCCTTCTGGAAATCCAAGTAGATCACGTCCACAGGCTCTCCTTTGTCTAACCTGCTTGTTAATTACACAAGAAGTCTAGCAGATTTGTCAAGCATGACCTCCCTTTGACAAAGCCATGCTGTCTCAGTCCTAAATAAAAACTGAAAGAACTGCGGATGCTGTAAATCAGGAACAAAAACAAAGTTGCTGGAGAAGTCAGCAGGTCTGGCAGCATCTGTGTAGCAAAAAACAGTTTTGGGTCCGGTGACCCTTCCTCAGAGCTGATGGTGGCTGGGAAAACATCAGTTTATATGCAGAAAAAAGGGGAGGTGGATTGGGTAGGGAGTAAACAATAGGACAGGGCACAAAGAGAGAGAAAGACAGTTGGACAGCCAAAGGAGTCACTAACAATCAGGCTGGGAGGGTGAAAAGTTGTTAATGGGGACTGTTAGTGACTAGTAACAGGAGTGTGTAATAGCAGGCTTGGAGAATGTATCCCACTGAGCGCAACCTAATCGATGATGTAGAAAACTATTATTAAATTCCATTGAAGACCATTTCTGCAATACAGTCTCACAGTGGTGATGTGCTCAAAAGGAATTACATCCCAGGAAATCATGACAAATTTAATTTAAATGAATTCATGAACTGCACACCGAAGGTTTTCCCATTCTTCAGAGGACTGTGCATAGATTGGAGGGTGGGACAGTGAATTAAGTGCCTGTTTGTCAGAGGTTACTGGCAAATCATGCTATTTTTGGTGAGTTGGACTGCTCATATCCCTGGAAGGAACATCACCTAGAAACTCAGAAGCCTGGAAGAAAACTGACTCATGGCCAAAACACACTGGGGATGGTGTTCAATGGGTTGAAAGTTATGGGGTAAAGGGTTAAATATACTGTGGAGTTTGAACATTCTCCCTGTGTTTGCATGTGTTTCCACCAGGTGCTCCAGTTTCCCCCCACAGTCCAAAGATGTGCAGAAACAAAAACAAAATTGCCGGAAAAGCTCAGCAGGTCTGGCAGCATCTGTGAAGGAAAACAGAGTTAACGTTTCAGGTCCGGTGACCCTTCCTCAGATGTGCAGATTGGGTAAATTGGCAATGCTAAATTGCCCATTATATCTGGGCATGTGCAGGCTAGTTGGATAAGCCATGGTAACTGTGGAATTACAGGGATATGGTGCATGTGGATGGGGTATTCTTCAGAAGGTTAGTGCGGATTCAATGAACCAAATGGCTACATCTGCACTGTAGGGATTCAATGATTCTATGCATTTACGCTAAGAATGGCCATGAGCATGTTCAGAAGGAGCTATGTCATAGTCATATTAGGTCATATAGAACTGGAGTCTATGTCTGTAGGGTTCCAGAAATGTCTTCCCTTACTGTCTCAGCTTAATAAAGCCTATCAATATTCATTTACAAGACTATAGACCAAAACTCACTACATGGTACTAACATTGATCAGACACATGGAACTGGAGGCAAGTGGCAAGGAATATCTGAAGTGAAGGTCATGGATAGCAGTGTTACAGATAAAGGACACTGTCAGCCCAATGATCCAACCCCAGAAGCAAAGGTAAGGCATGAAGGGAAGCACAGCAACAACAGGAACTACAGAGCAACCAAATTTGAGGCCAGCCTAGCTATCGATCCAGAGAGACAGAAATCCCGCAAAAAGCAAAAAAAGCCTGGGAGAAAGCCCAAAAAACAATATGCAGCAAGAAATCATTAAAACGTCAATGGCCTCTATGAGATATGAATTTCTATAAATCAGAAAGACAGAGACGTAACCGCACAAGAGAGGAGACTCATGAAATGCGAAACAATAGACAGACAATAGACAATAGGTGCTGGAGTAAGCCATTCTGCCCTTTGAGCCAGCACCACTGCATTGGAACACATTGGAAAGAAAAGAAGCATTGTGATCTCAGTACCTGACAAAGCAAATCCAATGATGATAGAAAAAGTCTTGCCTTTCTCACACCCTTCAGCACTCACACAAAGGTCCTAGCCAGACCACGTGTTAGGTAATCCATATTGCTTCAGGTTTTGGGGAAAAGCCAGTTGAAGACATTTAAATTAAGGATCACAGGATGAATCTCTGTCAGAACGTTTACAATCTAATAAAGACCTTACAGGCAGTTCACTCAATAGATTGAACTTCACATCAGAACAAAGATCATATGTGGTGATTGGAACCAAGTGGACCTTGTTGACTATGAGGGCCTTGACGGAGCTTATTAACCTGGGCCAATCAGGAAGCCCTAGCTGGCCAATATAAAACAGGGCATTTAATATCACCTCAGTTCAGGTGATTGGCTCCAAGCTGGCTGGGCCACAGCCAGGGTACCGTGCACTGGTAAATGAAGGGTGCCTTGGTGACAGACACCAGCTTCTGTGCAGTTATTTCACCACATCAGTGCCAACCCTGCATAACTAGCAATGCCATAGAATAGGCCATTTTGTGATGGTTTGCTCAAGTAACAATAGCAGGTTTCAACCTCCAGTAAGGAAGTTTCAAAATAAATCACTCCAATTTGCTACAGTCCAGGATGTAGATGCTGCTGATGATTTAATGGAGATATTTGTCTTTGGAAGAGTGGTAGTTCAACAATGCAGGTAGCTAAAAGTGAAAACTACAATGGAAACCCTAAAGGTGTTTCTCAGTTAACAAATGGAGGACAATACTAAAGCTTCCAGAAATGCAGAATGGCTTGGCGAAGATTAAAGTCCAGCATCAAAAGGTGTTCAAACAAATCAAGTTTAAACAAGAATTGAAATAGTCTAAGCTCCCCAAAGGGTCTGCTGTTCTAAAAGCCCAACTATTAGCTATCATTCAATGCAACCATGCCTTGGGTTTGGAAAAGAAAAAGATTCCAGAAGAGTTCCAAAAATCCTGCGCAGATAGAATCAATGTTCTCATGCAATGGACATAACAAAGAGATACATTGATTGAAGAAAAACTCTCTCTTTAATAGAAATATCTGTGATCAAAGTGAATTATTAGCGAAGGAAAGCATTCTGCTACAATTAGTGAGTTATGATCTTCTGTCTGAAAAAGAAATGCTTGAAAGATGGAACATAGATCTTCATTCACATTCGCAGAAAACTGTGTTTGAGCAGGACAGAATGGATCTTTTGAGATAAATTTGAGAAAAGCATGGGGAACTAAACTAAATTGCCTGCATACCACAGTCTTTCACATTACTCTTTTACAGAATCCTGGTTGAGCAGCCTAATTAACTTCTTGCCAATCACAACAAACATGCTCTTTTCTACAGGAAAGCTGCCTTCCCACTCCACTAGTGCACTTATTTTCGCAGGTAAGGGAGGATAAACGACAAGGGAACACATACATCCTGTCTGCCCTCAAAAAAGGTCTCAGAATGCTGTTGAAGTCAAATGCCTCAAGCAAAAAAGACTTGTGAAAGTGGAGATGTTAAATGTTCATGGCTGAAGTGGTTCTGTAATAGAACAGAGTGGGACTTCTGTCCTCATTGGAAGAAAGTCCTACTCTCAGGAGCCACCAGCCTAACTGATTGGCAAACAGGTCCATCAGATTAATAGGTGCTGCCCAGGAATATGGCAAAGAACTCAAAGAGGAGCAGAGCTTCCCCAGAAAGGGAAGAAGCAAGTTTGTAGGGTGAGGAGATACTCCATAGCCCAGGGTAGGGGGAATTGGTTGCGGTGGAGCTGAGTTTTAAAGGACAGATGTTAGGGAAGGAAGGGAGGTAACATTATGGGGCATTGACCCCAATGCATGCAGGGCAGCTTCTCCTTCCACCGCTCCCCCCACCCCGCCCATCTGCTCCACAACTACCCCAGACAGCACCTGAATGAGTTGACCCATCTACCATCCTACATTTATTCTAGGCCATTAAAAAAACAGCCTGCTACACCTGCCCATATTTAGGCCTTGGCCCATATTGTGCCCATGTGGGTCAATAAGCTTACTTACACGTCTAATTGAACACCAAATATTTATTTACATGAGGAATTGTCGATTTTGGCATCTGCTCACCTTGCATATTATGTGGGTTAACTCAGGAATGGAATGGAAAAGTGTTGGGTTAGTCATTTGGCATTTTTCACACATGCCACCCGACTCCCAGAGACACTCTGAGCAACAACATGTAAAACCTAGCCCTGTGTGTACATCCATAATCTCTCAAGGTTCCTTTTCCTTTAATCAGGCAAAATGACGTTCTAATTTGACACATAAATCTGAGTGAAAGCAGAATTTGAGCTTATTGGTCAGCTCGGCAAAGATTTGCTTCACAGGAACTAATAAATCAATGTAATTTCATATATCTGATGTCCATTATTCTGAGTGTCCTAATTAGTCTTGTCATCCATGACCTTAACCCGGCTCCAACTCTGACATAGATACTTCTCAGAACAAATTAAAAAAAGACAATGTTAAAGTAAAAGCAAAACTCTCTTAACTGCCTGTTTCTCCTCAGAATTTCTGTCATTTCTCTTGAGAAAACATTTGCCAATATTTGAAAGTTGGCATTATCAATCGAAAAGGTGCTCTGGCAAATGCATTTCATTAAGAAAATATTTTGTGAGTACTTCTTTTCAGAATTGGTAAAACAATGACAAACACTGCATTATGGAATGCATAGTCAAGTTGCAAGTTTTTCTCCTTTCAACTAAGATTATCTCCTGGTTCTTATTCTTGACAAAAACAATGACTCTCATTTCCCATGAGCTTTGCTTGATCTCTGCCTGTGACTTCAGCAGGAGATCAAGGGTATCCTAAAAAAGGCATCTTACTTAGACATTTAAACCATTTTCCTAAGTCATCCTTTGATGTTTCACTGGAGAATTATTGCAGACAATGTAGCTAAAGGCCCTTTTAAGTATAAATGAATTGTTCTCGGTAAAAATAAATGTGTTTATCCAAAGCATATTTTATACGCGTTGAAAAAACAATTTAAAAAGGGGTCTCCAACATACTGAGTGCAGGAGCAAATGATGGAGGAAAAGAGAAAATTGTTTCATGTTGGATAATATTGATCTATTTTCCAAAAACCTTCTACTAGAGTCCATTCAGCCACAACAATCCGAGCTAATTTCCAAGAAGTTAGATTTTAGAATATAGAGTTTTACTTTGTGCACCAATAGTCTGGGTAAATACCCCTAAAAGTGTGCTTGTTTTTCAAAGTGACAAATGTTCTTGAATTCTTGCTCAAAGGCACTTGCACATTCACAGTTGAAGAATGTTGAGGAATAAATATATTGATGATCCCTTCCATGTTCTTAAAATCTTTGAGCAGATTACATTTGCGATTCAAGCATTTCAAGATATTGGAGAGTTTATAAAAAGAAAATGAAGGCCTGAGGTTTCCCTTCCAGGTCCAGGCGAGGTGCCAAACCCAGCTTGTTCACTCAGTTCCCAATGCTAAGAGCAGACCAAACATTCAAGAAGTGCTCAGCTGCTGTCCTGTGCTGTTATTCTTGGTAGGTCAGAGCATACACGGATAATGAAAAGAACATTATACCATGTAACAGACAGTGTTGTGAAGGTGCTACATGGTTGAAGATTTTAAGGTTCACTTTAAATGTACGATATAAGTCAATTGCGGCTATAGATATTTTTAATCAACCAGGTCAAACATATTATGACATTATGACATATCTTTGCAGCACGTGAGATCTGAGCTGAGACCACTCAGTTGAGAGGTAAGGACACAACCATTGTGGAGCACAACCCCGCAACAGTCCTTTCATTACAGTTATAGGCTGAGGTTGAGAGATTCAATCTAAAAGTTCACTTCTTGATTAGTTACAAGACCTTTTCAGGTACAAATATGTTTTCCCAAGATTTATAGAGTTTATTAGGTTTATCATAACATGTTCAAAAAACATCATGCTCAGTAAAAAAGAAATGGATTTTCAGTCAATCCATTTTGGAATGCCTGTTCATGTCACTGGTTGACCAGGTGCATGGATCTTGTTCTATTCCAGTGATTGAAGTTCTCCACCAT
Source organism: Stegostoma tigrinum (assembly GCF_030684315.1). Classification (NCBI taxonomy): domain Eukaryota; kingdom Metazoa; phylum Chordata; class Chondrichthyes; order Orectolobiformes; family Stegostomatidae; genus Stegostoma; species Stegostoma tigrinum. Next base: position 35,948,109 of record NC_081357.1, read on the forward strand.
CTTCAGTCTTCTTTTCATGTGCTCAAAACCACTAAGAACAACCAAATAATAATCCTTGCTAGCCACTAGCCCTTGTGAATGAACAGAGACATTCTGAACTTGCATTAACACTCCAGGCATTCTCTCAAGCCCTTGATACGTTTCCTTATATATATCGTGTGATTGCCAAAAACTTTTCTGGTTCCTTTTTCATTTATCTAAGTTACATTTAATAATGTCAGGAGATCTCACACCCGTGTTGTGCTCCTCTTGCTCAATGTGGGAGCTCAGGGACAGGGCTGATGTCCCTGACTCCTTCACGTGCAGTAAGTGTGTCCAGCTGCAGCTCTTGTTAGACCACATGATGGCTCTGGAGCTGCGGATGGACTCACTTTGGAACATACGCGATGCTGAGGGGTCGTGGACAGCACGTTTAGCAATTTGGTCACACCGCAGATTAGGATCGCTGAGCGAGATAGCAAATGGGTGACCAAAAGGCAGAGGAAGAGCAGGAAGGCAGTGCAGGTGTCCCCTGCGGTCATCTCCCTCCAAAACAGGTATTCCGTTTTGGATACTGTTGGGGGAGATGGCTCACCAGGGGAAGGCAGCAGTAGCCAGGTTCATGGCACCGTGGCTGGCTCTGCTGTACAGAAGGGCGGGAAAAAGAGTGGAAGGGCGATAGTCATTGGGGATTCAATTGTAAGGGGAGTAGATAGGCGGTTCTGCGGTCGAAAACGGGATTCCCGAATGGTATGTTGCCTCCCAGGTGCACGGGTCAGGGATGTCTCCGATCAGCTGCAGAACATTCTGAAGGGGGAGGATGAACAGCCAGTTGTCGTGGTGCATATAGGCACCAACGATAGAGGCAGAAAACGGGATGAGGTCCTTCAATCAGAATTTAGGGAGTTAGGAGCCAAGTTAAAAAGTAGGACCTCAAAGGTAGTAATCTCAGGACTGCTACCAGTGCCGTGTGCCAGTCAGTGCAGAAATGAAAGAATAGCCAGGATGAATGCGTGGCTTGAGAGATGGTGTAGGAGGGAGGGGTTCAGATTTTTGGGACATTGGAACCAGTTCTGGGGAAGGTGGGACTATTACAAATTGGACGGTCTACACCTGAGCCGGACTGGAGCCAATGTCCTTGGGGGTGTTTATGCTAATGCTGTGGGGGAGGGTTTAAACTAATGTGGCTGGGGATGGGAACCAAATATTGGTCAGAAAAGAGGTAGTAACGAAAGCCTGTAGGGAACTAGATAATGGAGTCAGTGTGACTAAAGGGAATAGTACTCGGGGAGCAGATGATGAGCACAAAGGGACAGGTGGTCTGAGGTGCATTTGTTTTAATGCAAGAAGTGTAGTCGGTAAGGCAGATGAGCTTAGGGCTTGGATCGGTACCTGGAAGTATGATGTTATTGCTATTACTGAGGCTTGGTTGAGGGAAGGGCATGATTGGCAACTAGTTGTCCCAGGATATCGATGCTTCAGGCGGGATAGAGAGGGAGGTAAAAGGAGTGGAGGAGTTGCAGTAATGGTCAAAGACAATATCAGAGCCGTACTGAAGGAGGGCCCCATGGAGGACTCAAGCAGTGAGGCAATATGGGTAGAACTCAGGAATAGGAAGGATGCAGTAACAATGTTGGGGCTGTACTACAGGCCTCCCAACAGCAAGTGTGAGATAGAGGTACAAATATGTAAACAGATAATGGAAAGGTGTAGGAGAAACAGGGTGGTTGTGATGGGAGATTTTAATTTTCCCAACATTGACTAGGATTCACTCAGTGTTAGGGGTCAAGATGGAGCAGAATTTGTAAGGTGTGCCCAGGAGGGTTTTCTAGAGCAGTATGTATGTAGTCCAACTCGGGAAGGGGCCATACTGGACCTGGTGTTGGGGAATGAACCCGTCCAGGTGGTTGATATTACAGTAGGGGAATACTTTGGAAATAGCGACCACAATTCTGTAAGTTTTACAATACTCATGGACAAGGATGGGAGTGGCCCTAAAGGAAGAGTACTAAACTGGGGGAAGGCCGACTATACCAAGATTCGGCAGGATCTGAGGAATGTAGATTGGGAGAAACTGTTTGAAGATAAATCCACATTTGATATGTGGAAGGTTTTTAAGGAGAGGTTGATTAGCGTGCAGGAGAGACATGTTCCTGTGAAAATGAGGAATAGAAATGGCAAGATTAAGGAACCATGGATGACAAGTGAAATTGTGAGACTAGCCAAGAGGAAAAAGGAAGCATACATGAGGTCTAGGCGACTGAAGACAGACAAAGCTTTGCAAGAATATCGGGAATGTAGAGCGAATCTGAAACGAGGGATTAAGAGGGCAAAGAGAGGACATGAGATATTGCTGGCAAACATGGTTAAGGAAAATCCCAAAGCCTTTTATTCATATATAAAGAGCAAGAGGGTAACTAGAGAAAGGATTGGCCCATTTAAGACAAAGAAGGAAAGTTATGCGCTGAGTCAGAGAAAATGGGTGACATTCTTAATGAGTACTTTGCATCGGTATTCACCAAGGAGAGGGACATGACAGATGTTGAGGTTAGGGATAGATGTTTGCTTACTCTAGGTCAAGTTGACATAAGGAAGGAGGAAGTGTTAGGTATCTTAAAAGACGTTAAGGTGGACAAGTCCCCAGGTCCGGATAGGATCTATCCCAGGGTACTGAGGGAAGCGAGAGAGGAAATAGCGAGGGCTTTAACAGATATCTTTGCAGCATCCTTAGACACGGGTGAGGTCCCAGAGGACTGGAGACTTGCTAATATTGTCCCCTTGTTAAGAAGGGCAGCAAGGATAATCCAGGTAGTTATCGACCGGTGAGCCTGACGTCAGTGGTAGGGAAGTTACTGGAAAAGATACTGAGGGATAGGATCTATTCCCATTTGGAAGAAAAAGGGCTTATCAGTAATAGGCAACATGATTTTGTGCAGGGAAGGTCATGTCTTACCAACTTAATAGAATTCTCTGAGGACGTGACAAAGTTGGTTGATGAGGGAACAGCTATAGATGTCATATACATGGACTTCAGTAAGGCGTTTGATAAGGTTACCCATGGCAGGCTGATGGAGAAAGTGAAGTCACATGAGGTCCAGGGTGTGCTAGCTAGTTGGATAAATAACTGGCTAGGCAACAGGAGACAGAGTAGTAGTGGAAGGGGGTTTCTCAAATTGGAGACCTGTGACCAGTGGTGTTCCACAGGGATCTGTGCTGGGGTCACTGTTGTTTGTGATATATGTAAATGATTTGGAGGAAGGTGTAGGTGGTCTGATCAGCAAGTTTGCAGATGACACTAAGATTGGTGGAGTAGCTGATAGTCAAGGGTACGGTCAGAGATTACAGCAGAATATAGATAGACTGGAGAGTTGGGCAGATAAATGGCAGATGGAGTTCAATCCAGGCAAATGCGAGGTGATGCATTTTGGAGGATCAAATTCAAGGGCGAACTATGCAGTAAATGGAAAAGTCCTGGGGAAAATTGATGAACAGAGAGATCTGGGTGTTCAGGTCCATTGTTCCCTGAAGGTGACAACGCAGGTCAAAAGGGTGGTCAAGAAGGCATATGGCATGCTTTCCTTCATTGGACGGGTTATTGATTGCAAGAGTTGGCAGGTCATGTTGCAGTTGTGTAGCACTTTGGTTCGGCCACATTTGGAGTACTGTGTACAGTTCTGGTCGCCACATTACAAAAAGGATGTGGATGCTTCGGAAAGGGTGCAGAGAGGGTTCACCAGGATGTTGCCTGGTATGGAGGGTGCTAGCTATGAAGAGAGGTTGAGTAGATTAGGATTATTTTCATTAGAAAAACGGAGATTGAGGGGGGACCTGATTGAGGTCTACAAAATCATGAGGGGTATAGACAGGGTGGATAGAAAAAAGCTTTTTCCCAGAGTGGGGGTCTCAATTACTAGGGGTCATGAGTTCGAAGTGAGAGTAGGAAAGTTTAAGGGAGATATGCGTGGAAAGTTCTTTACACAGAGGGTGGTGGGTGCCTGGAATGCGTTGCCAGTGGAGGTGGTAGACGCAGGCACTTTAGCATCTTTTAAGATATATTTGGACAGTTACATGGATGGGCAGGGAGAAAATGGACATAGACCGTTAGAAAATAGATGACAGGTTAGACAGAGGATCTTGATCGGCGCAGGCTTGGAGGGCCGAAGGGCCTGTCCCTGTGCTGTAATTTTCTTTGTTCTTTGTTTGTTCTTTGTTCTTTGATTGCAACCACATGACTTTTTGGAACTTTTGCATTAAGGTCATTGTTCCATTTATGATTTCCAGAAAAACATTCACAGCGCTAACATGTATATGTTTTTCTTTTTCAAACAATCTAAATATTAAAAAAGGCAATAATATATTTACATACCTTTTGCACAAGTTATTTTGGAAGATCTATTAATGTCCTTTAACTACAAGAATCAAAATAATTGTTATTACACTAAACAAATTAAAATCAAATTAGCGATGCACAACTAATATACAAAGTATTGCTACTTTCTTTAAGTTGCAAAACTAGATTATTTTAAAACAGAGCTGTGTCCTCGAGTAAAAGCCTCTTGCCTGAACACATTTCACATTTGCTTACTTTAGTTCATGCCATAAAACAATGATAAACCCATGTTTTTATTTTTGACCTGGGCAAATGGCTTTTCTCTTTACAGAGGTTGTTTTAAACAAGACAATATAATTTAATTCCTCCTCTTCCTTTAATCAAGTAGAAGTTATTAATTATTGAAGAATAATTCAGTCCTTCGATGGTCCTTCCAATTGTCTGCCTTAAGTTTAATAACATCCCCATAGAGCTCTCTCCTGCCTTTGACACAGTTACCATCCTCTTCCAACATCTCTCCACAATGACCCAGCTGGGTGGGACTATTCTCATCTGCTTCCATTGTTATCATAGCCAGAGAATCAGTTTCTTTTTCTGCTTTCACACTGTTAACTCTTGCATTCCCCAAGGATCAATCCTCCTAGTTCTTGTGCACATGCTGCCATTTGGGACACCACGTGACGGCACAGCATTTGTTGTCACTTGTTTGTTGATAATACCCAGTTCAACTTCATTGCTGCTTCTCACAACTCCACTACTGTTGCTAAACTATCAGGAAGTCACTTCTGTGTCAGCAGATGTTTCCTCCAATTAGGTTTTAGGAAAACTGACACTCTGCTCCTTAGTTGCTGCCCCCATGTCATTCCCTGGTGACATTCAAAGTGTAAGGCAATTTGCACACAACCTTGGTGTCACATTAGAACATGAGCTGAGCATTCACTTCGTATTTGTTCCATCCCAGAGACTGCCTATCTCCCCCCATAACAACCCTGACATGCCTCACTATTCTGATCATCTGCTGGAACACTCATTCATAGCATTTGCAGAGAATGTGGGAAAATGCCCAGGTGTTTCCCCCTCCCCCCTCAAAAAAGGACAAATCCAATCTGGACAATTACCACACCACCAGTCAATTCTCTATCATGAGTAAAGTCAGGGAACGTGTCATCAAGCAGCATCCGTACAACAATAACTTTCTCACTGATGCCCAGTTTGGGTTCTTCAAGAGTCTTTCAGCACTGGATCTCATTACAGCCTTGGTTTAAACATAGATAAAATGGTTGAATTCCAGAAGTAATGTGAAAGTGGCAGCTCTGAACGTCAAGGCTGAATTCGACTAAATGTGGCCTCAAAGAGGCCTAGCAAAACTGGAATCAATTGGAATTAGGGAAAATTCTCTGCTAGTTAGAGTCATACCTGGCACACAGGAAGATAGTTGAGGTTGTTGGAGATCAGCTCCAGGACATCTCTGCAGGAGTTCCTCAGGGTAGTGTCCTAGGCCCAACTATTTTCAGCTGCTTCATCAATGACCTTCCCTCCATCATAAGGTCAGATGTGGGGATATTTACCGATGATTGCAGCATTCATGACTCCTCAGATACTGAAGCTGTACAAATACAACAAGACCTGGACAATATCATGGGTGGGGCTGAAAATTGGCAAGTAATATTTCTGACATACAAAAAGCAAGCAATTAATCACCAAGAAGAGACGATCTAACCATTGCTCTTTGAGAAGCATTATCATGACTGAATCCCCCATTATCAACATCCTGGGGGTTACCTTTGCCCAATAACTAAATTGGACTAGCTATAGAAATACAATGGCTACAAGGGGTAAGTGATTAACTCACCTCCTGATTCCCTAAAGCCTACCCACAAGCCAGGAGCCTGATTGAATGCTCTCCTTGTGCCTGGACAAGTTCAACTCCAACAACACTCAAGAAGTTTGATACCGTCCAGGGCAAAGCAGCCTGCTTAACATCACCACATCCACAAACATCCCTCCTCCACTGACACTCATTTTCAGCAGTGTGTATCATCTATAAAATACACTGCAGAAATTCACCAAAGCTCCTTATACAACCCCTTCTAAACTCACTTCTAACTAGACCACTTCCATCTAGAAAGGTAAGGGCAGCAGATAGATGGGATCACCACCACTTGCAGGATTCCCTCTAATCTACTCACCATTGAGATTTGGAGATGTATTACTGTTCCTGCAGCGTCAAAGGGTCAAAATCCTGAATTCCCTCTCTTACAGCATTGTGGATCTACTTGCAGCAAATGGTTGACAGCCATTCAAAATAGTAGCTAACTATATCCTTCTGCAGAGGAGTAAAGTTGAGAAAAAAATGCTGGCCCGGTGACTGACGTCCACATCCCATTTGTGAATTATTTTACAAAGCCTTTGTTACCTCTAGACCCAACTTTTCCCACTCTGGTTTCATCTCCAATTTTTTTCCTCTGTAAACTTGAGATGATCCAAAACCATGCTGCCCAAGTCTTAAATTCCAAAAACTCCCTCTTTGGCTATCTCCCTCCCTATCTCTGCGATATTGTCCAGCTCCAAAACCCTTTAAGTTATTTGCATTTTAAAAATTCTGCTCTCTTCTACGTTCCCAAAATTAATTGCTCTGCTATCAGTTGCCTTTACATTCAGTTGCCTATATAAGGCTCTCCCTATAGCTTCCTGTCTCTTCACATCACTTTCCAATTTTGAGACACATATTAAAACAAGCTTTTAATCCTCCCGCCCTCCCACCTTATGTGGTTCAGTGTCATACTCAGTTTTACAATGGCTCTGTGAGGAATCTTGGGTTATTTTATTACATTAAAAGTGCTAGAGATCTATAAGTTGCATTTTGTTTGTTTGTTGGGAAACAGTCTCTCCTCATCTCCATCATCCAAAAACTTCAGATCACCCAAAATTCTGCTGGCTACATCCTATCCTGCACATGGTGTAATTTATCCATCAGACATGTTTGTGTTGATTTATGATTATTTTATGTCAATATCTCCTTTAAACATCTTGTTTTTGTGCTTAACTTTCCACATGAATCCATTTATCGCTAACTCTGAAATCTTTTCCAAACCATGAAATAGATCAGAGCAAGAACAAATAACACTGAAATCACAGCTGACATCATAGTTGCAGCACTAATATGATTCAATATCTGATTACCATCTCAGGTTTAAAATAGCCAGAAAGCTACAGATGAAACTTCCAGTTTGTAAATTGGAGAATGTGCAATAATGGTCATTGATCCCAAAATGATGGCACATTACTGATCAAAGTGTGAATGTGCGACAAGTGGTAAATAAGATTGATGACATACAGCTGCACTAGTCAAGTGGGAATATGATGTTGCTGTGAAGATGGAGACCAGGGGAGGCGATGACATGGTGGTATCATTGTTGGACCGTTAATCCAGAAACACAGATCGTACTCTGAGGAAACAAGATGTAGAGTTGGATGAACACAGCAGATCCAGCAGCATCAGAGGAGCAGGAAAGCTGACATTTCAGGCCTAGACCCTTCTTCAGAAAAAAAAATTCTGAAGAAGGGTCTAGGCCCGAAACGTCAGCTTTCCTGCTCCTCTGATGCTGCTTGGCCTGCTGTGTTCATCCAGCTCTACACCTTATTATCTCAGATTCTCCAGCATCTGCAGTTCCTACTATCTCTCACACTCTGGGGACCTGGGTTCAAGTCCTGCCATGGCAGATTGTGGAATTTGAATTAAATAAATATCTGGAATTAAGAATCTAATAATGACCGTGAACCCATTTTCGATTGTCAGAAAAGTAACCACCTGTTCATTAATGTCCTTTAGGGAAAGAAACTGCCATACTTACCTTGTCAGGCCAACACGTGACTCCAGACCCACAGCAATGTGGTTGACTCTTAACTGCCCTCTGGGCAATTAGATGGGCAGTAAACGCTGTCAAGTGATGCCCTCATCCCAAGAAAGAATAAAGACACAATAAAGTGGCAGCACTGTATACTAAATATTCCTGGACTCTAGAAACTCAGGAAATATAGAGAAAAAGTGAAAGAAAAGAGTTGGAAATATAGACTCAGGTGTATATTATAATGCTGGACAGAACGGGTATCCAAGAGAGGTCTAAGAAGTAGAACAAATTAAAAAGGATACTGTTTTTCTAAAGACCAACGACTATTAGGAAAGATAAGTATAAATTTATAAGGAAATTTAGGGAAGTGTGAAGAACTCATTGTAGCTATAATGCTAGATATTAATTATACTAATATACACTGGGATAGTATTCATATAAATGGTAAGGAGGGCAAGAATTTCTGAAATGTGTCAATGAGGATTTCTTTGACCAGTATCTTTCTGGTCCAATGAACAAGGAGGTGTTGCTGAACTTGGTCCTGGGAATTAAGTGAGTTCAGTATTTGTAGGGGATATCTGTCCAGGGCAGTAATTATAGTGCAAATTTGTTTAGGGAAATGTCTATATGGATGATAAGGAGCAAAAATTCAGAATAACAATATTTAATTAGGATGGCATTTTCATTTGTGAGAGAACTGATCTAGCCCAGATAATTGGAACCAAAGATACAGAGTTAAAGCTGAAAAAGAGCAATGGACAGTGGTTAAAGATGCGATGATTCAGTGACAGTTGGGGTACATAACAACATAACAATTAGAAACAGGAGTAGGCCATTCATCCCTTCATGCCTACCCTGACATTCACCAAGATTGTTTTTGATTTAGTCTCAACTCTTCTCTTAAGACTTTCATCACAGCCATACCATCTCCATACCATCTATCATCCAATGGATGGCAAAAAGAGTGGTCCAAACTTTGAAGGCAGGATAAAAGAAACACCCTACAGCTTCACTTGATGACAAACTGACATGGTTCTTATTTGATTGCAGGAACACTTCTTATACAATTACAGAGATAGCTCCAGCAGAGTTGCTAGTGGAGAGAAGACTCTGCACCAGGTTAAATCTGATCTTCCTGGACCTGGGAGGAGAGTGGAACACGAAGGCCGGACACAAGACTCCACTGAGTGAGAGATGCAGTTTACTTCAGGCGACAAAGTTTGGTATAGGAACCACAGAATAGCCCTGCATGGTATGAGGCATGGTCAATGCAATGTCAGGTCCAGTGATGCATAAAGTTCTGGTGATTGTAACAGTCCTGAACAGGCATGTAGCCCACATAAAAGCTGCAAACAATGGGGGAGAAAAACATGCCTGGCTCCTCAACTGCCTTTCTGATTGTCCTGGAACCCGTGGTCTCCCTCACCATCAAGCATTGAAGATACCTCAGAATCTGAGATAGACATGACTGATGTCACTGCCTCAATGCTTTTGCCACCTGTAATGGAGAATGAATTTCTTCTGGGGCGCAAGAGGTGTTACATGTCGCCTGTATCAGAGGCAAAGAGGCAGAGGTGCTAAAACACCCCAAAAGGAGCTACAGCAAAAAAATGGTCTATGTCCTTGGACTTAGAGGGGGTGGTGGCAGTGATTGTAGTGAGGTCAGCAAGGTGGACTTCATAGAATATGAGTTCCCTGATTGGGGCTGTTAGTCTAGTCCGATTAGGAAGCCCTGGCCGACAGACATAAACAGGTGTATCAGGGATTCTGTTTCTCTGACAGCTGGCTCTGAGGCAACTGGGTCAGAGTCAAGGACTCTCCACATGTAAATAAAGGGTGACTTAGTGAAGGGAAATCAGCCTCTGTGGAGTTATTTCCGGGAAGATGAGATTTCAGCCTTTGTGGAATTATTTCAGGGAAGACCAGCATTTATTGTCCTTAATTCCCCTGCTTGGAATGTGAAAGTGAACTGCAACAATGCTTATGCTGGTGTTTGTGTTTTCAGACTGTTGTTAGGTAGGGAAGTCCAGATCCAGGGGCAAAATAATATGATGATGGTGTTAGAGGGGTGGGATGGATGTGTTGGGGTTAATGAGGCAAGGTTTGAAAGCAGATTAAATTGCTGAAATTATAGGCAAATGGACGTCCGTCAGAGCCAGTCAACATTTGCCTTTAACTTGAGTGCCATCTACAGCATGTAGAAAACAATCCAATGGACAGGCAGTTCAATTATTTAAGTATTGTCAATAACTAATTATCCCCTTCTCAGACTCAAAGTCTGACTTTAACTGCATATACATTGTTTCCAGAGTTTCTAGGACTTTGAAGTCAAAGCTGAAATGAAAATAAATGTGCTGGAAATGTTCAGCAGCTAAGACAGGGGCAACAGGGAATGCATTGCCAGAGGCAATCAAGGTCACCCACCACACTTAATCTTTTCATCAACTTCTTCCAGGAATCTGCAGGTGATAGCTGGAGAATCTCACAATCTACCACCCACGACTGTATCTGACTGATGACTGATATTATTCTGGCTTGTTCATTTAAGCATCTGGTGAATGATGACACCACCAGTCCTATCCACCCCAAAACATATTAATTGTGGGAGACTCAATAAAGACTTTGATACGGTGCCTCACGGGAGGCTGCTGAGCAAGGTGAAGGCCCATGGTGTTCGAGGTGAGCTGCTGGCTTGGATTGAGGATTGGCTGTCTGACAGAAGGCAGAGAGTTGGGATAAAAGGCTCTTTTTTGGAATGGCAACCGGTGATGAGTGGTGTCCCGCAGGGTTCAGTGTTTGGGCTGCAGCTGTTCCCTTTATATATTAATGATCTGGATGAAGGGACTGGGGGCATTCTGGCGAAGTTTGCCGATGATACAAAGATAGGTGGACAGGCAGGTAGTACTGAGGAGGTGGGGAGGCTGCAGAAAGATTTAGACAGTTTAGGAGAGTGGTCCAGGAAATGGCTGATGAAATTCAATGTGATTAAATGTGAGGTTTTGCACTTTGGAAAAAAGAACACAGGCATGGACTATTTTCTAAATGGTGAGAAAATTCGCAAAGCAGAAGTACAAAGGGATCTGGGAGTGTTGGTCCAGGATTCTCTAAAGGTTAACTTGCAGGTAGAGTCCGTGATTAAGAAAGCGAATGTAATGTTGTCGTTTATCTCAAGAGGGTTGGAATATAAAAGCAGCGAAGTGCTTCTGAGGCTTTATAAAGCTCTAGTTAGGCCCCATTTAGGATACTGTGTCCAATTTTGGGCCCCACACCTCAGGAAGGACATACTAGCCCTGGAGCGTGTCCAGCGGAGATTCACACGGATGATCCCTGGAATGGTAGGTTTAACGTATGATGAACAGCTAAGAGTCCTGGGATTGTACTCATTAGAGTTTAGAAGGTTGAAGGGAGATCTAATAGAAACTTACAAGATAATGTATGGTTTAGAAGGGGTGGATGCTAGGAAGTTGTTTCCGTTAGGCGAGGAGACTAGGACCCGTGGGCACAGCCTTAAAATTAGAGGGGGTAAATTTAAAACTGAAATGAGACGAGATTTCTTCAGCCAAACAGTGGTGGGCTTCTGGAATTCATTGCCACGAAGTGCAGTGGAGGCCGGGATGTTGGATGCCTTCAAGGCAGAGATCGACAAATTCTTGATCTCACAAGGAATCAAGGGCTACAGGGAGAGTACAGGGAAGTGGAGTCGAAATGCCCATCAACCATGATTTAAATGGCAGAGTGGACTTGATGGGCCGAATGGCCTTACTTCCACTCCTATGTCTTATGGTCTTAAGGACTGATGCTGATGAAAGCCAATGGCAGAGTCTTTCCTTGTTGACGGTAATCACTGCCTGGTATTCACATAACAGAAACCTTACTTTCCCTGGATAATATCCAGGATCTAATATAGATTGTTAAGCTAAAAAGAGTTGTGACTCGAAACAAGAACCATAAAATTGTCACTAAACAATCTAATCTCTTATAACACTGGGAGGATCACTCATGAAGCCAATGACGATTGTTGTGCTAAGACACTGCATTGCTGGTATCTAGCAGCCAGATCTTGGAGCAATAATAATTCAGTGTAGCCAATTACAAATCATCTCCCAGTATGCCAGTCACTGGAAGTAGGGGCTTGTCAGTTAATACTTCCAGTATCAGTTAGATATATTTAAACAAGTAGGTTTGAAAGGGAAGGTTTTATTGTTATATAAGCTAAAAACCAGAGCCATAGGGGAAATTTCTCCAGACAATATCTTGACAAATCAATGTCAAGCTGCCTTGTTTAAAATTTAAACAAAGCTTGGTGGTTAACTGCCAGTCATCATTAGCTCAAGTATTCTTCATGACAATGTCTCGATCAATCAAAATCCACTTGCCAATGAATCAATTAATTCCTCTCATACAGTGCAAATGTTGTTTCACTTTTCTTCTGCTAATTCTTCTGGATTATATTGATGAGTGCAAGATCCGAAGCTTTGACAAAATGTTTCATTTCACATGACACAAAAGCTCTTTGCTCCACACCAGCTACTTGAATTTGAAGCACTTCTGCGGTTGAGTGGAATAACAAAACAGAAATGTAAAATCATTGAGAGTGTTCACAAAAGAAAATTGCAATCTCATTCTTGGCCCTAATTATAACAGCTACTCAGACGCCCGTGATCTGGAGATGCTCATGAACAGATGTGATCAGCTTTATCGGTCTTTCATGAGATCGCTGCCAAAACTCCAAATGTCATAAATTGTTACCCACAGACAGGTCTCAGAATGGCTGCCAGTTGCTGAATTCAAAACAACTAACTAAACTGAGATGTAAAATTAAAGCTTTCAGAATAAATCAATGCCACATCTCATTCGCACAATGAACGAGCTCTAATGACTATTGAGCTTTGAACACAGATAATGTAAAGATAGCAATTGAACAATCAGTGCAGCTTTCTATTTTTTTGTGGGATGCAGGTATCACCAACAAAGCCAGCATTTGTTACATATCACTAAATGCATAGAGGCATCAGCTTGCCACCTTTTTGATCTGCTGTTACCGGTACTGGTAGGTACAATTAGGAAGAGAGTACTAATAGAAAGGGAATTCCAAGATATTGACCCAGTGACAATGAAGATACAGTGATATAGTTACAAATCAGGATAATGTAGCATGGAGGATTTCTGAAGAAGGGTCCAGACCCAAAATGTCAGCTTTCCTGCTCTTCTGATGCTGTCTGGCCTGCTGCATTCATGCAGCTCTATACCTTGTTACCTCTAAATCTCTCCTTGTGAAGGGCAGTGAACTCGTGGAATTCCCTCTGAATTTAATTTATCTTGCAATAAAGACCAAAATACCATTTGACCTCCTATTTGCTTACTCCACCTGTCTGTTTCTGATTGGCCTACAAGGGCAGCCAAATCCTTTTCTACATCCATACTTCCAAAAATATCACCACTGAAATAATACTTTGCCTTTCTGCTTTTCACATGCAAAATGTATAACTTCACATTTAGCCACATTGTGCTGTATCAGCCATGTGTTTGCCCACTCACTCAACTTGTCCAAGTTATCTCAAAGCCTCCCTGCATCCTGTTCACAATTCGCAATCTTGCCTAGTTTTGTATCATAAGTAAATCTGAAAATGTTCAATGTGGTTCGCTTATTCAGCTCATTTATTTATACCTTGCATAGCTGTGCCCAAGCACTGATCTTTGTGGTACCCCACCAGTCACATGTTGCCACTTGAAAAAAGAGATCCATTTATTCCCATGCTCTGTTTCTTGATCCATGGCAATATATTAGCTGTGATTCCGTATACTTTAACTTTGCCAGCTGATTTCCATGAGGGACCGTATCAAAGCTTTCCAAAAATTCAAATACTCCTCCACTGGTTCTCCCTTATCTGGTACCAGTTACCAGTGACATCTTCAAAAAGAGCTCCAGTAGATTTATTGCACATGGCTTTTTTCATTAATCCATGTTAGCTCTATCCAATTCCATTAATACTTTCCAAATGGTCTGTTACCATCTTTTTATTATAGACTCTGGCATTTTCCCCAGTATTGTGTTTTTCCCCTCCCTCTCTTTTTAAATAGTAAGTTTGCATTTTTCACAGTCCATTCTGTAGAAACTGCTCCAGATGTGAGGTGTCAGACCCTGGGCATGGAGAGGGGGTGGGTAGCGTACCGAGGGTCAAGTCCAGCAACAGTTACGGGAGAGTATTGGGCCTTCCAGGTGTGAGGGTGGTGGCAGGTCAGCTTCTGGGGGTGTAAGGGCATGGGGAGTGTTGTTGGGGGCATATGTGCCACGTTGAATAGTTACTCAGAAGTTAGTTTAAGTATTTAATATCAACACAGGAATTGTTGGCAAAACTCAGCTTTAATACTTTTACAAATCACTTTGAACCAATGTCCACCTATCTTTGATCTATTTATAACAGTTTCTGCCTGATTATTCTATCCAGCTGAAAATTTCTATCAAATCTCCTCGTCTTTTTCTCTCCAAGGAAAACTTGGAAATATTGATTTTGTAAACTTTAGCTCAATTTAACTCGTGGCCACAAGGGAAGCTGATTTGAAACAAATAAACTATTTTTTCCCATCTTAACTGAGTACATTAACTAGGGTGAAGTGGCTACTGAATAAGAAATACAGGTGATCCTTGAATGTACACTTCATTTTAAGCCTGGTAACAGGATGCAAGTTGTACTGTTGAATCATTGCTTGGCAATGAACTGGGCCAAGTTTTAGATGCTTGGCAATGAACCGGGCCAAGCATTAGACCAGTTCGTAGGAGGGCATTTTGGTGGTTGCGATCATAACTCTGTTACTTTTACAATAGTCATGGAGAAGGATAGGTACGTACAGCAGTGTAAGGTTTATAATTGGGGGAAAGGTAATTATAATTCTGTTAGGCAAGAACTGGGTAACACAAAATGAGACCAGATGCTATCAGGGAAGTGCACTATTGAAATGTGGAGATTGTTTAAGGAATGCATACTGCGTGGGTTCGATATGTTTGTTCCTAGCAGGCAGGGAAGATGCAGTCTACTGAGGGAGCCTTGGTTCTTAAGAGAGGTCGAACAACGGGCTAAGAGGAAGAAGGATGCTTATATAAGGTTTAGGAAACAAGGAACGGAAAAGGCTCTAGAGGAATACAAGTTAGCCAGGAAGGAGCTGAAAAAAGGCCTTAGGAGAGCGGGAAGGGGGCATGAGAAAACCTTGGCAGGAAGGATCAAGGAAAACTTCAAGCCTTTTTACACGTACATGAGGAATAAGAGAATGGCCAGAGAAAGGTTATGGCCAGTCAAGGATTGTAAAGGGAATTTGTGCACGGAGCCTAAAGAGATAGGAGAGGTCCTTAATGAATATTTCTCTTTGGTATTCACAACTGAGAGGGACCCAGTTGTAGAGGAGGACAGTGTGAAACGGACTGGTAGGCTGGAGGAGGTGGATGTTAGTAAGGAAGATGTACTAGGGATTTTGAGGAACTTGAAGATAGATAAGACCCCTGGGCCTGATGGGATTTATCCAAGGATTCTATGGGAAGCATGGGCAGAGATTGCAGGGTCTTTGGCGATGATCTTTTCGCCCTCATTATCCACAGGTATAGAGCTGGAAGACTGGGGAGAGGCAAACGTCATTCATTTGCTCAAAAAAGGGAAATAGGGATAACCCTGGAAATTGCAGGCCAGTTAGTCTTACTTCAGTGGTGGGCAAATTATTGGAAAGGCTCTGAGAGATAGGATTTATGATCACTTGGAACGGCACAGTTTGATTCATGATCGTCAGCATAGATCATGCTTCACAAACCTTATTGAATTCTTTAAAGCAGTGACCAAACACGTGGATGAAGGTAGAGCAGGGGATGTATGGGTATACATGGATTTAAGTAAGGCATTTGATAAGGTTTCCCACGGTAGGCTCATGCAGAAGGTAAGGAGGTATGGGATGGGGGAAATGTGGCAGATTGGATTCAGAATTGGCTGACCCAGAGAAGACAAAGGGTGGCAGTGGGCAGAAAATATTCAACATGGTGCTCAGTTACGAGTGGTGTACTACAAGGATCTGTTCTGGGCCCTCTCCTATTTGTGATTTTTGTAAATGATTCTGATGAAGGAGTGGAAGGGTGGATTAGTAAGTTTGCTGATGATATGAAGGTAGTACGAGTTGTGGATAGTGTGAAGGGCTGTTCTAGATTACAAAGGGACATTGATAGGATGCAGAGCTGGGACTGAGAAGTGGCAGATAGAGTTTAACCCTGAAAAGTGTGAGGTGATTCATTTTGCAAGGACAAACTTGAAAGCAGAATACAGGGTTAACAGAAAGATTCTTGGCAGTGTGAAGGAGCAGAGGGATCTTGGGATTCATGTCCACAATTCCCTGAAAGCTGCCACTCAGGTGGACAGAGTTGTTAAGAAGGAGTTAACAAAGTGTGAAGCTGGATGAACACAGCTGCCAAGCAGCATCTTAGGAGCATAAAAGCTGATGTTTCGGGCCTAGACCCTTCATCAGAAAAGGAGAATGGGGAGAGGATTTTGAAATAAATAGGGAGAGAGGGGGAGGTGGACCAAAGATGGATAGAGGACAAGATAGGTGGAGAGGAGAGTATAGGTGGGGAGATAGGGAGGGGGTAGGTCAGTCCGGGGAGGACGGACAGGCCAAGGGGGCGGGATGAGATTAGTAGGTAGAAAATGGAGGTGTGGCTGGAGGTAGGAGCTTTTTGTCAAAACATTTTAAACTATCATTTTGATCCAGAAATCCACCATTAGTAAGGACATCCAGATACAATATGAAATGCAAGAACATGAGAACTCTTGGATGAAAAAGATCAAAATCTATATTGTTTGCTTTCTGCCATTCTGGTTGTTGCCTGGTGCTATCAGATCAGAATGGTGACTAACAATTCTCATGCTATTCAGTAAATTAATAAGGGGCATTATCTGTTTAGCTGTTTTTGACCATCTGAAATGTGATTTTCTTTTTAGATAATGAAGCTGTGTCAAAGACAGGCAAAAATGTGCCAGGATTAAAATGTCCTAATTTGGATTTTGTCCACTACCGTACACGGTCAAACTGCCAAAGCGAAACACAGTCTATCTAGCAAGTTATATCGACTCACAAATCAGATTATCATGGAATTCCAGCTTCACAGAGAAGAACTTGACACTTCGCAAACATTGCATAGAAAGTAGGATGTTAATTCAAATCCACCAGAGATTTGCAATACATGGGAAAATAATATATGAGACCTGCTGACGTCTGTTGTCTTTTCGCCCACATTTATTTCAACAGCTTTGAGTTTTTTTTTCTTGTGAGTTATGATAGATGTTGCCACCCACCTTACTTCTTCCTGCTTGTACTTCATACAAAACATCTTTGTTATTTCATATAATCAGATTCAGAGACCCAGTTACAGCTGTCTTTAAGAACATTTGAACAGCGTGGATCCTGCACTTCCCAGGCTTCCAGGAACTAAAAATAACCACACAAAAATCTCTGTGAACTGTCCTAGGGACAGACACATTTGATCCTAACAAAACAGTGAAGCACAGTATTTCTTCCATCAAAGCCTGTGATTTCAAGAGTGCAGTTGTAACATTTTGCAATAATCTTGAACGAATCAGAATTTCTTTCAGGAAAGAGTCATAAGTATTCCATAAACAACTGTCCTTAGAATCCACATGCCTTTTAACTCACAAAAACAATAGCCCTTTCACACATTTGCAGTAGCGTGCCAAATTTTACCACTGGTGTTTTTACTGGTTCTTTCTTCCAACAGTTCTTTCATATCTGCAACATAAGGTCAAGCACCAAGACTCATGATCTTACTTGCAGAAATTGCAATCCAATTTATACTTATAGTTGTTGTTTTCTCTTCATTTGAACCTGACTGACTGGCCCTGACCAGAACTTAAATATGATATTTACGTTTTACAATGTTTATCCATTTGATAAGTCATGCATCCCTGTCATTTATTGTAATTAGCTATCTATTAAATTAACATGATGAAACAACTAGTTTATATATCTGAACGCACACCTCAATCTTAGGCATGATCTTTTATTGGATTTACCTTGCACATTGCCATGTTCAGTAACCACCATATAGAATACACAGTTCTAGTCATTAAATATTCTCCACTAACCTGGACGAGTGCAGCTGCTAAAACCCTCAAGAAGCTTGATACTATCCAGGACAGAGCAGCCTGCTTGATCGGAACAACATCCACAATCTTCAGCATTCACTCCCTCCACTACCATTACACAGCAGTGTGAATGGACCAAACTCTGCAGTTATTCATCAAGGCACTTTCAGTAGCACCTTTCAATCTCACTACCACATCACCTAGTAGAATAAGGGGTGCAGGTGCATGGGGATACCATCACATGCAAGTTCTGCTCCAAGCCACACACCATCCTGACTGAGAAGTAAAACTGCCAATCTGACAGCAGTCTACATACCACTCCATGCGGATATGAAGAATGCCCTAGACAAGATTTACACTGCCACAAACACTCGAGAAATAAAATTCCCCAAGGCCTTATTCATTATGGCCGGTGATTTCAACCAAGCCAATCTCAAGTGGTTGAAGGCAAACACATTTTCTGCTCCACCAGGGGACCGAACACCCTAGACCACTGCTACACAACCATCAAAGATGCCTACCGCTTCATCCCCCATCCACAGCATGAGCTGAAACGGGAGGATCCTTCACAAAAAGCATATGATACTGGTCCGAGGCAGCAGAAGACTGTCCGGGCTTTCTTGGAATTGGTGGACTGGGCGGTATTCAAGTGTTCAGCGCAAAACCTAGATAAATACGCCATCACAGTCATGGATGTCATTAGCAAATGTGCTGAGGACTGCATGCCAAAGAAGTCAATCTCAGTGTTCTCCAAAATAAACCTTGGATGAACCAGGAAGTCCATTCCCTACTGAAGACTGGACATGCAGCATTCGAGTTGGATGATGCAGATCTATACAGAAAATCTAGATATGACCTCCGCAAAGCCATCAGGGAGGCCAAGTCGCAGTACCAGACCAAGTTTGAGGCCCAAACCTACCGAATGGACTCCTACCAGCTGTGGCAATGCTTAAACAGGATATGAACTGTAGCAGAGCAAGACAGCAGACAAAGATACATCCCTCCCTGATGCACTCAATGCTTTCTATGCTCAGTTTAAACAGAATGGCAGCAGCTCGGTCATGCCTGCCCTGGCAGCCCCAGACACACATGTTCCCTCCGTCACTGCTTCAGATTCCTGGAACTCCAGCCAAGGAAAGCAACGGGCCTGGACGGTGTACCCGGCCAAGCACTCAGAGCCAGTGTGGACCAGCTGGCGGAGGCATTCACTGACATATTCAACCTCTTTCCCCTCTAATCCGAAGTCCCCACCTGCTTCAAGAAGACCATCATCCCAGTACCTAATGAAGCACATGCAACGTGCCTTAATAACTACCACCCAGTGGCTCTGACCTCCATAATCATGAAGTGCTTCGAGAAGCTGGTCATGGACCACAACTCCAGTCTCTTGACCTGCCTCGATCCCCTACAATTTGCCTACAAATGTAACAGGTCCACAGCAGATGCCATATCCCTAGCCTTGCACTCGTCCCTGAAACATCTGGACAACAAGGACTATATCAGACTCTGGCTCGTTGGCTACAGCTCCACCTTCAACACCCATTATCCCCTCCAGACTGATCTCAAAACTCCATGATCTTGGTCTTGGCTTTAACCTCTGCAACTGAATCCTCAGCTTCCTGACCCACAGACTGCAATCAGTAAAGAGAGGTAACTGCACCTCCTCCATAATAACACTCAACACTAGAGCCCCCCCCAAGGATGCATCCTCAGCCACCTACTGCACTCCCATTACATCTACAAATGTGTGGCCAAATTCTGAACTAATGCTATCTATAAATTTGCTGATGACACCACCGTAGTGGGCCGGATATCGAACGGCAATGAGTCAAACTACAGAAGGAAGTTAGTGGGCTTGGTGACATGATGCAATGAAAACAACCTGTCTCTACACATCAGCAGGACTAAAGAACTGCTCACTGACTTCAAAACGAAAGGAGGAGAACACATCCCCATCTGCATCAACAGAACTGAGTTTGAGAGGTTGAAGAGCATCAAGTTCCACGGAGTGACTTTATCCAACAACCTGTCCTGGGCTTCCCATGTAAATGCAACAGTCAAGAAGGCACAACAATGCCTCTTCTTCCTCAGGCAGGTCAGGAAATTTAACATGTCCATAAGGTCCCCCACTAACTTCTACAGATGCACCATTGAAAGCAAACTGTCCAGGTGCATAACAGCCTGGTGTGACAATTGCTCTGCCCAGGATCGTAAGAAAATATAGAAGGTGGTGTGCACAGTCCATACCATGACAGGAGCCAACGTTCCATCCACGGACTTTATTTACATGGCTCCCTGCCATGGAAAGGCAGCAAACGTCACCAAAGACCCATCACACCCCAGTAATGATCTCTTATAACCTCTTACATCAGGCAGAAGGCACAGAATCCTGAACACATGCACGAGCAGGTGCAGGAACAGTTTCTTCTGGCCATAGTTAGACCGATGAGTGGATTCCCTAGCCTCAAATAGCATTTGATCTTCCTAACATTGATCTTGCTTAGCGAATGCCCTGTGCAATGTAACCTGTATACATCTAAGTCTTATTGATTGGTACATCCTTTGACCATAAGACCATAAGACCATAAGACATAAGAGCAGAAATTAGGGTATTCAGCCCACCGAGTCTGCTCTGCCGTTCAATCATGGCTGATAAGTTTTTCAACCCCTTCCTCCCACTTTCTCCCCATAAACCTTTATCCCCTTGACAGTCAAGAACATATCTATCTCCGTCTTAAATATACTCAATGACCTGCTGTCCACACATTTCTGTGGTAGTGAATTCCATAGATCCATCACTCTCTGGTTGAAGACGATTCCCGAATCCATTCTAAAAGGTCTTCCCTTTACTCTAAGGCTGTGCCCTCTGGTCCTAGTCTCTCTTCCCAATGGAAACATCTTCCCAATATCCACTCTGTCCAGACCATTCAGTATACTGTAAGTTTCAATTAGATCCCCCATTATCCTTCTAAACTCCATCGAATATAAGCCCAGAGTCCTCAAGCATATCTCATATGTTAAGCGTTTCATTGGGACCCATTATTCTAAAGGACGTCTCCCTTGAGATAGCTTTCGACTCCTCTGAACCTGCTCCTGGGCTAGCACATCTTTCCCAAGATATGGGGCCCAAATTTGCATACACTCCAACTGTGGCCTGACCAGAGCATTATAAGCCTCAGAAGTACATCCTTTTTCTTACTGTACTGCTCGTAAACAAGTTTTTCACTGATTTTCAGTACATATGACAATCAATCAATCAATCACTGCTTCTGGAGAAAAATCCTAAAACTCTCTCTCTAACAGGTCTGTAGGTGTGCCTACAAAACATGGACTGCAGCAGTTCAGGAAGGTGGCTCACCATCAACTTCTCAATGGCAATAAGGATAGACAATAATTGTTCACCTTCCTGGAACCACTCATGTCACAGTAATGCAAAATAAAAATATCAGATGCACACCGCACTAAAAGTAAATAAAGTATTGAATTCGAATCAACTAAGTTTTGTTAAATGATAGATTTGTCAAGTAGCATGGTTCAAGTAAAATTCCATGGGTCAACGACCTCTGAGCCACTGGGCAGCTCATGGCTCAGTAGTTAGCGCTGCTGCCTCACAGCGTCAGGGAACTGGGTTCAATTCCTGCCTTGGGTGACTGTGTGGAGTTTGCACATTCTCCTTGTGTCTGTGTGGGTTTCCTCCCACAGCCCAAAGATGTGCAGGTTAGTTAGATTGGCCTTGCTAAATTGTCCATAGGGTGCAGGGATGTTCAGGCTGGGTGGATTAGCCAGACAGATTTGCAGAGATGGGGTGTGAGTGTGGGTCTGGAAGGGATGCTCTTTAGAGGATTGGTGTGAACTCAACGGGCTAAATGGCCTGCTTCCACTTTGTAGGTATTCTATAATTCTATGAAATAGTCAGCTAATCAGGGTATTCAAGATGACCTGTGAAAGTTAAACAACACATTTAGATTTGGAAGTAAGGGTTTGCACATGCATTTGGAAAAAAATGCAAGAGAGTTGAATATACTGCAGAGAGCACTTTCACTTAATTTCTGTCCATGTTGTAAGTTTTGTAGAGACAATTACATTCTACAGAGGAAACATTGTATGAAAATGTTGTGTGACAAA
This sequence comes from Stegostoma tigrinum, assembly GCF_030684315.1. Classification (NCBI taxonomy): domain Eukaryota; kingdom Metazoa; phylum Chordata; class Chondrichthyes; order Orectolobiformes; family Stegostomatidae; genus Stegostoma; species Stegostoma tigrinum. Next base: position 35,970,527 of record NC_081357.1, read on the forward strand.
ACAGCACGTTAAAAGCCATCACTAGCACAGCTGCAGAACTGCATCTGATCCTCAGCAGAATAATTTGTGTAAATGGTACAGAATTTTCAGTTTGACCTCTCCGGAGTCGAAAGCTATCTCAAGGGAGACGTCCTTTAGAATAATGGGGAATCAACATTAGTAAATGTGTAATGTCTCGTGCTTTGTCCACAGGATATAGTCGTGGCTATGTGAAATATATGCATGCAAAAACTTGTTAATTGATAGCATTTGCAAGAAATACGCTCCAAAGCTTTTAAGAGAGGGCTGCGTTGATTCAAAAGACTTCAGATTCTGGTTGGGCAAAATATGAAATGGTGACAACACAGGGAAGTGGTGGGTTGATTAGTTTGTGAGTCATTGCTGTTAGGGATTGCGTGTATGTCACTTCTTCTGAAAAAGCTATCTTTTATTTAAAGCCATGAACTACCCATAACTATAAGTAATTGTAAGCTTTTTATTGGTGAAGTTTATCAGCAGTACTTAGCTGGCTGGGAGGTACAGAATTTACTACTTATAGATTTACAATTATTAATTAATTCACTCAACTAAAATGGCAGAGTAGGTTATGCGCTGTGACTGCAGTATAGATGAACTTCTGGATGCAAGAGTGATCTAAGGCAAATGCAGCTGCATTAGTGTCAGCACCTACAGGAACTTCTAAATGAAGTTCATGGGCTGGAGGCCGAGCTCCAAAAGCTATAGCACATCAGGGAGGGCTAAAATTACCTGAACCCTTCAATCACACCCCTTAAGATAATTTAACCAGTGATCAAGGACAGAGCGTACGATCACTATTGAGAAGATGAGGGGACTCAGAGGACAGGAGAGCAGGAGCCCAATTGTCCAATTGATCTAAGACTTTTTTCAGCTTCTTTGAATAAGAGTGACAGCTGAAGGGTGGATAGGCAAACTCACAATAATATTGTGTTACAGGAAGACATTCAAGTAGCGAGGTGTGGGGCAGAAATGAACATAGTGCTAGCAGGGAACAGTATAGTGAGGGAAATTGGCACTGTTCTCTGTAGCTTGATGCTAGGGTTCACAATACACGCTCTTGGCTGGAGAAGAACGGCGGCGGGGGGGAGATCAAAGACCACATCAAACCAATGGCATAGGTCGAACTAGGAAAGAGGCTCTGTTGAGGGAATATGAAAAGGGAGGCATCAGATTAGAAAGCAGAACCCCAAAGCTTCCTCATAATCTCAAAATTAAACATAGAAAATAGGATCAAGTATAGGCTATTCAGCCCTTTAAGTTTGCTCCACCATTTAATATGATCATTCTCATTTTCCCACTTTCTCCCCACATCCTTTCATCCCTCTACTCCTATCTTTCCTGTAAGTCATCAATGTTTTGGCCTCAACAATTTCCTGTGGCAGGTAATTCCAAAGGCTCACCACTTTCTGGATGAAGAAATTCCTCCTCATCTCCATCCTAAAGAGCCTACACCTTTTTCTTAGACTGTGATCCCTTGTTCTGGACTCACTGGTCATTCAAACATCTTTCCTGCACCTACACAGTGTAGTCCTGTTAGAATTTTATAGGTTTCTACGAGATTTCCTTGAAGTTCAAGTGAACATAGTCCTAACAAATCCAGTCTCTCCCCCTTTATGTCAGTCTCATCATCCCAATGAATCCATCTGGTAAACCCCCCATAACGTGAATATCTTTTCTCGGATAAGGAGACCAAAACTGCACACAACACTCCAGGTATGGTCTTACCCATGCCCTGAGCAGTTGCAGCAAGACAACCATTGACTACAGGAGTTGGGGCATCGTGTTGAGGTTATACAGAGCATTTGGTGAAGCCACTGTTAGAGTACTGTGCACCATTCTGGTTGTCCTGTTATAGGAAGGATGTTATTAAATTGGAGAATGTTCAGAAAAGGTTTACAAAGACATTGCCAAGACTGAAGGATTTCACTCACAAGGATAAGCTGGATAGACTGAGGCTTTTTTCACTAGAAGGTTGAAGAATGACTCTATAGAGGTTTGTAAAATCATGAGAGACATAGGTAAGGTGAATGGCAAAGCTCTTTTCCCTCAGGTGGGAAAGTTCAAACCTAGGCAACATATTCTTAAGGTGAGAGGAGAAAGGTTTAAAAACAACCTGAGGGGCAACTTTTCCATACAGAAAGTGGTATGTGTGGAATGAACTGCCAGAGGAGGTAGTAGATACAGGTACAGCTACAACATTTAAAAGGCATTTGGAAAGGTACATGAATAGGAAAGGTTTAGAAAAATACGGGCCAGACACAACAAGTGCGACTAGTTTAGTTCGGGAAATTCGGTCAGCATAGAGAAGTTTGGTTTGAAGGATCTGCTTCTTGATAGATAACCTAATGGCTCTCTGTCACGTCTCCCATACTTGAATCCTCCTATTATGAAGGCCAATTTCGCATTTGGCTTCTTCACTGGATTGGTATGTGAGTTACATATAAATTGGCACAAGTCAAATAAGATTACAAAGATGAATCCACAGCTCAAAGACAGATGGGGGACAAGTGGGTTCCAGATCACAGGCACTGGTACCAGTATTGGAGAAAGTGGGGTCTATACTATTGAGACTGTCTACACATAAGCCATGCTGAGACAGGTATTCCAGTGAGCCACAAAATTAAGGATGTGGAGAGGCCTTTAAAGGACGGAACAGAGGGAAGAAAAACCAAAGAATACATTAACAGTTGGGACCAGATGTTACATAGGTAACATAAAGACAAAAGTAAAGGGTCTACATCTGAATATGTGTAGCATAATTAGCAAAACAAATTAGTTACTAATACACATTGAAGAAAATCAAAATAGGTTGCTAGCCGTTGCAGACAATTGCAGGATGCCAAGAATTGGGTCCTGAATATTGACAGGTATGTATTTCATTTAAACAGAATAGGAGGGAAGGAAAAGGTGGAGGAGCAACATTGATAATCAAGGATGGCAGTAGTGAAATATTTAGAGATTACCTCAGTTCAGAAGATCAAATCATTCATTCATTCAGGGTGTGAAATCAGTTTAAGTGGACGTGGTGACTATAATGAGAATGAAGTCACAAGTGGCAGTGGTCGACAGATCCCCTAACAGTAACAACGGTGTGGGACAAAGAATACAAGAAGAAATAGTGACTGAGTGTGACAAAGGGATGACAATAATAATGGGGTGACTTTAACCTAACACAAGTTTGAAAGATTAGGTTGGTAATCGTTGGCAATTGGCAATGGGTTTGATGAAGTGTTCACAGATGCTTTTGAGATAATTTCTTAGAACAGCAAGTTTTGGAACAACCAGAAAGTAGGCTACAGTAAATGTGGTACTGTGTAATAGAACAGGACTAATTAATGACGTCAGAGTAAAAGGCACCTCTAGATAGCAACAACCGCAATGTGACTGAATTTTATATCTAATCTGACAGGGAGAAGGGTGGGTCTAACGCTAATATGTCAGACATAATTAAGACAACTATGTGGCCAAGAAGACTGAGCTAGCTCAAATGAACTAGGACAGTTGCTTTACTTAACACTAAAAGGATTATGGAAAGCACGACCAAATTATTTTTGATGTTTGCATTGGAAGGTTTTTTTTAACTATTCACCACATGTTATTTAATGAATCAGGCTTAAAAAGCATTGGTTAGGGGTGTAACATTCATTTTCTTTTTATTATAATCAGTAAAAATAATGGTATTTCATTTGATGCATTAAAGCTTCACAATGCAAGTGTTTAATTTGTACTCAGACTGGCCCCACTAAGGAAAGTATTTCAGTCACCTCTGGGGGTCTTCACTAGCTTCAGAACAGATATCACTCCATGGGCTAGCCACAACTCAGGATGAATTTAAAATGTAATTTGGGATCCATTGACATTATTGGACCTCAACAGCCTTTTATGAAAGAGACTCCTGCCTGTGTCTGTCAGCTGCCTCATTTGCTGTTCAAACATTAGGATCAGATGTTGATGGAGTGGGAAGTGCAACTATTCTTTTTTAATTGCTTGACCACTCCATCGAGATTCAGCAAGAAGAGTTAAAATGTCTTCTTCAGTGACTATTCATCAAGCACAAATCTAGAACAGCACTTGTTTGTAGATTTCTTTATCTTGGAGGACAGTATGACCAAGCCTAATGTTGTTCTTACCGAATGCCCATTTTCCAGCAGATGAGACTGCATTTCAATCAGAAAAGGTGAAATAAACCAAGAACTCAATTCCTTCCTACTTCAGAATATGCTCTTCTGAAAGCAGCAGATTAAACAGTTTGTAAAAGTTTTTTTTGAAAATTGCATTGCTTAATTTTCAATTTACTTTCGTCACTTCAAAATGCTTTCCTAAATCATCCTTTGTGCATAGCACTAACTAAGGGAGTTTATTCTGTTCTTCACAACCTTCCATCTCATGAGACTATAACTTGTGCTTTCTCTGTGTTAAGCATCACCTAGTGTGGCTCAGATGTCCTCCTCTAGTGTGGAAGACTGCTGCATTTGGTGCAGGTATTGAGCTGAAGTAGTGGAGAAAGTACAGGGCCTGTTTTCTCTGGGCCTTCTTCTCTGTCAGCTGAGCTTTCTGTTTCTCCTCAGCTTTTCAATGCTCCTCCAGAGGTCATGGCCATCAGCAATTGTCTCCCAGTTTGTCTCTGCCAACATAAGCCATCTCATATCTCATTGACAGGACCCCTTATACAGGCATGGGCATCCAGTATGTCATAACCGAGTGAATAATTCACCTGTTGCACGAAAAAGTAATTACATGAATTAAAGTCAATGAACAGTCAATCCCAAATATCCATAGTCTGAGTTATAAAATTGGTCCGAATATTTATATAAAGGTTAAAGGAACTATAAAAGCTTAATGAGTTTACTTCCTGGCATTACTGCCAATAGTTTACCTTAAACTCATATGTCTTGACTAAATAATTGGAGGATCTAATTTTCTATAATAACCATGTATAATGTGCTTTATGGGTAACATGCCTATATAATTTTCCATAAGCATTCTCCACATTTTTCAGATAATTAATGAAAACATCGGAGTATCTGAAATTTACAACACTCATTCTTCATCACTTAGTCTTCATGGTGTATCATTTTCATACTCCCAGCAGCTCAGAAACCATTGTTTTCCACCCCACCTGTCTTCAGTCGCATAACCTTCTGCCATGGCAGAAACCAGATATTTATTCAAATGTCATTTGATTTCGTTAATCAACACAGTATGAATTGCTTTTGCTAGGAATCTAGGGTACATACCCACAAATTCTCATACTTATCCTTGATCATGGCATGCTTAACTTCAGACCTCTTGCATACAATCCAAGTTGGTACTTCAGCCCATATTCCTTAAGCTCTTAAAGACTTTCGTCAAATGCTGACTTCTCAGCTTTTTGATCAAAGATTAGCTCTTTGAGTGGTACTTCACAAGTAGTTACTCGAAATTAACATTGTTTCTCTCTCAAAATTCTTTCCAAGACTTCAATGCCCTTATAAGATGCAAAAGCATCATGAAAGCCCAACATGAAGGCTCCTACAAATATCCAATGTGGGGTCACCCAGAACACTGTCCCAGATACATGGTTCCTTTCACAATCATTTTCTGGGCAGCTTACTGTCTGTTTATATCCCCACACAGTTGCAGTTTGGACTATGTGATAATTTCTGGTTGCTAGCTCTCATTAGTGCCTTATAGGAGGAGAAGAAATTCATATTTCAGTTCAGTTTGTTGTACTCACATCTGCATTAATAAAGAAAGAATAAATTGGAATTTAACTAGGTAGAGGTGACAAACAGCTTTACTCCAGTGTCACTGCAAAACACAGCCTAGGAATTTGTGATAATTGAAGTCAATGCTTCTAAAATCACCTTTTAGTGGAAAAAAAAGTCCAAACATGTGAATTGTGGAACAGTAAGAATAGCTATAGAGGTATTGTTTTAGGGCCAGTCCGTGATACTGTGAGAATTTAAACAACCCAGTTTAAAGGTTAAAAATGTTTAACTTTAACATAGTGGCATTGTTCCAGCTTCATAACCCACACTGTGAGGAACATGAAAAACTAACCGGAGTCTTTGGTAAGATAAGCAGATAAAAGATTCAATTTCAAAACTGAACTCACAAATATGTGAAAGCAGAGACAATGACAATAAATATCTGTATGTCCTCCATGTGATAGTGTTTACACATAAGGTTCACAGCTTAATGTTAACCAAAGAGTAAACAAATACAGTCAAGTCTGAGCATTCAACTTTGTTTCATTTGTTGGAAAAGAATTATGCAAAAAAAGATTTCCAAATGGGCTACAAATGTACACGCCATTCCATAAGTGTTCAGAAAATATGAGCATTTTTGTGAATGGCATCTTGGTTCTTCTGTCAATAGGTGATGTCCATTTTCTCTATGTATATAAAAATCTACGATATAAACATTTGGCATTCTAGTGCAATGCTGTTATAGTCAAAACTACTCTATGGCTGCCTGCAGCTCATATCTTTTCGGTTTTCTTGACATTGATCTGAATTTACTTCTACACCTTACAAAATGAAACATTAAAAAAGACAGGAAAGAAATAGGAAGAAAATGAGAAATCTTTATCTAAGGTATGTTTCCACTTGTGAAGAGCCAGGCAATTAAAGCTGTTTTAAAAGCAGTATGTTCACACGAAGGAAATGGTACCCATTTGCAGAAAATTCTCTATACCATGACTTCCTCAATCAATTGAAATACAAACAATTGATTTGATGAAGTTCAGCAAATTTTGCAGATATAACTTGCGTGATCTAACAAGGCAATCTTTAGAACATTAAGCAGTCATGCATTCTATACTGATGCACAATGGCAGCAGTGCATACCTTCCACAAAATACCCCATAGGAACTCATTAGCTTTCTTCAATGGCACTTAAAAAGCAATGAACTTTGCTACCTAGAAGAATAAAGACAAAAAACGCATGGGACTACCATCACCATCAAGTTCCCCTCCAAGTCATGCAAAGTTCTGGCCTGGATATATTTCACTATTCCTTTCCTGTAGCTTGGCCTAAATCCTGGAATTCCCTTCTAATGGAACTACAAATCACATCAACTACAGCAGTCCAAGAAGGCAGCTTGCTATTGCCTTTTGAAGGGCAATCCAGAAGGGATCATAAATGCTGTTTGGTCAGCATAGCTCACCTCTCATGAATGCATTGTGGCCAAACAAATTCTGAAGCAGCATTCTTCTCAACAGTTCAACTAAATGGAACACAAATATATTGTCACAAAATGCAAGAAGGTGTGACTTCTTTGGCAGAAAATATGAGAAGTCATTGTGGTCGATATGAGTTGACAAGAGAGGTCATATAGTAAAGACTGCAAATTCGTTTTCTCGCTCATGAAATTTACATTCTGCAGTAGCGATCTTAACTTCAGTTAAATTAATATAAAATGTAAGGCAAGAAGTTTTAGTTATTTTAACGCATAAGGTAGAAGATAGATTAAAACAGTATTCTTTTAAAAAATTTATTGCTTTATCTTTTCAAATACATGAATGTATATACTAGTTAAAATATGTTTGATAAATAGATTTTCAAAGTTATAAATGTCAAGCATGAATTTTAACAGGGACTCTGCTTGTCTTCTGTTACTTCAACTGAAAAGTTGTCAAAACCACAGGCAAGAAATACAAGCAGCTGTTATGCCACTACCCCAAAGTTTGGAAGTCCTGTCAAAATTATGGCAGGTAGACAAATCACCAGAATTTCTCTCACAAATGATTAGAAAACAGTGAAGAGTGAGTTGCTTTTGAATTAACAATTGCTTTTCATGTCTAGGACTTGGAATCCAACATGGACTCACAGCACAATACAGAACCTTATATCTATTGGTTTTAAAAATCACATGAAAAATAGGTTTGGGCAGACCAAGTATAGATGTTCAGTCACTAATATGGTGCTGTGGTGTGACCATGTCTGACAGCAAGAACTAGCTGTTATAGAAGGTTGACTTAGGTTAGCTATGAAGTATTGCTTTTTTCCCCAGAATTAGAGACCTCAAGCATTAGTTGCTGGTACATGCAATTAGCACACATTCATTGTAATAATTAATAGAGACACAAATTTGTTCCTGAGAGTGGCAACATAATGGTAAACAGTATGTAGGTAGGTTAGTGGAGGTTGTGTCACACTATTGCTTTTGTTGGGTGAATTAATAATGAAATCAATTACCACTTCATGCAATAAATTTGCACTAAGCCAGATGATTAGAAAAGTAATCACTTCTGTTTGTTAACTGTAAACTCTCAATTTGATTAAGTCTCTACAGAAAATAAATGTTTAGATGCCCCAGCACAAATGGTGGTTAAGGTTATAAAGTAGTGTTGATGACATCAGTTGAAATATGACTTTAAACAAGGATCGCAAAGGCTGCTCCTGAAAATGCACAAATTTTCAGAACAGTAAGAAAGCCAGCTACTGAAGGAAACTTTAAATTACTGTGTGAGTCAAAATGGCCATACATTTTCCACCACCTGTTGCTGTGGAATTGAAAGTAAAATGAGACAAAATTAGAATTTGTGGAAAAACTATAAAATAGTAACAAAATTAATTCAAAAACTTGAATATAGAAAAGATCTAACTCTGCTTTCAATGCTATATACTGGATTACAAACAAGATATCACCAAGGATTATAAAACCCAGATAGGAGAAATATTTCAGTCTTTGAAATCACACTCTGAGCTTCATAAGAATGTTATTTATAAATAGTATTTTCTCAACATTAGAGCTCAAGAGAAGAGGGAGGCTATGGATTAGTCAGTGACCACACTGACACATACAACTGAATCCTGAGAGTTTGGATAACTGAAAGATTATCTCATCACAGATATGATTGCCTTAGACCTAAATGATCCTGCCATGTGAGCATGTCTGCTGAGAGTGAGAAAGTTATTGTTATTCACAGAAGATCTAAAGTTGTCTATAATCAGCTAGAGTTTACAAATGGGGAAACAGTCAAGGCTTTGCATTATGATGAGAGATATTCCAGGCAGAGTGTTTGAAAGAAGAAATAAATGTTTTCATAAAAGCTAAAACAAAGATCAAGACTAGAGGTTCAGGATGTAAATATTGTGGAGGATATCATACAAAAGAAGAAGAAGTAAGTCCAGCATGGTCAAAACTGTTAGCTAACCTGTTAACTAAGTTGACTCATTTACTTTACACACACGTTTATCTAAAAATAAGCAATGCAAGCCTATAAACAGAGCTGCTGGTGAGATGACACCGCATAATTCTGATGAAGGACCTTATACTGTGTAACAGTTTTCCTTTATCAGGTTTACAGATGACAAATGGCTTCTGAATGTAAGAATGATGACTGTAGAAGGAAAGCATCATGTGAACACAAAGTTTAAGAGAGACACTGGTGCCTCATGCAACATCACAGATTTCATAGTCTATGTGAAATGGCTCAATGTTGATCCAAAAATGAAGTCCTCATAAGTAATGTTGAAACTGTATGATAGAATGACATTCAAACCAAGTGGACAAATTAGGTTGAAAACCCAATGCAATTGGACAAAGCAGACTGTGGAGTTCCACATAGCAGATGTTAAACAAATTCGACTCATCTAAGCTGAAGCAGCTCTAAAGCTTGGACACTAACTGTAAAATATACCAGAAGAGGCTTGCTGTAATTTATCGTCTGCTGAGCCATTGACTGCCAAACAGATCTGAGAAGATTGTGAAGATGCTTTTACAGGTTTTGGATGTATTCCTGGTAGATACAATCTCAAAGTGAATGAGAGTGTAAGACCAAGCAGCATCTACCAAGGATTTTTCCAGCTGCCCTCAGGTCTAGCCAGAAAGCAAAAGGAATATAACAGAGTTGTGGAAAAAGAGGCAACTCCCACAGATTGGAAGCAATGAGACAACCTGGAAGAGTGGGAGAATGCACAGATCCAAAGGATATCAATGAAGGACAGTAACTGGCAAGAGAAGTTGGATGAAAACAACAATACATTCAAGACGCCATTCAGCAAATGCAGATGATTCTTCTTGCTGCTTGGCATTTCAGCTGCTCCAGAAATATATCAGAGCAAACAAGATAACAAGCCACAAGATAGTTACTCATTTTTCCAGAGTGCGAGTCACTGTGGATTACCTGCTGGTCTGCGGATATAGACACAATAGAAGTGGTCATTGTATATTACAATCAGAATCTAATGTGACTGCTGGAGACAGCTTGCCAGATGAACATGAAGCTGAACAAGAGAAAGATGCAATTGAAAATACCTGAAGTCAAACACATAGGTCACGTATTGAGAGCAAAATGACTTTGCACAGATTCTGACAAAGTGAACATTGTAGCTGAGATGCAGCAATCAATGGACGTTAAATCAGTACATCAACTTGTTGGATTTGTAATCTACATAGGAAACCTATTTCCTTATTTACCACCAAAGTATGAACTCTCTAGGCAAGCTCACTACTGACAGAGTGCAGTGGTGTTAATACACAGGACAAGAAGCAGCTTTCACTAGAAACAAACAACTAGTGATAACAATGCCAGTGCTGAGGTACCTTGATGTCAGTGATAAAATAAACCTGCAGTGTGACACCAGTGAGACATGACATGGAGCAACCTTTACACAGGAAAGACAAGTAATTGCAATTGCATCTCAGAAGTAAATGCAAATTGAATGACACCCCACATGAATAGAGCAAGAATATCTGGCTATTGTCTTTGCTTGTGGGCAGTGTAATCAATTCCTCTTTCAGAGAGACAAAGTAAAACTGAAGCCCGATCACAAACCATTTTCTACAAACTGCTTCTATCTGCTTCAAAGTATCTGTGAAGACTGTTATTTAGTTCGTAGAGATATCATTTGGATGTGAAATATGAGCAAGAGGAGTAGATATGCATTGCCGGCGTGCTGTCAAAAGCAGCAGACTCCATAAATAAAGATGAGATACTAAGAGAGAGTGCAAAATCTTCCAGATTCAACAAGAAACAACAGTTCAACTTGTTCTGGAAGTCATCATTCCCAACAGAGACACTACATCTGAAAGACAAGTATCCTGCTCAAATCAAGTAAGCTAAATAACAAGTTGCAACCCTGCTACCGCTGAAGAAAATAATAATGAAAGAATGGCCTGAAGACATAGAGAACACACCTGTTGCTACAGGAGACATATAGAGATGAAATGACAACTCAAGTAAGCATCTGGTACAAAGGAAACAGATTAATTATCTTTTAGGAGATGAGAAAAGAGGTTCCAAAGCACATCCCTGCAAGCCCTCAGAAACTGGAGCGAGCCTGATGGAAGCAAGAAAAGTGTTCTAATGGCCAAACGTGAACAAATCAGATTAAGTATCACATCAGCTAGTCCTTGCAATCGATACTAAGCTAAGCAAGTTAAAAAGCTGTTATGGTACATGTCATCCCAGATAACATGGAATAGATCCCTCTCATTTTTGCAGGGACTCATTATTTTCACCATCGGCAATTATTCTACTATATTGACTACTAGGTGACTGACCAGTTGACATCCATGACTATCAGTGAAATTACAAAATACCTGAAAACACACATCAACATTGCTAAAATGAGACTCGAAGGTGTAGTTTTTCATCATGTGCTCATTAGAACTAGCATGCTGAAAGAAACTGAAAGCAAAAACACCAAGTTATACAGAATGAGAAGAGGGTGCTGACTAGTTAGGACATAATTGGCACAGAGATGCAGCAAGAATAGTGAATTGTCAATCTTAATTCTTCAATGAGGCAAGTAGAGTTTGGCTGTTTCCATGATCCATTTTTCTTTTAAAAAGACGCGAGGCATGTACAAATTCCTTTTGCCTAGGTAAAACAGTATCCTGTGTATTTATATATGTAACTTATGACATGCAGAAACACAGCATGCTGCAGAGCAGCCTAATTATCTTGTACTCGTTTTTAGTGCAACTGTTAGGAACGTCCAGATTATTTAACAAATGACTTCTAATGGCAGAATCACATCTACTGGTTGATAAAGTTTTGTACGGCTTCCACTATAGGCATGAGCAAAATGACAAAAAGCCAAACTTCACGTTGATAAAATTGCCATGTCAGTGCCAAAGCTGAGCTCTGGAGAGGCAATCAGAATGCGAACACAGCATAGAACATAGAATATAACAGCACAGTACAGGCCCTTCGGCCCTCGATGTTGTGCCGACTTGCCATACTGATCTGAAGCCCATCTAACCTACACTATTCCATGTACGTCCATATACTTATCCAATGACGACTTAAATGTACCTAAAGTTGGCAAATCTACTACCGTTGCAGGCAAAGCGTTCCATTCCCTTACTACTTTCTGAGTAAAGAAACTACCTCTGACATCTGTCCTATATCTTTCACCCCTCAATTTAAAGCTATGCCACCTCGCGGTCGCCGTCACCATCCTAGGAAAAAGGCTCTCCCTATCCACCATATCTAACCCTCTCATTATTTTATATGTTTCAATTAAGTCACCTCTCAATCTTCCTCTCTCTAATGAAAACAGCCTCAAGTCCCTCAGCCTTTCCTCGTAAGACCTTCCCTCCATACCAGGCAACAGCCGAGTAAATCTCCTCTGCACCCTTTCCAAAGCTTCCACATCCTTCTTATAGTGCCAGTGACCAGAACTGTACGCAATATTCCAAGTGCGGCCGCACCAGAGTTTTGTACAGCTGCAGCATAACCTCTTGGTTCTGGAACTCGATCCCTCGATTAATAAAAGCTAAAACACTGTATGCCTGTCAACCTGGGGGGCAACTTTCAAGGATCTGTGTACATGGACACCGAGATCTCTGCTCATCTACACTACCAAGAATCTTACCATTAGCCCAGTGCTTTGCTTTCCGGTTACTCCTACCAAAGTGCATCGTCTCACACTTGTCTGCATTAAACTCCATTTGCCACCTCTCAGCCCAGCTCTGCAGCTTATCTATGTCTCTCTGCAACCTACAGCATCCTTCGTCACTATCCACAACTCCACTGACCTTAGTGTCGTCTGCAAATTTACTAACCCATCCTTCTACGCCCTCATCCAGGTCATTTATAAAAATGACAAACAGCAGTGGACCCAACACCGACCTTTGCGGTACACCACTAGTAACTGGACCCAATACCGACCCTTGCGGTACACCACTAGTCACTGGACCCAACACCTACCTTTGCGGTACACCACTAGTAACTGGACCCAACACCGACCCTTGTGGTACACCACTAGTCACTGGGCCCAACACTGACCCTTGCAGTACATCACTAGTAACTGGACCCAACACCGACCCTTGCGGTACACCACTAGTAACTGGACCCAACACCAACCCTTGCGGTACACCACTAGTAACTGGACCCAACACCAACCCTTGCGGTACACCATTAATAACTGGTGAATGTACAAAGTTTTCAACAAAAGCCCACATAGTAACTTGGGATCCATGTACAGCAGCTGTTATCCTAATCATAACAGTGAACTTGAACAACCAGATACATTGCCACAACTGCAGACACCTATTTAAACTGGGAAAGCTGAGCCTTCACTGCAAGCACTAGATGAGGGAGAAATTATTTCACCAGCTGCACAGGAATAACCAGAGATCTACTGCACCCCAGAAAAAGAAATGGATCAACAACAACACTTACCATGGTAAAAGTACCCTCACACAGGAATGACACATCCTGGAGAAGGAACATCAGCAGCCTAGGAACGGGCAGACACCAAAGGAACAGCAAATTATAATGTTCACGTGTACCATCGGAGGCCTGCATTGATTTAAAGACTATGTATTCAATATATGTAAAGAGACTGATGAAAGTGAAACTGACTAGCTATAATATACTCTTTTGTTAATGAATTATATTTTTCTTTGTAACTACACATTTTGCGGAACTTCCTTAATTTATAACTACAAACGATAGTTTGAACATTTTTCATGAAAGAGCGATGTTTGGACAAACACAACTGTACACTTGGTGTCCTGGCTGGTTTGTGGTAACCATGTGACTTCTACCTCTGTTATAGGTGCTTTTGTGCACAGTCTGTGGGAGCTATTGAACACATAATCACTTAAAACAAAATCAGTTAGGTGTGTAAATCCCAGTAACCTATGCTCCCCACTTTTGAGACTCTACCCTACAGCTAACAATGTCTCATTGTATTATTCCCCCAGTAAAACATTTCCTCTTTCCCACCCTGGTAATTTCACCAGTCACAGTTCCATCTTCACACTATTAGTTCCAAGGAATGCAGCTTTGAATGTGCACAGGCACAGCAGATTTGCCATTTACCCCTGAGCAGGCTAAACCAAAAGTGAATAATATCAAGCTTTGCTTTCCTCTAGCAAAGCTGCTTACAACTCTAAAATCCTCTTGAATGCAAAGGAAACCACTGTTTTTTTTACTTCACCACCAATCATTTGCACGTGAAACAAACATCTGAATAAAAGCAAAATACTGTGGATGCTAGAAATCTGATTCTTCTTCAGAACTCATCAGCTGTTAAAAATTGTCAAAATCAAGTGTTCTGAAGAAGTCACACCAGATTCACTAATATCAGAGTGAGGTTTATGCAATTATCGTCAAGATCCAGATTATCTTTTCAGGTGCATGTAAAAAAATCCCTCCAATTTCCTTACCTGTTAAAGTTACAATTGTCCTAAGCTCTAGTTTCCATCTGGAATCCCATATTATCTGATATATTACAAAGAGATATCTCTCCTCAGGTACTGTCCACCTCATTTCAAATCTATTTTTAAAACAAAGTACAATCTGCCTGTGCAAATTCTTAAAAATCCTTGGTTATCTCTCTTTCAACTTCATGATCATAGAATTCCTACAGTTTGGAAACAGGCCCTTCTGCCGAACAAGTCCACACCAACACTCAGAGCATCCCACCCAGATCCATCCCCTATAACGCACCTAATCTACACTTCCCTGAGCACTATGGGTAATTTAGCATGGCCAATCCACCTACACTGCACATCTTTAGGATGTGGGAGGAAACCAGAGCTCCCGGAGGAAACCCACACAGACATGGGGACAACGTGCAAGCTCCGTACAGAGTCGCCCGAGGGTGGAATCAAACCCGGGTCCCTGGCGCTGTGAGGCAATAATGCTAACTGCCGAGCCACTGCGCCACCCTAAATACCACCATCTGACGTGGCGGGATTCAAACCCAAGTTAATCTCTGGATTAACAGCGATAATACCATTAGGACATGACCTCCCCAAATCTCTGAACTTCCCCAACTGTGTTTTAAGCCTTGCCACATCACTGAGACAGTCCTTACCAAAGTCATAAATGAGATGCCCTGTGACTGCAGCTTTATTGCTCCTCATCCTTCTTGACCTGTCTTCAGTCTTTGACACAGTTGACAACATCATTCTTCCCGGATACCTGTCAAATATACATTGCAAAAATTAACATCATTACACGGTTCACTATTCATGATGACTGATTGTATTCCTATCAAGCAACATGGCATGTTTTATGATCTTGAAGTTGCTACGTAAATGCAAGCTGATACAGGCACAGCAAAGTGTTTAAGAAAGGAACAAAAGAATTCCACCTGGCTTGTAAATTGTAATGCTGACAGCTTCTTGAGAATTTTTTTAAAATTTTATGGTATTGCCAAGTTGTTCCAGTTATTTTGCTAAAAAGGTTCATGTTTAACATTTTACGAAAGCGAGAAAGTAAAATGTTATATTGGATAGCTTTCATCTGCTTCACCAAGCTTTTGCTATAACTCATTCACTGCAAATGCTGAAAACTTTGGAAATGCTTTAGTACTCTCTAGTGGCAACTAACAGATACTACAGCACTGCAATTTAGCTCTCACCAGAAATATGACTGCCTGATTCAAACACAACTCTGAGTTTGAGTCAAAGAGTTGAGTCCACTAAGTGTCACTTTTGGTAAGTTTCTTGGCGGTTTCACTTGGCGAGACCTAGTGAGTTTTCTCACACCGTCATCTCAAACTTGCCTCATTGCCTATACACCATGGTCCTATGGTACCCCACTCATCATATTCTCTCACTTACCACAGTTGGAAGTACCAACCTCTACCAGGTCCTCCTGGGATTCCTGGCACCTGTGCCATCTTTAAAGCCCAGCCATGCACTTGGTCAAGCACTGACAATTCACAGCTGCCCAGATGTTCCTGTCACATGCCCAGACAGAGGGTAAGTTGCACCCCACTTTGCCGATGAGTATTTAGAGACCCTGGTGAACCTGGTACACAGGAAATTGCTATTCATGGAGAGTGCCCTGAGATATTCATGACAGATGGAAGGCCGAAGAGGCAAGCAGTGAGCTGAAGTTACCACTCTCGACTTTCGTGTCGAAATTGTCACCAGCTAGATTCCATGCAGCGAGTGGGAGATTGGAAAAATACATATAATTGAAATGAGGTTACATAACAATGAGCATATTAATGGATGTCTCACTGCTCACTGGCAAGAAATATCATTCAACGCTTCATTTGAAAATAGGACTTAATTGCTCTTGACATCAAGGAGTTCTCACCGCTGATATCCAAAATTTCTTGCCAATATCACTGTGGTTCATTGCCTAGGACGATACCTCTGGTAATTTCATTGTAACAAATCACTTTTGATTCGCTTCCACTACACATAGTATTTGATCAAAGCAAAACACTTCACAACACAAGATGTCTTCCAATTTAAATATGGTTTTGAAATCACTAAAATTCATGTTTTTGGTGAGGAATAGGTCTCCTGTTCTGTATGAATGAGTCTTTAATATATTGTAGGTTGTAGAGAGATCTTGGGGAGTTGAGGTGAACCACTTGTCACAGAATACACAGCCTCTGATATACTGCAGTCAAACAGCATTTATGAGGCTGATTATTGAGTTTCTAGCCAATGGTGATCCTAGAATATTTCATAAATTGTCTTTTTTGGTGGAATCTTCCTATATGGGTTAGTTCAGAAAGATCATAGTGTATATATTTATGTACATATGAGGAACATCATGCTGATATCTTAGTTCACTAAAACTATTCATCTATTTCCATATCCAAATGCTTCATCAATGAATCCAGAGTATTTTCCTCAAGTACTCCACCTGTATGATAATTCAAGATTTTGAAACTCTATGTAAAGAAGCATGCTCCAACATCAAGCCCGAGATTTTCTCCATCAGTTTATACCTCCATCACCTTGTCCAATGGCATAGAATCATAGATTCATACTGCATGGAAACAGACCCTTCAATCCAACCAGTCCATGCCAACCAAGTTTCTCAAACTAAACTAGACCCACTTACTTATTCAAATGTCTTTTAAATGTTATAACTGTACCTGAATCAACCACACCCTCTGGACGTTCATTCCACACATGAACCACTGTGTAAAAAAAACAGTTGCCCCTCTGGTCTCTTTTAAATCTTTCTCCTCTCACCTTAAAAATATGCCCTGGTTTTGAAATCCCCAACCTTAAGGAAAAGACGTTTGTTATTCACCTTATCTATGTCCCTCATAATTTTATAGACCTCTAAAAGATCACACCTCAACTTCCTAGGTTCCAGTGGAAAAAGACCCAGTCTATTCAGTCTATCCTTATAACTCAAATCCTCCAGTCCTGGCAACTTCCTGGTAAATCTTGTCTGAACACTCTCCAATTTAATAATATCTTTCCAATAGCACAACAACCAGAACTGTACACAGTACTTCAAAAGTGGCCTCACCAACATCCTGTAGAATCTCAATATAATGTCCCAACCTCGATTCTCAATGGTCTGAACAATGAAGACAAGTGTGCTAAACACCTTCATAACATCCCTGTCTACCTGTAATACAACTTTCAAAGGACTAGGTACCTGAACCCTGAGATCTTTCTGTTCAACAACCCTACCTAGGGTCCTGTCACAAAGTAGCATTCCAAATATAGTTGATGCCTCTTTCTAAAAAGGTTACATTAGTCAATTGTAATAGTGGACATAGAGAGGTTATGAGCAAAAAAGATGCTTCTGCATGATTAAAACATTTAAAAAGGCAAAATTCTTCATAGATAGTAATTGAAATTAAATCAAGATCAATTTGGGTTGAACAGTTAGAAAAGAGCAGTTACATGGTGTTCAACATTTGAGTTCTTTCTCTCTCTCACACAGAGTTTTCACCTGATGTTTTTTTCCTCCTGGACTGGAGAATTGCATGTGAGACCATCTATTTTACTGAATTTGCCTCTGCTTTGCCAAAGCCGTGTTTATGGCATGTTACCATATTGAAACAGTTGCAGTTTAGAAGTTAAATTATCTGTTACTTTGTTAAGTTTTCCAAGAGAGTTGTTATTCCAATCCTTTGTTCTTTACTTTTATTCTAGAGGTAAAATATAAACAACATGTGTTGTTGACTCATTGAATCGCATCTGGAATGCAATGCTTTATACTTGCCTTTAAAAATAAGAAAACTTTGGAGTCTAGGTTATCTTCTTAATATATTTTGACGGGGTTTGGTCTGGTCCAGAATAATATAACCTAACTAACAAACATTGTTGCAAGTTTTTTTTTAAATGTCAAATGTGTCTAGAGCTATTATTCATAAAATAGCCATCGTAACTTGCCTAATAAAATCCTTACAGTTCTTTGAGGCTATGTAAAATGAAACTGGTAGACGTAATACATTTGGATTTCCAAAAGGAATTCATTACACTTACTTAATAAGAGGCCATGGTGTTCAGAATGTTAGGGAAACTGGAGCTGAGGATTATCAGATCAGCAATGATCTCATTCAATGGTGCTGCAGACTCAATGGGCCAAATAGCATACATTTGTTTCTGTGTCTGAAAGTCTTAATTCATCACATATTAAAAAATGTGATTAGAACTTGTACTTTCTAATATCATATTTTTCCTTATACTAGTGATTAAAATTGAGGCTTGTTTCAAATTCCAAGATCAGGATTACTCTTCACCTCTTTAACTTTCCTTTTACAGAAGTAAGCACTGTAGAATGTAGGATGAGTGCCACCACGAAGAGCCTCCTGTTACCTGCATTGGATCTTTGAAAGCACTATCTAATGAATTTCATCCCCTGCACTTTCCTAATAGCTTTGCAACTTTTTCCTTTACATCTATGTATCCAATTTCCTAAAAGAAAAGTACATGAGTCTTTGTATGATGAAATTTGTGGAGTCCTGCAAGTGTCTGTGCTAGACCCTCAATATTTTACAATTTATTTCAATGATTTAGATGAGTGGAGAAAACGCATGGTACTTAATTTTGCAAACAACATGATAGCAGATAGGAGAGTATGATGTGAAGAAGAAAAGTTTGGATATAGGCATAGATAGGTTGAGAGATCAGGCCTAAATCTGGCAGGTGGAGGATAATGTAGGAAAAATATGAAACTGTTCACATTTGCAGGAAGAATAAAAGCAGAGCACAACTTAATCAGACAACAGCTGAATTGCAAGATTCAGATGGATTGAGGTATTCCAGTGCATGAGTCACAGAGAGTTGATTTGTGGGCACAACATTGAATCAAGAAGGTGAATATAATGCTATCCTCTATTAGGAGAGGAATTGAACATACTGGGAGTATTTGCAGACATCTTTAGTTCCTCCTTTCAAGGATGTGAGGTTCACACCTGCTTCAAGAAGCCTACTATCATTCCAGTGTCAAAGAAAAAATCAGGCAATGTGCCTTAATGACTACCGTCCAGTGACTCTGACATCCATCATATGAATTGTTTCAAGAGATTTGTAATGGCACATATCAACTCCATTCTCCCAGATTACCTTCATCAATTACAATCTGCCCACCATCACAATTGGTCCACGGTAGATGCCATCTCCCTGGCCCTATGCTCATCCCTGAAACATCTGGATAACAAGGCACCTAAATCTGACTTCTATTTATTGACTTTAGCTCTGCTTTAGACACCATAATTCCAACCAAATTCATCTCCAAACTCTGGGACCTAGGACTCTGTTGCCCTCTCTGCCATTGGATCCTTGGCCTCCTGATCTGGGGACCACAATCCACAAGGATGGGTGACAACGCCTCCTCACAATAATCCTCAGTGCCAGTACCCCACGAGGCTGTGTACTCAGGCCCTCACTATAGTCCTTACATGGTCACGACTGTGTAGCCATATTCAGCTCTCCCTCAATTAACAAATTTACTGATGACAGCACCATAGTAGGTTGGATCTCAAATGGCGATGAGACAGAGTACAGGAAAGAGATTGACAGCTTAGTGGCAAGGTATAAAGACAACAATTCCTCCCTCAATATCAGCAAAATGAAGGAGCTAGTCATCTACTTCAGGAAGCAGAGTGGAGGACATGCCCCTGTCTGAATCAAAGATGCTGAGGTGGAGCTGATCAAAAGCTTCCATTTCCGAGCTGTAAATAGAGTCATAGAGTTATACAGGACAGAACAAACCCCTCAGACCAATTTGTCTGCACTGACCAGATATCCCAAACTGACTTAATCTCATTTGCCCGCATTTTGCCCATAGGCATCTAAATCATTCCTATTCTTGTACCTATCCAATGTCTTTTAAATGTTGCAATTATACCTGCCACCACCACCTCCTCTGGCAGCTCATTCCAAACACAGACCACCCTCTGTGTGAAAAGGTTGCCCCACAGGAATACCATCAATGATCTATTCTGGTCCACCCACGTTGATGCTTTAGTCAAGAGAGCACACCAATGTCTCTACTTCCTCAGAAGGGTAATGAAATTCCGCATGCCTACAATAATTCAGACTAATTCTTATAGATCCACCATAGAAAGCATTCTATCCAATGTATAATAGCTTGGTATGACATCTTTTCTGCCCAAGACTGCAAGAAAAAACAGAGTTATGAACACAGCCCAGTCCATTATGAAACGCAACCCTCCTTCCTTTGACTCCGTCTACACTTCCCGCTGTCTCACAGCCAACATAATCAAAGGCCCCTCCCAGCCTGGTTACCCATTGGATAACCTTTTCCTTCAGGCAGAAGATACAAAAGTTTGAAAACACATACCAACAGATTCACAAACAGCTTCATCCCCGCTGTTATCATGAATGCAACTCTCATTTACAGTATTAAAATTGTTAATTCTTTGCACCTTCTCTGTAGCTGTAACACTATATTCTGCATTCAGTTCTATAATTCCGATGTACTTACGTAAGGTTGGTTCTTCTGGTTAGCATGCAAAGCAATACTTTTTCTCTGTACCTCAGTACAGGTGACTATGATAAATCAAATCAAGTCAAATCAAAGCTGTACAGGGCATTAGTGAGACCACATCCCAAATACTGTATGCAGTTTTGGCCTCTTTATCTGAAGGAAGGTGTAAATACATTGGTGAGATTTCAGACAACGTTAACTAGATTGATAGACAAACTAAGTGTTTTTGTTTTATGAGGATGGGTTGCACAGGCTGAGCTTATTTCTGCTGGAGTTTAAAAAAGCAAGTGGTGACTTGAATGAAGTATATAAGATCCTAGAAAAGCTCAGCAGGTCTGGCAGCATCTGTGAAGGAAAATTCAGAGTTAATATTTCGTGTCCAGGGAGCCTTCCTCGGAACTTTGTCTGATGAAGGGTCACCAGACCTGAAACTTTAACTTTGTTAACAATTCTCCCTGTTCAGATGGACATAAAGAATTATTTGAAGAACAGAAGAGTTGTCCTGATATGTTTTGCAACATTAATCCCTTAAACACTACTACTGACACAGATGGCCTGTTATTTTATCCCATTGCTATTTACGGAGCCAATTCACAAACATAGGAATAAGAAACATGGGTAGGTCTTTTAACTCCTCCAGTCTGCTCCACCATTCAATAAGACTGTGGTGATCTGAAATGTGGCTTCAACTCCACATTCCCATCTACAAACAATAATCTTGGTCATTCCTTTGTTAATGAAGAATATATCTAGTTCAGCATCAAAAGTATTCAACCATTCTGTTTCCACTGCTTTCTGGGGAAGAGAGTTCCAAAGCCTCACCACCATGAGGGAAGATAATTCCAAGTGGAAAACAAAAACAATATTAAAAATTCTAATATTGTTTCAGCATTCATCCTATAAAGTTTCATCAGAGTCTTGCATGCTTCAATAAGATCACTTCTTATTCGTAATATACTATGTAACAACCAACAGAAATAACTCCAGCCTGTGTAACTTTTCCTCATAGCATGAACCTCCTATTCCAACAATCAGATGAGTGACGTCTCCAAAGTGCTTCCAACATAATGTTTCTTAAATCAGAGGACCTAAGCTGTACAAAATGCTTCCAGATACGGCCTCGACAACACTCTATACAAATACAGAAAAATAAATCTCTATCTTTACATCCCATCCTTATATCTTGCAATAAACAACAATAATCTTAAACAAATGCTTATTTTCACACACATACGAAGTAAACACATGAACGTACAAGGAACAGAGGTAGACCATTCAGGACTTTGAGCCTGATCCACTATTCAATAAGATCATTATTGATCTGTTTGAGCTTCAAATTCCACATTGCCATTTACCTCTGAAATATCTTGATTCCAAACCTATGAAGAATCTATCCACCCCTGTCTTAAAAATATTCAATTACCTCACCTTCATTCCCTTCTGAGGCAGAGAGTTCCAAATCATGAAAGTGCCGGGTATGAAATCAGATGATGGAATTTGGAAAACAATAGCCCAGACGTTACATCATTGTGTTAACACCCAGGTCCCTATGTGATGCAATCTCTCAACTTAAATATGTTGCTTTTCTATTATTCTTTCCAACGGGAAAAACTTCGCATTTTCCCACAAAATACTCTGTTAAATTTTTGCCCATTCATTTAATCTATCCATACCACTTTACAGACACTATACGTCCCATTCACAGCTTGTTTTCCTGCATGTCCTTGCATCATCAGCAAATTGAGTAGCCTACATTTGATCCCTTCGTCGAATTAATTTATTTAGATTGTAAATATTTAATGCCTCATTACTGATCTCTTTGATGTGCCAAAATTGTTTTGTAATTTATTGTTTCATTGAATATTTTGGAACAATGTCAAAGCCCAAGATATGCCTCATGTCCAGCAGCCCTCTACACCCAGCATCCTTCTCACTATTTGCAGGTCACCTGGCCCAACTCACCTAAACAATCACCCTGGTATGAAAATTCCAACTTCAAAACCACATTCTGCCGGGTAGGTTCATAAAGCTTGGAATTCTCTCAACACAGCACCCTTGAGATATGAATGAAAATACAGACCATGCTTCCTGAAAAATACATTTCCATAAAATACAGTTTAGGGAGCAGCCGGCAGAAAGAAAGAAGAATTGCAGACCAGCAAAGGAAGGGGATCCTGCCTAAAACCCATCTGATGGCAAAGGATTTGGGTTGTCCTTTACCTAACGCTTTGAGGAACCAAATCAAGTTTTCATTGCAGGAATTCCACTACACCTCAATTGGACAGAAACTAGAGAAACAAGCGACTACAAGTTATGTGGCAATTCCTCTTCTCTGAAACTGTGGCAGGTTGTTTTAGATTTTTAATACCTAAGTGCATGTTACTTTTTCTGATATAATTTCATTGGTATGTGTAACTGTATGAATGGGTATTGTAGTGAATACTTTTTGACAGTTGAATAATGAAGATTTATTTTTCATTTTAAAACCTTACAAGAAAGCCTGCCATTTATTCGTTACAGCACTCAGCAGACTAAAACACTTTTCCTTCAAAATATATTTGTCTTTGATCAGTCAAGACGTGGAAAAAGAAAAAAACTATCCTATTAACTCTCCTATGTCTGTAATATTAATGGTAATCATCTTACACTGTGGTTGTTGGACAATAACCACTCACTAAGGTTTTGGAGTAGTTCTGTAGCGTGGGTTGTGGGTGCTGAGGTTGGTTGGCTTGCCGAGCTGGTTTCTTGTTCCACAGGCGTTTTGTTACTGTGCTTGGTAACATCCTCAGTGCAGCCACAACTATGGATACTCTACATAGACGACACCTTCGTCATCATTAAACAGACCAAATTAGAAGAGACACACCAACTCATAAACAGCACCCTCACTGGAATAAAATTCACCAGAGAGGAGGAGAAGAACAAACAACTCCCATTCCCGGGCATCATGGTGGAGCACAAGACAAATGGGGAACTGCAAAACGAAAGTACACTGAAAAGCCACACACACAGACCAGGTATTGAACTTCAATAGAAACCATCCCAGCACACACAAACAAAGCTCCATGTGAACACTATTTAACAGGGCAACAACACACTGCAGCAACATGGAACTACGCCAAGAGGAGGAGGAATACCTCTTCCAAGTT
Source organism: Stegostoma tigrinum (assembly GCF_030684315.1). Taxonomy (NCBI): domain Eukaryota; kingdom Metazoa; phylum Chordata; class Chondrichthyes; order Orectolobiformes; family Stegostomatidae; genus Stegostoma; species Stegostoma tigrinum. The sequence goes on from NC_081357.1 coordinate 35,994,816, forward strand.
TCAAGGGTAATGGATATCCAAAGAACTGGCTTAGGAGATGCCCACAGGAAACACATCGGAAAGATTCTGCACACCCTGACACACTCATCACACTACCCTAACATCAGGAACACGTCAGAACTCACCACAAGACTTCTACAACTGCTGGGCATCAGAGTGGCACACAAACCCACATCAACCCTATGACAAGTGCTCAACCGAACTAAAGACCCACTCCTGCCATGGACAGGACTAATGTCATCTACAAGATCCCCTGCAGAGACTGCAAGAAACACTACATTGAACAAACAGGAAGGAAACTAACAACAAGAGTACATGAACACCAACTCGCTACAAAAAGACATGAACAATACTCACTCATCTCAATCCACATGGACAAGGAGAACCACCACTTCGACTGGGACAACACCAAGATCCTGGGACAGGCTAGGCAGAGACAAGCACGTGAATTCCTGGAAGCATGGCACTCCATGAAACAGGCTATTAATAAAAACATTGAACTCGAGCCCATATACATTCCACTACAGAGGAAACCCAGAAATGAGGCAATCGATCACAACGGACCCCAGAGTTTAAAAACCAGGCGGGAAAACATACCAACACTTCATTAGAAGCTGCACTGAGGATGTTACCAAGCATGGTAACGAAACATCTGCAGAACAACAAACCAGCTTGGTGAGCCAACCAACTTCAATAACCACTCAGCTGAGCCCCAGGGCATCACAATGGGCGTTTCTCATGTGTTAAAAAGTAAAGTCGCTATAACCTTGCCAAACCATAGGGCTGTTCTCTCATGAGAGAGATAACTGGTTGTCGTTTAACCTGATGGTTGCCACACCTTCTCATCTGGTGCAGAAATTGAATTGCATTTGGCATTATTCTGTGTTGCAAACCAGCCAATTAAGCTCACTGATTCTCCCTCTCAGGACAGCATGCAAGGCCAATCTTATCTTCAGCTGCTTCATTCTCTTCCTTCATCATCAGTGACCGCTTCATTTATGTCACAATTCTTTGGAATGATAAGAGTCCATTCCCACATGCAACAAGACCTGGCAAACAGTGAGATTCTCATTAATAAGTGTGAATTAACATTTGCCTCACACAAGTGCCAAGGACCATCAATCTCCAATCAGAGTCTAACCATCTCACCTTGAATCTGGCAACTGAATCACAAACCCTGCCTGTTTTGTGAGTTTTCAAACGAGGTATCAGAAGAAAACACCAGAAAGATCAATACATAGTATTCAAAGAGTTCTAATACTTTGAGGATATAAATATTCTTGTTTAATTAATTACAGAGCATGGGTAATCACTAACAGTTTCAAGCTTTCTTCGTGGTTCTTCAACAGTTTGTATTTCTCATTCCTGATTAGCATTTTGCAATGTACTTCAACTCACACAATCTTAAAGCATTCTGTGTCAACAAACCTAATTAATTAAGAAATGCCTTTGGGTTAATTGTAGCTATAAAGTCAAACTCCCAATGTTTGTTCGAAATACGCAAAGTCAAAAATCACAGGACACCAGGTTATAGTCCAACAGATTTATTTGAGATCACAAGCTTTCCGACCGCGGCACCTTGGTCAGCTGCAGAAACCTGTTAGGACACCAGGCTATAGCCTGTGATTTTTGACTTTGCGCACCCCAGTTCAACACCGGCGTCACACCCTAAATATGCAAAGAACGTACAAAACCGAACTGCTTTCGTAACCGAGATAATGGGAACTGCAGATGCTGGAGAATCCAAGATAACAAGGTGTAGAGCTGGATGAACACAGCAGGCCGAGTCTAGGCCCGAAACGTCAGCTTTCCTAAGATGCTGCTTGGCCTACTGTGTTCATTCAGTTCCACACTTTGTTATCTCTGCTTTCGTAACTGTGTGTGCATGGAGGTTTTTTGTTTAAACGAATAAAAACTGTTTTTGCATCAAAAATCTGAGTGGTACGAAAGCAGAAATCGCAGGAGAAGCTCAGCCGGTCCGGCGGCATCTGTGGTCAGAGAGGGCAGAGTTAACGTTTCAGGGTGTCTCCGCTTTCTTCACACAGATACTACCGGACATAAAGAGATAACAAACTGTGAAGCTGAATGAACACAGCAGGCCAAGCAGCATCTTAGGAGCACAATTTGGCCTGTGGTGTACATCCTTCCTGTAGCATCTTAGGAGCACAATTTGGCCTGCTGTGTACATCCAGGTTTACACTTAGTTATCTCGGACTCTCCAGCATCTGCAGTTCCTATTATCTCTACTACCGGTCATGCTGCCTTTCTCCGACGATTTCTGTTTTGGTGTGTTTCAGTTCGCCAGCATCCACAGTTCTTTAGTTGTTTATTACTGTTTAAAACTCCGTCTAATTCTCCGCTGCCCCCTTTTGCCCTCTACAGCTGTCAGCTTCCAAGGCCGGCGCCGCCCCTGCGCATGCGCGTCAATCACCCATCCGCCAGGCGGGCGGGGGCAGTTGCCACAGCAACGGCGCCGCGCTTCCTCCCGCTGTGGCGCGGATGGGTGCGGACGGTTGCCATAGCAGCGGCGCCGCTCACCCCACCCCCGCCGCCATTTTACCCGCTGCTCCGGTAACCATGGCGATCAGCCCGGCTCAGGTCTTCGCGACGCTGCTGTCAGATACAGAGAATGGCAAACGCTGCTGGCCTGAGCGCCGCGGCTCCAAGTCGCCCGCGCCTTCCCCTTCGGCCGAACGGGAGGTGCAGGTCAGCGCCACAGCCGAGGTGTCGGCCCTTCCAAACCGGGCCCGAATCTGCGTGCTGGTGGCCAGCCGGAAGGAGGCGGCAGCGGCGGCCAAGAGCAGCGTCAGTCGGCGGCTCGAATACATCTTGCAGAGCGTCCGGGCACACGGTGTGAGGGTAAGGTTAGACCGAGCCCAGGGAAGGAGAGGGACCATGTCAGTTAACACTGACAGCCGAGAACGGAGCCGCCTGCTCCCAGCACTCGACACGAGGGCTGAGCTTGGCGCACCACAGACTCTGAAAGGGATTTTTAAAACCTGTATCTTTTTTCTTCCCTCTGATTGATTAATTCTTGCTCCTGAAAAAAAAGCTTAATTCCCATTCCAGAGTTTGTACTGGATTAAATTAGCTGCCCGAGAGTAACCACCCTATCGACATTATGCATTGGTGTAAACATGACCCAAGTAAAAGTTCTGGTCTCGTTGTATTGGAAAGACTGGCATCGATTCTGGGCTGAATGGCCACTTCCTGAGCTTCGTTGTTCAACGATTCGTCATCATTGCAGGTTGGCCGTGTTGTTCATAGTGACCCAGTTAAGCCTGACACAATAATCATCTAACTCTTGAAAATGCAGTCAACTTGCATCAAGGATGCATCACTCACTTTTGGTAATTGATAGATGCCACAAGTGATGCTGGGCAGCTGTAGTGTTAATATTTGACAGTCACTTGGAAAATCCTATCCGATTCCATGTTAGAAGGAATTGATTGCATCCAACAGACTTATAGATAATTCAGAGATAGTAGGAACTACGGATGCTGGAGAATCTGAGATAATAAGGTGTAGAGTTGGATGAACACAGGAGGCCAAGCAGCATCAGAGGAGCAGGAAGGTTGATGTTTCGGCTCTGGACCCTTCTTCAGAAATGGGGTCCAAACCTGAAAGATCAGCTTTCCTGCTTCTTTGAGTTTTTTTGGCCTGCTGTGTTCATCCAGCTGTACACCTTGTTGTCTCAAACTTATAAATGAAATGTTTTTGTTCACCTTTTATCCAATGACCTCAATGTAATCTTTTCACAAATGCTTGCGGGATGGATGGTGAAAACCATTTGCTTATTCTGAGCAGGTTGTCAGTAATAACTTTCTCTGTAGTGTCCCTAGCCCTCGACCAGGATGCCCAGGTTCATGTTCCACCTGTTCCAAAGGTGTGTGATAGCAACATTGAACAGGTTGATAAAATTGTTATTTTAGTATGTAATCCTCAAATAGATACAGTATGTTATTTTCTTGAATAGGTCAAGGTGGACTCCATATGCATGAACACTTTGCAACATGTGAATTTGTAAAATATTGTCACATAGAAGCCCTGAGCTTCTCTAAGTGAAATGCTTAAAATTGCATTTTCCAACAATTCAGCTGTGACATTGGCAGGCACCTGGTGTTACGATGACTGTCATAATGTACACAGTTCTAAAATTGTGACCTGTAACAGTGAAAATGTTAAATAAAGAATGGTGTAATACGAATGCAGAACACATTTTGGTAATGGTGAAAGTGTGGAACTGGTGAGAGTGAAAAGAACAGCTTCTGAGCCACAATGGTATAATTAGAAGAGCTGATTATAAACATGGTTTAAATAGATGGATTTTAAGAAGGTTTTCTGATTTGGGCAGAGTAATGTTGAGGCTTGGGAACCTTGGGTAAGATTCCAGAGATGCACCTAATTTAGCTGAAGTCATGCCCGTTAATGGTGGCATTCGAATCAAGAGGGAGAAGACTGAGTGTAGGAGGGCTCAAAAGATGAATACATTCCAGTCAAAGAGTCTTGAAAGGTTGTGAAGGAATTTTATGATGATTATTTTGAATCCTTTCTTTCAGGAGACCTTAAATGTAACAAAGAATAGACTAATGAATCACTTATAGTGGATAAGATATTGGCAGTAGAATTTTGGACAGATTTGGGTTTAAGGAGGGTGGAGATGTTAAGAGTGTCAAGGAAATTTAGTCTTGAAGTACACAGAAACAGTGGACACTGTGGTCCATTCCCAGCTTGTTCCACACAACTGATATTTTTAATGTGTAATGCATAGACACAGCAATCCATTCAAAGCTCAAGTGATCTGGAGACGGGTAAGAAGCCAGGCCAATTTGGATACGTGAGAGACATCTGCAGCATTTCCATCCAAAAACAAACATTTCTCTGCTAATGGGTGTGAAGTGGGTAAGAGGTCATGATAATACAGAATTTTAAGTAAATAATCATACCGATTAATAGGAAGTGAAGTTTGAATTGTACTTCTAAGTTAAAAATTAGGAATCAAGCCTGTGGAATTGTTGCATAAGGACTGTCAAGTGAAGCAAGGTTTATTACAGGTCCGAACATCATAACTTCAGTTGACAATTTTGACCAGTTTACTGCAATACCGAATGGGCACACTGATGGCAGAAAGGTAGATGTAAGATACAAAGAAATGGTAGGGAATACATCTGTGTCATCCCCACATCATAAACTGATCCTGTGTTAGTGGATAATGTCCCTAAGGAGGTAACATGTTAACGAGAGGCCATGGATAAATTGATATAAAAAGTTAGCAAAACAGAGTATTGTGATTTTTTTAAAAAAAAGTTCGAGCCAACTTCACAGACACAACAAGTATTTGATTTCATTGTCATCTAGCATGTTCACTTGTGTTCAACAGCCATATAGATTAACCCTTTCGTGAAAGCTTTCCATGGCTAAGAGAAAATCAATAGTGAGTACTTACCACACTCCGTTTCCTTGAGCTAACTAAAGCAATCCAAAATAAACTTTAAGCACGTAAGGTGCTTGTTTATTTTGAAACTGAACTTGTTCTCCAGCGGGAGGTAACTTGGGTGTTGTTCCTCAGCTAGAAGGAACCAAGGTGACAGCAGGCTGAACCCTTCTTAATGTTGAATTAGCTTTTCTCAGCTGGATTAGCAGTGGAATACTGCAGTTAATTTCTGAAGGAAGGGAAATCAACTGTAAAAACCATATATTGATATCCTTGCCCCAGAAACATTGTAGGAGAACAGAAAACCAAATGAATGAGGGGATAGGATATGTTTATCAGCTTTGACAGAGAAAGGTTGGAGGAATCTCATTTGCAGTACCTGCACAACATTGATTTTTTTGAAGCAAATGGCCCATTTCCAGGCTGTAAATACTTTAATCTCTTGATTATATTCAAATCTATACCTTTTGACTTTGAGGAAGCAAAGATTAGATGCAAAAGAAATTGGGAAATAGATTTTGTTTAATCATTCATTTGATGTGTGAGCTGCTGGCTAGGACAGCATTTATTGTCCATCGCTACATGCAATGGAAAAGGTGGTAATGAGCTACCTTAAACTGCTGTAGTCTTTCCACCATGCCATTAGGAAGGGAAAATCCAGGATTTTGATAAAGGAACCATGATAAAGTACCAAGTCACAATGATGGGAGATTTGGAGGGGAATTTGATTATTGTGATGTTTCTATGTACCTGCTGCCACGTCCTTTTAGGTAGTAGACAGGTGTGTTGGAAGGTATTGTCTCCCTTGATAAGTTTTTACAGTGCATCTTGTAGATAGTACATGTATTACCACTGTGCAGGGAGTTAATATTGAAGGTAGTGGATGGGATGCCAAATCAGACATGCTGCTTTGTCCTGGATGGTGTCAACCCCCTTGAGTATTGTTGGAGAAACTAACGTCCTTCAATGTTTCCATTTTTAAATTTCCCTGTGATAGTGAGTTCCACATTCTAACGACTCTCTGAATAAAAAGGGTTTCTCTTGAAACCCATATGGGATTTATTACTAACTCCAAAATTATGAAATTAGTAACTTGTATTTATAATTTTGGTTTAACGTGCAAGGAACCATCATCTGCATTTCAACTCTAATAAAACCCTTTCATAATCTTAGTCTTCTTGCTAGAGAAGAAGCCTCCATCTATTCTTTCTTTCCTTACTTGGTGTAACTTCTAGGTTCTGGTAGTATACTTCTAATTTCCAGTGTTCAAACTTTTAATAATATGGAGTCCAGAACTGTTCCAAGGTTTACCTGTAGTCTGACCATGCTTCTGTACAAAGTTAAGAAATTTAAGCTTTTAAAAAAAACTTCTCTGCTTTTCAATTTTTTTCCATCTAGAAATGAACTCCATGCTTTGATTACACTATTCGTGTCATATTAATCTACGATGGGACTTCTTTTGATTTATTTGTCTGACCCCTCCCTGTACCCTTTTTAGGTATTTATCCAAAGGAAAAATACTGGAAATCTAAAATATAAACACAAAACAATGGAAATATTCAATTCTGGCAGTATTTGCAGAAACAGAAGTTAAAGTTGAGATAGATAACTTCTCATAAGAACTTAGCTATCCACCACCACATCAAACACTGGCAGCCTTACAAAATAAAAATGGAAAGAACAGTGGATGCTATAAATCAGGAATAAAAACAGAAGTTGCTGGAAAAGGTCAGCAAGTCTGGCAGCATCTGTGAAGAAAAATCAGTTCTGAGGAAGGGTCACAGGACCCAAAATGTTAGATCTGCTGAGTTTTTCCAGCATCTTCTGTTTTTATTACTGGCAATCTTACTGCCCTGTGTCAAAATCAGTCCTGCATTCAAGATCACGATATATCAAACATAACTAACTATCACTGCCAACTGTCTTGAAAACCCTTTCCCCTGACTCTTTTGTTAGGGGTGTGGAGCTGTTCCACACGGTCATCATAATTGACACCATTTGTTAACTGTCTTTGATGGTACTCACTTACCTCCTTTCCCCTTCCCACCAAGTAAAACCTCTTCAGGGGCAGCCCTATTAGAGCCACAGGATTTTAAAAAATGCACCACAGTATTATCCTTAAAGGAAGGATTCCATGCATGTAGTGTCCCATTGTTGGGAAAAGGAAACACCTGGAAAGACCTTGAATCCATATGTATCCCCAAGGGGTTCACACCACAGTCCAGTTTCATTATTAACAGGAATCACAATTTTTTTGGAAGAATAAATTCTTTTCATAGTGGGTTGAAATAAATGTCCTCTATTACCCATAGAGAAATATCTTGGGAGTTGCAATTAAGTATTGTACCTGCTCGTTGGAGCAATGATTTTATTGAGTGTTACATTAGAATATTGTACATTTAGTACCAGTACTCTTTCATTGAATATTTTGTGTTCAAATAGTATGTTAATGTTCCAGGAGGATGGTATTACAGTGACTAAGGATTTTCGGCGAATTGAAAATGCCTATGAGATGGAAGCAGAGGTACTATTCAGTTTCAGTTGTGACTTCTCATAAATGTGTAAAGAAGAGCTGTATATCTATTGTGTAAACTATGTCTTTAGCATTAACTTATTTAATTATAATGGATGAAAACTTGATACTGTCAATTTTTGGTTTTATAAAGGAACAGATTTGTGAAATATAACTTAATCCAATCACAAATGTAATATTGGAAATGTACTAATATAGATGGGAATGTAAGCTGTGAATGCAGGACATATATTAAAGAGATGCAGACTGGCTAAGTAAATGGGCAATGAGGTGACAAATGGAATATAATTATGAGATGATGTTATTTACTTTAACTGTAAGAATAGACAAGCAGAATATATTTTGAAAAGACATGAAACTTATTGTTTTTGAAAAGAGAGACGTGGGTGTACTTATGCGAAGATCACAGAACATTTGGCATACAGCTACAGCAAGCAGAAGGGCAGTGACGTAGAGGTAATGTCACTGGATTAGTAACCCAGAACCCCATGCTAATGTTTTGAGGACTTTTTTTTGAGGGTTGAATCATACCATGGCAGATTGTGGAACTTGAATTCACTTAAAAATGTGGAACAAAGAACTAGCCCAATGCCAAGCAAGCTGCTTTCAAAGTGTCCTTTAGGGAAGGAGTTCTGCCATTTTTGCCTGGACTGGCATACACATGTCCCCAGCCCACAGCAAAGTGGTCAATTCTTAACTGCTCTCTTGAGCAGTTGGAGATGGGCTATAAATACTGGTTTGCCAACAACATCCGTGTTCTGTGTATAAATAATAAACAGAAGGAATTGGAAAGATAAGAGGGATGTAGGCCTTTATTGCAAATGCACTAGAATAAAAGAATAAGTATCATTCTCCTATTGCACAGAGCTTTGTTAAGACTGCATCTGGAGTACTGCATGCAATTTTAACCCCCATATTTAGGGGGTAAACGTGCATTTGGTGCAATGAAAGCTCACTGAATTAGTTCCTGGAATGAGGAGGTTGTCTTGCCTTGAAAGGCTAAATGAATAAGAATATACATTCCAGAGTTAACAAAAAAAGGCAAGCTTATGAAAATATAAGAATTCTGAAATGGCTTAACAGTACAGATTTGGAGGTTATTTACCTGGTTGGGAATCTCGACAAAGGACACAGCCTTAGGATTAGGGTCTGATCATTTGGAACTGAAATTTTTTTTCACTCAGTTTTCTCAACATTTGAAATTCTCCCGAAGTTTGAGAAGGCTTCATTGTGGAATAAATTTAAATATGAAAGAGTTTTAATTGCTGGGAATCAAAGGATTTGGGGAGCACACAGGAAAGTGGATTTGAGAACTGCACGATCACATTGAATGATGGTGTCAGTCTGGGTGTGCTCCTATTTCTTGTGTTCTTCTAAGTTTGTTAGAATGTTTTATATGTATTTAATTGTGGAAACTAGCTTTTGTTCTCGTTAGGTGAATATTATAATTACTTTATTAAAGTTGTTAAGGCTAACTTTTTAGCTGCTTTTGTCTACCCAATTCACTGTTCAAATATGCTGCCAACTCCAGCAAAATGCCTAAGCTCAGTAGCGGAAGGGAGACCTTCTCCAAAAATAGTTTAACACTGACATAAGAGACCTACTCTCTGCCCTGCTGTTCCAAGGATGCATAGTAGTAAATTAATTACTTTTCATAAGAACCATAATCAGAGTAGTCAGTTCAGCTCCTTGAGCTTGCTCTGCCATTTAATATGATGAAGGCTAATATTATCTCGGCCCCAACTCCACTTTCTATTCTGCTGCATGCAGAGTCTCGTGGCCCTGTGGTATTATCACCAGAGTACTAATCCAGAAAATCAGCTAGTGTTCTAGGGACTTGGGTTTGAATCCTACCACGGCAGATGACAGAATTTGAATTCAATATTTCAAAAAATTATGTTTCAGGAAGAAAAATCTGGAATTCAGAATCTACTGATGATCATGAAACCACTGTTGATTGTTGGAAAAACCCATATCGTTCACTAATTCCTTCAGGGAATGTCATTGAGTCTCAATCGCCTTCTGAAATAGCTTAGCAAGCCACACATTTGTACCAAATGCTACTAAGTTTCAAAGAAGATAGAGGGTAGTGGTGGAGGGTTGCTTTTCATACTGGAGGCCTGCGAGCAGTAGTGTGCCACAAGATTCAGTGCTGGGTCCACTGCTTTTTGTCATTCATATAAATGACTTGGATGTGAACATAGGAGGCATGATTATTAAGTTTGCAGGTAACACTAAATTTGGAGGTTTACTATACAGCCTGGAAGGTTGCCTCAGAGTACAATGGATCTTGATCAGATGGGCCAAAAAGGTGAGGAGTGGCAACTGGTGTTTGATTTAGATAAATGTGAGGTGCTGCAATTTGGAAAGGCAAATCAGGGCAGGACTTATACACTTAATGGTAAGGTCATGGGGTGTGTTGCTGAACAAAGAAACTTTGGAGTGCAGGTTCACAGTTCCTTGATTTGCAGGTATTATGGATAGTGAAGAAGGCATTTGGTATGTTTGGTAACAAAGTGTAAAGCTGGATGAACACAGCAGGCCAAGCAGCATCTTAGGAGCACAAAAGCTGACGTTTTGGGCCTAGACCCAAGCCTTTATTGGTCAGTGCATTGAGTCGAGGAGTTGGGAGGTCATGTCATGGCCATATAGGAGTATTGCATGCAATTCTGGTCTCCCTCCTATAGGAAGGATGTTGTTGTAAAAGTAGAAAGTGTTCAGAAAAGATTTACGAGGATGTTGCCAGGGTTGGAGGGTTTGAGTATAAGGTTAGGCTAAATAGGCTGCAGATATTTTCCCTGGAGTTTTGGAGTCTGAGGGGTGACCTTATAGAAGTTTATGAAATCACAAGGGACATGGATTGCGTAAATAGGCAATGTCTTTTCCCCAGGGTGAGCGTGTCCAAAACTAGAAGGTATAGCTTTAAAGTGAGAGGGGAAAGATATAAAAGGGTCGTAAGGGACAATTTTTTTTCATGCCGAGGGTAGTGCAGCCAGAGGAAGTGGTGAAAGCTGCTATGATTACAGTTTAAAAGGCCTCTGGATGGGTATACGAATAGGAAGGTTTAGAGGGATATGGGACAAATACTGGTAAATGGAACTAGATTTATATAGGATATTTGGTCAGGATGGACAGATTGGACTGAAGGGTCTGTTCCCTTGCTGTATATCTCTATGACTCTATAAATGGAACCAGCCAGCCAGATCACTTGCCATCGACCTAGGCACCAGAAAAAAACGACAGACTCAGCCCTACCGACCCCATAATATCTAGTTCTTGAGCTGTAGATAATACTGGAAGATTGTAATGTTCAAGATTCGGAAGACGTTATTAAGTCTACTTCTCTCGTTCAGCCTCAGCCCAAAAGTGTCATGTATATACGTAGTATTGAACATCTTTCACTTCATTATATTTTGTTTAGTTAAGCCGCAGATTTTGATATCATTTTGAAATATTTAAAAAGAATTTTTCTACTTCCCAGATATCTGTTATATTCGATGACTTTAGCAAGATGGAGAATTGCTGTAATTTATTGGTGGAGAAACTAGACAGTTCTGTTGTTGTTGGTTCACCTCAGTTTTATCACACAACTGAAGCTGTGGAAAGTATCAGGTAACATGGACTACTTTGTTTTTGTTAGCCAGGATCAAGACCCTTTGACGTCTTGTTGAAAGATCAGTGTTTTAGATTATTTATTGTACTGCTTACTTATTCCATGAACAATTCATTTTTCTAATAATTTAAAACACACTTTTTAAACCCTTTTTAATGCTCATACAAACTGAAGTTCCTTGCAGATGGAGTAATTTTACAGCTAGTTAAGTTTTTTTTAAAAAGCACAAATTTTACGATCTTAATTGCTCGTTATTATAAATAGTGAGTGGTATTGACCTGGAACCTGCTGCCTACAGTGATGGAGAAAATTGGATGGGTACTTGAGGGAAACAAACTTGCAGGGCAGTGGAGATAGAGTATAGCTATTGGACAAACTGTGTCATTCCTACAAACAGGCAGCATGGGCTTGGTGAAGTGAAGGGCCTCGTTATGGATGTACTAATGAGTCTTGCGTTGTCTGTTACCAAAATATGTTACATATTATTCATTAAAGTCCTTTAGGGAAGGAAACTGCCATCCCTACCTGGTCTGGCCTACATTTTACTTCAGACCCAATGTGGTTGACTTTGAACTGCCCTCTGGGCAATTAGGGATGGGCAATAAATCATGTTAATGAATTTAAAACAAAATTTTGAGTTTTTGAAATCAATTGGATTGCTTTAGAGTTGTATTGGTGTAGATGTTTCTACCATAGAAATAAATGTCGAGTGAGATATAAGGCATATCAAAACCACTTGCATCCAAATCTAGGTATTTTTTTTAAGATAAACTAATACATCAACAAGTGGGTTTGGGGAATACTTCAATGGGAATCTAAGTTCTCATGCTTGAATATAAAAATCAATTACTGCCATTGATATCAATGTAGTATTGACTTGAAACTGGTTTCAAGTTGACCGCAAATCACCAATATATAGTTTACATTATATCATATCTACTCAGCATTGGTGCTAATATGTGCAGAAGAGCTGAATTCCAAAATTTAAATCAGAGTGACTGTCCTTGAATTCTAAGAGACATTTGACAATGTGGCATCAAGGAGGGTCAGTAAAAGTGAAGTTTCAGCCCTAGAAAATTGTTGTTAGTTTCTTCGGGCATTCTTCTAAGCCCAACCATCTTCGCTGCTTCATCAATGACTTGCCTCCATTATAAAACGGGAAGTGAGCATGTTTCTGATTGCACAATAAAGAGTTGCAAATGGTGATGAATAGGTACAGAAGCATGATGTGCTGCATTTAGCAAGACCTAGACAGCATTCAAGCTTGAGCTGGTAAGTAGCAAGTAGCTTTGTACCACAAAAATTCCAGGTGATGACATCTCAATAAAAGGCAGTGAAACCACTTATCCTTGATGTTTGTGGCATTGCCAATTGGCAATTTACTTACTATTAACATTCTGAGCCAGACAGTCACCACTGACAAGAAATTTTATTGTACCGGTCTCTCTCACTCACACGCTCACACACATGACTACAATAGCAGATCACAGAATTATAGATTCGTTAGGGAGGAGAAAGAGGCCATTCTGCCTATCTATTCTGTTTAGCTTGCTCATGATTTTGAAAACCTCTACGAAATCTTCTCCCAGTTAACATCTATCCAAGGAGAGCCATCCCAACTTCATCGATCTTTCCGCATAACCTGAAGTTTCTCACTCTTGGGAACCATTCTCGCAAATCATTTCGACACTCTCTCCAACATATTCATATCTTTCCTATAATGTGGCACCCAGAACCGAAATCCACAGGCATACGTTCATCATTACCTTCAATTCTTGTACTTTATGAACCAATTAACAAAGAAGGAACACTGCTTTATTAACTGCTGTCTTTACCTATACTGCCACCTTCAGAGATCTATGCGCACATAAACCCAGGTATTTCCTGCATCCCTTTTAGAAATATGCTCCATACTTTATATTGTCTTTCAGTGTTCTTCGGACCAGTGTGTGTCACCTTCTCTGCATTTATAACCTCATCTGCCACCTTTCTACCCATTCCACCAATTTGTCCTTTTGGAGTTGCACACTGTTATCACAGTTTACAATTCTTCCATTTCAAAGGCTGGCTAGTCTGCAGTGACTCCCCTGCAAAAGTAGGTCCACCTTCTACAAAGCTGTCGTTGATTGTTGTAAAAGCCCATGTGGTTCATTATTGCCCTTTTTGGAAAGAAAATCTCCTGCCCTTACCTGTATGTAGCTCTCAACCCATAACAATGTGGTTGACTTTTAACTGCCCTTTGAAATGGCTCATCAAGCTACTTAATTCAAAGCAGTTAAGATAGGAAACAAATGTCAGCCTCACTTAAGAAGCTTGACACCATCCAAGGCAAAGCAGCCTCTTTGACTGGCAGCCCATTCATCACCTTAAACATTCACTCCCTCCAACACACATGCACCATAAGATCAGTATCATTTGTATTGCAGCAACTTGCAAATCCTACAATCTGTGCTGCTTAGAAGTGCACGATCAGCATGTAAAGGAACAGCACCGTCTGCAAGTTCTCATCTGAGCCACCCAGCACTTTGACTTGAACTATATCACTACTGCTTTATTATCCCTGAATAGAACCCCAGCCTAGCAGCATTGTGGGTGGATCAACATGCCAGGGACTGTAGCATTTGAAGAAGAAAGTTCATAATCAACCTTGATATAAAGATTGTAATCGATTAGCAAATTAATGTAATGCCCACATACTGTAATTTTTAAAAAACTCTCCTGTTTCCCCTGTAGCGTGCCATATTTTCATTAATTTTATTGCAGATAATAAAGGTATTTCTTTTGGGATTAAGGTGACTTCAGATGTAGGACAAACCACTTGAACCTCTGTAGCCTCTGTTATTCTAAATAAAGCCATGTAATTTATTGGCACTAAATTCCATGTACCTTTTTTTTAAATCAATTCAATCCTATTGTTAGATTCCTTAACATCCCTTTAAAACAATGACTTGTAAGGTCATAACTACCATATGGTGGAGGAAACAAAATGGTCTTCAGACTCGAACAACGGAAATGACCTCAGGAACAAAAAGAAAGTTCCTGGAAAAGCTCAGAAAATCTGGCAGCATCTGTGAAGGAGAAAACAGAGTTAATGTTTCTGGGCCGGTGATCCAACCTCAGGGATGACCTTAGGTTTGTGTGGTGGGAAGTGGAGTGTTTTGGGTACTGGTACTAACTTCTTTCTTTTGAGAAGATAATGGAGTTACACTTGAGGAAAAAAGAAATTTAAATGTTTTAAGGTTTAATTATGCATACAAAAAGTGTGGAAACATGAAAAAGTTTATTGTACAAATCATAATAGCTCATGAAGTTATCAGACAGTTGGAGAATTTATTAAAACAGAAATTTGAACATCCAGAAGTTGATTGATTAATCTGTGGCCAGTTATACTAATTCTTCAGGGAAGTGGCCAACCTCCCACCATAACATCAGTGAAACTTTGATTGTATTTCCTGTAGGAATCCAGAGTTTCATTTTCATTACAAAAACTTGATGAATGGGGTTGGCTAAGTAACAGAAATTTAGCTCCTTTGCTTCATTTGCATTTCTCAGCGAAATCACTGCCCTGCTGGGATGAGGCACAAGAAATTAGCATCAAGTAGCTACTGCTGAAAACCTGTGAAAATGTTCCCCCACAAGTTCTCCAGTAAGGGAAGTCCAGGGCAAGAATTGCCCAAGGGTTCCTCATAGAGCTGTGTGGAGCATTTACATTCTTTTGGTCCTGGCTAATGTTTCTGGCAAGCTTTGCCCTAAAGAAACTCCATTAATATCCTACTCAGGCCTTAGATTACAGTGCCATACTGAGCCTTGATGATATCAAAGTGCACCACATGTTTGAAGAGAACCTCATTTGTACAGGTGTTCTTACCGACCACAATTTCTGCGTAAACCGCTCACTTAATTGTAATTTCCTTGCTGCCTTACACTTTAGGGTGGTAGAGGGTCAGGAATTAGGTGGGCAGTTAAAATCCAAGGCCTTAGCATCTGCTGTATTTTTTTTTAAACTGTGGAGAGTAAAATAAAATTTTATCCAAGTTCCGTTTTATTTTGTATAGACGGCAGGCGTGTCTTCGAGCAGTTGCTAATTCTCGACGTAAAGCTTTTGAAGTATGCCGACTACTTGGTCAGACACTCGGCAGACCTTTGATTGTTCGAGAAGAAGAAATTAAAGAAACTGAAGGGTTAACCTCTGAAGCACAAGCAGTGGACAATACAAGGCCATTGACTCTACAGCAGCAAATTAGCAATGCATCTGTTACTGTTTGTTCTAAAGTCTTTGTGACTTTTGAACTTAAATCAAAAGATAATCTCAAAAGAAATAATTGAGTAAGACCCTTTTGAATTTATAAATTAAAGCTTTTGAATCAGGAAACTGGCTGATTTTTCAGAAAAGGGGCGAGAATGTTTCAAACCTGTACTAATGCAGAATTTGTAAGCAAGCTGGAGATGCAAATGCTGTATTAGCTAATTCTTGATGGTGTTCATTTTTAATGTTCTTTAGTGTGATTACAATGGATCCATCAGTCTTGTGCATAACAGAATCTGTTATTTCTACTTATTCAGCTCATCACCAGTAACCAAAACTCCATGGAACATCTGTCAGCTTATTGGCAAAAGATGCCGAGGAACAAAAAGTTATTGACGACAGGCTTTTTTCATAGATGCAGCTACGAGGCATGTAATCTTTTGTGCAACAGTCAGTATCATCAAATTTTTTTCAATCATTTCTCTGTCATATAATCTTTTAATCTTCATTGCTGATACAAAATGAAGAAGGAAACTATTGTTAATGCAGCACATCTGTTTCAGGTTGTTGAGCTTGCTGTTGCTACACATCCAACGTAATGCAGGATGTAATTCTTTTAGTCAGCTGCAGCAGTGAACACAGTAGAATTTGCAAGAGTTTGACAGCCAGGTGTATTTTAAGCATCCACCTGTCATAGAGGTGTGATATGGAGTGACTGGGATATCTGCCCTTCCATTTTTTAGTCCAGGATATGTGCTACTTTGTACAAGGGAACCAATGGTCGAATTTTATTTTTTAAATCAATTCTGCCATCTGAAAACCTCCCACCATCTGACCCTAATGTCCTTTGGAAGTTGGTTTACCTCAACTCGCTGGCTGTTTTGGCCTCCAGATATGTTAAACTCCTCAAGAGAAACCATGAATTCTTAGTTTAAGGAGCCCTACTTCCACAATTGCTATTAAATGTGTGAGGGATGGTTTGAAATTATGCCACTTAGAGGCTAGAATATTAGTTTATGATGGGCCTATCATACCCAAGTCCTGAATTATATTCAGGCCCTTTCACTGACATTTTTTCAGAGTTAACAGTCGGAACCTGGCAATGTAATTGAGAAAACCAGATTCCGCTTCCTCACTTCCCAAAACATTCCTAGGAAAGGAGTGCAGTTTCTAACAGTTACTGCAATATTCAGATTCTAGTGTTAAAATAACACATTTCTTTGACTCAATGTTGTGAACCAATACATGTTTGTGACGTGACAAGTATTTTTAGGGTCAGAATGGGAAAGTTAGAAGATTTCTTAAAACAATTGTATTTTGTAAAAAAAAAAGCTACTTTTTCTTCAAAGATGTAGATTATTTACTACCATGCTAATGTTAATATTTGTTTTAAATAAAAACAGAGTACTAGAGAACCACAGCAGGTCTGGCAGCATCTGTGGAGAGAGAAATAACATTAATATTTTGAGACCCTAGGAACTTTTGTTTTCCACAGATATTATCAGACCTGCTGAGTTTCTTGAGCACTTTTTTAAAAATTCAGATTCCCAGCATCTGCAGTATTTTGCTATTGTTTCATGTATATTTAGTTCCATCCATTTGTTGTAACTTACTACAATACCTCAGCTACCATTAATTGTACGTGGACACCTACTTTGTACTAAATACTTGGTTATTAAAAACCTCAGTGACTTGCGTACTTCTGTTTTCACAAGCTCATTTACCTTAACCATCCAGACAATCTTCAAGCATGTATGCAGACCTTGACTGATAACTGGATAATCAGCCTTACCACAACTTAAGGGTTGGAGTACAGGAACCAAAGCTTCCTCCTGTTCTTATTCAACATTTATACACTATGTGGATCTTTGCATTGGGATCAACAAATTCTCAGCAAGACTGATTCATTTTCCCATTCTGTGGTCATTAACGCCAATTGTTGCTTCAGGTTAGGTAAAGTATCCGTTTTCAATGCTTGGAACACTGACACTACTTTGAGGCATGAGTTCACCGTGAAACTTTAATTGTAGCAATTTTCCAAGGTCATTTCCCCCATAATATATGGACTGTGCATCCTCTGGCAGAGATACTAGAGAAAATTAAAAGATTTTTCTTCCAGTTGTTTGAACATTCCTTGTAAAAATGTGCTACAGGCTTTACAATTGATCTGCTGTGTCTACTCCATTATGCACAGTAAAACAAAAGAAACAACTTTTGGTCTGCCTTACACTCAGCACTAGTATGGATAAATATGTGAGATGATTTCACTTGCAAAATACTACATTACATTCGCTCCCAACTGCAAGTGGCTGTTAGGTAGACCTACATATGTCACTTTTGTCAGTGCCTCTTGAAAAATCTCCTGCTGATATTACAACTGGGAGCTCATGTAATTCAAACTGGAAAACCTAGCTCAGGAGTCTCACATAGGACCTGATCTGTATAATAATGTGTAACACCAGATGGTTGCATTATCAACTGGGCTAATAGTGGAAATTCAAAAAAGCATTTTCTAAAATCCAGCCTTTGGTGTTGCTCATAGAGGCAATGATTTATGCATGAATTAACAGTAATTAAAGCAGTAGTTCAAGATCCCCTTTTTTTGGCTCAGAAAAACAGGCCATTTCCCCTTGAGAGGAAAAATAATCAGTTCGTTGGCTGCAGTTCAGTGCATAAATAGCTGGTGAAAGAGCTGAGTGTTTTTTTTTCTGGAGGAATGTGTCCCAATTCCATTTTCTACGCAATGTTTCACATACACCTGTTTAGTTTCCCTAAAATTCTCATGACAAAGTGAGCTTGAAATTCTGTAACTAAAATAACTAGATTAATAAATTATTCAATGGGTTTTATATAATCTGACTAATTCAACCGTTCCTTGCCCCCTTGTTGTAAGAACCTTTTGCCTGAATGAGGACTCAGAGTGTTTGCACTAAAATCAGGAATTGATATTGTTTTTGAAGAGAGCCAGAAGCAAGGTCCACCTTAGTAACAAACTGTTTATTTTTGGATCAAAATGTTTAAGATTTTAAAATGAAATTGCTCTGATTAAAATTGAGAAAATTACATTGTCAATTTTTGCTGTTCATTTAAGTCAATTTTGCATGCTTAATGGAACTGACAAAATTATTTATTAAATGCAAATGAATTATTTTTAGTTTAGAGTTAGTAACTCAGTCCAGTCAATTTGGCATCATTTTAACTCTGGATCAGTTAGATTGGCAAATAAGAAGTGGATGGGAAGCAAACTGCAGTTATTTGGGAATATGTTATCACAGTCTACTAAACCCAAATGCTACAAGTTGCTACATGACTTGCAATCAAACTTTAAATTATGTACACACATTGTTGCTTTTATTAATAAGTAATATTGAGACATGCTGCTCCTAAATTCAATAAAATATTATCCTTTGAGCCTTTCTCACAATGGAAGTATTTGTCCCTTACCATGGCCCCGATTACATTTTCTTTAATACATGTATATAAATATATGTTAGGGCCCAGTGTGGCAGCTTCTACGTTGGTGGGTTTGGCACAGGCGGTGGAGGCAGGCTGACAAATGCAGGTGTTGTTGGTGAGCCAGGTCAAGCCGAAGGACTCTCTTTCAGCCTATATATTTTAGCCTTTTTATTCTTAAAGTATCCAAAATGGCACCAGACAGTGGCGCTAGTTGAAGCTTTTCTCTGTAAAGGCCAGAGTAAAATGCAAGTGACAAGAAATAAATTAAACATACTTGATATGATATGCACAATGACAACTTAATGAAGTATAAATATCTCTTTCATATTCAGTTGTCAATGTGGATAGCAGCTACAAGGTTATTTTTTTTCCCATTTTTAAATGCTTTTGAGCATGAATCACATTGTTGAACTGTTGCAATTCTTTTGAAAATCTGCCATCTTTCTGTTGATCATGTGATAATCCAATCTTCCAAACTTTATTCGAAGGTGGTTGCACTAATCAAGCTGAGATAACTTCTGTTTTGTTTTTGGAGGAGCTGGTGGTGTAGCCGAAATGTATGAATGATTTTTATTGTCATGTGTATTTTAGGGTGAGAAATACAATAAAATACAGTGAAAAGCTTTCATTTGTCACTACAAAACTGCCATTTTGATAGTTTAAGAATGAGAAAAATGAAAAACGTATAGCTTAACAAGAAGTCTATCTACATTCGAGTTCTGAGCCAGCTAACATCAAAGTTGCCGATTTCTCAAGCTCCATCTTTCCCCACTGGGCTGATTCACCTCTGCCACCACCTAGAGCAGACCCACCAACTCCAGAGGCTCTCACCACAGCCCAACTTGTCGATGTTGCTGTGATGCCCTTCTGCCACTGCTTCACTGCCAGTGCTGGACAAAACAACGTCAAAGTCATCCATCCTCAGGCATCATCTTTCGCTGCTGGACCCACCTCACCAACTTCGCCAACAGGGCTCAATTTCCCCCGTTCTGGGAACTCTGTCCTCTGCACTGGGCTTGCTGTCCTCAGAGTCTGCACTAGAATAACTCACCTTCGCCAATGCCATCAAAACTCTTCATAGTAAGTAAAGTGAAAGATAGGGAAAGGGAAAAAAACAAAAACTAAAAGAAATGAGAAGTGGATGATCCCCGAGCTTGGAGACCTGCTCCACTGCCATTTTGGTGCTTATTCCTAAGAAGATAACTAGTAATTCAGAATCATAGGCTAATGTTGTAAGGATTATGAGTTAAAATCCCATCGTGGTAGACTTGGATTCAATAAAAAACCTTAATAAAAAAACTAGTTTAACCACTGACAATTGTTGTTTTCAAGAGAAAAAGAACATTTGATTCACTGATAGCCTTTGCGGGAGGAAATCTGTATTTCTTGCCTGGTTTGACTGACATGTGACTTGAGAGCAACAGCGATATGGTTGATTCTTAACTGTTGTCTGGGCGATGCCCACATTGCATGAAAATAAACAGAACATAATCTGTTATAGAATGTCTATGAATTTTACAGTACAAAAGGAGGCTATTCGACCCATAGTGTTCTGTACTGACTCAATAAAAATTGGTTAGAAATATTAAACTACCATCATCTAATTTTGATACTTGAAACCTTTCAAATGGTTTTAAAATGAGCAAAAGGAGAAATTGCTGGAAAACCCAGCAGGTCTGGCAGCATCTGTGCAGAGAAATAAGAGTTAACATGTTGGCCAATTCAGAACTGATAGTAGCAAGGAAAAGGTTGGTATTTATGCAGAAGATGGGATGGGGAAAGGGGAAGGAATAAATGATAATCAAAGGACAGGAACAAACTTGCTGAATTTTTCCAGCAATTTCAGTTTTTGTTTCTGATTTCCAGTATTCATGGTTCTCTCTTTTTTTAAAAAAAAGAACGAATACAACCTAAAACAGCTGATCTAATCATTTTTCTAGGTTGAGCCAAGATTGTGAAACCCTCAGTTATCAAAGATCACTGAGCCAAAATGAACATCATTATAAAAGGGTACTGAAGGCAGGTCAGTTCTGTGCCTATTGATTCACACCTTTCAGGAAGCTACACATTAAGATTAAAGGTGTCTGCAGTGTTCAGCTCAGCAAAGCAGCAGATCCAGGAATATACAATTGGAGCTTTACCAACTGCTGCTTCTGAGTAGTAGTGCACAAACAAGGAAAAAGAAATTTCCAAGCAAGAACTGGAATTGACTGTCTGAATGTCTCTTTCCCTCTTCAGTACCCAGTGGAAAAAATAGCTCGGAACAACAATCTTTCTCCAGCACTCTTTGTTTTGTTTCAGAATGACAGCCGTTCACTGAGAAATCAGGATCCACAAACTACATCATTGCTGAATAATCGAAACAGCTAAACAGTTTGAACTCCGGTCATTCTCATAATTCAAAGACTCTGAGAAGCAGAGATAGCAGGAACTACAGATGCTGGAGAATCTGAGATAACAAGGTGTAGAGCTGGATGAACACAGCAGGCCAAGCAGCATCAGAGGAGCAGGAAGACTGACGTTTCAGGCCTAGACTCATCTTCAGAAATGAAGAAATTTCTACCTTTATGTGTATTTAATATGATAAATTTATTATTTTCTTTTGGAGTAGTAAGTAATAAAATCCCTCTTTCTTTGGGGTTCCTTAATTTTGCTAGTCAACTAAGTTTTAATTGAAGCGTGCTAGTTTTGTGCTTGAAAGAAATAAAAATATTTGTTTCCATCAAACTAAGAGGGTTAACAAAACAGGAACAAAAACAAATTGCTAGTGAAACTCAGCAGGTCTGACAGCATCTGGAGGAAGAAAAGGAGAGTTAATGTTTTGAGTCCGGTGACTCCACTACTTCTTGTACTAATTCTTGTACCCATCAGGACAGTTTATAAGAATATCAAATTTAAGAGGACAACCAGCATTTACGTGGACTTTGATAGCGGTGTTGCCGTGGAGAATGTCCCATCAATGATGATTGACAGTTAACTATTAAACCAGGCACTGGGCAACATTAATAGATATACTCTCCATGTAAATGCCTCTACCAATCAGAAGTCACAGGACACCATGTTATCATCCAATAGGTTTATTTGGCATCACAAGCTTTCATAGCCCTGCTCCTTCATCAGGTGAAGTGACAAAGGGACAGCACTCAGAAAGCTTGTGATGTCAAATAAACCTTTTGAACAATAACTTGGTATCATGTGACTTCTGACCTTGTCCACCCCAGTCCAACACTGGTGCCTCCACGTTATGTCCACCAATCAGAATTCTCTTGTCAATCAATCATCACTCTCCGCTCATGCAATAAGAATGTAGGTTTTTCCTTTGAATTGGCATTCTTGCAAATTGTCCTGAAGAGTGCACAATGAAAAGCTCTGACAAAAATTGTCCTCAGTAACACTCAAGTTTTGCATGACCTTTTCTTAAATTGCTTAATGGAAAATGGGCATTGCTGACTGGGCCAGCATTTATTGCCCAATATTAATTACCTTTGAGAGCTGCTTGAACTGTCAAAAATACTTGCCAGCAAATGATAAAACTCAGTGACTTGCTCAGCCATTTCAGAGAGCAGTTAAGAGTCAACTCCATTGCTGTGGAACTGGTCACATGGAGACCAGACCAGGTGAAGATGGAAGTTTTCCTTCCCTAAAGAATATTAATGAACTCAATGGATTATTTACGACAATTGCCAATGATTTCATAGTCATTGTTGGTCTCTAATTTCAAAATATTTTATTGTATTCAAACCTGGCTTCCCAGAGCATTGCCTAAGTCTCTGGATTACTAGTCTAGCAATAATACTACTATGTCACTGCCACCGGTAAATGATACTTGGATGACTATGACTTAATACGTGGATGCATAACCTCAGGGAAACTGTAGTCTCGACACCAGAGAAGAATTAGGGCAGAGTAAATACCCCATAGACAAGCCAGAGAGAAAAGGGAGGTCCCACAGAGAAGGCAAAACTGAACCCTACCATTAAAAGTAGTGGATTGCATAGGGGACACTGGTAGGAAACTGTCCCAGTTCTTCTGCTATGGAATATGAGGGCATATAAAGGAAATTTTGGTTCCTGCACCCCAGAGAAACACAAGCTGTTAGGCCAGTGTTTAAGAGATGTTTACTGTGATGTTTACTGGAGTAGGTCACTGTTCTAGAAGGGCTGTATGGCCCACATATTTTAAAAAAGAGCCCTCATGAAAGTAACCAACCCCACATTTTAAAATTCAAGCTTTAATTTACACCATTATCTGCCATCACGCAAATCATTAGCTGAACATTATAAGGGGGCCTGCATTTCTGAATGGAAGCCATGTTACATATTATAACAGCTTGTGTTATGGAATTGTGTATGTCTTAAAGTTTTTCTGCATTTTATTGGCATGGTTTTGTAAAGATCTGCTGATTTTTTTTTGTGTAAAGTTGCTTATTTCATATTAATCTAAAACCAAAATCAAAATATATTCTAACCTTGCATTGCTTAACTAATTATTATATGACTAACCAGAAGTTAAAATTAGAAGGGTAAGTCATAGAGAGAAATAAAAGATATCTGAAGACATTAGGGAAATGTGTGAACTGGTTCATCAATCAAGTCTTAAGACACATAAAGGCGGATAAATCCGTGGAACCTTATCAGATTTACCCTAGAACTCTGTGGGCAGTGACATAAGTGATTGCTGGGCCCCTTGCTGAGATATTTGTATCATCGATAGCCACTGGTGAGGTGCCAGAAGACTGGAAGTTGGCTGACGCAGTGCCACTATTCAAGGAAGGTGGTAAGGAAAAGCCAGGGAACTATATAACGGTGAGTCTAACGTCAGTAGTTGGCAAGTTGTTGGGGGTAATCCTGAGGGACTGGATTTACATCTATTTGGAAAGCCAAGGACTGATTAGGGATAGTCAACATGGTTTTGTTTGTGGGAAATCATGTCTAACTAACTTGATTGAGTTTTTTGAAGAAGTACCGAAGAGGATTGATGAAGTCAGGCATGATCTATACAGACTTCAGTAAGGAGTTTGACAAAGTTCGGCATGGTTGACTGGTTAGCAAGGTTACAGTACATGAAATACAGGGAGAACAAACCATCTGGATACAGAATTGGCTCAAAGGTAGAAAACAGAGGGTGATGGTGGAGGGTTGCTTTTCAGACTGGAGGCCTGTGACCAGAGGTGTACCGCAAAATTCGGTGCTGGGTCTTCTGCTTGTCATTTATATAAATGATTTAGATGTGAAAATAGGAGGGATGTTTAATAAGTTTGCAGATGACCCAAAAATTGATGATGTAGTGAACAGCCAAATAGGTTTTGTCAGAGTCCAATGGGAACTTGATCAGATGGGCCAATGGACCAAGGAATGGCAGATGGAGTTTAATTTGGATAATTGTGAGGTGTTGCATTTTGGAAAGGCAAATCAGGGCAGGATTTATACACTGAATGGCAAGGTCCTAGGAAGTGTTGCTGAATAAAGAAACCTTGGAATAAAGGTTCATAGTTTCTTGGAAGTAGAGTCCCAGGTAGACAGGATAATGAAGAAGGTGTTTCATATGCTTGCCTTTATTGGTCAGTGCATTGAGTATATGAGTTGGGAGGGCATGCTGCGGCTCTACAGGACATTTGTTTGGCCACTTTTGGAATACCGCATTCATTTACGATCTCCCTGCTACAGGGAGGTTTTGTGAAACTTAAGAGGGTTCAGAAAAGATTTACAAGAATGTTGCCAGCATAGGAGGGTTTGAGCTTTAGGGAGAGGCTGAATAGACTGGGGCTGTTTTCCCTGGAGTGTCAGAGGTTGAGCAGTGACTGTATAGAAGTTTATAAAACATGAGGGGCATGGATAGAATAAATAACCAAGGTCTTTTCCCCAGGGTAGCGGAGTCCAAAACTAGAGGGCATAAGTTTAAGGTTAGAGGGAAAGAAATAAAAGGGTTCTAAGGGTCAACCTTTTCATGCAGCGGAGGGTGCATGTATGGAATGAGCTGCCAGAGGAGGTGGTGGAAGCCGGTACAATTACAACATTTAAAAGGCACTTGGATGGATATATGAACAGGAAGGGTTTGGAGGGATATGAGCCGAATGCTGGTAAATGGCACTGGATTAATTCAGGATATCTGGTTAGCACGGACCTAAGGATCTGTTTCCATGCTGTACAACTCTAAAACACGACAACTCTTAAGTGTCCCCAGCAGGTGCAGGCACCTGGCAAGAGCACAGACTTCGAAAAGAGAAGCTACAGTGCCTGCAGATATTGTGAGCACTGCCCCTTGCTGGCTTCATCCAGTTACAGTCTTGCTGAGACCATTATGGCTACAATCCCAATAAGAGAAAGAATGAAGCAGTTTAAAGTTCATTAAAGAGGTTACACTTGCAGCTTTGAGCAGATTTTTCACAACATTGCTTGAGACAACTAAAGGCAAAAGACTGCGATGCTGGAAATATAAATAGAAAGCACTGGAACAGTTCAGCAGGTCTGGCAGCATCTGAAGAGAAAGAAACAGTTAATGATAATAGAGTTGGATGTGACTATTTCAAGACTTGCTTAAAGTCAATCAGAGGAGTCATTTTTTATAATGATGTTCCTATATTATGTAAAATCTCAATATATAGCTTCAATAAACCAAAGACATCTTGGCTGCCACTCCATTTGATCATTTGCTGAGCTACTTTTAACCTTAACTCTGCATTCCTGCATTACCCCAGTAATCTTTCAATTCCTTAGTAACCAAAAATCTCTCTACCTCTTTTAATAATATTTAAAGATTCTACATCCCCTGCCTTTTAAGGAAGGAAATTCCAAACTCTCTCTGCCCTCTGAGAGAACAAGTGTTTCCTCATCTCTGTCTTAAATGGATGACCCTTAATTTTTTAACTATGACCTCCAATTCTAGATTTTCACACAAGAGGAAATATCCTTTCCACATCCATCCAGTCAAGTTCCCTCAGGATGTTATAAGCTTCAATTAAATCACCTCTGACTCTTCTAAACTCCAGAGGAGATGGAGCGAGCAGGAATCCTTTCCCCATAAGGCAATCTGCTCATTCCAGGAATTTGTCTAGAAAATCTTTTCTGAGTGGCTTTCATCATGTTCACATCTTTCCATAAGTATGGTAAAGAATACTGTATACAGTACTCCAATCATGTGGACAGTACTTTTCCACCTGTATTTCATCAGTTGCAAGCTTTAATACTAGAACACAAAGGGGAAAGCAATGGTTATTGCAGCTTCCAAGGCTCTCAGAGGCAGTCAGGAGTTCACTAGGTTGTTCCTGGTGGAATTTTAATACTATTGTATTAAACAGTTGATAATACCCAGCAACATCCGCTCAGTTCGCAACAAACAACTGC
This sequence comes from Stegostoma tigrinum, assembly GCF_030684315.1. Taxonomy (NCBI): domain Eukaryota; kingdom Metazoa; phylum Chordata; class Chondrichthyes; order Orectolobiformes; family Stegostomatidae; genus Stegostoma; species Stegostoma tigrinum. Next base: position 36,021,441 of record NC_081357.1, read on the forward strand.
ACCTCCCAGTCGCAAACCATTTCCACTCCCCCTCCCATTCTTTAGATGACATGTCCATCATGGGCCTCCTGCAGTGCCACAATGATGCCACCCGAAGGTTGCAGGAACAGCAACTCATATTCCGCCTGGGAACCCTGCAGCCTAATGGTATCAATATGGACTTCACCAGTTTCAAAATCTCCCCTTCCCCAACTGCATCCCTAAACCAGCCCAGTTCGTCCCCTCCCCCCACTGCACCACACAACCAGCCCAGCTCTTCCCCTCCACCCACTGCATCCCAAAACCAGTCCAACCTGTCTCTGCCTCCCTAACCTGTTCTTCCTCTCACCCATCCCTTCCTCCCACCCCAAGCCGCACCCCCATCTACCTACTAACCTCATCCCACCTCCTTGACCTGTCCGTCTTCCCTGGACTGACCTATCCCCTCCCTACCACCCCACCTATACTCTCTCCACCTATCTTCTTTTCTCTCCATCTTCGGTCCGCGTCCCCCTCTCTCCCTATTTATTCCAGAACCCTCACCCCATCCCCCTCTCTGATGAAGGGTCTAGGCCCGAAACGTCAGTTTTTGTGCTCCTGAGATGCTGCTTGGCCTGCTGTGTTCATCCAGCCTCACATTTTATTATCTTGGATTCTCCAGCATCTGCAGTTCCTATTATCTCTGATAATACCCAGCACTTGGTTACTGCTTTTCAAATAGGCTCTCAGGTATGCATTTCTTTTCCATAAACATTAACACTTTTAACACTGTCCTTTATGACTGGATTTCCACTTTACAGCGTTTATTGTTTCTTGCACTGTATTTTATGCAAAGACCTGTTTTGTTACAATCAGGTGAAGGTAGGTGATTGGCTAATTGCAACAGATATCTGTTTTTTTAAGCGTGCAGCTTTCACACTTCAATTAAAACAGAGTTAACTAAAGCAAACTGAAAGAGTCAATTAATGACAAGGTTTTCCTGAGTGGAAGAAAGCCAGAGGAGCAGAAACCCTTCAGTGGCTTTTAATATCTGTGACACTGAAAAAATACTGTAATTGTGATATTGCTAGTCCATTAATCCAGAAACTCAGGTCATGTTCTAGGGAATGGCTCGACTCCTGTCTTGTCAGACGGTGGAATTTGAATTCACTAAGTAGCTGGAATTACGAGTAAAATGATGACCAATGAATCACAATTGTGGAAAAAACTGGTTGAATAATGTTCTTAGAGAAGGAAATCTGCCATCCTTACCTCGTTTGACCCATAGCACCATTGTAGCCACTCAGTTTTATCAATCACTACTAAGTTTCAAAAGAGAAGAAAAAGACCAATAATGTGGCATCAACAGAGGCAGCGGAAATGATCATGGTCAAAACTGCTCTGTCGACCATGCAAGTGCTCCTTACTGACCTCTGGAGGCAAATGCCGAATTGGGAGAGCTGTTTCACAGGCTAGTCCAGCAACATGGAATATTCTCAGAATCACACCTCATAGACCATGTCCCAGACACCACCATCACCATCCCTGGATATCTCCTGTCCCAACACAGGACAGACCCAGCAGAGGTAGCCACACAGTGGTACAGTATACCGTCATGAGGGCATTGCCCTGGGAGTCCTCAGCATTGACTCCAGACTTCATGAAATCTGAAGGCATCAGGTCAAACTTTGCCAAGGAAACCTCATCCTGATCACCATGTCCCATTTTCGCTCAAAACTAGAATTGATGCACCTCCACGTTGAACACACTTGGAGAAAGCTCTGAGGGTGGCAAGGGAATAGAATGAACTCTGGGTGCAGGATTTCAATGTCCACCACCAAGAGTGGCTCAGCAGCAGTACTATTGACTGAGCTGGTCGGGTTCTAACAGACATAGCTGCTAGACTGAGTCTGCAGCAGATGGTAAACAAATTAACAAAACAGAAAATCATTCTTCACCTCATTCTTACCAACCGGGTGTCAGTAAATGCATCTGTCCATGACAGTATCGGTAAAAGCGACCGCACAGTCCTTGTGGAGACAAAGTTCCAAGTTAAGAATAGCTCTCATTGTGTTGTATAGAACCATCACCATGGTAAATGGGACAGACTTAGAATAGGTCTAGCAAATCAAATTTAGGCATCCATGAGGATGCTGTGGGCAGCAGCAGAATTATACTCCAGCACAATCTGTAACCTCATGACATTTTATATTCCCCGTTCAACCATTACCATCAATCCAGGTGATCAACAATGATTCAATGGAGAACACTGGAAGGCATGTCTGGAGCAGCACCAGGCATACCTAAAAATAAAGTGCCAACCTGGTGAAGCCACCAAATAGGAAAACTTGCATGCCAAACACCTTATCAACAAGTAATAGAGCTAAGTGATCCCACAACCAACAGATCAGATGTAAGCTCTGCAGTCCTGCCACATCCAGTTGTGAATGGTGGTGGGCAATTAAACAACTCCATGCAGGAGGAGGCTCAACAAATATCCCCATCCTCAATGATGGAAGAGCCCAGCACATCAGTACAAAAGACGATGCTGAAGGATTCTCAGCAATCTTCAGTCAAAAGTGCCCCCTTTGCTGACCAGCGATCTGCACTAATTGGCTGGTACCACAAGCTGCAGGATCTCACCCTCCTCCGATGGTCTTCAGCATTGCCAATACCATTTTAAAACAATTCAATTCACCCCTTATGATATCAAGAAATGGTTGAAGGCACTAGATACTGAAAAGGCTATGGACCCTGACAACATTGTGGCGACGGTACTGTAGACTTGTGCTCCAGAGCCTACCGGTCTCTTAGCCAAGCTGTTCCAATCCAGCGACAACACTAGCATCTCCCGGCAATGTGGAAATTTTCCCAGGTATGTCTTGTACACAAAATGCAGGACGAATCAAACCCAACCAAATACCACCCCATCAATCTACTCTCAATCATCACTAAAGTGATGGAAGGTCGCATCAACAGTGCTGTGAAGCAGTTCCTGCTCAGCAATAACCTGGTCAGTGACGCCCAGTTTGGGTTCTACCAGGGTCACTCTGCTCCTGACTTCATTACAGCTTTGGCTCAAACATGGACGAAGAACTGAATTTCAGAGGTGAGGTGAGAGTGACAGCTTTTGACATCAAGACTGCATTTGACCCAGTGTGGCATCAAAGAGCCAAAGCAACTCGGAATCAACACGAATCGGGGGGAAAACTCTGCCGGTTAGAATTATACCCAGCACACGGGAAGATGGTTGTGGTTGTTGGAGGCCAGTCATCTCAGCTCCAGAACATCTCTGCAGGAGTTCTTCAGAGTAGTGTCCTAGGCCCAACTATCAGCTGTTTCATCAATGAGCTTCCCTCCATCATAAGGTCAGAAGTGGGGATGTTTGCTGATAATTGCACAATGTTCAGCTCTATTCACAACTCCTCGGATACAGAAGCAGTCCATATTTAAATGCAACAAAATCGAGACAATATCCAGGCTTGGGTTGAAAAGTGGCAAGTAACAGTTGCACCTCAAAAACACCAGGGAATGACTAACTCCAATCAGAGATAATCTAACCATTATTCCGTGACATTTAGTGGAGTTACCATAACTCAATCCCTCACTACCAACATCCTAAGCATTACCATTGAGTAGAAACTGAACTGGACTCACCACATTAACAGTGACTGCAAGAGCAGGTCAGAGGCTAGGAATACTGCAACAACTAACTCATAACTCCCCAATGTCTTTTTACCATCTACAAGCCATGAGTGTGATGGAATACTCCCCACATGCCTTGATGAGTGCAGTTCCCACATCACCTAAGAAGCTTGACACCATCCAGGACAAAGCAGCCCACTTGATTGGCACTATATCCACAAACATTCAATCCCTCCACAACCGACTCAGTAGCAGCAGTGTGTATTATTTACGAGATGCACTGCAGAAATTCACCAAAGGTCTTAGACAGCCATCCAAGCCAATGACCACTTCCATCTAGAAGGACAAGATATCACCATCCCCTGCAAGTTTCCCTCCAAGACACCACCATTCTGACATGGAAATATACCGCTGTTCCTTAACTGTTGCTGGGTTGAAATCCTGGAATTCCCTTGATCATGATGATCAAGGATTGATTTGAGAAAATCAACAAGTTTATAGTATTTCACAGAGGTGTTTGAAGTCAGAAGTAAAACAGTTTCCCTCCCAGAATGGAGTATAGGCCAATGCAGGGAAGGCACAGTTACCTCAAAGCAAAAGTATAGTTGGTGAAACTTCCAAACCAAAACTGGTTAGAAATCTAAATAAAAACCAAAAGAACCGTGGATGCTGTAAATCAGAAACAAAGACAAAGTTGCTAGAAAAGCTCAGCAGGTCTGGCAACATCTGTGCAGGAGAAATCAGAGATAAAGTTTCGGGTCCAGTGACCCTTCCTGAGAACTGGTCCAACACTGAGGAAGGGTCACTGGATCTGAAATGCTAATGCTGTTTTCTCCTTCACAGATGCTGCCAGACCTGCTGAGCTGGTTAGAAATCTGTTGATGAGGAAGTCTCAGCTTCAGTTTTGAGTGTTCATGTGAAAAAAAAAGTAACACTCACAGGAAAGAACTAGGCAGAACCAATGAAGTTGAACATAAAAATTTGATACAGCTGCATAATTTCTCTGGATTTGAGTCTCTGTGATGGATAGTGTTGGGAATCAGGATGACACTTTCTGTTTTTAGACCTTTCAGTCTGCATTCAGTTTAATTTTTTTCTTTTTTGTTATAAACTGCTGTAGTTAAATAAATTCTGCAATCTCGTGTGAGCATGTATCAATGAACGACCATCCTGTTAACTGAAATCTTTTTAAAAAATTTATCGGGTTCTATTTCATTCTGGGATCTGGCTTGTCCAGTAGTACCATCAGCTAGGATAGTAACAATAGTTGTTGTACTGTGAATACCATTCTATGATAGGAGTAGGAAACACAGATTGTTCTATTTGGGTGCTAAATTTAAATGTATTCCTAGCATGAAGGAGGAAATAAAATAGTGAATTAAATTCATCAAAAGTTATGGAAAATATTGTGGATATGTTGCAATGAATGTGTAGTAAGAGGAGACGTGCCAATGGAAATATAGACTATTCCATTTCACATATTTATACTACCTTTCTCAAAAAAATGTGTTTAAAGGGGCTCAAGCAGCTTGCAATTCCGAGACACTCACCCAAGAGAGTGTGATGGAGTGAGATCTCACTCTACTCTGACATTGTTCCATGTTAAATTAGAGGGATAGGATCAGTTACGTTGAGTTGCTGGGGGAGGAGTGAAAATACACTACTTACTATGTTTCTTGAGTCATGGGTTCATGAATAGTAGGTCATGTTTAACTAATTTGGTGGAATTCTTTTAGGATGTTACTTGCATGGTGGACAATGGGAAACCCGTGGATGTGGTGTATCTGGATTTCCAGAAGACATTTGACAAGGTGCCACACCAAAGGCTGTTACATAAGATAAAGTTGCACAGTGTAACAGGTAATGTATTGGCATGAATAGAGGATTGGTTGACTAGTAGAAAGCAAAGAATAGGGGTAATTTGGCGTTTTTCTGGTTGGTGGTCAGTGGCTCGTCATGTGCTTGGTGTTGGGACCGCAATTGTTTACAATTTACATAGATGATTCGGAGTTGGGGACTAAGTGTGGTTGTCAAAATTTGAGGATGACACTAAGGTGAGTGGTAGAGCAAAGTGTGCAGAAGACACTGAAAGACTGCAGAAGGATATAGATAGTCTAGGTGAGTGGGCAAAGGTCTGGCAGATGGAGTAAAATGTTGATAAATGTGAGGTCATCCATTTTAGTAGAAATAACAGCAAAAAGGACTATGTTTTAAATGGTAAAAAAATTGCAACATGCTGCTATGCAGAGGCACTTGGGTGTCCTTGTGCATGAATCGCTAAAAGTAGGATTGCAGGTGCAGCAGCTGATTAAAAAGGCAAATGGAATTTTGTCTGTCATTACTAGAGGGATGGAGTTTAAAAAACAGGGAGGCTATGCTGCAGCTGTATGGAGTCCTGGTGAGGCCATACCTGGAGTACTGTGTGCAGTTTTGGTCTCCTTAGTGAGAAGAGATATACTAGCACTGGAGGGGGTGCAGAGTAGATTCACTTGGTTGATTCCAGAGTTGAGAGGGTTGGATTATGTGGAAACACTGAGTAGACCGGGATTATACTCATTGGAATTCAGAAGAATGAGGGGAGATGCTATAGAAACATATAAGATTATGAAGGGAATAGATAAGGTGGAGGCAAGGAAGTTGTTTCCGCTAGCAGGTGAAACTAGGACCGGGGACATAGCCTCAAAATAAAGGGAAGCAGATGTAGGACTGAGGCCAGGAGGAACCTCTTCACCCAAAGTTGTGAATCTGTGGAATTCCCTGCCCAGTGAAGCAGTTGAAGCTACCTCACTGAATGTTTTTAAGGCAAGGCTAGATATAGTAAAGCAATGAAGGGTTATGGTGAGTGGGCGAGTAAGTGGAGCTGAGTCTCAAAAAGATCAGCCATGATCTTATTAAATGGCAGGGCAGGCTCAAGGGGCCAGATGGCCTACTCCTGCTCCTAGTTCTTATGCTCTAGTAAGTAGGGGTAGGTGAAAGCCTAATGGCATTATGAAGAGATTTATAGACCCAGGTAATGTTTTTGAGGGACCTGGGTTCAAATCCCACCATGGTAGGTGGTGGAATTTGAATTCAATTGAATAAAATAAGAGTTTAACAATGACCGTGAAACTGTTCGCAACTATCATGTACAGTAAAACCCTTCCGGGTTACTAAAGCCCTTTAGGGAAGAAATCTGCCATCCTTGTGTTGTCTGGCCTACATGTGACTTCAGACAAACAGTAATGTGGTTGACTCTTAGCTGTCCTCTGGGCATTAAATGCTACTCCAACCAGTGACACTCACAGCCCATGAATGAATCAAGAGATAGTTGTCGAAGTGCGCTCAATAATCAATGGTCACATTATTATGAACGTTATCTGTCTTGTAGAAGATGTTCTGTGTTTGATTACACAGATGTGTTCCTTTCTCCTGGACTGGAGAAGAGAGCATGTAAGCAAAATCTGTTTTGCTGAATTTTCCTTTGCCAAGTTTACGGAACTGCTATATTGCAACAGTTGATCAGTAGCTAAATGATATATTATTTTATTAAGCATTTCAATGAATTTAATGTTATGCCTTTTTTTAAATCTGTATTTTCACTGTGTTGTTAGAATAAGGTCTGTTTTGCTTAAAGCCCACTAGTGGCCCAATTGAATCACATCTGGAACACAGCAACTTACATTGGTCTTTAACTAAAGTAAAAGCTGAGGGTCTAGGCTATCTCCTTGATACATTTTTAGGGGGTTTGGTCTGATCTGCAATACATCTGTATTCACAGAGGAGAAACACATTTTTGCCAAGGATTTCACTTGGAATGGCAATGTTCTAGAAAATGTTAAGATTAATTAGGAGGCGGTATTCAATTTCAGCAGCATAAAAGGTACAAAAAAATCGCCAGGGCCTGGAGGGAAGAATCCCAGGTTGCTTTGAGGGACAAGGGAGAAGAATTCTGGAGCCCTGATGGAACTATTTAAACTTTGCTGGCTGCAGAAGTGCCAGATGACTAGGGGATAGTTAATGTAGTTCTTTTGTTCAAGAAGGGCAGCAGGGATTGGCTAGGTAATTACAGACCAGTTGGTCTGATGTCAATGGGAGGGAAATTATTAGAAAAAATACTCAGGACCAGGATTAAGAAACACGTGGAGAGGTAGGGATTGATCAGGGATTGTCAGCACGGATTTGTTAAAAGGGTATCTTGTTTGATAAATTTAATTGAGTTTGTTGAAAAAGTGACTAAACATATTGATGAGGGTAGTGCAATTGATGTGCTTTACACAGGTTTCAATAAGGCTTTTCACACGGTCCCACATGGAAGGCTGAAGGAAAGTCATTGGACCCAAAACATTAACTCTGCTTTTCCTCCACAGCTGTTGCCAGACCTGCTGAGATTTTCCAACAATTTATGTTGTTGTTTCTGATTGCTAGCATCCACAGTTCTTTGGGTTTTTTTTTCATATAGTAGCAAAGAAGTCTTGTTACAACTTTATAAAACATTGATGAAGCCAAAGATGGAATATTGTGTGCAATTCTGGTCAATACAGTATTGCAATAAGATGTTTGAACCGGAAAAGATGCAGAGGAGATTCACCTAGATGTTGGCTGGGATGAGAAATCTCAGTTACGAGGAGAGATTGGACTGACTGAGTTTGTTTTCCTTGAAGCAGAGAAGGCTGGGACAGAGGGGATCTGACTGAAGTATTCACAATTACAAAAGGCAACAGATTGGAGTTTATTGTGAGAAGTTTTTTTTTCCCCATGGCAGACATTTCTAAGACCAGGAGGCATCTGTTTAAGGTGAGGAGTAAGTAGTTCAGAGGACATCTGGGAGAAAAAAATGTTTTCACCCAGAGGGTGCCTAAAATATGGAATGTGCTGCCTGTAACAGTGGTGGAGGCAGAGGCAGGTACTCTCACATTCAAGAATCATTTGGATGACCATTTAAAATGCAAGGGTACAAGAGGCTATGGATCAAGTGGAAGTAAATGGGATTAGACAGGTTTTTGTGCGTGCTGGTGGCATAGGCATGGTGGGCTGAGGGCTTGTTTCTGTACTATATGATTTGTAAAATATTTACAACCATAAAATATTAAATCATCTAATCTCACACAAAGTCATTGAATATCCAAAAGAAATCACACCTTAATAGATGTTTTTGATGTTTATTTTATTTGTAGGAACTGAAGGTGAACAAAATGTTCTCAAACAATGTATATTGCTAGTCATCTACGCATAGCTTATCAAGCTTTTTAAAATGGCAATGATACAACAGCATGATGGCATGAAACTTATACCAAGATGGATTAGTTCAGGGTCTGAGGAGCTGTCAATGTTGTGCAACACTGTGCAAAATCAGCAACAATCCAAATTTTTGTACTTTGATTTTCTGGGGCAGAGTGAGGGGACATTGATGAAGTAGTGTGGATGGTTGAGCCTTGGACACTATCTTGAGGAACTCCTGCAACGAGGTCATGGGATTGAGACGATTGATCTCCAACGACCATAACTATCTTCCACCATGCTAGTTTCCCAGTGCAGTTTTCCCTCTGAGTTCAGTCTAATTCGGGTTACTCATTGCCACACTTGGTGAAGGCAGATGTTCACCTCTTGACTTCAAGCTCTTTTGTGCACAGTTGGGTCAATGCTATCACAAGGTCTGGAACCAAACGACTCTGGCAGAACTCAAACACGATTGAACAGGTTACAGCTGAGATGGTTGTGCTTGACAGCATTGCTGATGACACCTACCATCCCCTTGTTGATGACTGAGAATAAACTGATAGGACCGTAATTAACCAGATTCAATTTGGCCTGCTTCTGGAGATGAGGGCGTACCAAGGCAATTTTCTACATTACCACTGTTACAATTCTACTAGAACCAGCTTGATCAAGGTGTAGCTAGTCCTCAAGCATGAGTCTTCAGCACTATAGCCAGGCCGTTTTCAGGGCCAAAGACTTTGAGACATCAAATGCCTTCAGTCATTCTTTTGATATGATGTAGAGTCATTGAGTCATAAAACACTGAAACAGACCCTTCAATCCAACCAGTCCATGCTGAGCATAATCCCAAACTAAGCTAGTCCAACCTGCCTGACCCTGATCTAAATCTCTCCAACCCTCTCCTATTCATGTATCCATTCAAATGTCTTTTAAATGTCATAATTGTACCCACATCCACCACTTCCTCGGGAAGCTCATTCCACACCTGAACCACTCTCAGTGTAAAAAATTTGCTGCTTACATCTTTTTTAAATATCCCTCCTCTCACCTTAAAAATATGCCCCCTAGTCTTGAAATGCCCCATCTCAGGGAAAAAAACCATCAACTCTATCTATTGGCTGAACCTGCTACAATGGGGACTCAGGAAGACACCAAGGTGCAACAATCACTTGGTACTTCTGGTTGAAGATGTTTACAAATACTCCAGCTTTGTCTCGTGCACTAATGAGGTTCAGATACCACTATCAATGAGGACAGAGATGTTGATGGAAGGAACTGAAAAATAGATAATGTCTACATGATGAAGCTAACATCACAGAGTAATAACAATAAGTAAAGTAATCTTTACCTTTGGATGTATAGTCAGAATATGAGCTCAAAAACAAGGATGACAATGAATTTGAAGAGTTATTAGCATGGACACATGCGCAATAGTGTATAGTTCTGACCACCATACTACAGAAACAATATCTTGAAATTGAAAAGGTACTAAACAGGAAGTAACATGATACCTAACCTAAGACATTTGACCAACACAGAGGTTGAAGACACATGATTGTTTACACTATTGAAAAGCAGGTTTAGAGAAAGCTCATGGCAGGGGATTTACAGAGGATTTAGGGCAAATACTTTTTTCACTCAGAGGGTGGTAAGCATCACGAACTCACTGCTTGAAAGGGTCATAGAGGTTGGAACCATTACAACACTGAAGAAAATTTATGTGAACACTTAAAAACCAAAGAAACAAGACTACAGGACGAGTGCTGAGAAATGGGACTACAGTAATGCACTTGATGACCAGTGCAGATATGATAGTCCAAAGGGCTAATTTCATAAGAACATATCGCACTGTAATGCTCTACAACTCTACTTAAGCAGAACAGTTCTTAAGAGAAAAGTTTATTAAACCTTGATAATGCACTTAAGATTTGCTGATAGGAGGGTCAAGTCAAGAAGTGAGATGATGAAATAGTCCTACGCATAGTACCTTAATGCATTTTGGAAATTCAAATATATTACATTTATTTGTTCCCATACATCGGTGCTGCTTGTTACCTCCTCAAAAATGTAGAACATAGAACATTACAGCACTGTACAGGCCCTTCAGCCCTCGATGTTGTGCCAACCTGTCATACCGATCTGAACCCATCTAAACTACACTATTCCATGTACGTCCATATGCTTGTCCAATGAAAACTCTATGAAATTGATCTGGCGTGACTTCTCTTTCATGAAGGCATGCTGACTCTGCTTGAACATATTATGTATTTGTAGATGCTCTACTATTACATCCTTTACAATAGACTTTAACATTTTCCCAACAATAGGCGAACTGTCTCAATTTTCCACTGCCCTCCTTTGCATGACTGAGTGTGTTCTCACATTACTTCACTTTCCACAGATGTGCTAGACATGCTAAAACAGCGTTAATTTTACAAATTATGCAAGATGTGACTGGGAACATTTAGTTTTTGGTCCAGTTGTGTTTACAGATTTTTCTGTCATAGAACATAGAACATTACAGCACAGTATAGGCCCTACGGCCCTCCATGTTGTGCTGACCTGTCATACCAATCTGAAGCCCATCTAACCTACACTATTCCATGTACGTCCATACGCTTATCCAATGACGACTGAAATGTACCTAAAGTTGGCAAATCTACTACCGGTGCAGGCAAAGCGTTCCATTCCCTTACTACTCTCTGAATAAAGAAACTACCTCTGACATCTGTCCTATATCTTTCACCCCCCAATACAAAGCTATACCCCCTCCTGCTCGCCGTCACTATCCTAGGAAAAAGGCTCTCCCTATCCAACTCTCTGATTATTTTATATGTTTCAATTAAGTCACCTCTCAACCTTCTTCTCTCTAATGAAAACAGCCTCAAGTCCCTCAGCCTTTCCTCATAAGACCTTCCCTCCATACCAGGCAACATCCTAGTAAATCTCCTCTGCACCCTTTCCAAAGCTTCCACATTCTTCTTATAATGCGGTGACCAGAACTGTACACAATACTCCAAGCGCGGCCGCACCAGAGTTTTGTACAGCTTCACCATAACCTCTTGGTTCCGGAACTCGATCCCTCTATTAATAAAAGCTAAAACACTGTATGCCTTCTTAACAGCCCTGTCAACCTGGGTGGCAACTTTCAAGGATCTGTGTACATGGACACCGAGATCTCTCTGCTCATCCACACTGCTAAGAATCTTACCATTAGCCCTGTACTTTGCCTTTTGGTTACTCCTATCAAAGTGCATCACCTCACACTTGTCTGCATTAAACTCCATTTGCCACCTCTCAGCCCAGCTCTGCAGCTTATCTGTGTCTCTCTTCAACCTACAGCAGCCTTCGTCACTATCCACAACTCCACTGACCTTACTGTTGTCTGCAAATTTACTAACCCATCCTTCTACGCCCTCATCCAGGTCATTTATAAAAATGACAAACAGCAGTGACCCAACACCGACCCTTGCAGTACACCACTAGTAAATGGTCGCCAGGATGAACATTTCCCATCAACTACCACCCTCTGTCTTCTTTCAGCAAGTCAATTTCCAATCCAAACTGCTATATCTCCCACAATTCCATTCCTCCACATTTTGTACAATAGCCCATTGTAGGGAACCTTATCGAACGCCTTGCTGAAATCCATATACACCACATCAACTGGTTTACGCTCATCTACCTGTTTGGTCACCTTCTCAAAGAACTCAATAAGGTTTGAGAGGCACAACCTTCCCTTCACAAAACCGTGCTGACTATCCTTAATCAATTTATTCTTTTCTAGATGATGATAAATCCTATCCCTTATAACCTTTTCCAACACTTTACCAACAACTGAGGTAAGGCTCACTGGTCTATAATTACCAGGGTTGTCTCTACTCCCGTTCTTGAACAGGGGAACCAAATTTGCTATCCTCCAGTCATCTGGCACGATTCCTGTAGACAATGACGAGTTAAAGATCAATGCCAAAGGCTCGGCAATCTCCTCCCTGGCTTCCCAGAGGATCCTAGGATAAATCCCATCTGGCCCAGGGGACTTATCTATCTACACCCTCTGAAGGATTTCTAATACCTCTTCCTTGTGAACCTCAATCCCACCTAGTCTAGTAGCCTGTATCTCAGTATTCTCCTTGACAACATTGTCGTTTTCTAGAGTGAATACTGTGGAAAAATATTCATTTAGCGCTTCCCCTATCTCATCTGACTCCAAACACAACTTACCACTACTATCCTTGATTGGGCCTAATCTTACTTTTGTCATTCTTTTATTCCTGAAATACCTACAGAAAGCCTTAGGGTTTACCCTGATCCTATCCACCAACAACTTGTCATGTCTCCTCCTGGCTCTTCTGAGCTCTCTCTTTAGGTCTTTCCTGGCTACCTCGTAGCCCTCAAGTGCCCTAACTGAGCCTTCACATCTCATCCTAACATAAGCCTTCTTCTTCCTCTTGACCAGAGATTCTACCTCCTTAGTAAACCATAGCTCCCGCACTCTACAACTTCCTCCCTGCCTGACAGGTACATACTTATCTAGGACACACAGGAGCTTTTCCTTGAATAAGCTCCACATTTCTACTGTGCCCATCATCTGCAGTTTCCTTCCCCATCCTATGCTCCCCAAATCTTGCCTAATCGCATCGTAATTGCCTTTCCCCCAGCTATAACTCTTGCCCAGTGGTATACACCTATCCCTTTCCATCACTAAAGTAAACATAACAGAATTGTGATCGCTATCACCAAAGTGCTCACCTACTTCCAAATCTAACACCTGGCCAGGCTCATTACCCAGTACCAAATCTAATGTGGCTTCGCCCCTTGTTGGCCTATCTACATACTGTGTCAGGAAGCCCTCCTGCACATACTGGACAAAAACTGACCCATCTATAGTACTCGAACTATAGTGTTTCCAGTCAATATTTGGAAAGTTGAAGTCCCCCATGACAACTACCCTGTGTCTCTCACTCCTATCGAGAATCATCTTTGCTATCCTTTCCTCTACATATCTGGAACTATTCTTCGATTTCTTTTTTGTTTTTATGAAATAATCAAACACGGATCAAGATACCACTGAAAGTTGACAAGGAAGAGTAGGATAGAACTGACACAGCAAAGTTTAGGTTGATATGGAGATTCAACAGATTGACCTCAGGATACCTCTGTGGGGTGTACTGGTAAAGAAAGGCCTGAAAATAAAGAAGGCGTGTTATGTTTAGTAATAGTAGTTATCAAGTTTGGATACAGTTGAGAATATTACTGAGGTGGAAATACTTGCAATGGATTGCATGTGGGGTGTGCAGCTTATTGCTGGCTCAAACATGGTAAAAGTTTGGGTTAGTCTGTTGGAGCAGCCAAATTAGAAGATTAAATCAAGGAGGGACAAATTTGATCTCTAGTGATATGAACAGAACCTTCAGTCTTAACACCATCACTTGCCATTAATTTTAATGAGCCTTACTATGGTGGTCCATCTTCATTTAAAAAGATGGCCAGTGGGTATCATTCAGTATTATTTCTTGGAGGCCGAGCCTGTCCATGCTCAGCTTCAATAGAAATACCCTTCCCAGCAGTCAAAGGCAAGAACCTTGGCTGACATTTCCTTTTACCAGGAACTCCTTCTAAAGCACTCCTACTGGTACTCAACTCTCCCAGAACTGGATCACATGTGAATCATTCTGTTACTAAGCTATGCTGAATGAAAAAGCTTGTGAACTGGTATGTTGAAATAAAAGAAACTCCACAGCTATAATTCAGGGAGATAGACAAGCCTAGGCAGCTACCCTGTAGTTTTCAGTGTATTGCAGGTTAAAATCAAAAATCAATTCCAATTTATGTACAGAAAAGTGGAAGTTTCAATTTGTACTTAGCAACACCATAGTGCTGTTGCTATAGGAATAGAAAGGACATGTTATAAATTACTATTGGAGAGTCAGACATTGTCTTATCCCTTTAATTTTTCTTTCTATAAGCCAGGAAAAGGTCAGTGAATGATCAAGATTTGAGAAAATGGGTGTGTAGGTAAGAAACCTATGATACATTGTGCCACTGTTCAAGGAAGAAATGAATTGAATAATCTCAAAAAATATAGAAAATATACATTTGATTTTTATAGAATAACTGAATCATCTGCCAGTTATTTCATATTTTAACCAGAATTATCAAAAAATGACAGTAGATAATATCAATACTTTTTACATCTTCTTTAAAGAGTTTTGGCATTATACTCTAAATACATTACACATTTAGAGGTCTTCATCAATTTAAAGGATTCAAAACAAAAATTATGGTCCAAAATACATTTCTTACATCATTTTATAATTAGTCACCATTCAGTCATGTGGGTAGATTTGCATCAGCCATGGCATCATTATGTACTGGTCTCCATCAAACATGCTGAAATAATATACTAACAGCGGGTGGTACACCTAAAAATAACAAAATGCAAAACCGATCAGCATTCTGCTACCAAATATCATGTGGTCAACAAATCTGGAAGCTCAGGCTAGGGAGTTGTATAGGTTTTATAGACAATCTTAATACTCCTTGGGTAAGAGGGCAAACATCTGCCATAGTGTTCATTCTCAATTATTCTCCAGTTGTAGCTGTATGGGTAAGTGTTGGATGAAAGCTGATTGGGTCTCAGCTGTAATGCCATATCCAGTTATGTGGACTTGCAGCACATTCTATCAAAGCTCTTGTGATAATAATGAATTGTTGAGAGAGGTACCTGTGGGAATGCATCCCAGAAAATGAGCTTGATGTTTCCAGGGAAAAAATGAAGTAAAAGAAGTGGTGCAGTCTATCACCAGCTTGTCAACACCAAGGTGATGTCTAATCCAAACGGTTTTGACAGACACCCGATCATTTCTAATGATTATAATTACAGGCCTTGCCATTTTCCATCTTAATTTTGTACCATTCCCTTGTACTTTAACACGATCAGACACCTCCAAACAGTGTGTAAACCTGAATCACTCACTTCACAAATGTTTACATTGTCCTCTTTACTATGTAATAACAAATAAGCATTATTTTGTGATTAAATGTTTGACCCTTGTTTTTCATTCTCCTTTACTGAGGCCTGCATTATCATCCAAGATGCGTATAATAACATATTTTTGTGAACTACCCTCAGTATGGGGACATGTTCGTTTAAGGCTTAAATGACAATTGTTTGATCCAATCTATCCAGTCCAATCTGAAACATTAAAATAATCTCTCAAGAACACAACAAAATACACAATTAAATGTTGACATGCCTCTAGATATAACTTTGCAATAACTCAGGGATGTCTAAGTGGTATTTCCTACTAGGCTGGAATTGCATTACAGGCACATAATGGAACTTCAGTCCTCTCCCCCTCAGCTTTTACACAGCATCTCACTCTCAAACCTACCCTCACCTTCACACTCAAAACACTTACCTGTACACCAGTTAATACAACTATATCCAACTCTGGAACATAGGCTGTTTCTGAATCTCTTCCATCATTTGTGTGAATCAGAACCTTATAATGGGGGGTATATTTCAAAATCTACAAACAAAGATAATGTGGTAAGTGTTTATATGTGGGTGTACGCAAATGAAAATAAAGCACTCTCCACTTGCAAAATTAAAAATATTGTAGCAGAATGTTACCAGAATTTATTCACATGATCCTTAATGGTGATACAGAGAAACCAAATTAAAGATTATTCCTTTAACTACTATTTTCACCCACCAGTGAAAAAAAAGCAAATGAAAAGTCAGAGCTGCTTGTCCAGGATTAATTTCCTTCCCCTGAAAAATATTCCTAGACTATGACATAATACACTGTCAGAATTGTATTTTCCATCTGTTTTCAACATCATGGGTTGCATTGTAATAGGCGGGATTGATCTCTGCACCTCAGATATAGAGGTCAGTGACAAATGATGACCACTGAATCATTTTTCATCTCGAGCGAGGCCTTTTGTTTTTGCTCACCTCTGGCAGCTGCCATCTCCCAGCAGTGCCACAGGGAGTGGTGGTCATTGCTGGAACTGCTGGCAGCCTCAAAGAAGAGATGCTGATGGGAGTTTGAACTTAGAAGTGAGACTGGTTTTACATGGTATTAATTGTGTGTGGGGTGGCTGTGGGGTTAGAAGAGAATGCTTGGTACCAAGCTGCTCCACACATGAACAATCGAAAGGTGGTGAAAAATTATCTGTGTCCAAGCAATGTTGTTCATCTAGCTCACAGCTGAATGGATCGCCTCTCGTGCTCCTCACATAAACACAGTGGGGACAGACCGGGTAGGGTGTGCAGCAGGTACAGCACCATAACCATGGCACCAACCTTTTCCACAGCTATTTCTTCACCTCTGGAAAACAACCTATGAGCGTAATCAACATCAATAACTCACTAAATCAAACTCAACTTTAAGGAGATCATTCTGTTACTTTTACACGTAAACTAAAAAGGTTCCTTTTTTAAACTTTCTTGGATGGCTTTTTGCGGTTAGCTTGCATTTCCTTAGCAATGAAAATTAAACAGAATGTGGACGGATCTCTCAAAAGTTGCTCAGCACATTGAACAAAGATTTTCCTTTCTGCGCACTACTCTCTAACCTCCATGTCCGAAGGATATCTTTGGTTAAGCCATTCTTCCGGAGCTCTTGCTTTCTCATCCCAGCCAACAATCACACCGATATACCCATCGTGCCTGTGTCTGAAGACTTGTCCTACTCTGTATTTGACAGACAGTGGCCTGGGAGAGCGAGGCTCAGGTGAGTCTAGGAAAACAAGAAGAAAGTAGCATTTTTAACAAAGGTGCAGTGAGATTTAATTTGGAGCCTTTTAAGAACGCTCATAGTAAGAATAACATTCATTAAAATTATTCAATTTCAAATTGTTGTTTTAAAATTTCTCTATCGCAATTGTGACATGTAAGTTTTGCAGATTAGGTGAGGATGACGAGAAACAAGA
The DNA here is from genome assembly GCF_030684315.1 of Stegostoma tigrinum. Classification (NCBI taxonomy): domain Eukaryota; kingdom Metazoa; phylum Chordata; class Chondrichthyes; order Orectolobiformes; family Stegostomatidae; genus Stegostoma; species Stegostoma tigrinum. Next base: position 36,039,186 of record NC_081357.1, read on the forward strand.
CAGCATGACATAGCAGGTCACCAGGCAGAAATAGCTGCAGCAGGTAGCACATTCATGTGGATCTTCCTATCAATGTGAGATGGGTTTGATTCCTTAAATATTATGAAAACTCACTGTAACTCAGTTCCCTAACATCTAAATTGTCTCGTTAATAAAATATGATACGGCACACATTTCTTGTTTAAAAGTGAAAACTATTGTATTCAGATAAAACCGTTTTCCTGAAACACTACAAAGCTGATCATAAAGCAACACTGAGATAGCACAGCCCCAAACTAAACAGTAAACAGGGATCTTACAATGTTCAGATCTTACAGTGATCACCACCCTACGCTCAATTTTCTGAGAGAATAGAGAGTCTAAGAAAATTTGGAAAATAAAGTTAAGTATGGGACAATTTGTTTATGTAACCAGTTATCGTAGGTGCAAAATTACAACCACGAGAGTGAACAGTTTTATTTCTTTCAAACCGATGATAAATAGATGGAGAACACAGAAAAAAACAATGTTAGTAAATTCAATAATTGTTTTGACAGAAAAAGTAATTAAGTTGAGCAACAGATAGTAATAAATGTGTGTGTTTGGTACTCCGAGAGGTCTCTACTATTCCCAAGTTACCTGCAAAGTATCCATCATTCTCATTCAATAGAAATACCTCCATAGCTGGGGACTCTCCAGGAGGATCTTCATGCTGGGTAGATCTGTAGAATACCAAAGTAAAGGCTTGTCAACAAAATTAACAAAACTATATTCTTATAACTATACAAACTTCAGAGGTGGCACAGTGGCTCGCTGCTTAGTACTACTGCCTCGCAGTGCCAGACACCTGGGTTTGACTTCACCCTCTGGTGACTGTGAGAAATTTGTACATTCTCCCTGTGTCTGTGCGAGTTTCCTCCCGATGCTCCTGTTTCTTCCCATAGTTCAAAGATGAACCGGTTAGATGGACTGGCCATGCTAAATTGCCTGTAGTATCCAGGGATGTGCAGGCTAGATGGATTAACCATGGGAAATGCAGGGTTATAGGGGAAGGGGTGGGGTGGGTCTGGATGGGATGCTCTTTGGAGGGTCATGTGGAATCAATGGGCCAAATACCCTGCTTCTAAACTGCAGGGATTCCATGTGCATAAACAAGTAAAAATTAATTTTCACTAACTCATAAGGAGGAAGGAAAAAGACCCAAGAGCAATGACACCCCTGCCCCACTAACTTTCTCTGATCGTTCATTCTTTTCTCTTGAGAGACATTTCACTTTGTATCAGAGATGGGCTGAGAGGTGGCAGATGGAGTTCAACCTGGATAAATGCGAGGTGATGCATTTTGGAAGGTCGAATTTGAAAACTGAGTACAGGATTAAGGATAGGATTCTTGGCAGCGTGGAGGAACAGAGGGATCTTGGTGTGCAGATACATAGATCCCTTAAAATGGCCACCCAAGTGGACAGGGTTGTTAAGAAAGCATATGGTGTTTTGGCTTTCATTAACAGGGGGATTGAGTTTAAGAGTCGTGAGATCTTGTTGCAGCTCTATAAAACTTTGGTTAGACCGCACTTGGAATACTGCGTCCAGTTCTGGGCGCCCTATTATAGGAAAGATGTGGATGCTTTGGAGAGGGTTCAGAGGAGGTTTACCAGGATGCTGCCTGGACTGGAGGGCTTATCTTATGAAGAGAGGTTGACTGAGCTCGGTCTCTTTTCATTGGAGAAAAGGAGGAGGAGAGGGGACCTAATTGAGGTATACAAGATAATGAGAGGCATAGATAGAGTCGATAGCCAGAGACTATTTCCCAGGGCAGAAATGGCTAGCACGAGGGGTCATAGTTTTAAGCTGGTTGGTGGAAAGTATAGAGGGGATGTCAGAGGCAGGTTCTTTACGCAGAGAGTTGTGAGAGCATGGAATGCGTTGCCAGCAGCAGTTGTGGAAGCAAGGTCATTGGGGTCATTTAAGAGACTGCTGGACATGCATATGGTCACAGAAATTTGAGGGTGCATCCATGAGGATCAATGGTCGGCACAACATTGTGGGCTGAAGGGCCTGTTCTGTGCTGTACTGTTCTATGTTCTATGTTCTATGTTCTAAGAGTAATTTCTCTTTAGTTGGAGATCGCAGGTGAGTTAATTTTACAAGTAAAATTAGAAGATGAATCTGGCAAGCAATATATAATTGATAAACATTATGCAAGTAGCTTTGTAATAATATGTAGTTAAAATTGCTTGTCCTCTTGAAAATAAACCAGCTGCAATGTACTACATGACCACCGAAAACAGGTTTCATATTCTATACAAACCAGCAAAAGCAAAATACTACAGATGCTGGAAATCTGAAATAAAATCAGAACCTGAGGCAGTATCTTTAGACTCAAAACATTAACTCTATGTGTAATCTTATAGAGGTCTGAATGACATGGGCTATGCAAGATTTATGGTAGAAGCAGACATGAAGTCGGGCAAGATCTATCTTGACGTCAGGAGCAACTTGTTGCATTTCTTATGCATTTGCTAAGTTGTGTGATAAATTTCACTCTAGGCAATGGTGAGCTGCCAATTAAGGGAGATCATAGCCTGTTGAACATGATTCACCAGATTAATATTCATCTTCTTAATTTAACAAATGTGCCAATAAGCTCGATATTGAGAATTCTCGACATGGATGTCAAAGTGGGTAGCTGGCAACTTCAGCTTGCCATTTGCTCCAAAGCATCTCCATGTCAATATCGGGCCCCAACATCTCAGGAACTAGCCATACACAACCGACATCGGCGACTGACACATGGCAGTCTCAAAGAACTCTCATGGCACATCTCGGATGTACATCTCTTACAGCATACTTCTGCAATTCAGCGCTGCATTGGCAACTATCAGTGTAATGCTGCTGCTCACTCACTGTGTGCCTCCCTGGGTGCTCACAACATCTCTGTTTTGCTGTGTCTTTTTGATCTTTGCTCCTTTAGCCAGAGATCCCAGGGCTCAAATTAATTCTGCTGTGCTTTGCCATTTAGTGCAGACACAAAGCCAGGAAGTTTGTCGTGGTTATTAATATTCCTCAGTCAAGGGGGATGACCTTCGCTCAGGGGTTTCTAGCACAGTAAGTCAAGGGCAGTCCCCGATACCAATACAGAAACAGGTAGGGCCAGGGGAGGGGGCCCGAGCAAATTAGTAGACTCAGCAGAGGACTTGAAGCAAACACAGAATCATATAATCCCTACAGTGTGAAAAAAGACCATTCGGCCCAACAAGTCCACACCGCCCCTCTGAACAGCATCCCACCCAGGCCCATTCCACTACTCCTGATTTCCTCATGTCTAACCTAAACATCCCTGGGCATTGTGGGAAATTTAGCATGGCCAATCCACCTACCCTGCACATCTTTGGATTGTGAAGGAAACCAGAGCACCAGGAGGAAACTCACGCAGACACGGGAAGAATGTGCAAACTCCACACAGGCAATCGCCTGAGGCTAGAAATGAACCTGGGTCCCTGGCCCTGACAGGCAGCAGTGCTAATCACTGAGCCACCATGCCCGTGATGTTAGGGAAACAGAGAAATTTAACAGAGATGTTGCAGGCAAAAGTGAAAGTGGTACAGCATTAATCTTGTTAGGTGGTGAATACGGTAATGGAGATAGTGTGAATATGAAGCATCAAAGACAAGATGTGGAGTGGAGGTGAACTTTGGCCTTTGTTGTGCCCTGGCTGTCAACCTCAGATTAGGCTGGTGTTGTGGCCTCCATTGCTGGTCCTGAGACAAAGTGAAGCCCTACCTCCGAACCATGCTGTCTGGTAGGACTTCCACATTCCTGCCAACAAAGTGGAGCACCAAGTTATGCCCATCTGCAAGCTCCTATGCAAATATCCGTAGCTATGCAGGACAGCACCAGAATGACACTGCTTTTCTGGGAGTACAGCAAGCTTTTAAAGGTATTGTGGGCACACAGGATGCCAGTCTTTTGGCCAAAATCCACTGAATAGGGAATTGTTCTAGGAATGGCACGTGGTAATGTTGGGTCAGAATTAGATGAATAGGTTGCCTTGGGGCTGGGTAGGTAGCTAATGAGGCAGGTTTAGCAAGATACAGTGAGAAATCTTGCTAGGCCTCATGGCGAGTGTCCCTCCTAGAAACCTGAAGCAACTCGCACTTAGTCAAAACAAAACAGAATTCAGACCATCGTATCCCTCTCCACAGTTGTTGCTACACCAGCTGAGTTTCTCCAGCTTTTTGCTTTTACTTGTATAAGATCCAGCTTCTCTAAAATATTTGTCCAGTTCCACAGCAAGGTGTCTATCAGCCCTTCCTCAATGACCTACATTATTATTAAATTTAAACATCCTTGTTCCTTACCTTTATGTTCGATACTCTCTCTGTGAACCAGTTTTAAAACAGTAAATGGAGCACTGAGTAAGCACAAGGATAATAACCAGAAACCCTCAGATTTATTTCCACTTGTAACATTAAAAGCATTCCTAGAAGATTGAAGTAAGGTCAAGGAAAACAGATCTTGCCCCAGAAACGGAAGAGTTAGAAGAGGGAGAATGAGTCAACGAGGTGATGTTTTAACGGAAAGAAAAAGATTTGAAGGATGGAATTGCAGGGTAGAATCCAAGCTGTTGAACAGTATGCCCAAAAGGAGGAATAATCAGGAGCTGGTAGGGATACAATGAAATCCAGACACATATGTATGGGGTCTAGGGATGGGCTGGAGATGTGCTGGAGACCAGTGAAACAATTCAGACTGAAAGTAATAAGGATAAGTAAATAGCTGCATGGTAGAAATAGGAAATAGTGTGGAAATAGAAGTAAGCAGCCTAGGTGTATTCAAATTGCAATCAATTCCGGAGCAAATCTACTAGCAGGGAAACAGCACAAAGATACATTTGAGTCTTCAAACCTTTGATCATACTTTCTGACTTTCTGCTGGGTCTGCAAGTTAGTCTCTCAAATAACTAGGATTATTTGGCTCAAATCTGGTAGAATGCCAAGACTGTAAGGGTCAGTAATAGCAGCCAAAAGCAAGGAGGGACAGAATTTTTGGAAAGACTGAAGATGATAGTTTTGACTTTCCCACATTTGATCTTGAAGACATTCTGACTTAATCAAAGGTGGATGTCAGATAAACACTCAAGAAGTCAAGGGGGATGGTGAAGTGGTATAGCTGTCATACTAATGTTGGCTCCATGCAGTTTATCACACCAAGATACAATACGCAAACAAACAGACTCCATAAGTAAGGTTAAGGATATATTACAACATAAACATCCCCCTTATGGCTCTGGATTATCCGCAGATATTGTCAATAATAATGCTTAAGTGCTAAAGCTGGTTGGATTATGCAACATCCTACCTTTCTTTTAAACTCCATTCTTTTAGCCAGTCCTTCCATGCTTGTACATTTAAATAAGTGTTTTTGAAGCGGTTCCAGCTATTGATTAACCTGTTGAGAATGAAATTAGAAATATTCGATATATGAGAGTCCTGGAGAAAGAGAAAGGGAAATGTCGACAAAATTATGAAGTCAGAATAAAAACTGGAACAGGTTCTTTGAGCCTCCTCCACCATTCAGTAAGATCATGGATGGGGCCACATTCTTGCAGCCACATCATATCCTCCAACTCCCTTGCAAACAAAAAAAGTGATCAGGTCTCAATATACAAAACTCACTTAATCTTGTAAAGATAAGGCATGCTCAGAAATAATTTCCCATGTATTGTGTAATCATTGATTTTTGGAAATCATTAGTCTCCTTTGTAACATAATGCATCAAATCTCACCAATGCCACGAAGGACCAGGGTCAAATGAGAACTGCACATCATCACAATGGTAGAAATTATTCCAGGCCACTTACCATAGCTGCAAGTTAGCTTTCCAGAGCTGTTAACTAAGAAATGATGCTGATGTAAGTAGAACAATAAGCGTTCCAAAAAGCAAGCCAAGGTAGTAAATTGCATAAATCTACCGGACAGCATTAATACAGTTATCTCAGAATGGTTACACTTCAGGAGAAGGACATTTGGACCATTATGTCCACATCTTATTTACAGTCAGACAAAATTATGAAATTCATTAATATGCCAATTGGCAACCCAAACCCAAACCTAGATGATATCCAAATCTTACTACATTTTGGCATTGACTGCTTCAGTATCTGAGGAGTTATTAATGATGCTGAATTTTATGGAATCATCAGCAAATATCCCACTTTTGACATCATGATGGAGGGAAGATTGGTGATGAAGCAGCTGAAGATAGTTCACTTAGGGCCCTACCCTGAGCAACTCCTGCAGAGATGTCCTGGAGTTGAGATGTCTGCCCTCCTTCCTATTGTTGATCTCCAACAATCACAGTCATCGTGCTTTGTGTCTGCTACAATTTCAACCAGAAGTGTTTGCCCTCTGGTTCCCATTAACTCCAGATTGGTGGGGCGCCTGTATGTCGCACTCAAATCAACTCAGCCTTGATGTCGAAGACAGTCATCTTCTTTCTGGAGCTCAGCCCTTTGACTGTATTTGAACCAAGGCAGTAATGAGGTCAGGAGGTGAGTGACAATGGCAGACTCCAAACTGGCCAGTTCTGCTGGATAGCTCTGTCGATAATGTCAACCATCATTTTACTGATGATTTAGAGTTGACTGAAAGAGTGGCAATTGGCTGGGTTCCTTTGGTCTTGCTTTTCGTGTACAGGATATGTCTGGGCAATTTTTCACCGTGTTGGGTAGATGCCATATTATAGCTGTACCGGAAGAGTTTGGTAAAGGAGCATTGCACGTTTTGAAGCAAGAGTCTTCAGTACCATTGCAGGAATACTGTTGAGATCCACAGCCTTTGCAGCATCCAGCACATTCATTTATTTCTTGATATCATATTAAGGTAATCAAATTGCCCGAAACCTGGCTATTGCGCTGCTTGGGACTTCGTGAGGAGGTTGAGATTGATCACCTCCTTGGCACTCCTGGCTGGAGATTGTTGCAGATGTTGTATGCACTGATATGCTAGGCATCCACACCAGTGAGAATGGGCATACTTGTGCAGCATCAGCCTCCTCCAGTGAGTTATCATGGCATCACAGAATCCCCACAGTGTGGAAGCAAGTCATTTGGTCCATTGAGTACATGACAACCCTCCAAAGAACATCCCACCCAGAACCACTTGCCCTACTCTATCTCTGTAACCCTGCATATCCCATGGTTGATCCACAAAACCTGCACATCACTGGATACGTGGGCAATTTAGCACGGCCAAACTACATGTTGTGCGTTGCCATTCACGAATGGAAAGCACGTAGACCTGATTCATTGCTTGTAAAATTGCTTAGTCCTGTCTATCAAGTGCTGCTTATGCTTTTTGGCATGCATGTGGTTCTGTGTTGCAACTTCATTGGGTTGACACCACTTTTAGTGAAGCCTGGTGCTGTTCTTTGCATGATCTCCTGCACTTGTCATTGAATCAGGGCTGATCCCTGGCTTGATGGTAGTCAAAATAGAGGAATACTGATTCATCAGCTGGAGGTGAGGGGGGCAGGGAAAGAGCACATGGTAAAAGTATTTTGACCTGGGGGTCTGGAGTCACTGTTGAGATTTCCCGGGAAAACTTATTCCCATCTACACACCACTATGCTGCCACCTCTGCTAGGTCTGTCCCGCTGGTGGGACAGGGTATACATAAAGATAGTGATAGTGGTGTCTGGGACATTGTCTGGAAGGTACAACTCCGTGAATATGAATATGTCAGGCTGTTGTTTGACCAGTCTGAGAGACTGGCTCTGCCAATTTTGACACTAGCTCCCAGGTGTTAGTAAGGAAGACTTTACAGGTTGAGTTTTGCTGACATAAATTTCAGGGACCTAGGTTGATGCCACGTCTCACTGGTCCAGTTTCATTTCATTTTTGAGGGCATTTAGAAGGTGACCACATTATCGTGGTTCTGGAATCACGTATGGGCCAGATCAGGTAAGGATAGTACAATGATAGCAAACCAGATGATTTTATATGATATTCAACAATGATTTCATGGCCATCACTAGTTAATTAGAAAAGACGGACACAAGCAAGCTAGAGAAAGAGGTAACTCTGAAGATTTAAATTGCATTTATTTCAATACAAAGGGTCTCACAAGTAAGGCTGATGAATTCAAGTGTTCCAGTTTTAGATGCTAAAGGAAGCATAGAAAGGGAGGTATGAGAGGACCGGGTGTGGTGTTTTTGATTAAGAATAACATTACTAATGTAATTAAAGAGGATATTTCGGAGGGATCACCCAGTGAAAATATATGCGTTGAAATTAGAAATAAGAAAATTCATCACTTTGATAAGATTGTACTATGAAGTCAGATGAAATTGAGGTGCAAGTATGTAGAGAGATCTCAGCTATATAAAAGAATAATAGGGTTGTAATTGTATGGGATTTTAACTTTCCAAACATTGAGTGGGACTGCCATAGTGTTAAAGGTTTGGATGGTGAGAAATTTATTAAATGTGTCCAAGAAAACTTTCCTTATCAACCTGTAAATGTTCTTACTAGAGAAGGAGCAAAACATGACCTTGTCTTGTGAAATAAAGCAGGGCAAGTGACTGAAGTGTTAGTAGGGGAACACTTTGGGACTAGTAATCATAATTCTATTAGTTTTAAAAGTTATTGAAAAGGATTAAGCCTTTCATAAAAATTAAAGTCCATAATTTGAGTAAGGCAAATTTTAATGGCATGAGACAGGAACTTTCAAAAGTTGATTAGAGTAGACTGTTCGCAGGTAAACTGTCGACTCACAAGTGGAGGGTTTTCAAAAGTGCGATAAGGAGAGTTCAAAGGCATTATGTTCCTGTTAGAGTGAAGGTAAGGCTGGTAGGATTAGGGAACAATGGACAAATAAAGATATTGTAGTTAAGAATAATAAAACAAGAAAAATAAGCAAGGGTAATAAAAGAATAATGTATTAGATACAGAAAACTGGGGTCAAGTGAATCTCTTGAAGTATACAAAGAGTGTAGCGCATTCTTAAGAGGGAAATCAGGAAGGCAAAATGGGGATATGAGACAGTCTTGGCAGACAAGGTTAAGGATAATCCAAAGAAATTCCAAACTACATTAAGAGCAAGGGAGCAACTAGAGAGAGAGTAGGGCCCCTTAAGCATCAAAGGGGTTGTATTTGTGTTGACCCTCAGGAGATAGGAGCGATATTCAATTAATATTTCATGTCATTTTTTTACTGGAAACAAAGAAATGGAGACCAGAGAACTCAGGGAAATAAATATCTATGTTTTCGAAATAGTTCACATTACAAAAGAAGAAGTGCTGGGGGTCTTAGAAGACCTAAGAGTGGATAAATCTCCAAAACCTGATCTTGCGTACAAAGTTAGGGATGAAATTGTGGCAGCCCCTCGAAGGAATATTTGTATCATCTATAATCACGGTTGAGCTGCCAGAGGACTGGAGGGTGGCCAATGGTGTCCCATTATTTAAGGAGAAGCCTGAGAACTATAGACCTGTGTGTCTGACATCAGAGGTGGGTGAGCTGTTAGAGGGGAAGGTTAAGTCCATTCAAGGTCAAAGCAGTGAGTTTATGTGTGGAGCCAGAGGAACTGGGTGAGGTCTTTAATGAGTGCTTTGCATTGGTATTCATCAAGGAGAAGGACGTAGTGGATGGTAAGATGAGGGAGGGGTACGTTGATATTCCAGGGCATGCCAATATTAAGAAGCAGATGGTGTTGGATGTCTTGAAAAACATTGAGATAGATAAGTTCCCACTGCTTGATGAGATCTATCCCAGGATATTGAGAGAGGTAAATGAAGAGTTTGCTGGGGCCTTGGCACAAATCTTTGAGCACTCTTTAGCCAGAAATATAGTCCCAGAAGATTGGAGATTCTCTACATCAGTGGTAGGGAAAGTAATTGAGAAGATTCTTAGGGATAGGATTTACTTGCATTTGGAAAAGAATGGACTTATTAGGGTTTGTCAGCATGGCTTCAAGCCAGGGATGTCTATGAGGGAGCAAGGAAATGAGCCATTGGAAGTTCCACAGGATCCTGATGACATTCTCTGTCATTTGATCAGCATGTAAAAATCCAGAGACAAAACGATTTGAGCCAAAATGTACTAACTGAAATCATTTTAAAGGGTTGCAGATACAGAGACCATGGGTTTGTGCATTCTTAATGGGGGAATTGCATACAAAAGCTAGGAATTACTTTTGAAACTTATAAAACACTCATTAGACCACAGCTGATGTATTGGTTGGGGTTTTCCCCTGACAGTAACGGCTTTCAACATTCACTTCATGTTAAACTGCTGGCAGACTTATCTTGTGCCTGTCGGTGGAGACTGCCACCTACCCAGTGGCCTGTGCTGGAGATCTGTGAAGACGGCAAGCAACAATGAGGGTCTTTACCAAAAGACCCTCATTAGGCTGAGGAATCCTGAGAGATACCCAAAGGCCAAGCCATGAAAGATAAAGAAATATGAATTATGTCTAAACAATTCTTAGTAAAGCAAAACAATGACTGGAATTAAAGGACTAAAGGGCAGAATCACGAGGAGTTTTTGTTTTCTTAAAATCTACAAAATTAATTTTATTCTGTGGGATGGAGATTACTTCTATGTTTTTCTTCAAGGCCAGATAGGTTGTTCAGCATTGAAGATGTCTTTTCCTGTTAATATCTTGATGACTTTGATCAGATCACCCCTTAACCTTCTAAATTCTCAAGAAAACAGGCCTAATTTCTATAATGTAAGGATGGACAGTAACTCCTTCAGGTGTTAGAATGCACCGCAGATATGGAATTTCAGTTACTTAGAGACAATTTTAAAAAAAACTGGGGTTGTTCTGCCTAGAGTAGCGAAGTTAAGACATTTGGTAGGGGTGTTTAAAATCATTAATGCTTCTGACAAGAGAGAGAGTTGCCAGTGGCACAAGGTAACCAGAAGACATAGATTTATGGAATGGTGAAAGATGAGGACACAGTTTCTTTTGAACACAGTACGTTCTTGGCATCTGGAAAGGGCTGAAGAACCAGACGAAATTGTTTTATTTCACAGAAAATTTGGTAAATACTTTAAGCATGTTCTTTTTTGTACAAGAATATGAGGGGAAAGTAGAGGAATAGAAATAATTAGCTAACTCTACCAAAGAGCTGGTACAACGGCTCAGATGACCTCCATAAGAAACAGGCAGAAGTGTTTAGGCTACTGTTCACAGTGGCAAAAGTTGATTTTGATACATCCCTACTGATCAGTCAACACTGACCAATAATCATACATAAACAAGGGTACAACACATTATAAAATTATAGGATTGTGGTGGGCAATAAATTGATGCATCAGGGTATAAGTGATAAATGGAACTGCAGATGCTGGAGAATCCAAGATAACAAAGTGTGGAGCTGGATGAACACAGCAGGCCAAGCAGCAGCTCAGGAGCACAAAAGCTGACGTTTCGGGCCTAGACCCTTCATCAGATGAAGGGTCTAGGCCCGAAACGTCAGCTTTTGTGCTCCTGAGATGCTGCTTGGCCTGCTGTGTTCATCCAGCTCCACACTTTATTATCTTGCATCAGGGTATAGCCAGGATTAAGTAGAATATCCACATATTGCCCAAAGCTACAGTACACTGCGTTTTGCTTTACTGATGTATATTGGGCAGACCAATCAGTTAAAATCAATTGAATCTAAGTATTTAGCACTGAAGCAGTGAATAGTGGTGACAACACCTATCAGCACACATTTTTACTCAAAACACATGTTGAAAGCTATAAAATTTGACTGTAGTTATATACTGAGGATCAACACAGACACACAGAGTGTTAGCATATTGCCTTATCTTTTTGCAATGCCTGACTTGGAAGTGTTTGATGTTGACACTAGCTATGCAAAGTCTGTGAAGATTCCCCTTTCACAGCAGTAGCACATTATTAAAAACATTAACAGATGTTAAGAAAGAGAATGTGCAATAGTACCTTCTTGATGCCCGGATGCGCTGAGCAGAATCACTGCCAGACCAGCGAGATAAAATATACTGTGCAGGAAGTGCAGATATTAATAAGCCAATCTGCAAAGCAGCAGCTGCAGTTAGTTGAGGCATCCTGGTGTTCACCACTCCCTCCTTTCACTCAGAGGACTTGAAGCTTGCACTGCGGAGAACAATAAGTAAAAGAGTATCAAACACATGGAACTTCTTTGTATTCACATTATGTATAGGATACAAGCCAAAACAGTATTTTAAGCATTGGGGTGGATACATACGCAAAGTACACAGTATTCAGCTCCCTATTGGTTTTATATCCAATCTGATATTCATTTTATTTGAACATTATATTTCACAGGAACCCATGAGGTATTCTACTTAGGCAAAAGGCTCAAACGTGTTTTGTGAAAATGTAACAAAATACAGGACCTTTTACTAAATACGCAGCACAGTATATTGATAAAGTGTGTTATGATTTTACCCCTTCCCAATGTAACTCGCAACCTGCGAGTTTTAATACTCCCGATGTTGGAATGCCTCTGGTTGAAAATAACATAGTGATCAATATGATTGTGTGTACTAGTCACTAGAAACATGTTAATAATATTTCAGCATCAATGCCTCAAATAATTTTGTTCCATAGTACACACCCAATGTCACTTATTTTTTCCAGGAGTGCAGCTGGATACATTTCTAAGATGTTGGCACTTCTACCTACGCAAACTTGATAATGACCATCACTGAACTGTATAAGGCTTTGCAGATAAACAACAATAATTTGCATTTATATGGTATCCTTACATAAAAAAGCTGATCCTAGAGCTCAATATAGTTCACACCAATCTTCAACGCTCCACACTTTTCAGCACTTAAAACAAAAACCATGTATGACACTTTCCACCCATATCCCAATCCCACCCAGCTCACGGATTCCAAGGGTAACATTATTTTTTCACATTGCTGCAGCTTAAATAAACTTGTCTAATTTGAGACTACCAAATACTGATGAAGGGACCATAAGACATAAGGCCATATGGCCCATCGAGTCCACTCTGCCATTTAAATCATGGCTGATGGGCATTTCAACTCCACTTCCCTGCACTCTCCTCGTAGCCCTTGGTTCCTTGTGAGATCAAGAACTTATCAATCTCTGCCTTGAAGGCATCTAACGTCCCGACCTCCACTGCACTCTGTGCAATGAATTCCACTAGCTCACCACTATCAGGCTTGAAGATATGTCTCCTCATTTCTGTTTTAAATTTACCCCCTCTAATTCTAAGGCTGTGCCCACAGGTGTAGTCTCCCCGCCCAACGGAAACAACTTCCCAGCGTCCACCCTTTCTAAGCCATACATTATCTTGGATATATACTGGATTTGAAATGGCAACTCTTGATTTCTCTCCACAGAAGCTGCTGGACCTGCTAGTATCTGCAGCAATTTCTGCTTTTCTTTCAAATACTGATGCCTTCTTGAACTTGTCTCTGAACTACAAAATAATGCATTAACCAACTGACAGATCATGAAAACAGATATTTTACCTTAAACAATATAGAATTTTAATAAAGAAAGAAGAAAGTACCTTGTGTTTTTCAGTGCCTTTACTGTTCTCAAGACATCAAAAGAAAATGCTTCACTGTACTTCAAGTAATTTTGTAGTATATTCAACTTAACCTTATTTGAAAGAGGCTCATGTATTGAAACTTCACAGGTGTCTCACTGGCCCGAGATAAAATTAGGATTTAGGGTTAAGATTACTTTCTCAGAGTAGTCCAAGTTGCTAATGGAATGCCTTCTGATTATGCTTTTGCAACTCTGTGTTTACTATGAATGCTGATCTACATTTGGGGCTCACAGAAGCCCGAATTTGCATGCCATATAAAAATATTTATTAGACATTTACAGAGTAAAAACAGGAAGTGTAAATAATGTGCAGAAATGATACAAATGGCAAGTACAGTGATAACATGGTTGAAATAGCAAAAATAAACCAAATGTGAATTTCAATGTCAGTAAATGAATGGTGGTAGAAGTGGCAATTGTACTTTCAATGTAGAAAGTGGGACAACATGCAATAGAGGTATTGGAAATATAGGCATCTCTATTCTGAGCCACGAGGCCTGGGGTCAGTTCCTAACTGCTCCAGAAGTGATCACATAATACCTCTGAACAAGTTTATTAGGAAAATATTTTCACAGAAGTCAGAACTCAATTGGCTACACAAAGAACTAACAAATACAGGGTTTTGAATAATCAATTCAAATACTGTGGTTAATGAGAACTATTGACGGTAGGTGGAAATGTTTGTTCCACTCTGGAGAGCAAACATTAAAAATTAGTTTGAATTGTGACTGGTGCCAGTTCTATGTTCTCTCTTCATAGTCTGAAATAGCTCTGCAATTTTGTATATGAATATGCGACCACTTTCCATTCCTCATTTTTAAAAATCCCCAATTATTTTTGGCAACGTATTAAGTGTAGCCCAGAGCGCTGTTCCGAGGGTCACTAGAGCCGAAACGTTAACACCACAAATTTCTCTCCACCGCTGCTGCCAGACCTGCTGACCTTGTCTAGCCTTTCCAATTTTTGTTTCTGATATACAGAAACGGCAGTTCTTTCGGTTTTCTCTTTCAATTATATCTTTTATCCTTTTAATTCTTAAGCTATGCGAAATGACGCTGCACGGTGGCGACTTGAGGCTTTTAACTGTATGTTACTGCATCATTCACTGTCAAATACAAGTGACAAAAAATAAACCATCAATTGCAGAGGGAACTGTTAACATCTCTGAACATGACTCCGTAAACGGTACCATCAAATATTAAAACGAGGATACGTGGTTTGTGTCCCCCTTCCAATTAACAGCAGGGATTTGCTCCCACTGAACTGAAGATGCCCTATCAAAAAATGAAGGACTCCCTAATCTTACACTGATACCTCGTATAATTTTGTGGTCATGCAGTGGTCTCGGCACTAAGGCCAGCCCTTCTCTGTCCACCTGCCCAGTAAGAACCAAATGTGCTGTCAAAAAAAAAACTTCTGCGAAAACGTACTGGTGGGACCGGCGGGGTGCTGCGCAGTCAAAACTCATGATTTTCAATTATGAAGGTCAAATGACCTAAAGAGCTCAAGCTACAACCTCGCACTCCCCTGTTCCTTCAGTTGTATGACCCTTCAATGCTTGTGAGTTAGTACTGGAAGAAGCAAAATTCCGGCCA
This sequence comes from Stegostoma tigrinum, assembly GCF_030684315.1. Lineage (NCBI taxonomy): Eukaryota > Metazoa > Chordata > Chondrichthyes > Orectolobiformes > Stegostomatidae > Stegostoma > Stegostoma tigrinum. The sequence continues at coordinate 36,054,342 of NC_081357.1, forward strand.
AACTTTAACCAGTATGCAGCCGCAAAGAACGCGAAGTCTCTACTAGTGACTTGGAGATGTGTAATGTCGAGTAATATCAGCAATCAACCACTCTCTCCAAAGATAGGCTGTTTGCAGGCTTTAAACAGTTTAGTGGCAATCGGCGCAAATAACGTGGACTACAACTGTAATCGGAGCATTTAAAGCAAGTTTTACCACACAACATGGGATTTATCCCAAGATATGGACTGGTGTGTGTGTTACGGAGTTATAACTACGAGTAACCGAGGTTAAAACGACCGATGCGGAACTTCTGTTTTTAAAACTGGTACACCTAATATTGTAAATTCAAAATAATCAGGGATTTGGATCTCTGGTTTCAGAACTTCTGGAGTCCCAGATCACAGAAACCAAGAAAATAAAGAGAATAAATGGGATGAGGCATTTTTTTTAAAAAAGAGTCGTTTGGTGGCACGTCATAAAAACGTTCAGACAGAAAACATGTTGTGAACCAACATGCTGTCAGCCAGTTACGATGTTTAAAGCAAGCTACTTGGGGTCGTGTGGCACAGTGGTAACATCCCTTCCTCTGAACCAGGAGGCCTAAATTCAAATCCCAGCTGCTCCACAGCTGTATACTAACATCTCGGTTGATTTTATAAAAAGAAATATCGAAAGCAAGTCACCACAACCGCTGACGCTTTGGACCTGGAGTACAAAAAGTATGAAATGGGCCCAACTTACCCAGCGCTGGAAATGTTTTATTATGTGAATTTTGCAAAAGGTCAGTCCAGCCTTTGTAGCACTTTATGTAAAAATCAGAATCGACCGCGCAAACACCAGCCGCGCTGCCAATGGGGCTAAACAGCTCTCACCACATCACTAAAGCTGTTTGCTGCTGTGTTTAAACAGGAACTGAAAAACTACGGCCGCATGCAAACAAGTGCGTGTGTCTCTCGGATTCGGCGTTGCCTCTGACGGCCACAAAATACAGCGGGCCCGGGACATTGCCCGCAGGCTGCAGGTGGCGACCGTGTCGCCTGTGTTTTCTTATCCAATAATTTCGGCCCACGACTCGCTCAGCAGCTGTCCCGCTCGACGCCACGTCTCCATTCCCGCACATCTAGCCAGAGAGAAAAAAACCCATACGGCGCTGTTTCTAAACAAACTACTTCGTGTGGTGGTCAGAAAGACAAAGTAAGGTTATACAGGGGATAATGGGAACTGCAAGATGCTGGAGAATCCAAGATAACAAAGTGTGGAGCTGGATGAACACAGCAGGCCAAGCAACTTCTCAGGAGCACAAAAGCTGACGTTTCGGGCCTAATCCCCGTCTCTGATGAAGGGTCTAGACGCGAAACGTCAGCTTTTATGCTCCTGAGCTGCTGCTTGGCCGGCTGTGTTCATCCAGCTCCACACTTTGTTATCTCAGGTTTATATTGGGTTTCAGCAATCGGGCGCAGCCAACTGCTTTCAAGCTACGCTCGAATCGGCCAGCATTAAATTGTACATCAGAAATAAAAATTGAAATTGCTGGAAAGGCTAAGCAGAATTGTTTCTGATTTACAGCACTTCTTTCGGTTTTAACTAAACTGCATGTTTAACTTTGCGCCTTTTAGATTTTATAAATTGACTTCCTTGCAATCATTTTTCTTAAGATTTAAATAAGAATCTTAAAATTGTTGCCTCATCTTTTTGTGATCGTTTGGTTGTTCATGATCAGAATTGCCATCTCTAGATTTTTATTTCTGATTTGTTTTCTTCAGCTCCAGTTTGAAACCCTCAGCTACCAATGTATTATTTGAACTCATCCCTAGAGTTTTAGTCCATGCCTCTACTTACTCGTCGAGTGGTTTAACCAGTATAACTGGTTGCAGGATCCTGTGAAGAATTGTTTAAGGTTATGGAACAAATTGAGAAAACAAATATCCTTTGCAATAGGTCACAGCATTAACATCACCATGCTCTCTGGGAAAAAAAATTAAACACGAAGAATCATTAGAATAAGTAATGTAATCAACATCTCATTAAAGACAAGCTATTTATAATATTTTTAGAAAATTAAGTTTATGGGGAAATGTTAAATAGAACATAGAACATTACAGCACAGTACAGGCCCTTCAGCCCTTGATGTTGTGCCGACCTGTCATACCGATCTCAAGCCCATCTAACCTACACTATTCCATGTACGTCCATATGCTTGTCCAATGACGACTTCAATGTACTTAAAGTTGGCGAATCTACTACCATTGCAGGCAAAGCGTTCTATACCCTATACCCTTACTACTCTGAGTAAAGAAACTACCTCTGACATCTGTCCTATATCTATCACCCCTCAATTTAAAGCTATGCCACCTCATGCTTGCCGTCACCATCCGAGGAAAAAGGCTCTCCCTATCCACCCTATCCAACCCACTGATTATCTTATGTCTCACTTAAGTCAGCTCTCAACCTTCTTCTAATGAAAACAGCCTCAGGTCCCTCAGCCTTTCCTCGCAAGACCTTCCCTCCATACCAGGCAACATCCTAGTAAATCTCCTCTGCACCCTTTCCAAAGCTTCCACATCCTTCTTATAGTGCCAGTGACCAGAACTGTACGCAATACTCCAAGTGCGGCCGCACCAGAGTTTTGTACAGATGCAGCATAACTTCATGGTTCTGGAACTAGATCCCTCTATTAATAAAAGCTAAAACACTGTATGCCTTGGATGTGAGTTTGCTCGCTGAGCTGGAAGGTTCATTTTCAGACGTTTTGTCACCATTCTAGATAACATCATCAGTGAGCCTCCGACTGTATGCCTTCTTAACAACCCTGTCAACCTTGGTGGCAACTTTCAAGGATCTTTGTACATGGACACCGAGATTTCTCTGCTCATCTACACTACCGAGAATCTTACCATTTAGCCCAGAACTTTGCATTCCGGTTACTCCTACCAAAGTGCATCACCTCACACTTGTCCGCATTAAACTCCATTTGCCACCTCTCAGCCCAGCTCTGCAGCTTATCTATGTCTCTCTGTAACCTGCAATATTCTTCGTCACTATCCACAACTCCATAATTCGGGACAAAAAAGAACAAGGAGGAGAGTTACGTACATACTTACGGGGAGCCAACATCAGGGTAAATGCGATAAAATAAAACAAAACTGCAGATGCTGGAAAACAAACAAAAACAGAATTTCTGGAGAAACTCAGCAGATCTGGCAATGTCTGTTGAGAGAAAGTAGACTTAACACTGCATCCAAGAGAAGGGTCACTGGACTTGAAACATTATCAGGAGATGTGGAATGGCCACTTGCATGATGACATTCCTACAATTTTATGTTCATTACTGTCAGGATGTTGCTCACAATGACAATTTTTTAACGTCAACACCTAAATGCTGTTGTGAAGTTGCTGACGAGCTAGCTTCTAGAATATAGTGGGGTGGCTTGCTCATTGTTTCAGAGGATTGCTCAGAGTTATAGAGTTATACAGCACACAAACAGACCTTTTTGCCCAAGTTTCCTAATCTAAACTAGTCTCACTTGCCTGCATTTGGCCCATTTCTCCCTAATCCTTTCTTATTTATCTACCTATCCCCAAAGTCTTTTAAATGTTGTAACAAAACTGCATCTACCACTACTTCTAGCGATTCATTCCATGTATGAATCATCCGCTGTGTGAAAAAGTTGCCCCTCAGGCTCCTTTTCAATTTTTCTCTTCTCACCTTAAAAATATGCCTTCCAATTTTAAACTCCACTGTCTAGGGAAAAACCCTTTGCTATTCACCGTATCTATGCTCCTCATGATGTTTATTAGCCTCTATAAGGTCACCTCTCAAGCTCCTATGCTCCAGTGAAAGAAGTTCCGGCTATCCAGCTTTCCTTATAATTCAAACTTTCAAATTCTGGCAACATCCTTGTAAATCTTTTCTGAACCTTCTTCTATTTAATATATCCTTCCTACAGCAGGGTGACTAGAACTGTACACAGTATTCCAAAAGTGGCCTCACGAACATGCTGTATAACCTCAACATGACATTCTATACTCCTATACTCAATCGTCTGAGCAATGAAGGCAAGCATGCTAAATGCTTTCTTAACCATCCTGTCTACCTATGATGCAACTTCTGAGGAACTACGTACCTGAACCTCTAGGTCTCTCTGTTCCCTTCCCTCCCATTAAGTGTACAATTTCGGCCCTTGTTCATTTTATCAAAATGCAATAGCTCTCATTTATCCAAGTTAAACTCCATCTGCCACTCCTCAGCCCATTGAACAACTGATCAAGATTCCTTTGTAATCTTAGATAATCTTCATATACCATCAATTTTGGTGTCATCCACAAACTTACTGAAGAGTCTCTGAATGGGTAAGGAAGCTTGATTTCCTTCCTTAAAGGACATAAGGGAATAAGATTTTTTTTGTGACAATGTAATACTTCATAATCACAATTACCACCTCCAGATTTTTATTCCAGATTTGTTTTAATTAGCTCCAGTTTGAATTCCTCAGCTATCATGGTGTTATTTAAACTCATCTCCAGATCTTTAGTCCATGCATCTGGATTTCTTGAGTAGCATAAACAGTATGGCATCATAACATACATTATTATAGATTACCTGAGAAATGTCTATGTTTCAAGTTTAAAAAGTACATCTTGACATAAGACAGGAAACAAAGAGTAGATACAGATGGGCACTTCTCAGACTGGAGATGGACTGAAAGTGGTGTTGCCCAGGGATCAGTGGTGGGACCCTTACTTTTTCTGAGTTATATATTCAGAGACGAGTGTTGAGGGCAAAATCTCTAAATTTGCAGATAGTACTAAACTAGGGAGAATAGTGAATTTTGAAGAGGACACTGAGCGACTTCACATTGACAAGTTGGCCAAATGAGCAGACACCTGGCAGATGATCTTCCACGCAGAATAATGTGAGGTAACAAGTTTTGGTAGAAGAAACATGGATAGACAATACAGGCTCAGTGGTAAAACGTTGGGGAAAGGAGAGGAGCAGAGGGACCTCAGGGTTCAAGTGCATAATTCTCTGCAGGTGGCTTGGCAAGTTGAATAAGTTGTTTTGAAGGCTTGTAGGATCCTTGGGTTTATAATTAAAGGCATAGAGTATAAAATCAACAAAGTAATGCTACACCTCTGCAAATCATTGTTCAGATCTCATTTGGAGTATTATCTTCACTTCTGGGCACATTATTTAAGGAAGGATGTTAATGCCCTAGAGAGATTGCAAAAGACATTTACTAGAATGATACCAGGAATGAGGAATTTTAGATACAAGTAAATATTTGAGAAATTACACTTATTCTCTGGCAGCAAAGAAGATTAAGAGGTGACTTTATTGTGGCATTCAAAATTATGAACAATTTTGATAGGGTGAAGAAGAATATTTTGTTTCTACTAGTTGATATGTCAGCAATTAGGGGTCACAATTTCAAGACTGTCAGCAAGAGCACTATGTGTGAGATGAGAAGAAACTTCTTTACTCAGAATTATTGGGATTTGGAATGCACTTTCTGGGAGAATGGCAGAAGTGGATTCCGTAGGAAGTTTGTTAAAGAAGCTGGATTTAAAAGTGATGAATTCACAGGGCTAGAGGTAGGGGCTAGAGAATGGGACTGGCTGGAGAATTCTTCTGGGAGCCAGCACAGACATGATAGGCCCAACGGCCTCTTTTTACACTGTAAAATATAATGCTATATATTTCCAAAATATTTTTTTCTATAGGTAAACCAACTGAATATTGGTGAAAAATGACAATCACCTTACTTCACAGTGGCAGTTGCAAACATTTCTTGCAAAATTAGCAGTTTTCACTGTACAAAGTTTAATTACTGTACAAAATTAGAATGATATCAGCCTGGCTCCCAGCAATAAGTCAGCCCCTCTCCCCACCACTATGAACTTGCCTTCTCGTGCAGCTCCATGAATGAATTCTATTTGGGACTGGTTACAACCTCAGTGGTGCTCACCACCCCTGCTGGCGCTTCTGAAATTGGCTGGCAGCTATCAAACACAGGTTCCCTCCGAAAATGAGCTGGACAACTGGCCTGAAGCTAACTGATGATCCAAGAACAAAACTGCAAACTGGCAAAGCAGGGCAAGCCCCTCCTAGATTTACGCCAGAGGTTTGGGGCATAGGGACCCTACATTGAAAAATTCAGCCCATTGAATATGAGATTCAACATGTTACAATTTGGCAGATAATAATTAATCATTTTAATTTCTCAATTCATACTTGACTATGTGTAGTAATCGGTCACTGAGAAACTGAAATCCAATATGCAGCTGTTGCCCCTACACTTTCATCACTGCTATTTGTTATCCTATCACAATTTATATTAAAAAATGTTACATTTGTTCATTTTTTCATGATTATGCAGAGATTGTTTCTGTACTGTAAGAGCTGACAGAAATCTCACCTAAGTTTCAGCCCATTCTGGGAGGTAACCAAGGCTTGTATCAGGGTTTCGGATGAGCTGATGCAGGACAGAGTCAGGAGACATCAGGAAGTGGAATTAGGCAGACTTAACAATATATACTGTCAATAGTTTACCTCTAGGTCAAACACAGTAGCAAGGTACCAAACCTGGTTCAGCATCTGATAATTGTGAGGGAGACAGGTACAATAGATATACAGTGAATGAGGTTTGTGATGAAACTTAAAAGGTAATGGGCAAGACCTTCCTAGGTCATGTGATATTGCAAACATCAAAACTTTAATAGCTGTTCATGGATTGAAAGAATCAACAAAGATAAACTGTTAAACATTGAAAGAAGCAGCAATAACTTTGTCTGGAATAAATCTATTAATGGACAAGGACAAACTTATACAGGAATTGAAACCAACTGGTCATGTCTAGGAAAAGGCCGATCCGAAGCTACAAACTCTTTGCTCGAGAATTGGTTGCTTTTTGCCATGTGGACAACTGATTGCCCTGCAGAAGAACTTAATGAATTAACTGCAGGATTGACTGTCTTTAAAAACACAGTTAATGCCAAATGTAACAAGGAACACAGAAATTGCTTCAAATAAGAAGCTATGCTGCAGACTTCATGGCTTGAGAGGAGTAGTCAACAATTTGTATGAAAGAATCAAAAGAATCACCAATAATATAACATCATACATAGGCCTGAGGGATGAAAACCTGTATAAGAATCCAATACTTTCATTAGCAGAACTTTGAAGAACACATTGCACAAGGATAAAACCCTGAACACATCCAGATGTGGACACTGTTGGTCAGAATCGTAACTAAGTTCCACCACTGACTGGGTAACAGCCAAGTTGAGTTGTGAAACATAACTTATTACTTCAGGGGTATTATTTTGGCTACTACTTGAATAAAGTTTAAATCATTGTTTCAGTACTTGATTGTGAGATTTCTTAACAAATAGCTGAATCAAAGGTAATTGTGATGATTTACCCACAACAGTCATTAGAGGTGGATTCGACAGCAAGTGAGGTGGGAAAATTCTACAAATTGATCTTAGGTTGGGGCTGATGTGCTCGCTCCCTACTATCTTTCCCCAGCATGAAGCTGAAAGCACAGGGAACAGCCACGGAGTTCACATATATACGTGGAGAGTTTGTTAAGAAGCAAATTATAAAGTTCTTCAGCCCTGAATCCTGAATTTCCCAGCCACAGAACATGTTTCCCTGACTTATCAACAATTCACAAGGTCACTGAGATGAATGCACAGTGCAAATATCTTCAGCATTTCACATTTTGGGAAGAGTTTGATGTGGAAGTGGCCATGTTGGACTGGGGTGGACAAGGTCAGAAGTCACATAACACCAGGTTATGGACCAACAGGTTCATTTGAAATCACAAAGCCTGTGATTTCAAATAAACCTGTTGGACTATAACTTGGTATCATGTAACATTTCTGAGCAGGAAGAGGTTGATCAATGAAACTGAACAATTTCAGCCACAGGATCGCAGTTCTCTGCTTGACAGCCAATTGCCAACTCATTGGAAAATATTTGACTTGTCTAGCATTTCATTCACTTTCACCAGCATTTTCTAGTCTTCACCATGGCAGGGAAGCAACTTAATTAGCTCTAGATTTAGCTCTATTGAGGGAAACATCAGAGGCCGTGCCACCACCAACAGCTTCAGCAGGAACAGCAATAAATCCCATCTTCTCAGCCACATGGCAGCACAGCTTAAGGATGGGGTGAACACTATGGAAGATGGGGACTCAACACATAGAAAATACCAATAAATCAGAGCACAAGTACCTCAGCATGAGCAGTCAGGCCGTCATGGCAAGCTGCTTCTGAGATCTGCAGATTCAGTGACAAGACATTGATTCCAGCGCATAAAGTAGGCAGAGACTGGTTACTAATGGTCAACCAGGGTGCCCATCGCTGGTCACACCTTCCCATCCAAGACTAAATCTCCATCTCTAATTTTTTTTTTTAAAAAGATTTTTTGTGCTCATTACGGCTTGTATGCAGAAGAGGATAAACACTATTTGTTGAGAGTGCTTGAACTGTATAAGGTATAAGAAGATATTTTACTGATTGTTAGGGCGAGCCATGGCTGCTCAGATTGTTATGTGAGGAGGTGCCTTGATAGCAAAGATTAGGTGGAGCAGTGAGTTGTGTTATCCTGAGGAATGTTGTTGTGTACGGTTCAAGCAGGTCGGAGTTAGGGACTTGGTATCTGTTAAGCGTTATGCCTACTACTTTTCATCTAACGTGAGGTACACTCTATCTCCAGGTTGGAGAGAACAGTCCTACTGCTCACGGCCACATCCAACCATATCTATTTGGGTGGAGAATTTACCTTCTTCCTCTCTTTCCTGGGGGAGTTCACCTCACTGCAGTGCTCTCAAATCCTCTACAATGGGCAAGACATCTGGGGGACAACTTTCCCTGTTTTTTTTCCCCATTTCTATGTTTGTTGCAAGTAAGAAAAATCCAAGTGGTGATTAGCTTTTTTGACACAAGCGGTGGTGACTTTCAATTGAAATTGACAAAACGGATGTGGCATTCCCACTATCCCTCCCCAAGTGATTGATAGAATTAGTAATCATACGGAAAAAGGTAGGTTGATTAGGAAAAGTCAGCAGGGATTTCTAAAAAGAGAATCGTGTTTAACTGATTTGGTGGAGATTTTCTGAAGAGGTAACAGCAAGGATCGATTAGGGTTTACCCCTGTACACGGATTTCCAGAAAGCACTGATACAGTTCCCAACAACAGACTTGAGGAAAATTGTAGGTCATTGTTAAAAGAGGGACTGTAGCAATGCGGATGCAAAATTAGCTCAGTGATGGAAACAGAGGATAATGATCAGTGGATATCTTTTAGGCTAATGGAAGGTTTTTAGTAGAGCTCCCCAGAGGCCAATGTTAGACTTTAACTTTTCCTTATATATATATATTAATGATCCAGATCTTAGTATGGAGGGGACTCTCAAAAGATTTGTAAACTGTGAGGACAGTGTGGAACTCCAAAGTGATAGGTTGGTGGAGTGGTCAGAAAGGTGGCAGATGAGGTTCAATGCAGAGAAATGTGAGGTGATGCAATTTGAATGAAAGAACATTGGAAGACAATATAAAATAGGGATGCAATTCTGAACTGGGTGCAGGAGAAGGGGGACCTGAATGTATATGTACACAGATCACTGAAGGTGGCAAGGTAAGTGGAGAGAGCAGTTAATCAAGCATTCAGTGTTCTTGGGTTTATTACTAGTGACACAAAGATAGGTGGCAGACAGGTAGTTGAGGAAGCAGGGAGGCTGCAGATCACCTGGATAGGCTAGGAATTTATGCAAAAAAGTGGCAAATGGAGTGCAATGTCAAAAGTGTGAAGTTATGCACTTTGGGAGGAAGAACAGAGGTGTAATGGGAGATAACAGAAGTGTAGAGCTGGATGAACACAGCAGGCCAAGCAGCATCTTAGGTGCACAAAAGCTGATGTTTCGTGCCTAGACCCTTCATCAGATTGATCACAATTTTAACCTCACTGTGAAACCTCTTCCAGGGATGCCTAACCTGAAGTAGTTACCCTCCTCCCTCTGGACCAACCTCAGGGGATTGCTCTCCCACTGCAACTCTCTTGTCATCTCTTCCGCCTTGAAACTGCTCGACCATGTCCTGAAGCAAACCAGGCACCACAGCCACATCACCTTCCTCAGCAGCTGCATACAGAACCAGACCTTTCCTGAAGAAGGGTCTACTTTGTTATCTCGAATTCTCCAGCATCTGCAGTTTCCGTTATCTCTGATCTCAAAACAGAGTTGTAGATTACTTTCTAAACTGGGAAAAGCTTTGGAAATCTGACGTACAAAGGGATTTGGGAGTCCTAGTTCCAGATTCTCTTAAGGCTAATGTGCAGGTTCAGGTGGCAGTTAGGAAGGCAAATGCAATGTTAGCATTCATGTCAAGACGACTAGAATGCAACAGCAAAGCTGTACTGTGGAGTCTGTGATCGCACTGCATTTGAAATGTTAAGGGCAGTTTTTAGGCCCCATGCCCAAGGAAGGATGTACTGACATTGGTAGGGAAGTTCACAAGAATGATCCCATGGATGAAGGACTTGTCATACAAGGAGTGGTTGAGGAGTCTGGGTCTGTAATTGATGGAGTTTAAAAAGATGAGGGACAATCTGATTGAAACTTACAGAATACGGAGGGGCCTGGATAGAGTGAATGTGGAGATGTTTCCATTAGTAAGAGATTCTGGAACCTGCGAGCGCAGCCTCAGAGTAAAAGGATGACCCTTTAGAACTGTGATGTTGAAGAATTTCTTCAGGCAAAGGGTGGTTGATCTGTGAAACCCGTTGCTGCAGAGGGCTGTGGAGGCCAAGTCATTGAGTGTATTTAAGTCAGAGGTAGATAGGTTCTTGATTGATAAGGGGATCAAGAAATACAGGGAGAAGGCACAAGAATGGTGTTGAGAAACTATCAGCAAGATTCAATAGGCTGAATGGCCTAATTTCACTCTTAATTTTTTTTGGTCTTATGGAAATAGACTATAAGGGCAGGTAAGTGATGTTGAATTTGTACATGACACTTGTTAAATTTCAGCTGGAGTATTGTGCACAGTTGTGGGGACCACATTATAGGGAAAGATGTGAACGCATTGGAGACAGTACAGAAGTGATTGACAAGAAAAGCTCCAGGAATGAGAACCTTCAGTTATGAGGATAAGCCTAAAGGACTTGGGACTGTGTCCTTGGTGAGAAGAAGATTCAGAGGACACTGAACCCAATCTTCTGAGCACTGTACTATGACAGCTCCACAGCTGCTGAGGAAGAAACAACCTGGCCACTGGCACCGAGAGGACTTTCGTAGACCAGGCACCTGCTCTTCACCAGGACAGAACCCTGTAATGGCAGCAATCAGGGACGTCGTCTACATAGAAAGGGAGGAAAAGGAACAACAGACAGGTACAACAAAGAACAAAGAAAATTACAGCACAGGAACATGCCCTTCGGCCCTCTAAGCCTGCGCCGAGCTAGATCCTCTGTCTAACCTGTCATCTATTTTCCAAGGATCTGTATCCCTCTGCTCCCTGCCCACTCATGTATCTGTCTAGATACATCTTAAATGACACAATTGCACCCGCCTCTATCACTTCCGCTGGCAACGCATTCCAAGCACCCACCACCCTCTGCATAAAGAACGTTACACGCATATGTCCCTTAAACTTTTCCCCTCTCACCTTGAAATCGTGACCCTTAATAATGGAGTCCCCCACTCTGGGAAAAAGCTTCTTGCTATCCACCTTATCGATACTTCTCATGATTTTGTCGACCTCAATCAGGCCCCCCCTCAACCTCTGTCTTCCTAATGTAAATAATCCTAATCTACTCAACCTCTCTTCATAGCTAGCACCCTCCATACCAGGCAACACCGTGGTGAGCCTCCTCTGCATCCTCTCCAAAGCATCCACATCCTTTTGGTAATGTGGCGACCAGAACTCTGTGCAGTATTCCAAATGTGGTCAAACCAAAGTCCAATACAGCTGTAACATGACCTGCCAACTCTTGTACTCAATACCCCGTTCGATGAATGAAAGCATGCTGTATGCCTTCTTGACCACTCCATCGACCTGTGTTGCCACCTTCAGGGTACAATGGACCGGAACACCCAGATCTCTCTGTGCACCAATTTTCCCCAGGGCTTTTCCATTTGCCGTATAGTTCACTCTTGAATTGGATCTTCCAAAATGAATCACCTCGCATTTGCCTGGATTGAACTCCATCTACCACTTCTCCACCCAACTCTCCAATCTATCTATATTCTGCTGTATTCTCCCACAGTTCCCTTCACTAATGAGGTATGTGAGACACAATGGTGTCACTGCCCAGAAGCTGCAGCAATGTAGCAAATCACGTGACTCCATCTTCCTCCACAGACAGTTTAGCAGCTGCCATGGAGGGCCAGGTCCAGCACCCTCAAGGCATGCTGCATACGTACACACACATGTACTCCATCACCCAGCCAATGTAGTCTTAACACCAGGGGAATGGCAAAATTGCCAAACACTAAAAGTGCCCCTGCCTAACAAGCAGACATGGTGTTTCAGCAAGGTACCATTCACAGGCTCATCTGAAGTCTTCCGTAAGGAGACTCCAATAGTGGTAGAGCATCACAGCACCACAGCTCCAGGACTAATGCCAAGCAGGCTCCATTCCAGCTGTGGAAATAGGGAGTACATTAGGAGGGGGAGGAAGAAGAAACTTGGTGGCACAGGTGACAACAGCTTGTAAATGGTTCTGAACGTTTACATAAATTTACATTCTTCGACTGTAAATCCAGATTGTTCCTCTCTTTGTATATGGCCAAATGGCATTGTTACACCATCTAGCATCATTTTACAGCCACGAATGATGGTGTCTGCACACTTCCCTGAACAAATTAACCCTAACCTCACGACTGGCTACAATGTAATCCACAGGACTGACTTTGACCTACTCCCCATACTTTGACAGCATGAACCCCTGACCATGGTCTGAGTTGATATCGGAAGCTGCCCTTGATTGACCGTGCCAGGACCTGCTGACTGATGGATGGCTCCCTGTTGGCACAGTAGGTATGAGATCAGCATGTCACATTGCCATACAGCAAAACAATTGCTCACTTGATTGAGGACTGCAGACTAGTTAGGCAGGCTGTCTGGTTGGGTGCATGTTAATTGGCAAGGCAAGGCATGGATAATGACACCGTCTAGGTATATATTAAGTGAGTGAAGGCCAAAGAGCAAGCGAGCAGCCTTAAGATGTAGCTTGGTCCTATCCTTCAGCTGGGTGTCTGGTCATGCACACAAAGCATCCCTGCTGTAGTCTTCCAACGTCCGCAATGCAAGTTTATGCTTCTCGAGTACACTAGCAGTGTATTGGAAAGGTACCACAATGATCGTGAGGGATTGGCACATGCCACTGTTCAAGGACATGGGGTGAATATGGCTGCTGCTGGTGGATCGTGCGCTGAGCTGCAGTTTGGTTGGACTCAACATGGAGATCACCTGAAGCAAGTGGCGAGCTGAAGTTGTCGGGTTGCTCCGGTTTCCTTGTCTATGTCGCGTCCAGACTGTTTGGTGAGTTTGGTAAGATAGAAAACTGAATGTGAGTTTGCTCGCTGAGCTGGAAGGTTAGTTTTCAGACGTTTCGTCACCATTCTAGGTAACATCATCAGTGAGCCTCCGCTGAAGCACTGGTGTTATGTCCCACTTTCTATTTATCTGTTTAGGTTTCCTTGGGTTGGTGATGTTGGTGATGCCAAGGAAACCTAAACAGATAAATAGAAAGCGGGACATAACACCAGTGCTTCATCGGAGACTCACTGATGATGTTACCTAGAATGGTGACGAAACGTCTGAAAACTAACCTTCCAGCTCAGCGAGCAAACTCACATCCAGAAGCTCAACCTGAGCTACAAATCTTCTCAAAACTCGATAGAAAGCTGAATATTAATGAGGTGAGTTCAGTCATCAAAAATGAGTTTAAAAAGCAATAATCCTCCTTATTTGGAAACTCGCTGCTGCCTAGCGAGAAAACCGCCGCTCAGCCTGTGAAAAGCATAAAAATATGGAACAACTTGCTCCCAACGCCAAGACAGAACACATCGGACATCTCACTTGATTTTGGCAAACATCTCACCATAAGCCACGTCACTCAGGCCCCTATAAGATTTTGCCAAATATCTTTGACTGTGCTTATAACATGCATATGGCTTCACGACTTTATCTGCATAGAACATAGAACAGTACAGCACAGGAACAAGCCCTGCAGCTCACCATGTTTGTGTTGACCACGATGCCATTCTAAACTAATCCCATCTGTCTGCACACAGTCTTGTATCCCTCTATTCCCTGTCTGTTCATGTGGCTGTGTAATGGCTATTAAATGTTGTTATCATATCTGCTTCTACCATCTCCTCTGGCAGCATGTTCCAGGCACCTATCTCCCTCCATGTTAAAAAAGCTTGCCTCACACACCTGAGACACACAAAGACTTATTGCACGGGAAAGGACTCTTCGATCCAAGTTGTCCATGCTGACCAGACATCCTAGATAAATCTAGTCACATTTGCCAGCATTTGGTCCATATCCCTGTAAACCCTTCCTATTCATGTACCCATGCCGATGCCTTTTAAATACTGTAGTTGTACCAGCCTCCACTACTTCTGGCAGCTCTTTCCATCCACGCACCACCCTAAGCTTGAAAAAGTTGCCCCTTAGGTCCTTTTAAAATTTTTCCCCTCTCACCTTAAACCTATGTCCTCTCGTTGTGGACTCCCCCAACCCCAGGGTAAAGACCTTGTCTATTTACCCCATCTATGTCCCTTATGATTTTATAACTTGCCCCCTCTCACCTTCAACCCATGCCCGCTGGTATTTGACATTTCCACCCTAGGAAGAAGACTGACTATTCATCCTATCCATGCCCCTCATAATTGTATATATTTCTACCATATTGCCACTCAACCATCAATTCTCTCGCGAAAACAATCCAAATTTGTCCAATCTCTCCTTATAGCTAATACATCCCAGGCAATATCCCAGTAAACCTCATTTGCACCCTCTCCAAGATCTCTACAGCCTTCCTATAGTGTCGCGACCAGAACTACATACAATACTCCAAATGTGGCCTAACTGAAGTCTTATGGAGCTGCAACACGATTTGCCAACTTTTATACTCAATGCCCCAACTGATGAAGGCAAGTAAGCCCTACGCCTTCTTTACCACCTTATTCAGTTATGTTGCCACTTTTAGGGAAATATAGATTTACACCCTAAGATCCCTCTGTATATCAATGCCGGTAAGAACCATGGCCATTTACTCTATACTTTCTACCAGCGTGTGAACTCTCAAAATGTACAACCTCACATTGTCTAGATTAAACTCCATCTGCTATTTCTTTCTCCAACTTTCCAACTGATCTATATCCTGCTGTATCCTTTGACAACCTTCCTCACTATCCATAATGCCACAATTTTCGTGTCGTTTACAAACTTACTAATCAGGCCAATCAGACATTTTCATTCAAATCATTTCTACAGCTCCTTAAAGAACACTACAGGTCATCGACCCCCAGTCAGAAAATCACACCTCTACAGCTACCCTGTCTTCTATGACAAAGCCAATTTTTTATCCAATTTACCAGCTTACCATGAGGGATCTTTTCAAATGCTTAGTAATGTCCATGTATGCAACATCCACTACCGTACCCTAACCAATCATCTTCATCACTTCCTCAAAAAAACTCGTATCAAGCTTGAGAGACCAGACATTCCCTGCATAAAGCCAGGTTGACTATCCTTAATAAGTCCATTCTTCTCCAAATGCAAGTAACTCCTGTCCCTAAGAAGCTTCTTCAACAATTTCCCCACCACCGATATAAGCCTCACAGGTCTATAATTTCCTAGATTATTCCCTATTACCCTTTTTAAACAAAGCAGCAACATTGGCTATTCCCTAATCTTCTGGGACCTCCTCTATGGCTACAAAGTCCTTTGCCAAGATCTCTGCAAACTCTTCCCTTGCCTCCCTCAGTATGCTGGGATAGGGCTAATGAGGCCCAACACCACCACTTGCCCTAGAATATGAGCAAACCCCTCCCTAATCTAACCATCATCCATGTCCTTCTGCATGGTGATTTCCGATGTGAAGTCCTCGTTTAGAACCACATCCACTTCCTTTGGATCCGTATATAAATTCCCTCCTTTCACCTTGAATAGACTTAGCCTTTCTTGATCTTAATATTCCTAAAAATGTCATGGGATTCTCCTTAACTATACTTGCCAAAGATATTTCATGGTCCCTTTTAGCCCTCCTAATTCCTTGAACAAGTTCTTTCCTGCTTCCTTTATTTCTTCAACAGCCTACCTAATTTCAGTTTCCTGAACCTTTCATATGCTTCCTTTTACTGTTTGACTAAATTCTCAATATCTCTTGTCATCCAGGGTTTCCAAATCTTTTAATCCCTCTCTTTCATCCTGGTCCAGAACTTTGATCAACTGGCCTTTAAAAGATTCCCAAATGTCAGATGTAGATTTACCCTCAAAGAGTTGCCCCCAATCTAATGTATCCAGTTCCTGCCTAATACTGTTATAATTAACCTTACCAAAATTTAAAACTTTCACCCAAGGACCAGTCTTATCCATAACTTTCTTAGAATTTATAGAATTATGATCACTGTTCCCAAAATGCTCCCTCACTGAAACTTTGTTCACCTTGCCAGACTCATTCTCCAATGAAAAGTTCTGGTATGACCACTTCCCCAATTGGACTATCGACATGTTGTTTCAAAAATTCTTCCATCAGACAGAAGATGCAGGAGCTTGAAAACACACACCAACATGTTCAAGAAAAGCTTCTTCCCTGCCATTATTAGACTGATGAATGGACTTTCTAACTTCAACTGATATTGATCTTGTGAAATGTTGGTCTTGCTTCGTGCACGTCCTGTACAGTGTAACCTGTATGCCTCACTCTGTCCAAGTTTATTTCACCCTATGATCTGTACATCCTTGCTTACTGTTCTGCCTGTAGATAGCAAGAACTGCAGATGCTGCAATCAGAGACAGCACAGTGTGCAGCTGTAGGAACACAGCGGGCCAGGCAACATCAGAGCCGCAGGAAAGCTGACATTTCGGGTTGGGACCCTTCTTCAGAAGAACTATGTTGTCTATGATCTGCCTGTGCTGCTTGTAAACAAAGCTTTTCACTGCACTTCAATCGATCAATCAATAAAATCTTCCTGGGCACACTAAACAAATTCTGCCCCATTCAAGCCCCAGCACTCAGGGAGCCCCTGTCAATATTGGGCAAGTTAAAATCACTCACTACAACAACTCTGTTGTTTTAATATCTTTCCATGATTATTCCTCGATCTCCCACTAGCTATTAGGAAGCTAATAGTCTACCCCTATCATAGTGATTGCACCTGTCTTATTCCTGAGTTCTACCTTTATGGCCTCGCTGGATAAGACTTCCAAGACACCCACTCTTACTGCATCTGTAACACTGTCCTTAATTAGTAATGCAGCTCCCCCACCCCTTGTACACCCCTCTCTATCACGCCCAAAACATCTAAACTGGTTCGATGAGCTGCCAGTCTTGCCCTTCTCTCAATCAAGTTTCTGTAATGCTACATCATAATTCCATATACTAATCCAGACACTAAACTAATTTGCCGTTACCTGTTATACTCTTTGCAATAAAATAAATAGACTTCAGACCACTAGTCCCAACATGTCCATTAATCTGGCTCTGCTTGTTCTTCCTATTTAGACTTACTTGACTTAACTTCTACCTTCCCCTCAATCACTCCACATGCTGACCTACTGCTCTGGCTACTGTTCCCCTGCCACACTAGTTTAAACCCTTCCAAGTAGCACTAGCAAGCCTCCCTGCAAGGATATCGGTGTCCCTCTGTTTTTGGTGCAACCTGTTCTTCTTGTACAGATCCCTCCAGCCCTGAACAGATCCCAATGATCCAGATTTCTGATGCCCTCCCTCCTATACCAGTTCTTAGCCACACATTAAACTGTATATCTTCCTATTTATGGCCTCAACAGCCCATGAAACAGGAACAAATCCCAAGATTATAACCTTAGGAGGTTCTGCTTTCCAACTTACTGTGTAACTCCCTAAATTCCCTTTGCAGGACTTCATCTCTCTTTCTGCCTATGTTGTTTGTAACAATATGGACCACCACTGACTATTCAACCTCTGGTGTCCTGCGCACACCCCTAGACATCCTGGACCCTTGGACAAGGGAGGAAACACATCATCCTGGAGTCTCACTCACGGTCACAAAAACACCTATCTATGCCCCTGACTACAGAGTCCCGTTTCACTACCACTCACTCAATTACACTTCGACTCTCCCTGTTTTACAAAAGTGCCAGTCATGGTGCCACTGATCTGGTTGCTGCTTTGCTCTCCCCCAAGAGGACATTTTCCCCACCAGTATCTAAAACAGTACACTTGTTAGAGAGGGGTATAGCCATGGGGATTCTTGCACTGGTCACCCATCTACTGGGCTTAATCTTTGGTATGGCCACATTCTTGAAACTTTAATCTAACACACCCTCTGCCTCCTGTGTGCTCCTCAGTGAATCCAAATGCCGCTCTAACTGATCCATGAGGTCTCAGAGGAGCTGTAGGTGGCTACACTTCCTGCAGACATAGTTGTCAGGGATGATTAACTTCACCCTCATCTCACAGGAGGAGTACACCACTCCACTAACTGCCACTACTATCCCTCTAGTAACTATCAGATTTAAAGACCCTACCTTACCATATCTTAATACTGCTCACTCTCCTTAGTAAAGCCTAATGCTCACCAAAGCTTGGAGACAAGGAGGACTGCAGATGCTGGAAGCTAGAGTGTATAGGAATGAGGCTGAAAAAGCACAGCAGATCAAACGGCAGGAAAGTCAACGTTTCAGGCTGAAACCCTTCATCATAAACTCGACTGTCCGGGTCAACCCATTGTCTCTACCTGTTCCTGGCCCACTGAGCTCACCAAAGCTTGCACTTTGACCTCAACAATAGCACTTCTACCTCAGATCCTCTCTTCAAAATGGCCACCCATTAGAGCTTATATACGCTAACAGTAGGAAGACAAAACTCTTTCAGAATCTCCCACAGTCACTTCTCACCACTGCCCTCTGTTTGATGCCCTTTGTCCTGTTGAGCACCATGTCCTCTGCAATCCCCCTCTCGGTTGTGGTGACAAAGCCAACTTCTCCCAGATTCTTTCTTAGTCTTTTCTCACTACCATCCTCAGTTTAAAACTGAGCATGTATAAAATACTGCATTTAAAATCTAAGTAAGTTGACATCCATACCTTGCCTCACAGGTCATTTCACAGATATCTCATCAAAATACCCAAAAGCAGAATGTGATCATCAGATTTGAGACTCCACACTTACTTGCAAACAGACATTTGTTATACCGAGGCACTCAACTGGCCACACAGCATCTGTGGAGACAGAAAAGCAAACAGAAACCTGCAAATGTTGGAAATCTATGGGTTTTAATGAATAATCTGAAACATTAAACCTACCAATTTCTCTCCTCTGATATTTCTGCTGACTTCTTATTCTATGCTCTATTTTTATTCAAGTGCACACACTGCTGAAAAATACGACTGCAAGAAAGATTGCTCCAGAACAAATATTTCCAAAGGATAGCTGTACACCTGCTCTGTCTGAAACTAGCAGTTAGGGTTAACGGTCTGAACAATACAGTGGTGTAATTGAAATGTTCTGTCCTCTTCGAATTTTCCCAAACTGGAACAAATCCTATGCTTTGTCAAACTGGTGCTGCTATTCTAAATTGACAAATGCATCTTCCCTTGCAACAAGACTTCTATAGAGATACTTAACAGGTTTGCAATTTGGCTAATTTGAAATGTATTCACTGGTGGTGAAAGGTAAAGTTGTCATCATTCTAAACAACTATATGACTGTTGTCTCACTAGAGAGAGAGACAACTGGTGGTGAATTTAATCCGAGGGTGACCACGCTTCAGGTGGGGCCTTCATGGTAACCTCAGCTGGCGTGAGAATTGAATCCTCATTGTTGGCATCATTCTGCATCACAAACCAGCCATCCAACCAACTGGGCCGACCAATGTTCTCAGAAGGATGCAGTGGCCTGACAATCTATTACAACAATGACCGTGACTGGGAAAGCCATAACACAGAATCTCTAAAGTTTATTCTGCAGAAGCCTCACTTTGGAAGGGATAGAACTGGATAGGTAGGTTCGAGGGGATGCATGGCCTCCTTACCTGTTTTCGACATTCCTTTTCCAAGACTGCTTTTCTCTGAGTAAATGTTCCTGGAGTAAATGTTGGCATGTACACAATACCTGAGATACAGCAGGATAGGCTTTCTTAACCCTCAAGGTCTGCTGTTACTCCTCCAAATCCAAGCACACCAAAATGAATTTTCCATTCACTGGAAGATGCAAAAGGAATATCAGCTGAAACCAAGACAGTTATAACAGGAAATGAATGTTCTGCAAAGCAAAAAATAATTAACATTAAGTTAAAATCTAAAGGAAGCAATGCATTGATTATAAACCTATCCAAGTGACAATTAAAAGCTGAAACTATTTTAAGACTTTTACTCTCCATTTTCAAGTAGGCAAGCAGTGTTTCTGATAAGAAAGCAAAGAATCATTGGGGAATATTTTAGTTTGCCTTTTAAAGCATCACTGATGTTGATCACTTTGCAAAATCCAACAATGCTTTTTCTGGCCATAAATGGGTACATTACGAACTGGGCATGCAACCTTCATGTCTGATGCTGTAGCCTGCATTTGCAGGATGTTACACTGCCATATGAGTGAAAATTAGGAAAAATGGATAATACTGTGTAAGTATTTTAAATCAACCTATTCTCAAATGTTATGACACCTTTCTGGCAAAGGTGGGACTTGAACTCTGATCTTCTGCCCTAGAGGCAGAGACACTACTACTATGCCACAAATATCCAACCTCATAAATATGTATATAAAACAAAACACCAGGTGTAATCAGGCTCGTCTCAATTGATTTCTCATTTACCACTGGTTAAAATCTGTGAACAGGTGGCCTTGGTTATTATGGGGAGAGAAAAATAACTCAATCATGACACTTGAAAGAATAGTTGTCAGAGAAACAGTGGAGTTAATGCAATCTTCTCTCTGATAGTTGGCGACCAATTTTGTTTAGAATCCAGCTAAGTCGTAGCTGTGTTGTACATTTTTTAAAAACAGATTGCATACAACTTTATACATTAATAAATAAATAATGCTACCAATTGGATGATTAATGCCCTTTATACAGTACTGCACTGTTGTGCATCAACAGTGAATATTTAAGACCTGGGTTTTGTTTGCAATGAAACAGCTACAGTTGTTGTTGTCAAAAACTTGAAATGTTACTCGTAACTGTCCTGAAAATCATGCAATTATATCTGGCACGGTGTAAAAGAACGATTTGAATGGACTGAACTCCTATATAAAATTCATTATAGTACCTAGATAGCATTTACTCAAATAACAGTAGAAAACGGTGTAACCGATTAATGCAAGAAGCTCTAATTAAGTATTCGGATTTATACCAACAAAACGTCTTTAAACCTTAGTTAACAAGTCCAATGAATTACTCATTTTTGCACTGTCAAACATGAACTGGCAATTCATGACAGACATAAATGGGCACAACATTGTGCAATCCTGGCCCTCAAATGAATTGGCTCAAGAAGCTGATAGTGGATGTCCCTAGGCAGATCACGAAAAAAAAAGCTGTTTGATTGTGTGGAACCACTCTTATGAATGTCACTAATGCAGACCATTAAAGGTGTATAGGTGACTTAGATAGAGGTGGAGAATGATGACATTGTCAGGAGGTGGTCAACATCATGACAAAAATGACTGTAGCTTCAGTGAGGTGCTGGTAGGAGCACTCCTATTCTGTCACACATTATGGTTTATCTTGGGTCAAGGTTACAAAAAAATTACGAACAATAAGAGATAAATTTATGTTCAGGTAGTTAAAATTGTCGGAGAATCACATGTCACGTATTAAAAACTGGCATCACTAAATACTGAAAAGACAAAAAGTGCTGAGGAGAAATTATTTTTATTTGTTATCCGAGGTAATAGTATCAAAAATAATATGTTGGCAAATAGGAACATAGGAGCACGGGAATGTCATTCAACCCCTCGAACCTGGTCCACCATTCAATGGGATCATAGCTGATCTGTGATCTGTTTTAAAAACAAAACTGAATTCTTAAGCCAAACTAATAAATTAATCCACAAAATTCAAGTGTGTGAAATATAACATTTAAAATAGGATTATAGCTAAAACTTAACTCATATTTATGTTTTTTTCACAAAATATTAATTTACGGTCTTTATGTCTCATACTTTATACGGAGAAGGTTTTGGAATCTCCATTAAATTCAAGTGGATGGTGGCGGGGGAGGAAGAAAGGAAAGGTTTAAGTTGCAATTACTGACTGTTAACCAGTATTAAATCTTGCATGTCTTTTGACAGATGATTGCAGCTCCTTAGCCCAGGAGCTAAATTTTAGAACAGGTTTCTAAATAATACCATAATTGTAAAAGGACAGGAATTCAGCATAAGCAAAATCAACACTTTACATTTTCCATGAAAATGTTTTGTGGAATATTTACATATAGTTTCCTCTTTTTTATTCAAATTGAAGTGAGCAAAATATATAAACCAACAATGTTAATAAACTTAAAAGATTTACTCTTTTTTGCCCCACCAAGGACAAAAGAGGAGGACACAGTTTAGATAGCTCAGTTGCATGTTCATGTACAAATAAATCATGAATGTTCAAACTTAATAAAGACAAAGATCAAATTCTCATGAAATACTTTTCTCGAATTCAGTTTTATTTTAAAAATAGGATCGGAATAAGGATCCTAAGGGAAATGGCAAAATGCTGTTCTGCAGATATGAACAGTATAAAGGAAATATATATAATATATACGGTGTATGGAGTTTCCCTGTATCCCACTGCAACTTATTTTTGATAAACCCACAATAATGTGTCTCAAGGGAATAAATATTTCTCAAAATAAGTACCATTTTGGTTACACACCAATGTTCCAAAATGCTCTTAAGACCTTAAGAATCCCACATATTTTCACAAAACAGCAATAACGCAAGTTAAATTCCAAACACAGTATACATTATAGGACAAACATATCAGTGAGTGATTTCAAATGTTAACCTAATCTAGGGGTTCTGATGACATTCATGAACAGTTCAGATTTAATTCTTATCAGAATCCCTTAAATAGGATATGGCCTCAAAATCCACTCATAAGAATCCATTATTTATTTACATCATGTTTGACAAAGAATTACAAAAGGGAAAGAGACACCTTAATTCAGTTTGTGGGTTCATTACTGTTAAGGACCAGTAAGAATGAAAACAAGGTCACATTAAACTTGTACAGAAAATAACAATTATTTCTTGGTTCACTGGCTATTGAAAAAAAAAATGTTAACAGAGGCAAATACTTAAACAAAAGCCAGAATGATGCACGAGTACATATCATAGCAACAGTTTCCAACTTGACTGGATAGAATGCAATGGTATCTTGACGAGTATGATGCTCCTCCAATCTGCATTATCTGTATTATTTGTAAGTGACGAATTGCAAAAATGATTTCTAAACAGTTCATACAAAAATAACGGGTAAGAGGGTGATGCTTATATAAAAACAACTAACTGTTTTAAAAATCCAATCAAATAAAAATGGTAAACCAAGAAATAAAAACTATCACATTACTTCAGAAAAATGAACAGCAAAAGAAATCAAGTTCACTTCAGTGAGAAGTTTGCCATCAAATAAAACATCACCCTTACATTGCCAAGGGGAAATCAGAACTGGGACAAAATTCTGAAATGTCTTAAAGAAATATTCTGCTTCAGAATGTACTGTTTACATTTGGCAGTTTGGAAGAAAATTGATCTGCAATCATGTATACATTCACTGCATGCAGTGCATGGTATCTCATCACTTTCAAAAGTGATTTCTGTGCTCTCATGTTTAAAAACACAGTTTTGCTTGTTATTTACATACAAGTAGGTTATGTCAAAAGATAGAAAACCTCTGGAGTGTAATAATCTTTGTCCCAGCCCTAACCATTAACAAGAAAATAGAAAAAAAATATATTCAAGGCACAATCACCAAATGCTATTCCTTTTGTGGGAAGATACTGACTCAATGTAGCATAACAGACATAGGCAGAAAGTGCACAAAAACGACACTGTGTAGTAATGTACTATTTGCAAGCATCCAATAAAAAGTAATTTGACCACTTCATTACTGATTACAAAAAAGTCAACTTTCCTTTAAAATCAGAAAATAGGGTGCAAGCTCCAGAACAGATTACTGCATGGAATGAATGTTTCTCCCTAGAAAGCCCAGTAAGCATAATTGAGCTAATATTCATATACAATGGGATCTTTAAACCATGACGTTTATTAATTGCGTACCAGTGCCAAGTAAGTTCCCATGAAATCCTGTATCATTGAAAGGGTGGGGGAAATTCTCACAAACTAAAGAAGTCTGGAAATTTCAGCACAATTCACATGCTTGGTAGTTCTAAAATCTCATAACGTTACCCAGTTAAAGGAGCTGGGCATGTTCTCATAAACCCTTTATAAAGAGTTCATATGTGAGTGTGCTATAAAGCCATTTGAATAGATGACACATCTCAACCCCATCCCTGCACTATATCTTAAAATATTTTTTCTACTTACAATATACAAGTGTGTGTGTGTGTGTGTGTGTGTGTGTGTGTGTGTGTGAGTGAGAGAGAGAGAGAGAGAGAGAGACAGACAGACAGAGAGAGAGAGAGAGAGAGAGAGAGAGAGAGAGTGAGTGAGTGAGTGAGAGAGAGGGTGAGAGAGAGAGAGAGAGAGTGTACGCAAGTGAAAAACATAACTAAAATCAGACTCCTTCTTCGGCAACATATTTTTCCTGATTGTGTAAGACAAGCAAGAGACAACCACTCAGTTCCAGTGCAATGCAGTCTTTTTTGTTTGTCTCTACATTCAACAAATGGGAGAAGCAGCTTATAATTGCTTCATAATAGTGGGAAAATGACAGGGTATTTGTGCAATTCTTTGGAAAGCTTGAATTGCAGGTGCCCAAATGCACTTGAAGTCAACTGTCGATTATCTGCAGTACATTATGGCTGACAAATAAGCAAGGACTGATTGTTAGCTTCTGAAGGTGAACTGAGGAGAGCATGTACAACCTAAAACACATGATAAAATAACTATCAAAATGTATTTTTTGTGATAAAAATAAATTATATTTGCTTAATTGTATCGTGGTCAATTATACATAATTGGTAGTGCAAGTACTTGCAAAATTTGCTGATTGTAAATGAGTACGTGAAACATCAAAAACTGGAAAAGAAAGAATTGCAATCAAGAGATTTTGATGGTAGGTGCTTTGGGGTTCTAAGTAAAAGTGAAAGTCAAGTCTTATCATCCTTGGTCGGCATTTAAGATTTCAACTTAAATATGCTTATTGAAGAATGGGATATATTTGCTGATGTGCAAACCAATCAATGATAAACAACGCTATTCTACCCAGCACAGCATAAATGTGTTACATTTTGAAAAAAATGTAGGTAATATTACACAAACAAATCTATCTCAATGCTAAGGAATCGAAGGGAACATTAAAGAATTTCATAAAATACTGACCAACATACATTTCCAAACTTAACTGACCACCAATGCAAACTTTTGAGAGTTACAAATACCTAACAAATATTAAATGTGTTTTCAGGGATGCTGAAACATGGCAGTCACAGTTTTAATTTATTGTTTTAGATTACTTTTATAAATTCTTGGTGATAGAAATTTAAAAACAGAATGGAATACCTAATTTTTTTCTAAACATGAAATAACGAAATGGAAAATTTAAAAGGTATCTTTTTTAAAAAAAGGAACTTGTCCAGTTTAATGCTAACTAATTGTCAATCATTGTTCCATTTTTATGAAGTTGTAAATACTAATTGAGCCCATCCTCTAAACTGCAAATTTGTCTTCAATTCCAAAGCAAAAGCAAAATCTGCAGTTCTTCAGAAAACAGAAGATGGAAGTAGGTGAAAATATACTTCACAATGTCAAAATTCTACCATGAAGTACTGCTAGCAAAACATCAACGATTTCTTGATTATAATGTAACAAGACAGTAACTAGTGAATATTAATCAAGAAATTAAATTGTTTTTAAACAATTCAGTCCTTGCTCATTTTGTCTTCTGATAAAATCCCAAATCATGTCGTTAATCAATCTGCATGTCACAATGCAGTGACCTCAAGTGCAAAATTCCCTTACCCGTTCTTGTTAAAACAAGAAACTTCATTGATTAGACAAAACGCTATAGTTGTTTACCAACCAATCAGGTTAGCCTTTGCTTTTTCAGTCAGTTTCCGCAGCCTGCCCCTACTGGATGTTCCAAAAGTTAAAGAGGAATCTTCAAACAGTAGCTGCCTTTGTTCCTCCTCTGAATCCTCCTCATTGTAGCATGTTGTCCGTCTACCTTGATTCCTCGTTTTCATGACCGATTTAGAGCCCACGGCCTCCTCAGTCCTTTCGTCATCTTCCACAGGCTCTATGGTCTCAATGGGTTCCAGAGGCTCCTCATGTTTCCTACTGTTGCTTCTTGTCTGCATTTTTCGTTTAGCAGCAGCTATCAATTTGGATTTAGCTTTTAGACTCTTTCCTTTGGGTTTCCTGCCTCTTGGTTTCTTCTGCAAAGATTTTCTTTGTGTGTGGGTCTCTGAACTAAAGCTGCTTTCTGAGGTAGCTTCTTCACCATTCTCATTGGATGCGTCTTTTTTAACTTCTGCTTTCTTCATTGCATTCTGATGTTCAATATCAAGTAGCTCTTTTTTACTTTTCCTACCTCTTTTCTTACCAGGTCCTTTAAGACTTTTTACCTCCTGTGGTTTCCTTCCAGGACCTCTCTTGACCACAGATTCAGAGATGCACACACTGTGTCCATTTATTTGTGGGGTTTTCTGTGCTGAAGATTCAGCTTTGATGTCACCTGTATATTGAAGGGAAAATAAATATCTACGTTGAAAAGACACACATATATGAGGGGACTAGGGAATGTAAGCAACATGCATTATTCTAAATAAGTTAATTGAATTTGGTATAGTTCAATTTTAAGACAACGTTTTTAGTTAGTCAGTTACAAGTTAGGCTTGAATCAAAGGTATAAGTTTGTCGACACTTTTTCATATTTAGGCACAGCCATTATCGTTATTAATTATTCAATTTAGTTAAAGTTATGAAACAAATGGGATTCTAATATAGCATCTCTTACCCTCAAGCCTTTTACTACTGTGTTTCTCTTCTCAAATTTTAGAAACTTACTCAAAATACATTTTTCTGAAAACTGTTTGTTACGATTGGTAATCTCTCCCTCAATAGATTGAAGCCATTCCCATATCTAACTCCATTGTGAAACAGATTGGAACAATTCGTATATTATAATTACAATATAAATGACAACACATTCAGAAGTCTAATCTTGTTCTTGTTGGCCTGCAAACTTCTACTGTCATAAATTCTAAATTTACAAAAACTTAGCCACCCATATCAAATGCTACACTAATTCCTGATCACCTCTTATTGACTTACACAAGTTCCATATTTTATAACCTATTAAATTTAAAATCATTATCTCAATCTTCAAATCCTTCTATAATTCTCATTTCTTACAGCAAACTTTTGACTTCTTAATCTGAATATTTGTTTCTCCTACCCTTTCTTTGTCTATTCAGTCAGAACAGAGTTTATGGAAGCTTCTGCTCTAACCATTGAAACTTCCAACATAAAGGCCTTTACATTACTAATTTAAAACTTGTATCACTCTGCCTAATTCATTAAGAAGTTTGTGGAAATTTTCTTTTCATTAAAGGCCCAACGTAAATCTAATGCTGTTATTGCAAGGGAATCAGCACAGCATAAGTATAGTAAACAGCTGATATACAGAACATAATTAGTTTAAGATCTGAAGGAACAAATTCTTCTGTTTATTGTGTCTGCAAAATTACAAACACAGCTAGAGATTTGTTCTCATTGCCAGGCATTAGCAACACTGCAATCACAACAGCAAAGTGTCCTCTGGTTGCTACGGATTAGAAGCATTGGAAATCTGACAGGAATAGTACTCAGTTAGCAATATTGCAAACATGTAAACTTGCTACAGGCTGTTCTCTCATATTGACACTGCAAATCTAAATGGGAAAAGTTCCTCAACACTATTAAGGGATTAGTCAAAAGCATGCTTTTTCTCCCTTTATTCTTTGATAGAATGTAGGTGTCACTAGCAAGGCCAGCATTGGTTGCCATCCTTAACTGTTCTTTGCGCTGAGTGACTTGCTAGGTTCTTCCAGGCAGCGGTTTAAGTCAACCATGCTGCTATGGGTCTGGAGTCACATGTATGCCAGACCTGATAAGGATGGCAAACTTCCCACCCTGAAGGGCAATGAGCTTTTACAACTCTCAACTGGATGCCATGGTCATTAAATCAAAAAATATCAGTGATAATGATGGAATTGAATTTCCACCAGCTATCCTAGCAGGATTTGAACCCAGGTAGCTAGCACATTAGCCTGGGCTTCTGGTTTAGTGGTCCAGTGACATTATTAGAGTGCCATCACATCCTCTTCTTACAGCAGTTTAATACTTTCATTGGAAATAAAAATCTTCTCAATTATATTTATTAAGTTAGTAATATATATTAACAAGACAACATTTTCTTTGCAGATTTTAACATAAAACTCCCTTTCCTGTACTTCTAAAAAGAAATTGTATTGCTACATTTGTACTGGATAAAGACGCAAACAGGTCTACACATCATCAGGTTGCTGCCCACTAGGATACATCCATCAAGATAATCAATTAGATATTTGACTGGTGTAAGATGGTTTAGGATACTTGCCTTTTGGTTGTTTGTATGGTGTTGATTTATTTCTACGTGTTAACTTTCTTTTTTCAGGTTCCTCATCTGTCAATGTAGTCTGTGCACTGTGTTTTGATTCAGATAGTTCAGGATAACTGAGATTGTTCTGAGCTTTTGATGGCTTAGCATTATAATCTGCTAAAACAATTAGAAAAACATTTTACATTTGTAATGTCTGGCTTGTTACTACCTACTCTTGTGCACTCAAGTGTCCCCTCGAAGTTCCAAAATATCTGTAGATGTGTAAATTGCGCTAGGTGCCATACTGGTGAGGGTTTTCATACACTGATGCACAGCATGCAAGCTGGAGACATTAACTTCTGTGCAACACCAATTTAACAACAACACTGACACATTTGAGCTAAGCATTGCAGGTATTGCTCTTTCTTAACTTAGCAAAACTGAGTACACATTCAGCAACAAGAGGGTCACTCAACCATCAGTGCCACTTTAAGGAATCAACAATTAATTTCAGATTGCTTGCTGGTTGAGTACTTCTAATTGTTGCTACAGTTCAACAAGCATTTGGTGCTTGCTAGAGTTACCCTAAGCATCAAAAGCCAACAATGGGATTCATAGCAAATGCTGAAGAAGCTTTACCAATTTCAAGGCTTCTGCACAAACCACTCACTCCCAAATTGCACATCAGTGGGCAGGCCCCCTGAAATGCAGCATTATTTGGAGAATGACAGTGGTCACACAGAGGAAGCTGTTGGAAGAGTGAAAAGATGTAGAAGCAAAACTTAGATAATGGGAATTGGAACTGAGATAATGGGAACTGCAGATGCTGGAGAATCCAAGATAATAACGTGTGGAGCTGGATGAACACAGCAGGCCAAGCAGCATGCTCCTAAGATGCTGCTTGGCCTGCTGTGTTCATCCAGCTCCATACTTGATTATTACAGTTGATCGTGTTTTCTCAGTGTGTTCAGGAAGTAGTTGCACTGCCTAAGCCTCAGTGAAGTTCCTGAGATTCAATAACAATGTCCTCACTGAAATTTGACACCAGCTGCAGGCAGAACTATAACACTGGGGCAAGAACTGTACAAGATATGTTCCAAGTAGACCATATCTGGTATCTTGTGGTATTGGCCAGCCCTCCTAAACTAACTTTATGGTTGGTTCACAAAGTTCATTACCACAAATCGTCTTTTAGATTAGATTACCTACAGTGTGAAAACTGGCCCTTCGGCTCTCCAAGTCCACACCGCCCCTTGAAGCATCCCATCCAGACCCATGCCTGTATAACCCACACCTGAACACTATGAGCAATTTAGCATGGCCAATCCACCTAGCCTGCACATCTTTGGATTGTGGGAGGAAACCAGAGCACCCGGAGGAAACCCATGCAGACACGGGGAGAATGGGCAAACTTCACACAGTCGCCCAAGGCTGGAATCGAACCCGGGTCCCTGGCGCTGTGAGGCTGTAGTGCTGACCACTGAGCCATCGTGCCGCCCAAGTTTTGAGTTTACTTTATCCGGGCCTATCTTGTGATTAGCGGTATAGCTTCCACCTTTGTAGAGGGGCACTGCTAGATAGCAAGAAAGCTTATCGCATGAAAACAATAAGTAAACTACATTTGGTCAGTCATAATTAAAAGGACTTAAGGGAACTGGTGTAGATATACTATAATCCTAGTTTTCCCCACAGGCTGACTGTGCTCAGTAGAATTAGTGTAGCCAAGAATCAGAAACAAAATGTAAAAACAGTGAGCTGGTGACTGGCTGTATTCTGCACTTGTCTTCTTCCACGCTGGGGTGGGAGATATTTGCAACATCCTGCCATCTGCTGTTGTGAAAGGGAGGTCACTAAATTTTTCTACTGATGAGAACGAACTACCTTTATACTCTTCTTTCAAAGGTAAGAAGGTGGAAAATTCCAGCCTTCCCAATGCCAATGTCTGAATGCACATTTGTTTTTTGGGTGCTACCTGCCAACACTACCCTATACTAGAAGTGAAAAGGATTCCACTCTCTCAACGTCTATCTAGTAGGTGATCATAGGCAGAGAACATAAGAACATAAGAACAAAAGAACTAGGAGCAGGAGTAGGCCATCTGGTCCCTCGAGCCTGCCCCGCCATTCAATAAGATCATGGCTGATCTTTTTGAGACTCAGCTCCACTCACCCGCCAACACACCATAACCCTTAATTCCTTTACTGTTTAAAAATTTATATAGCCTTTCCGTAAAAGCATTCAGTGAGGTAGCTTCGACCGCTTCACCGGGCAGGGAATTCCACAGATTCACAACCCTTCAGGTGAAGAAGTTCCTCCTGACCTCAGTACTACATCTGCTTCCCTTTATTTTGAGGATATGCCCCCTAGTCCTAGTTTCACCTGCTATTGGAAACAACCTCCCTGCCTCTACCTTATCTATTCCCTCAATTATATGTTTCTATAAGGTCTCCCCTCATTCCTCTGAATTCCAATGAGTGTAATCCCAGCATATTCAGTCTCTCCTCATAATCCAACCCTCTCAACTCTGGAATCAACCGAGTGAATCTCCAAGTGAATCAAGCAGGTCACCAAGCTCAGGTATCCTGATAACAGTCACGATGCTTTAATTCCGCATCTATTTGCTATACCAATTGCATTTAAGCCACATCAAACCAAAAAAAACTACTGCGGATGCTGGAACAAGCACAGAGGATGCCAAAGTTCCAGATCTGCTGAGTTTCTATCAGAGCTGAAGAGTTATACTGGCTCAAAACCTCTAAACGCAGTCTTCCATGTTACAATTTTTCACTGTGACCTGGGTCAGATTTGCTTTTGACATGACTGTCAGCACATGTTCCAGCCACAATGCATCTCCATGCTTAGGAGGTGCAGTCTAGTTTTAACCATCGTTGGCTATATTTAAGAAGTGCTCTTCATGCATAATTGTGAGTTTCCTGCTAATGCTTGCAGTCCTCAAACAGCAGATACATCACTGGCTGCATGAAGCAATAATTCAAATGGCCATGCAGCATAAAAGTTGCATGTTGCCTACATTTCATTGAACAGGTATTGATTAATCATGTACTTTAATCCTGTATTTGTTGCTGGTAGTGCAACAATTGACCCCACTATGTTTTCCCTTTTCCTACAGAGTAATTGCATTTAATATTTCCTACAAGGCACTTACTTCCAATAAGATAGCATTAGATAGCACTAAGTAGTCATAGCAGCTATTACACCAATGTAAATTATTTAAAAATTTCTGATAAATAAAATATGTATTCTGGGTCCAATCGCCTCAAATGACAAGAGTGCTCAACTCCTGAAAAATAAATCATAAAGGATTCAAAAGCCAGACAACCACATGGAATTTGGAGTTCCAATCACAGCCAAGCCATTTCAATCCTCCCCACCCAGCAGCAGTGCTATCAGTATTAACTGAAAGGAAATGAAAGCAAAAAGTGCTGGAGAAACTGAAAAGGTCTGGCAGCTTCTGTGGAGAGAAAAACAATTCATATCTCGATTGCGGTATGACATCTTCTTCAGAAGAAGGACAAGATGACTTATTTGGAACTGAAGAGAAATGCCAAAAAGTGATGTGATTTATACTGTAAGGGAAGGTGGGGAACAGCATGCAAAACAGAAGAGGCAGTCGGGGAAGCTTGGAGGAATTGAGAGAATAGAGATCACAGGTATCACAGAACAAAAAGAAAGGTGAACGGTTAGAGAAAAGTCCAGAGCAGGCGTTCACAGCAGAATACAAGACAGTTGTGAACTAGGGGAAAGATGAAGGCCAGAGTTCATGATCTGAAGCTGTTGAACCCAGTGTTCTGTCCTGAAGGCTGTAAGGTGCATAAATAGAAAATGAGGTACTGTTCCTCCAATTTGCTATGGACTTCAGAGGACCACTGCAGCAGGCTAGGACAGAAATGTCAGCATCAGAGCAGGGTAGCGTATTAAAACAACAAGCACCGTGGAAGGTGGATGGAACTGAATCAATGTGTTCTACAAAGCAGTTACCAAGTCTGTGTTTGGTCTCATCAACTAAGATTAAACTTCTCTCTTCAATTGTGAGCAAGTCATATCAGAGTTAACATTAACTAAGCTTATCTCTTTCCCAGCGCTACCAGACCTGCTGAATTTCTCCACCATATTTTTTGTCTCTTTAAGATCTCTACAATGTGCAATAGTTTGCCTTTGTGTTAAAGTGGAGGGATGAGCTGATTATCAAGAAGAATTTAAGTGTAGTCTAGTGAACTGGAGTTCAAACACCAGTATGGGAGTTTAAGAACTGGAATTCAGTTAAAACAAATGCTGGGAGTCAAAAACTGGCATCAGTAAAAATGACAATGAAGCTTCTGTATTATTAGTAAGGTCCAATCATTTCACTGTTCCATAATGAAAGGATAGCTAAAACCTTTACTTTAGCTGGCCTACAATGATTCCAGTTTCACACAGACATGGTTGATTCTTAACGTCCTTTGTAAATATTTGAGCTGCATCGAATTGTTACACGTCAGTAGTTCAAGCAGAAAGTAATAACAGAGCTTTCCATATCCCACAAATCCATAAAATTGGTCAGAAAAAAAAATCATGCATGGAATGAGAAGACTGCTGAGAGGTCTAACATTTGTTGCCAGCCATAATTGTCCTTGGAAAGATATGATGGACCATCTTCTTGAGCCATTGTAGTTCAACTGATGGTTAAGAGGTTTCCAGGTTTTGCCAGTGTAAAGACAGCAATGATAGTTCCAAGTCAGGATGGTTTATGGCCATAAGGAAAGCTTGCAGGCGTGAAGTGTTCCCAACTGTTTGCTGCCCTTGTCCTTCTAGGTGGTAGATGTTGCAGTGTTGGAATGTGCTACAGAGTTAGGCATGGTGAGTTGATGCTGTACATCTTTTGATAGAAAATACTGCTGCCACTATGGATTTGTGATGGACAATGACTGTTTATGATGATAGACAGGGTACCAAACAAGCAGACTCCTTTATCCTGGATGGTGCTGATTTACTTGACTGTTGTTGGACTTGCACTCATCTAGACAAATGGAGAGCATGTCATCACACTCCTGCCTTGAAGATGGTCGAGACAATGTGGGGAGTCAGGAAGCATATTGCTCACTGTAGAATTTCTGGCTTTGGACCTGCTCCAATAGCTACAGTATTTATATGATGGGTTCTGTTAAAGTTACTGGTCAATGGGATCCACTAGGATGTTGACGGTTGGATATTCAGTGATGGAAATGCCACTAAATGTCAAGGGAGATGGTCAGATTCTCTTTTATTGGTTGTGGTCATTCTGAGCACTTGTATGGCACAAATGGTCCTTGATAATTAATAGCATAAGGCTGAATTGTGTCCAGGCCAATAGCTGGGGAGTTACGAATGTATTGAATGGTATCAATGAATGTCCCCACTTCTCACCTTATGATGGAGGAAAGTCATTGATGAAGCAGCTGTGAATAGTTAAGACATTACTTTGAAGATTTCTGTTGCAATATTCTGAGAATGAGATGATTTGCAATTACAACCATCTTCCTACTTTATAGGTGTGACTTCAGTTACTGGAGCTTTCTCTAATCTTCACTGACCTAATTCTTGTTTTGGACCTTATTTTACGTTAGACACCAAGAATATAATGAGTTGTATTCTAAGTAGTTCTGCTGGAAACCAAACTAAGCATCAGAGAGCCAGTGTATCAATGAGTAAGTGCTACTTGATAGCGCCGTCAATGACATCTTTCATTGCTTTGCTGACGACTGACTGAAAAGCCCAATAGCATTTTCATCAGCCAGAATGGAATCATCCTGATTTAATGAATAGGATACACCTTGGGCAATTTTTCAGCGCTGAGTACTTTTCAATATTAAGCTATTCTGGAACATCTTGGCTACAGACATTGCTAGTTCTGCTATATAGGTTTACAGCACCATAGCTAGGTGTTGTCATGGCCCAGCACTTTTGCCATTTCCAGTACCTTCAGCTGTTTCTTGATAATACTGTTAATTGATGTTGTTGGAGTAAATCAAATTGACTGAAGACTGGCATTCAAAACACTACAGATCTCAGGAAGAGACCAAAATGGACTATTCACCTCAGCTCATGTGGCTGAAATGGTTACAAATGCTTCAGCTTAGTATTCTGCAAACAAGTGTTGTCCTACATCATTGGGGGATTGAGGTTTTTGTGCGGCATTCTTCTCCGTCTATTTATCTAATTCTCCATCCTCATTTACAATTGGAGTTGGCAGGAAATGCAAAGTGTCAACAGGTTCCACAAGTTCAGGAATGGTTAAACTCAGTCTTTAGCATGATACATTTGCTGTTTAGCATACATCTAGTTCTGAACTGTGGCTTCATTAGGTTCGTAGGTGTCATTTTTAGATATGGTCAGTGCTGCTCCTGGCATGGTCTCCTGCATTCCTCACAGACCTGGCTTGATGGTATTGGTAGGGTGAGAAATGCTAGGCCATGGGGTTACAGATTATGCTTGAATAAAATTTTGTTGCTGCCACTGTTTTCGCACAGTGCCTGATGGATATTCAGTTTAGTGCTGCTAGATATGATCTTAATCTCTCCTGGAATTGCGGTCATTTCACACAATATACAACAGAACTTAGTCTGAACAATAACGTCATGGACAGGTCTGCTGCAAAGGTTGACTGGTCAGAATGAGATCAGGGAGAATCCTTTAGTGGATTCCACCATCCGCTGCAGCAGATCTGGTCACGCAGATATGAACTTCAGGGCTCAGCCAGATTAGTCAGTCATGGTACTATCAAACTACTTTTCTTCAAGCAATGTTGAAATATCCACTTGGAATATTTTCCACACTCTTGCTACACTGAGTGCTTCTTCACATCAATGAACGAGGTGGATTTGTTTTTACAACAAATCCGTAGATTCACGTTAACCAATTTCTTGCGAGTTTTAAAAATTCATTTTCAATAATTGAATTAAATCCAGCAGATGTCAGAGTGGATCTGAGCTTGAGTCGCTGAAGGCCTCTGGATTCTTATTCCTGTGACGCTGCTGCTATCATGCAATGATTTTATAAATGAGCAGTATCAAGGAGGTGGAGGATTTAAATGGTCAAGGACATAATTCAAAAGAACTGATCCATTAAAAATATGACATGATTGCCCATCCACCACTTGAGGCAGTGGTATGGATGAGAGCACAGGCTTGTGGTGCATGCAGGGAAGATGCCGAAAAGTCTGTGGATGGAGGAGTAATGTCAAAAGCAGACTCGATGGGCTGGACTTCTGTTGAAGTCTGTTGCTATGTTACTAAGTGCTATGAACTTCTGTTCCTATGTTGTACAGTCTGGAAGAGTGGGTGAGGGGGGTCCACTGAGGTGGTGATAAACAAGATTTTGAATCCTATATCTGAGGTACTAAAATTAACTAATGCCAGGTGAGGACAGTGGTGATGGGCAAGCATTACTTATGTGGGAATACAGGTGTATGCACATTGGCTCAAATTTACGAACAGCTTCATCAGCAACAGCATCCAGAAGTGGACTGCAGCAATTGAGTCTGGAATTTCCATGAATTCCATTAGAGATTCACATTTTGCTGAAGAAGGTAAATTCCTTCTATTAAAGAAGATATGACGACAGAAGTTCTGCTTGGGTGCCGCCTCTCGTTTACGCTGGAGAGAAGATGGTGGCGATGCTACTGAGTGTGCAGTAAGAAGTGAAAATGATGTGAGGACTGAAGTACATTCCCAGTGTTTGGATGAATTGTAGCAACAAAAAAAGAAACGGAGATGCAACGAAAAGATCTGGAAAACCATCAGTGACACCTTTCATTGCTTTGCTAACGACTGACGGAAAAGCCCAACAGCATCTTCATCAGCCAGAATGGAATCATCCTGATTTAATGAATAGGATACACCTTGGGCAATTTTTCAGCGCTGAGTACTTATCAATATTAAGCTATTCTGGAACAGCTTGGCTACAGACATTGCTAGTTCTGCTGCACAGGTTTACAGCACCATAGCTAGGTGTTGTCACGGCCCAGCATTTTTGCCATATCCAGTACCTTCAGCTGTGTCTTGATATCACTGTTAATTGATGTTGTTGGAGTAAATGAAATTGATTGAAGATTGGCATTCAAAACACTACAGACCTCAGGATCTAACTCTAACCCTAACATTTGTCCATTATTAGCAGCCCACACAAACCCAAGTGCCCAAAACATAGCTATGTTCCACAAGAGAATATTGGAAATTTGACTACAAATGATAATGATCCCTGAATGTTTATCACTTTACTAATTCACATTCTATTAAAAAAAATTCCTAAAATTCCTTCAGTATTCATAAAATAAAATAAATTATACTGTTCTAACATCAGGTGCAGTTAAGATTTTTCTAGTTTATTTAAACGTATTTCTATTTCAAGATGCACCTGATCTTATCACAGAATCATTGAATCCCTATTGTGAGGAAGCAGGGCATTCAGCCCATCAAGTCCATATCAAGCCTCCGAACAGCATCACACCCAGACTCACCCGCCCTACCCGAGGCCTGTAAACCTGCATTTGCCATGGTTAATTCACCTTGCCTGCACATCTTTGGACACTATAAGCAACTTAGCATGGCCAATCCGCCTAACTAGCACATCTTTGGACTGTGGGAGGAAACCAGAACACGCAGAGGAAACTCAGGAAGATCAGGACACAAAAGCAAACTCCGCACAGATAGTCGCCGAAGGTATAACCGAACCTGGATCCCTGGAGTTCTGAGGCAGCAGTGTTAACCACGGAGACACCGTGCTCTGGCCATTATATTGTGGGAAATCTAGGAGTTGAGAGTGAACATGGCTCCGTCCAATACCAACAGAAATGAACAGTCTATTTAACCATTTATTTATAATTCAACAGCTCTTCTTAATTTTGTTTAGCAAGTCAGTGGTATTGGAAATTTTATTACCAGAGTAAATAAGTACAAACAACAAAATCAATCTCTTACTTGAAGGTCCTGATGAAGCTGCAACAGAAGACTTGGAAACAGCAGCCACTGCTGCCAATGAAGATGATGCTTCTGTCCCAGAGGTAATTCCTAGGCGTAGCCTTGTTCTTCTGGTCCGCACAATAGTAGAAGATTCACTTGCCTTGCCATTGGCCTGAATAACAGATGTTTTCACACTTGTTGATCTGACAGGCACAGATAAGGGTGAAGAAATGGACTCCTCTATCTTGGCTTGGGGTTTTAAAAACCTTCGTTTCCTTTCAGGGCTGCAATTAAAATATAGATCGTCAGCATATATCCATAGATGAAAGCTTCACACCTTTGAAATCTTTTTTCTTTTTCAAAATTATTCATGGGAAGAGGTAATTGAATACCATCTTACCCTCTTAACTCTTGTTACAATAATTAGCTAAGTAAAAGGCAGCAAATAATTCAAGTTCACACCATTGTTTGTTTGAGGACAGCAAATCCAAGAACGATCAAATTCCTAACCGTGTCTTTGTATTTATAAAGTGCTCCTTGTTTTTAAATTTTTGGTAATTCAAAATCACCAGAATGAATATGTTGTTACAACTCCACCAACAATAACAATGCATCTACCAACAAAATCACGGAATCTTAGGGCACATTCAGCCATCATGCTTCTGCGAAAGAACTGTTCAATTTATTTTCACACCCTTGTTCATTTCTCAAAGCTTTTAAATCCTTCCATTGGCACAGTGATTAGAACTGCTGCCTCACGGTACCTGGGACCCACGTTTGATTCCAGCCTCGGGCAACTGTCTATGTGGAGTTTGCATATTCTCCCCATGTCTGTGTGGGTTTCCTCCCACAGTCCAAAGACATTTAGGTTAGGTGGATTGGCCATGCTAAATTGCCCATTGTGTCTGGGGTGGGAAATGCAGGGATAGGATAGGGGGTGGGCCGGGGTGGGATGCACTTCAGAGGGTTGGTGTGGACTCGATGGGTTGAATGGCCTGCTTCCACATTCTAAAGGTTCTGTGACTCTTCCAATATTTTCAACCTTCTCTCCATTTGTCACCAATGCATAGTGGGAGTAATGTGTACCACCTACAAGATGCAATGCAATAATTCACCAAGGCTTCTTAGGACAGCACCTTCCATACCCTGAGAAGGACAGATACATGGGAACATCACTACGTTCAAGTCACTGTATTGTCGACGTCTGTGGTCAAAATCCTGGAACCTCCTTCCTAGCACTGTGGATGTACTGACGCACCAAGGATTGCAACAGTTCAAGAAGGCAGCTCACCACCACTTCATTGAAGGCAATTAGAAATGGGTAATAAAGGCTGGTCTGGCCAGTGATAACAACATCACGTGAATGTGTAAAACAAAATCTTACAATGAAGTACTGATAAACATTTTTGTGTCACAAGGAATATTTCTGCATTCCGCGTAACTTTAAACTGTCACCTTTGACCTACAACAGCAGCATTATGAAAACCTTTCCAAAATAGCGAAAATAATTTGAATACTTTCAAAGCTTCATTAAATGACTACAACATGCATGAACAAGAACAATTTATTAAGATAACAAAGTGTGGAGCTGGATGAACACAGCAGGCCAAGCAGCATCTTAGGAGCATAAAAGCTGACGTTTCAGGCCTAGGCCCTTCATCAGAAAAACAATTTATTAACACATTGTCAGCAGAATAGCATTAGAATAGGATAACAGTTCATCAACTTGTGGCCACATACATAGTTTTATTCAAAACATCCAGTCTGTGTCTAGAAGAAAACAAGATAATATCGGATCTGCATCCTCAAAACAAAACCACTTTCATGCACACGGTACCTAATAACAGCACGGATAGTGCAAGAGGTTAAGACTGCAGTTTATGAGCCGTTCTTTAACCTTCTGGTATTAACATACCTCGATGCTGCACTGCTCGAGGGAGAGCTACTCCTTCTTCGTTTCCGCCTTTGGCTGGAAGCCTTCTTTCTCGAATAAAATCGAACTGCTGCCTTGTAGTCAGATATAATGGAGCTCATGTGTTCTTCAAATAATGCTGACAACCGTAAACTCATACTATAGATCTAGTGAGAATAAACACTTAATTATGAGACTGATTTAATGCAATACACATGCCCATTTAATTGTCTAATTAACAAGTAATTCTCTAGCAATACGCTCAACAATTCTTGCCAGTCCATTAGATTACTTCAGGGATTTATTAATTATTCTGTTAAACAAACACAATGCTTCTCAAACAAGGGGTGACAATTCCAAGTGAGATTCAAAGACATGGAGGAGGTATATGCCTTTGCATCCTGAAGGTAAGTTGATGGTCAGCTGGCAGGTCTGGAAAAGGCCCACCCCACAATAATAAAGTGCTATGGTCAGGCTATATTGATAGATAGTAAGGCTTCTGTCCTCACAATTAAGTCATCCCACCCCATGGAGCCAAATCCTGCAATCCTCTGGCAATGTCAGAGCTCTGACATTGCCAATATCAGGACTGCATGTACACTTCATATAGGAAATCTGACAAATTCCAGAGTGAGGTAAATCAAAGGGGCTCAATCATGGAGCGTTTAATACCTCAGAGAAGGAAAGGACGGGGCCTGTGAGGAAATTTAGGGGCTGGATTCTGTATAATAGGCTCATTGGAAGGAACAGGGGTAGAATCTTCTCAGGGGTGCCACTGATGGGTCAAAGACACACCTTTCCCTCTCTGCCTTAAACATAAAAAATGTCAATTTCTGTGCTTTGCTGACAAAATTGAGGCATGGGCAGTATAATAGCAGGGTTATTGACATTCAATACTTCTTTACATATGGTAGACAGTTGTCAATTTCAGTAGCACGGGGTTGAGCGTGGGTGTGAATGGAAAGTTGGTGCTCTAGCCACTTGGAAACGCACTCAGCAGAGGCATGTACTATTCAGCTCTGGTTACATCACATCATCACCGATTTACATCACATCACTGACTTAGGGAACTTTGGTGAGTTCTGCAACTTCATAAACGTAATTTTTTTTTGATTTTTTTTTATCAAAGAACAGCAACGTTCTCCCAGTACAGTCTAATGTTTAAGGTTCAACCAATATGTCACTGATTAACAAGTCAGTTATTTCATTTATTTTGGATAAAGTGGTCTTCAAGTGACCATTCTGCTTGCTTATAATATAACAAGGTTGCAATCTAAAAAAATAAAATGTCCTTCCTTGGCTGAGAAGCACTTTGGCAAATCTTCACATCATTAAAGTATGTTTGTTCTTTCCACTTCAGAGCAAATACAACTGGTGATCTGATGTCACAGCCTAAAACATTTGCATGGCTTTACAGTTAAAGATACAAGAGTTGGTTAGTTCAGCTGACTGGATAGCTGGATGGAGATGCAGTGATGCCAACAGCATGGGTTCAATTCTCATAACAGCTCAGGTCATCATAAAGATCTCATCCTCCCAAATTTGCCGCTCACCTGAGGTGTGGTGACCCTCAGGTTGCTATCACCACCAGTTGTCTTTCTAATGAGTGATTAGCGCTATGGGACTGTGGAAACTTTACCTTTAACAACTAAAGGGCTAAAAAAATTACAATTTCCAAGAATTCCTATGCAGTAGTGAGCACATCCCTATGGACAGTGACAACTTACTTTTGTCTCAAAAATTTCAGCAGAGTTTTGCAGAGGTCAGGGTAGGTAACTGAGTTGTAATGCCACTTCCCCCAGATCAAGGGGAACAGGTGGAAGTCATTCGGCTATTTTTCTAGACATCAAACAGCTAATCATTTCACTGCCAATTCTTTGCCTTTTGCCCATTTCAACAAGCAAGTTAATATATTGAGAAAGGGTGCAGTTGGTGGGGGTATTGAAGTGAGAGAGAGACAGAGAGAGAATGGGAAAGAATGCATGATTATTTTAGCCATGTTATATTTTTATGAGTTTAAAATTAACAGGAAGATATATTTGGACATTGGTTGCAGCAATGTCCCCAAAAATAAATGTAATTTTGTATTTTATCCACAACTAAGAGGCCAAAAATGCAAAGAGCACACTAATTTCTTAAGTATCGATCAACGACACATTCTGACTTTCTTATTATTTAGGTTTGCTGATGTGACATTTTAACTGTTAGCTTACCCTTGACTTTTTGCTGGGAGTATAAGACTTGGAATTACTAAAAATAAGGCGCACATCTTTACGCAATTCCAACGGTGTCTCATAATTTCCAGCTTCGAGAGTCTCCTGAACTGTTCCAAAATCCATTGGTGTATCTATGATATCTCTATAATCCTGAAAGAAAAGTTGCTTATAAAAATAAGACTGCTAACAATGAGAAATGAAGGTAAAGTTTAAGAATGTGAAAATGATCTAATGGACCAATGTGATTATTCTCCCGTGCTGAAATGTGCCCAATTAATTTCTTCACCAATTTCCAAATTGATTTGTAGAAACATCAATAACATTGCACAAGCATTTGATGGAAATAAATTTGCAGCATTATAGGGATCCAGAAGGGGAATGGGTACTGACTGGAGTGCTTAACAGAGAGCTGACACGGACTCTCTGTGCTGAATGGTCTCCTCCTTTGCTGCAAATTACATTAAATTTCTGCTAAGGCTGCAATAGCTGATGGTCAGAATCCCTGATATGTTTCCTACTGTTGATCTATGTCTCATGATGGTAATTGTGAATGTGTAAAAATGTAACAAGTAAATGGACACAGAAAATGTGGAAAACACTCAGCACAACAAACAGCAACTGTGGAGAGAAAAAGGTGAAGTTCAAGGTTGAGATGACCTTCCAAACAACCTGAAACATTAAAACTATTTCTCTCGACAGATGGTGTCAGATCTACTGAATGCTTCCAGCACTTGCTTTTATTCCAGAATTCTAACTTTGGAAGTATTTTACTTTTGCAGCAATAACATAAGGTGCCCAGTAATTCTCGGTGCATACATAAGTGACATTTTTAAAATAAATTTAAAAAGAAGTCCAAATACTGGAAAGCAGAAACAAAAATATTTGGTGTAGTAGGCCATAGATAAGTTAATATCTGAAGAGACAGATTAATGTTTCAGGTGGGACAGCAATTTATTTTACATTTTTCTTTTACTGACATAAATTCTATTGCATGTTCTTTCTAATATGATATCTACTTGTCTGAATTCCTTGGTCAGATCCTGTCGCTTGGTCACAGTGATAAATGCCAATTTACTCTAGGATAGATTTTTCTCAACTACGTAAAATCTCAGCCAATAAACCACAAGAACTACCACACATGGATAAGGTTACTTTCCACAAGCTTCCATATATTGTTATACAAAATTTTCTCTCACAACTGGTCTACTTATGTCAGATATGGTGATTTTATGCTGCATTTCATCAGCTTGACCTTTAGAATTAGAAGGTTTGCTAACTTGCAAAATTTTGGGGAGACAGGAGCTGAATGGCCGTGAAGAATGGTTTAAAATACTGATCAATATACAAATAATGATACAGTTTCAACAAAGATCAATACTGGTGTTTCATCTGGATTTTATGTTTATGTTGTTTTCAGCAAATCAGAGCAAACCATCCCCTGAGAAAAAGAACAGGAAATGACATCACCAACCCAAGGAAACCTAACCAGATAACTAAAAAGCGGGACATAACACCAGTGCTTCGTCGGAGGCTCACCGATGATGTTACCTAGAATGGTGACGAAACGTCTGAAAACTAACCTTCCAGCTCAGCGAGCAAACTCACATCCAGAGTTTGGTTTAATGTCTGCTATTTACCAGTTCACATAATATTTTGAAATATGCATCCCTGACTATACCTGTCTGATTATTCACAATCCTGCAAATTTCTGTGCTTCTCAAAAATGACGATTAAGGTTTGCCATGAACGTTTTGATTTCTCTTTTCAATCAATGTGCAGCAATGGGATATGGATGTTGCTGGCTTGCTCATCCCTAATTTCCCTTTGGAAGGTGATCCAACCTCTTCAATCACAAATAGGACGTCCAGGATTTTAACCAAGTGACACTGAATGGACATGATGGGCCAAAGGTCCTTCTCCCATGACTTCTACGATAATGAGTAAATGGTGATTATATTCTGAAAGTAGACTGGCCTGTGTTTTGGAGGGAAATTTACATGTAGTGCATCTACTTGCCTGTTGCTCTTGTTCTCCTAAATGATTGACATTAGGACTTTGGGACATGCTCCTGAAGAACATGTGGGGACTTCTTGCAGTGCATCTTGTAGATGGTACGCACTGCTGCCACTGTGCATTGATTGTTCAAGCAGTGACTGCTTCAGGTGATGGGTGGGAACCCAAATGGATGGAGGAGTGCAGGAAACAAACAAAAGGTAACTATAGGGCAGTAAACTGTGCAGCTCTCAGATCTGAATCCTCCTGTAAGTTAGCCTAATTCTGAATCCGAATAGCTCAGCCCCGAACCAAATCTAGCACTTTCCAAACAGTGCAGGAAACTGCAAAGATGTGTCAACGTTTAAATCCAGGCCACATAAAGAGTAACATGTGCATGTTATGGAAGGGAGAGATCCACT
Source organism: Stegostoma tigrinum (assembly GCF_030684315.1). Classification (NCBI taxonomy): domain Eukaryota; kingdom Metazoa; phylum Chordata; class Chondrichthyes; order Orectolobiformes; family Stegostomatidae; genus Stegostoma; species Stegostoma tigrinum. The sequence continues at coordinate 36,098,763 of NC_081357.1, forward strand.
TTGGGGAAAGAGATAATAACGTATAAAGATCTGGCATGTTATTTATTTCAACAGTAATTAGATGCAGATCAACAGCAAAGCCTCTAGAATCCTGCATAGCAAAACAGGGACAAGATCCGATCCCTACACCCAATTTTAAAGTCCGCACTCCCAGGATGATGTAGCGCCTGACTGTGAGCGGTCTCCAACATCTTCCTTTGTCTACCTTTTCAAAGCACCCTGTTAAAATACCTTAGTTACTTTAAAAAATATTCAGTAATGTAAACAGTATATAAATAAATGTTATATCAAGTTATATACATACGGGATATTGAAATAAATCCACAGGCCGACGGAAAGGCTCCGAATCTTCACACTGAAAGATTAAATGCAGCAGCTCTCTACAGCGCACCTTCCAGGCATTAATATCATGTGACCGGACACGATTACGCTGCGTCCTTCTTGGCTGGTATTCCTGGACTCCCCAAAATACCAGAATTAAAAGCTTATTCCCACAACAATGTGGATAATTATTAAATGTTACCATGTGACAAGTTCTCATTTGCTGATTGACTTCATCCTGGAGTTTTAAAAGAGCAGGTGTTGAGGTAGAAGATGATATGTTGGTTTTACTTTTCCAAAATTAATTTGGTGGGAGACAATGGCCTAGTGGTATTATCACGAGACTATTAATCCAGAAACCCAGACCATGTTCTGGGTATCCGAGTTCAAATCTCGCCACAGTAGATGGTAGAATTTGAATTCAGTGAAAAGAATCTGGGGAATTAAGGATCTAATGATGGCCATGAACCCATTGTTGATTTTTGGAAAAATCCATCCGGTTCACTAATGTCCTTTAAAGGGTGGAAACCTCTCATCCTTACCTGATCTAGCTTAAACGTGAATCCAGACTCACAGTAAACTGGTTGACTCTTAATGGCTAATAAATATTGGTCCAGCCACAGGCTGGTTCCATCGGACTTCAAAGTAGTGAAATATAACTCCTCTATACAGGAGGGATGGAGGCTTGAAGGGCCAAATGGTCTACCTTTGTTCCTAGTTCATGTCATATGGGTATTTAAGTTTGAGGAATAGTTTTAAGTACTTTGTAAATCTCACAGAATTACATTTTACGTTCATACTTATTGATGAGTAAAGAATTAGGGCTTTATTCAAGATATTTTTCAAAGATATTTTTCGAAGCAAAAAAGAAAGACAAAATAAAAGAAGAAAATTCTCAGCAGATCAGGCAGCATTGATGCAGAGTAAAACAGAATTATTAGGCTGTATTATATGGTGAGCTCAGGCTCCTCGCACTCCAACCTCTACTCGACTGCTTCGCCCCTCTTTAAATTTTGGGCTGATTGCCAAGAGGCAACAAAAATAATGAATGCAAGAAATTTGGAGATCAACAAAGGCTGTTCGCTTCATTTGAGTCAATAAACATCGCAGCTAAAATAATGGCTAGTTTCACATTTAGTAGACTGGCTACTTCTTTAAAAAATGATATTTTGACATTTGTTCAGGTATTTTTTGGTAATGCGCACTTTTTTCCGTCCCTAAAACACCATAAGACCATAAGGTATAGGAGTGGAAGTAAGGCCATTCGGCCCATTGAGTCCACTCCGCCATTTAATCACAGCCACAGGTAAACAAAAATACATTACACGAGCTGACGCTGGCTTACATATGTACATGCTCCAGCTTCTGTTACACAGGACTAAGATCAGATTACCTTCTTATTCCTGGTAGAAGTTCCTGGAACATCAGAATTCTCTGCTTCATCATCCTTTTAACCAGAACAGAACAATGTAACACAAACATTACAATTAGAAAGAACTTCTAATGACACAATGTGGATAATTATTAAATGTTACCATGTGACAAGTTCTCATTTGCTGATTGACTTCATCCTGGAGTTTTAAAAGAGCAGGTGTTGAGGTAGAAGATGATATGTTGGTTTTTCTTTTCCAAAATTAATTAATTTGGTGGGAGACAACGGCCTAGTGGTATTATCACGAGACTATTAATCCAGAAACCCAGACCATATTCTGGGTATCCGAGTTCAAATCTCGCCACAGTAGATGGTAGAATTTGAATTCAATGAAAAGAATTTGGGGAATTAAGGATCTAATGATGGCCATGAACCCATTGTTGATTTTTGGAAAAATCCATCCGGTTCACTAATGTCCTTTAAAGGTGGAAACCTCTCATCCTTACCTGATCTAGCCTAAACGTGAATCCAGACTCTCAGTAAAGTGGTTGACTCTTAATGGCTAATAAATATTGGTCCAGCCAGAGGCTGGTTCCATCGGACTTCAAAGTAGTGAAATATAACTCCTCTATACAGGAGGGATGGAGGCTTGAAGGGCCAAATGGTCTACCTTTGTTCCTAGTTCATGTCATATGGGTATTTAAGTTTAAAGAATAGTTTTAAGTACTTTGTAAATCTCACAGAATTACATTTTACGTTCATACTTATTGATGAGTAAAGAATTAGGGCTTTATTCAAGCAATGAAATTCAAACAAATTCACAGTAGATTGATCAGTCTCATCAATGATCCATATCAAACTCTGTCTAAGTACAGCACTTTGCATTTAAGTAACGCTGGGCCAGATCAAGTCGGGGCAGCAGTGGCCCCACCGCAGGCCACAAAGTTAAGGGCAGCCCTGCTTTGACCATTTCCAGGAGTCGCAAGCCAATTCTCTGGCAATCAAGTAACTTACTGACAGTTGTTGGTGCTCCCGCTGATACGAAGATTTTGATCATACAAGATCAGCTAATCCTTCATTTTCGGTACTGCCACCCTGGGATTAAGCCAATTGAGGTCATGTCACCGGGGCCTGTCAGGCATGTCCCAGTGGATGGTGGGTGAGCACAGAATGTGGGGGAGCTGGGGAATGAATTCTGTGAAGCTCATCTTAGAAGGATTACAGAGAGCCTACAGAGAGAGCCCGAGGTGTTACAGGACAGTCCTCCAGTGTGGGTGCAGGAAGAATCCCTTAGTTAACTTGAGTCTAAAATCAATTGCTTTGTGGATGGTCATGGTCCACCACCCCCACTGCTAAGAGAATACTACAGCGCTAGGCAAGCCACACACAACCTCCCTGCTCAATTCTCCAAATGCCTCCACTTCCTAAAGACCCAATTAAAAAATGTCCATTGTATGGAATTCTAACAATGCATTCATCTTCTTAGCATGTTAAGATCTGTGGCATTTATACAGCAGAGATTAGGGGTCATTTCTTCAGTTCCATTAGCACAGCCAGTGCTCCAGAATCCAACTGCCCATTCATTTATGTGGTACTGACGTATCAAATTCTGATCTTATCCGGGTATAAAAGGCAAACATTGGCACTTTATAGTAACCATTAGTATGAACAGTAATCACCAAGAGGAATGGTGACAAATTTATTTTCTCCTGTGGCACCAAAGATGCTGAGGTCAATTAATCTTGCCAACTACTGTCCTTGATGAGATCAGTTAAGCACCCTTATCCTGAATGAACATTGTAATCCCGTGTAAAATACTCCATGCAACTGATGGAATTTATATTTTTAAACATAATTAAAGAAACTACTTTGTCAGATTTCAGCCTTTTAACATCACTCTGTTCAATTTCTCAATCTTATTTTACCTCATCTGAAATCATTTTCTTCTTCAAATTATTGTAGAATGGAAGGATGTCAGTAGAATTCTGGTCTCTGCAACAATAAAAAGTAAAATGTAAAAGAGTCAAGATCACACTATTCATGAATTCCAGATATCCCATTTAAAACTAACGAAATACTTTTCGAAGCTTATTCACCGCTGCAATGTACAAAACGTGTGAGCCAATTTACAAATAGCAAGTTCCAAAAACAACATGTTAGTGACTAGATAATCTGTTTATTTTTTGAAAAGCTGTTTGAGAGATTAACATTGCCTGGGATACCAGAGATGAGTCTCCTGGTGTCTCTCCAAATAAGATCATTGACTGAAACAGCAGACGTGTCATCTGAAAGAGGCACCTCTGGCAATATGACACTTGGTTTTGGGGTTCAAGAACTGGAGACAAGACTTGAGCTTTATAACTCAAAAGCTGAGAATGCTACTAACTGCTACAAAAATAAATGAATGTGACTAGTTGAATCTCTGGATATGTTTAGAAGGCCTTTTCATCAACCAAAGGACTACCAGCAGTTCATAGTTATCACTGGAAATGGAATAATAGCAAGGAAATGACAGTTTATAATTGGTTGTAGCACCAGTCATGACATATCATTTCCATTTTAAATCTTAAGATGAAATAAGTAACCTCATAACATTATGCCACTACATCACTTTATCAAAGAATACAATTAATTAATTAATAGGTTGGATTTATTTTATTATATTTGTATTTAATTATGAGAATTACAACAAAAATATTTAAAATATTTACTATAATGTGTATTTTAATATTACAACGTACAAAAGGAAATATAATTTTCTAATAAAACACCAACACAGGATAATTTTTGGTGAGTTTTTTTTTGAAGGAATTAACATGCATGAAGTTGGTCTTACTATAGTCAAAGACCAGACCCCCAAGATTTTGTTGTGATCTGTTTAAGGACCTGTAACATTTTGTTTAAAAATAGTCTTAGTACAGAATTCTGGGTATTTACAATGAGAATAGCTACAAAAGAAAGTAAACTTTGTTATGCAAAGCCAGGCTAGCAAACAATCTACAATATCTATCTTATACCCAAACATGTTGAATTAACACCAAGCAAATATAGCTTCATGGGCAATCCAAACATACTAATCTGTACATTATATGCCACATGTGCCCAAGGCCACAGATTTGTCAGCAGCCCATGCTGATGTAAATAATCACAGAGTCAAGGAAGTCTTGTTAACACTGTCATTCTCCTGAGGGATTTCACATCTTTATGTCTTATGTCCAAAGTACAAATTCATAGCTACAATTTCAGATCTTTAGCCAGTCTGAGCACAACACCAATGCATGAAAGGGTTTCCTTTACCACAATGGCCAGCAGCAGAAAGAAGGTGACTTCAACAGCCCACAATGGCGGTCATATCCTTATGCCTGATGGGGCCATCCCTCAGTGTGGCAGTCTCAATTAAGAGCGGTGGTCCTGGCCTGGCATGGAGGTCTTCTTTGGCAGCTCCCAGGTATTCCAGCAGCCCAGTGTGAAGGTCTAGTCCCGGCACGGAGGTCTCGTCTTGGCATGGAAGACTTATCCTGGCTTCACAGGCAGCTTCTACGTCTTCCAGCAGCCAGCATGGATGTCTAGTCCTGGTGTGGAGGTCTAGTCCCGGTGCGGCAGGGCAGTCTCAGCCCAGACCTGCGTGGGGGTCATGGCTTAGTTTTCCAGCGTACCGCAAATCCAGGAGACATTAACTGAACAGTGATGAACTTCTATTTCTTTTCTTCCTTATTTATGGCTTCTGTCATCAATTTAGGTGCTGCCGTATGGCAACTTATAAAACCTTTCACTGATTTTTTGGTAAAAATACATGAGACAATAAACTGTTGTTCTCGTCTAGCTCAGAGGCACAGCGTCTGCACCCCAGCTGCAGCAAATGGCTTGCTCAGCTCTTCTTCAGTCTCAACCCTGATTCTTGACTTCAACTGAGGGCTCCAAGGGCTTCTCTCCACCCTTACTGCCTGCAGCCAACTAAGAACAGCTGTTCTCTGCCTGTTGCCTCTTCCTCTCCAGGAGGTCTCTCATCTCTATGGCATGGACTCCCTTTTATACTGCCGTATCATGCTATTCTCACTGTACAGGTGCAGAGTTTCCTATAAATGGCTGGATCCTTCATCTGTAAAATAAACCTTGAACAGTGCATGCATAGCCTGAAAATATGCTACATTCTGTCTATGGTCCAGAACTTTCCAGCTGGTTTGGAAATGGAGTTCATGCTGGAGTCTGGAAGAAGGTAAGTTCACGTTTCATAACAGTTTGCTTGAAGCTTTATGACATCTGAATTTGAACCACCATTTACAGGCAAACCCCAGCAGCTATGCTTGAATTTTGTTTAAAAAAATCCTGCAGTACATTTTCTTTCTTAGGATGTGAAAATCATACAATCAAATAGCGAATCACAGTCATGTTTCACATCAAAGTGTTGGATTAAATAAAGGGAAGGAGAACTTAGTTCTGTTTGGAGGAAAGAAAAACTTACTTTATGAACTGCAGGAGAACATCGATGACTAATTTGGCTGATCTAACTATAGGGCTTCCAGGTTCATTGAAAGTCCGGGCATTATGTTCAATATATCGTACCTCCCACATCAAGGATGACAAGCGTCTGAAAAATAACAGCTTCACTTTACTTAACCATACTAAGCTTGTACAGCAATTACAGAATGATAGCAACAAAGTGTGGGTAGGAGAAGATACGACAGAATATGCTATATACAATCCAGCATGTGGAGAATACTACACCCAGCATAACATCCATTCAAATGAGAACTAAAATAAGTTTCTATTGATTTTTGATCATGTCATCCTTCGCAATACTGATCAGTATGAAAGCTGAGAGTCAGGACTGAAATAAATTAAGGAATAAACAGCCAAAAAATAATTAAGTGAAATATCATTCATTGAATAGGTCTATTCTTTTCAGTAATGCAGCAAAAAGAGGATAAGTGCTTTTCATTCTAAATTTCTGTTGTTATATTATATGTAACATAAAGTTAATAGAAGATCATGTTAATGTCTGCATCTAAAATCTCAATGTTAACCACCAGAAATGCAAATTTTCCATAGCAGGGGCATGAATTTGCAAAATTTAACCGTATAAATCACTGCAGCTGTCATTCAGACTGTGCTGCAAATTCTCCACAGCAGATGCACCATTATCACATCAATATATACCGAAAAGTATGAAACAGACTACAGTATCAGCCCAGATTGTAAGCTTAAATCTTATTGAGGATCTTAACAAGCTTCTGGCTGAATACCAGAATGCCAACACTCAGCCGTAGATGACACCAGTGTTCTTTCTGAAGAATGACATTGTCAATAATAATTGAAAGTAAACACTGCCAATGAATTCTACACAAGTTAAAAATTGAGAGCCTGTTTTGAACAAATGCAATTCTATTGTTTCTTTCTCTAATACTGATCACAGATGACAAAATTTAAGAGTTTTTCAGACAGCAGTTTCCCCCTTCAATAAACTACTTGGGTATGGGCATTTCCCATCCACTGTCAATGGCACTTTTAAGAATTTTTTAACCTCATAAAATCTGTTAATCATTGCCCTAATTGAGTGGGAAAACAAAGATGAGTCAGTGCAGAAGAATTCACCCTTTAACTTTTTCTTTTTTTCATCTGTCTAACAGCAGCTTAAAGACAACACAGTGCAACATCCTGCTACTAAATTGAGATAATGTTTGAAAAACACAGCATGAGCTTTTGATCAGTTATTCCACGCTCTGGTGTGTAAACTCTGTTGTCCATTTGGCTACACTGCTGCAAATCCAGAAATGATTTGTTTATTCTAACTAAGAAAGAATCTTTTGTTATATTATTGTCCTACCTCTGAAACAAGTAGATCACCAACTCATCAACATTGTAACAGCACATGTGGATTAGCACTGCACCTTTATTCCTGCTCTAGACTAAATACTGTGTAAACTCACCTGTAAAACCTATTCTCCACCCTCTGTTTAATTGTGTTCAGGTCTGTAGGATAAGCCACTACTGTACAATATAAAGGATAAGCCTGGAGATCCACGGGTGCCACAAATGGAGCAGCAATATCTGAAATGAGATCGTTAAAGTTCAAATAATTTGTAACTTAAACATTATGACACTTGTGGAGAGGCGGCAGGGAAGATTTACTGCAATTAGATCAGGGATGTGCTACTTCAGTTACATGGTGAGATTGTGGAGGTGGGATGGTTGCCACTGAGTATTGATAATTCAGGAAAGGTTTAATAGATGTGTTCTAAGTTACAATAGAGTTTGATGCTCTATAAGGCAAAAAGATCGGTAACCAAGTCTGGCTGCATATGAAATTCTGTGTTATCTCAGGAATTGGACACGGAACTAAACACTGCACAATCATCAGCGAACATTTCCACATCTTAGTTTAAGATAGAGGAAATTAACTAAAGTATCTGAAGGTGACTTGGTCTGGGGCACTATCTGAAAAACATTTTGTAATTACAACCTGGGACTAATACGAATGGCCTCCATTAATCACAACGATCATCCTTTATTCTAGGTCTAACTCAACTACAGAAATGCTTTGTGAGGTTGTCGAATGTATGCCGAGGCAGCTTGTTTTCATTCAGCCATTTCGTCACCATGCTAGGTAACATCATCAGTGAGGCCTCCGATGCAGTGATGTTGTTCTATTCCAATTGGAATTTATACTGTTACGTCTGTTATGGGGAGTTGTGTCATTTCTGGTTTTGTTCTGTATTGCTTTGTATATGGGGTCCAATTCTATACGTTTGTTGATTGCATTATGGGCTGAGAACTATGCCTCTAGGAATTCCCATGTGTGTCCACGTTTGGCTTGGGCTACTATAATTATGTTGTCCCAGTTAAATTTATGGCCTCCATTTTCCAAGTGTACGGAAATTAATTAAAGATCGTTGTGTCATTTTATTGCCAGCTGATGTTTGTGTATTCTGATGGCTAGTTTCCTTCCTATCTAGGTAGGGTGTAATGCTTGTGGCAATCATTGCATGGTATTTTGTAAACCATGTTTGTTCTGCATGTTATGGGAACAGGGTCTTTAATACTTGTGAGCATTTGTCGTAGAGTGGCTGTGGGCTTGTGTGTTATCATGATTCCTAATGGTCGTTGGAATCTTATTGTCAGCTCAGACAGATTCTCGATGTAAGGCAGTGTGGCCAGTGTGTTAGGGCATACTATTTAGTAGGCACCTGCAGGTGAAGGCATGGGGATATGCATTCATAGCGAAGATTCTGTATGGGTGCTTTTTCTCTTTCCTGCGTAGTTGTAGTGTGTCGCAGTGGGTGGTGGCCCATTTAAATCGTGTCCTAATACAGAGGAAGGGTCACTGGACCCAAAACGTTAACTCGGTTTTCTCCTCCAGAGATACTGCCAGACCTGCTGAGCTTTTCCAGCAACTTTGTTTTTGTTCCTCATACAGATTTGTTTGTGGACGCTGGGGTGGTTGCTATGGAATTTGAGGATTTGGTCTGTATGGGTTACTTTCCTGTATACCGCCGTTGTGAACTCCCTGTTGGTCATACGCTCAGTTCTGACATCCAAAAATGGCAGCTAATCGTTGTTTTCTTCTTGTCTGATAAATTTAATCCCAGAAAATACATTGTTGATGAGGTGTTAGGTCTCTTCTAGTTTGGTGCGTTTAATGATGACAAATGTGTCGTCCACGTACTGGATCCAATTTAGGTTGAATATGGGGGAGGGTGGTGTGTTCTAGTTTTTGCTTGAATGGCTCTGCAATGAGTCCTGAGATAGGTGACTCAATAGGTGCACCATTGATCTGTTTGTGAACTACACATTAAAGACAAAGTGTGTGGTGAGGCATAAGTCTAGTAGTTTGATTATGTTGTCATTGCTGATGGAGCTGCTAGTCTATGTTCTTGCCTCCCCTAGTGAAGTAGCCAGTGTTTCTCTGGCTAGTGGGATGTAAATTGACATCAATAATGCTGTGACTCAAAGGATACAATAATTTCATTGTTGTTGATTTTTATTTTCTTAAAGGGTATTGAGGCATTCTTGGATTGAGTAGATGGAATGGGGTGATTCGTCAACTAGGTGTTTCGGTCTCTGTTATAGGTCCTTGGCCAGATAGTGTGAAGGTGTGCCCAGTAGGGAGACATGCTTCTGTGGGGATGTCTGGTTTGTGTACTTCAGAAATTCCACAGAAGCGGGGTGTGGGGGGTGAGGGTGTTCGTGCCTTCTGGTTTCATTCTAATCTAGTCCATCGTGGTTATCTGTCCTGTTTCCTTTAGTCTCTCCAGGGTCTGAGAGATCCTATCACCTAGCTGCGGTGTTGGGTCTATCGCCACCTGTTGGTAAGTGTTTGTATCTGCGAACAGTGCCTGTGCTTTCTCAACATAGTTTGTTCATAACGACAGTGATGCGCCCTTTGTCACCTGGTAGGATTATAATGTTCTTGTGTTTCTTTAGTTTATCTCGTGCTTTTCTTTCTGCTGTGTTCCGGTTGTCCCATTTGTTTCTTCGGTTTAGTGTGGGGATTACAGTTTCTTCGGATGGCTTGTTGACAAACAAGGGGACACAGTACACCCTAACACACTAGCCTCACTGCCGTACATCAAGAACTATCAGAACTGACAACAAGACTCCTACTACCACTAAGAATCATGGTAATAGACAAGCCCACGGCTAATGTACGACAAACACTCACAAGGATTAAAGACCCTATTCCCACAAACATGCAGAACAAATGCAGTTTACAAAATACCACATAACGACTGCCACAAACATTACATCAGACAGACGGGAAGGAAACTGGCCATCAGAATACACAAACATCAGCTGGCAGCAAAATGACACAACAAACTCTCCTTAATATCAGTACACTCAGACAATGAAGGCCATCAGTTTAATTTGGACAACGTAACCATAGTAGCCCAAGCCAAACATAGACGTGCACTGGAATTCCTAGAACCCACAATGCAATCAACAAACGTATAGAATTGGACCCCATATACAAACCCATACGGATCAAAACTGGAAATGACACAACTCACCGTAATGAACCGGAAAGTATAAATTCCAAGCGGAGTAGAACAACATCACTTCATCGGAGGCCTCACTGATGATGTCACCTAGCATGGTGACAAAGCGTCTGAACAAAAACAAGCCAGCTTGGCAAGCAAGTCAACAACCTCACGCATAACCCAAGCTACAGATCTTTGTTAAAGTCTTAAAACTGAAATGCTTTCTATGTGTTCCCGTTGACATCAATTTTACAAGGGCCCCTAATGTCCTACTCAGTGAAATGCTGCCTTGATGTCAAGGACAGCAAGCTTCATGTCATCTCTGAATATGATTATAATCGCCCACCTTTGCTCTGATGCTACAGTAAGTGCAGGAGCTTACTGAAACCTAATCAGAACATCAGTGAGCAGGTTAATCGATACCACTGTCAATTATACTTTCCATTAATTTGATGAAGATTGAGAGTATACTAGTTGAGCACTAAATGTTGGAATGGACTTGTCTTGCTTTTTTATAGACGGGACATTCTTGGGACAATTTTCCACTCTATCCAGTGCTGGGGCACAAGTTTTCAGAATTTTGGCAGGGATGTTATCAAGAGTCCTTAGCCTTTGTCATATATGGAACTTCAATCTAATTCATTAGTTGTGACATACCTTTGCTCTCTCCACAGAATATTGCAAGTGCTGTTTAGCATGCATTTATGGGATCTTCACCAGCATGACAAACTATTTTCAAGAATGCCTGGTTCTGTTCCTTACATATTGTCCTACATTTTTCACTGATCGTGTGGCTTGTTGTTAATGGAAAAGATAGAGATATGTATGGCCAAAAGGTTACAAATTGTAATGGAATATAATTTCATTGCTGTTGACGGTTCATCCAACTCATGGATATCCAATTTTGAGCTGCCTGCTTTGTTTTGACTTTAACACATTTTGCACAGCGGTAATGTCAAAATGGAGTATATACTCAAGTGTTAAAACTGAACTTCAATTACATAATATTGTGAAGTGGTCAGTTGTATCAATACTGTCGCAAGAAATAGTTGGTGAGGATGAGGTTTATTCCTCGTGGTAGTTTTCTCAGCGTCTGCTATAGGCTCGGTTTGGCCGATCAATCAGCAAAAACTAACCACTATACATTCTGTACCCCTGATCCCTCAATGCTTCTTCCAGCTGGTATTCAGGAAAAACACTGATTCATCAGCTAAAGGAAGACAATTAGCAAGATATTATTTTCAAAAAAATAACAAAAATTCTGAATACTTCAGGTATCATTCTTCAGAGACGAGCCAAGAATCACAATATATTTTTGACTTCTGATGGTGAATCGGAAGAATCTGAGATTTCAATCACCTCAAGTCAAAGTCAAATGTTTACTAATTAGTTACAGAGGCACTATTAGAAACTGGTAAAGAAAAAGGCATTGAATTTTTTTTTGTGCAGGATCTAGCAAGTACCATGCAGACAACTGGTATATGGAGAGTGCGGTTATGAAGAAAATGTGAACTTAATTCAAAAGGACACCTAAGAATTTGGTCAAAGCTGCTTGTCCAACTGAACGTTCAACTTTAATTTAGTTAATTCAGGTTTTCTTGGATAAGAACATACCAAGTGTTATGAGCTGACAGATCCCATTATAAATTCTGTCACATTCATCATCTCTCTTTCTGCAGCCCCATTCTCCTTCCTGAGATTTGTACAGCTGTATCTTATGATCAGCAGCAGTCAAGGGAACACTTGATCCAGGTTCAGTGGGGAAAACAGCTGAAATACAACAAGCACAGTTAATCCAAAGGAAATAATATGATGACACAGTCTCATTAATGAAAGGTTAAAGCTAGCCAAACCCAGTTCAGATAAAGTTTACGACAAGGTTCTCTCTCTTTTTTAAAAAAACAACTAGCTATGAGTAGCTGGACACACAACAGTGAAATGAAATTCCTTCCAAGTTTTGAATGTTTAATAAGATCACCTCAATTTTCCATATTCTATATAAAACAGCCCTAACTTACTCAGACTTTCATGATAACTATACCCCCCTATTCCTTCCATTATCCTTTAAATTTTTTTTTTCCCAATGCTCCTACATTCTTTTTTTATAATATGGGCACCAGAACTGCACATAAAATTCTCAATGCAGAATAAGAAAGGTGTCATAGACCATTTTTACCAGAATTTGTCTGTATTTCAGTTCTGTTCCTCTAGAAAAGGTCCTTTTGTTTGCACTTTTTATGGTTTCGTTAAACTGTGGGTTAGCACAGCAGGAAGGCAAAACAGTAAGGAGACACAATGGGACTAAATGCACTACAATAAGTAGAGAATGGCAAAAGGAGTCATGCAGCCAGGTTTTACCCACAACATCAACCCAATATACAGACAGCAGTTATCAATGCCTTTTCCAAACAAAAAGCATAAAGAAAATGCAGACAGCACTGAGGAAGATATCAGGGATGAAAACATAATAAATTTAAAGAGAAAAGTAATAAAGAAAAAGGGACAAGTAGCAGAAGACAGGGAAAGAAACAGCAACATGAAGGCATTGGATGACTGAGAAAGACCAACTTGTCATGTGCACTGCTACACATAACATTTACTTTGCAATGCAATGGCTATGATTTAAGGCTTCATTCTTGGGCTAGGATATATCCGTGAAGCCTTACACAGAATAATTATTTGATGTTCTTGTGTAACATTAAATAATTTTGGAGAAGAATCAAATAGAAACTACCAAGGCTTGACAAAGTTACAAATCTTGCACAGCTCTGTGCAAAGGTTATCAAATTCAAGCTCAGAACTTTCAGAAGCTAAAATATTCAATCAAAACTGTGGCAAGTAACTCACCTCCTGACTCCCCAAAGCCTTTCCATTATCTACAAGGCGCAAGTGAAAAGTGTGTTGGAATACTCGCCACTTTTCTGGATGGAAGTACCTCCAACAACACGCAAGAAGCATGACACCATCCAGGGCAAAGCAGCCCACTTGACTGGTACCACATCAACAAGCATCCACTCCCTCTACCACCGATGCTCAGTGGCAGCAGTGTGTCCAGTCTACAAGATGCACTGTAGAAAATGAAAACACCATCCCCTGCAACTTCCCATCCAAGCCACTCACCACCCTGACTTGGAAATATATTGCTGTTCCTTCAGTGTCGCTGGATCAAAATCCTGGAATTCCCTCCCTAAGGGCATTGTGAGTCAATCAATAGCAGGTGGACTGCAGCAGTTCAAACAGGCAGCCCATCATCACCTTCTCAAGGGTAATTCAGTTTGGGCAATAAATGCTGGTCAGCTAGTTACAATCATATGCCATGAATGAATAATCAATATAAAAACCCAATAAACATAACAACAACCTACACAAAACATGGTACAAAGTAAGGAGATAGACAGCGGTTCCATCTAGGCTTCATTTTGTATAAAATACCTGACCATTCCTTACACATTTTGGAACTCTAAAAACATAATGGTTGCCCAGATGAAAAAACAGAAACTCATGAAACAGAAAAAAGGCACAGGAATGCAGGTGATCAGACACAATTCAATCATGAATGATTATTCCAATAGCATCTCAACACCAATTCAATTTATCAGTATTCTCTATTATGGACGTACAAAAGATTTGACAAACTGTAAGCTGTAGTTAAAGCAAAAATATTCTTGGGTGAATGCTGCATTTTCTCTGTACCTACCATCAGGTGGTATCACTTCCATATCCCAAGGGCTCATCTTTTCAGTATCTCCGTTATCCCAGCTAGAAGTAGAAAGGCAAAATATAAGCTTCTAAAGACTGTACTAATAGTTACAAATCAAACTCCGAAATAGGTTGAGCTTAAACTGTAAACTTCGTTGTAATCTCTAGAAATGTAGGACTGTAGGAAAAGGAGTAGGCCAGTTAGGTCCTCGAGCCTGTTCCGCCATTCAGTGGCATTATGTTTGATGTGCGACTTAATTCTGTATACTCATGAATGCCCTTCCCAGCAATTTGGGTATTATAAAATTGATTTCTGCATGAGGAATATTGATGTGTCTTGGAGTAAGGCTTGCCAGATTTAATATACAGAAGAAAATAGATACATTAGGCACCTTATTTTCTAACACACTGGACATTAAAACAGCAAATAAACACTCAAATAACATTCTGACAACTAATGGATCACTGAATGTTCAAACCTTATAAATACACATGATAAAAATTTAACTGCCAAGTTTAGTTTGCACATGCACACCTGAAGCAACGGCACTTCTGGTGGGGGATGGGGCTGATATATGATCTCCTCAGTTAACCAGGTTGCTAAGAAGCAGAAATGAAACAGTCATGGTGGTGATTTACAGCGAAAGCCAAAAGCAACTATGTCCATAAAAGCAATTCAGCTTAACTATGACAGTAATCTCCCTCAATATGCATCTTCTGTCCTCCCATTTAAATTTTGCCTCAAGATCTGCTTGCACATCCTCCGACGACATTATGAAATATATTTGAAAATAATTCATACAGGTTACTCTATGCATGTACAAAATAAGTAAAATGGATAAAATCTTCCCTTGTTAAATTGTTGACCATTTTTTAATGGTCTTAAAGATGATAGCAAATGTATTCGCCCATGAACTTAATTCTGGCCAGTAAGTTTTCAAATACTGCATTTGCTGATTGATCACAGAAAAACCTGAAGGCAACAGTGTCTTCATTATCAATCACTGCACACACTTGCAAAGACGATGTGTCACAAATTCATCCCTTGACACACAATAAACTTAAGACATTAAAAAAAGTAACTTGATAACCAGAAGAATCAGGATTTAAGTGGTGAACTGCCCTGTTGTATTCACTGCCAACACATTATGCAATCAGATATTCAGAACATGTCACACACCAATTTCTGTTTCACAAGCTATTTTTAGCAATTTGCTTTCACTTCCTGAGTCAATCTTCAAATATGACAATAACATTTCAATTTCATAATCAAAGGGTGCTAACATTCATACAAAAATAAACTGGGCAATGGTATACCCAATTATTTTTTTCCAAATATATTGCATTATTAGTTACAAAAAATAATAAAATTCAAGCTATTGTTGCAAGTTAAGTACAGCTGTTTCTATAAACATCACTTTAATAAAAGCGACCAGGCATTTTGCATATATAGTTGACATGTGACTCAACTCTGTCTACTCATCTTTGCCATCAATAAGTTTGCTGAACAAAACTTAACAATTTAGCTTTTTAAACTTTCCCATTTGAGAAGTGAATTCCAAACTTCCAACACCCGCAGTACGTACAAGCGTTTCCTAATTTCATCCCGGGATGTCTGGTTCTAACTTTTGGACTGCTCAGCCTTGTTCAAGACACCCCAAACACTGGAAATTAAAGTTCTCACATTCCTGAAATCCTTCTAATATCTTGAAAACTTCAGTCAAATTGCGCCTTAAACTTGGAAACTCCAGGGTGACAGTACTGAGAGAGATCTCTTTATAAATTTCACCAGAGGCAGTGTTTAGGGTTTTGGGCTGTGGCAGGGTCAAATGGGGGTGGGGTTCAGGCATGTGTAGACAGCTGTCACTCATCAGTGATTTTCTCTAAACATGTTCTCTAACATGTACACGCTGTGGACTGGTTGTTCAGGCAACCCTTCTTATTGCTTGTCCTCCTGCAGAGATAGTTATATTACACCCCCAGAACACTAATATCGTGGCACCACCTATACCTGATTCCAAGTACTACATTCTATCTTTATTTCATTTACATGTGGGACATGGGCATTGCTGGCTGGGCCAGAATTTATTGCCAATCCCAAGTTGCCCTTGAGAAGGTGGTTGTGAGCTGCCTTCTTGAACCACTGCAATCTATGCGCTGTAAATACATCCATAAAGCTGTTCGGGAGGGAGTTCCAGGATTTTGACCAAGCAACAGCAAAGGAGCAGTGATGTACTTCCAAATCAGGACAGTGTGCAGCAATAAAAAGTTATTTTTTTAAATTCTCTGATTTTTTTTAGCTTAAGGTGGTAACGAGAAGGCAAAGTACTGGGCTAATGGTATGTATGACCTTGGTGTGTCATGTCTTCTTAGTATAACTGCAAGTTGCCATTTTTTGACTTCTCACACTCTCTCTTTCTGACAATGAGAGACAAAATTCTGGTCTGTTTTTTGCCAAATATCGCTTGTACTTCATTTCTCTCCTCTTGACCATTTCCTGGATAATTCAGTAGAATGTAAGCTTCAACATTTTTTCAGAAGTTGGCAGTTTTGTAATAGAGGAGGTGACAGTGCAACAATGTTCAAAGGTGTGTTTCAGTGCTCAAGCAGGGACTTCCTGTATTTTTTCAGCAGGTTCTTTATAGTCTGAATGGCTCTGTCAAACTTGACCATCTGACTGTGGAAACCCTGGATTTGATGTAACTATCCCTGCATGAATGCTTGAATTTCTCAGCTGCTTGCAAAGTTTCAGAACTCCTGAGCTGGCAAATGTTGTCTTCAACAAGAATCCCATACCTTACAAAGTTGGACTTCATTGCTATAATGACTTGCTTGCTTGTAGTTTCTCTCAATTTGGAGATTTGAGGATATTATTTTAAAAAAAAAACAGGCACAGAAGATACTCTCTACTGTTGTCATGAAACAGATCAAACCCAACTTTTGGCACAACTCATTCAGGTATCTGACGACAAATGAGAGGATTTTGTGCTTTGTTGTTCGTGGAAGAGTTGCATGCTGAACACCTTGATGCAAAATCTTCAATCCGTTTCGCTATCCCTTGCTTGTTCTTTGCACTTGGTTCTTAGGTGAGCCTCAAATTTTATCAAGCATTTCCTTTTCAGTGGAAGACTAGTTCTTGCAAAAGTAATCCCACTGAATAGGTCAGAACTACTCTAAATGTCCAACAGTGCTGGATCTTCTTTGAAATTTTTCTTCTAGATTCCAGCTATCCCTTAAGCAGCTCTTCATTTACTATGCAACTCTTCATCCTCTTATGTTGTTGTCTTGAACTTTTCCAATTTCTCTTCTGAGACAGGAAGTTGACATGTGATCATATTATTTTCCAACCTGTTCTCACTGTTTTCTTTGAAATGGGATAAACTCAGTGTATCAGCCACATGCACTTCTTTGTGTGGTTTGTATTTAGGTGTAAGCAGGATCTCGTAGCTAGCTAGCTAATAGAAAGCCGACCAACTCAGGAGGAGCTGTTGCCTGCCATTTCAGATGTGAGAGAGAGGCCACATCCATTCTGAGGTGCACTCCCAGCACTTTTAAAATGTCTCCATTTTAAACACCCAGGTCAACATCATCAATGGGAAAACTCCTCCAGAGGGCAGCAGAGGTGTGACCAGCTAGAAAGGGCTGCAGAGTTGTACCTCAGCTCTACTACTGTGACACCTTTCCTGGTGCTGTCATCAGTAGGAGATGCAGGCCAGCTGAAACTGAACATTGGCCTTAGTTGATAGTTGATTTGTTAATATCTTAATTATCTCCCATTGTCCATGGATGGAGGTACAGCCCAATGTCCTTTTACTGCTTCTGGAAAGATAGCTCTGTGGAGCAGGTTACTGGCAAACCAGTGCACTGATCATCAGTGTAATTGCACCCTTGTATTTATCTATTTCTTTTCCAGTTATCATTATGATAAAGGCAGATGGTGGGAATGTTCAGTTACTTAGTGTTCATCTGAAGTGAATAATTAGTTCAACTTCAAAGTAGATAACTAAGCTTTTCACACCCAAATCGTACTACAAATGAAAAATGTTGAATTTTCCTCTTTGTGCTTTAGTCCCAACCTAAATGTACGTCGTGTGCAATCAGCTTGGAAATCAGTGGTAATCAATTCTTGGAATGTAATTGGGGTATGACGGTGGAGGAAAAAGCTTTGGAATTATTCAGGAGATAGTTATGTCTGGTAGGGAGGTTAAGCTCTAAGGGAGGGAACAGAAGTCGATGGGTCAAATTACCTCTCTCACATTTATGTAACTTTGTGACTACACAATTTAAGTCAGTTAAGTTACTCTTAATATACATGCTGTCAGAGATTACCTTACCAGACATTGTAGCACTGGAATAGACTATCAGGATATTCTGGTTGTAGGGGCTCCTGGCTCTCAATGGTCCCAAACCACCATGCATCATCGATAACTGACCGAAATCGATCTCCTAAAGAATGGTAGGTCAAAACAACACTGATGTTCATACTGGAATTAAAGTGTCTCCATGTCAACCAAACTAAAATAAATACAATGCAATTTTAAATAGACTACAGTTTAATAAGCTAATGTGCCAAGTAAAGAATATGTCTGTAATCCCACCTCAGAACCTTTATTTATCATACAATAGAATAATTTTCCAAGATTTGAGAGCGGTTATTAATTCTATAATGTCCTACATAAACTTGGATAATTTTATGTCAAATTGTAGGAGTCCCTCAGCAAACATTTTATTAATAGTTCAAGGGTGGGCATTTCCCTTCATTGGAGGTGGCAAGGAGAGCAAATAATTGGATGAAATGGCCCAGAGAGGTGCTCAATCCTTCCTTGCCATCTCAGCAATTAAACACTGGTGATAAGTTTATGGTGAACCATCTCATACCATCTCCAATCCAGGCCCTTAAGTGATCAATTAATGAGCACTTAAGGGCCTCAGTTTGCAACTGATCCAATTACTAACACTCCTGGCATTGTTTTGTAAAACTGATATATGGTACATACATTTTAGTTATAAAGTTTATTTCTTCAAATTACAACAGTCAATCACAATTCTACAAGATAGCTACAAGCATTGTCCATTAACCAGAGATAACATCTAATCTTATTAACATTGTCACTGCAGTATAATGAGCATTGGAATTTGTAGCTAATGTCAATTTGAACTAATGTCAAAAACGAATAACATTCATTTGATTTGCCTTTACATACATACCAATCTTCCACTGTCGAGATTTTGTCTCATCAAACTGCTGTCGTAGCACTAGAAAATCAATAACATCTGGCATATCATGGTACCTACAATCAGGATAAAAACAAATACTTAAAATATCAACTTACATTCTTTACACACTGTACAGTGAACACTAAGTCTGTTTCAAAGATGGCAAGCAAACTCAGTGTGAAAACAAAAAAGGATTAACAGAATAATATTGTAGAATTTTAAACATTTTGCTCAGTAGCTATATATAATGAGCCATTTGGAAATTAGAGAGATTTCAGCAGCAGAAATAATCTAACCTTGGCTGTTCATAACTGAATAATGACTGATGATGTCTGGGTACAGCGAACCATGTGCAGCACCAAGGCATGCTGTAACACATTTTAAATTTTTACAATCATGTTCAAAGTGTGACAGCGGATTGAAAGCCCTTTTCACATTTCTCAGTTCTATATGCATTGACTTCATAAAGTCAATTCTACTCCATTGTGCGGTCCATTTGTAAAAATGTTAAAATAACAATTTAAAATTTGTTCTAAGCTAATTAATAAAAGAAGAGACCACTTTTTAAATTTAAATCTTGCCACCTGTCTCCCACCATCAAGACAGGACATGGAATTTTTGAGAAATTTGTCCATTTGACAATAAGTATATTCACACTGTCTGATTTTAACACTGATTACTTGGCCAGAATGGACAAGTAGATTGGACTGCCTTCTTGATGTATTTCTATTCATTGTGATTTAACTTTTGAATATTTGGCAAATCCATAGTACCTTTTGAATACAAGCAAGGGTCTAGTTAATATAAATGTCATGCACCTAAGATACAATTTCGACCCTGGCATGATGTTAATTGCTGTTTGCAGCAGTCATGCACAATTATATCAATTATATATCAAGTGTACACGAACACTGAGCAGGAACTGGCTCAGAAAGAGTCCAAAAAAGTCAGTAAAATATTTGTTTTTTGTTTCTTTTCAGACTGGGTATGGTCTTGCTGGCACAAGGATATACCTTGGGTGTCCCACCTCAAGTTGCCCTCCAGCTCACCTGATAAAGTTCACCTTGCGATCACCATCAACCTGGCCTCTTTACCCTCCCTTCCTCAGTATTCATCTGCTCATAAGGACCATCCCTACAGATCACCAGCAGTAGATTCCTGGTAGTGAAATCGCCCATTCATCCTGCAGGCAAGTCAATCCAATTCATCAAGATTTAATTATTACTTTCCGTAAAAGACTGCTCTTACTTCATAGAGAATGAACCTCCTGTCAGTTTGCCTGTGTCTGTATCGATGAAAGCCAGTTTGAGACAGCACAGAGATGGGGGTCCCACTTCATATTTGATCCCAACTATTTTCACCAGCTCTTGCTCCTGCCAAAAGTACAAAATATGTTTAAGGCTGAACTTTCAAACTTGCATTAAAATCTTTCCCCAAGTATTACAGAAAAGTAAACTATTTAGACCTTTGTACAAAATCATTTCAAGAGCAACCCAATGTGACAAAGGCTCCAAATATGTTATTATTTGGACACTTAGGTTTTAAAATTGAGCAAAATGGAGTTTAGTCCTCAGTTTTATGATGGCCTGATCTTTTCTTTTAACGCTTAGAATGTCATTTTGATTAGCAAGTTAAAGCCAGCATTTCCAGGAAATCATTTGATTACTAGGTGAATGACAAGCATGGTACTCCACCACCCCAAGATAGTTACTAAGGTTGGTTTACCATGCATTTTACAACTCAGAGGGGGATGGGAAGAGGGTTCCAGAAACAAATTAATTCAGACAAAAACTGGTTCCATCACAGAGAGAAGATCCTTAACAGCAGAAGCACTGTTACCAGCAGTTCAAGAATTCAGTGTTCGAAAGTATCTACTGCAGGGAAAGAAGGCCTTTGTCCCATGGCGTCTGGGAAAGTCATCAAACAGCTGTCTATTCCAACAATGTTTTCCAGCACTTGGCCAGCAGTCTTGCGTGCAATGGCATTTCATGTGCTCACCTAAATAATTTTTTATATGCCTTTCAGGCAATGAGTCACTACTAGCGAATAAAACCTTTGAGTTGCTTAGGAGAAAGCCAGTAACAGAAGGCTGTGGGTGAGTTAGAGTGGAAGCTAAATGGATGCCTTCAAGAGCCTCATAGGGTAAGAAATGCCTGCTAAGCAGTAAGTGAGCTCAGTAAGCAGCTTTTTAAGGGTGTCAGGAACACACATTAATTGAAGAGATCTGCACTCAATGAATGAACAAAAAAGATGCCAAGAAGAGAACTGATGACAGTTCTTCCAACTAAACAAGGATCCTTCAACTAAGATTTGAGTACTCTAAGCCTGTTGTTGTGGTTAGAAGTTCAGACCATCAGCCATAGGAGTAAAAGCAGAAGCAAAAATAGGCCATTTGTCTCATCGAGTCTACTCTACCACTCAATGAATTCATGGCTGATCTGACAATCTTCAGCTTCACTTTCCTCCCATTACCTCATACTCAGTTCCCTGATTAAAAATCTGCCCATCTCAGCCCTGGATATAATTTATGGCCCAACCCTGACAACAGATTCATCACTCTCTCAAGGAAGAATTTCTCCTCAACTTCATCTTAAGTGGGTTGAATCTTTCTTTCTGATTTTTGTAGTGAGACCTTTTCAAATAGTCCTTGAATAATGTAATATGAATGCTTTTGCTTTGTGCAGTAAACTTTCACGTTCTTTTGTTAAAAGTAAATTGGCTACCATGGCAAACATAAAGGAAAAATAAACTTATGGTCTAACGAGCCACGGAGCTCACTGCAGGATGTGACTGGTCCAGTATTATCATCAGTTGGGAACTGCACATCAGCGTTGCATTTCTGTCATTTATATACTGCATATTCTAAGAGCTTTCAAGTAAAATGAAAATGCTCTTCAGTGCAATTTTTTTTTTTTGGCCTGGAGTCTGGTTGGACAAAGACCCATTCCCAATTTTATAAGTCTCTAAATCATATCAAATAAGCAATCCAATGAGGGAAAGTATCTGTTTGCTCAACATAGTACACACATTCTCCAAACCCCACAGCTTACAAAGTACATGTCAGGTCTAAGACCCTGTTAGCTGTGGAAGAGGGAAAAGTGTGGACAGCTGAGAAGTTGGACTCATTAGCACCACAATATCTGCAGAAATAAGCATAAATATAATTTGTTAGCAAATACTCAGAACAGGCAGTTCCAGGCCATTCTCTATATTGTTTTCAAATAACATAACCGATGAAGCATGAGTCCAATCCCCAAAGGCAGATGCAAGAGAAAGAGAGATGGAGAGAGACAGAGAGAGGTTTTAGTACAATGAATTTTCTATTCTGGAAAAAAATTGTGATTCTGCTCAATACTAGCTTTCGGTTACTTCTGTGTTACACAAACCACCAGTTTGCCTTTCTCACAAATATTGATATTGCAAAGTGAATTTTCCGGAAACTTATTCCTCGTTCCAATAGTTTATTCACAAAACAAAAATAGCTGGTAGAAAGGAATGGATTGTAGATACAACAAAATAAGTCACTTTTAAAGGCGGCACGGTGGCTCAGTGGTTAGCACTGCAGCCTCACAGCGCCAGGGACCCGGGTTCAATTCCAGCCTCGGGCGACTGTCTGTTTGCACATTCTCCCCATGTCTGCGTGGCTTTCCTCCGGGTGCTCCAGTTTCTTCCCACAGTCCAAAGATGTGTAGGTTCGGTGGATTGGCCATGCTAAATTTCCCGTAATGTTCAGGGGTGTGTGGGTTATGGGGGATGAGTCTGGGTGGGATGCTGCAAGGGGTGGTGTGGACTTGTTGGGCCGAAGGGTCTGTTTCCACACTGTAGGAAATTTAATCTAAACTGACAGTTTATGGGAAGGCCACGTATCTCCAATCATTGTGGGGCACGTGGGATACCGGAAGGATCAGCCATTCTGCTCGACTTAACAGCAACAGTTAGAGCACAGCCTTGACGGGATCCTGATATAATCATCACTGAGTATATTCAGCCGACTCTCAATTACCAACAGAAAACATTTTGTCCCCACTCTTCAAGATTCTCATAAAATGAATGTTACCTGTTGACTAGAACAAAATTATAATGCAACTTTTCTCAGACAAACTTCCAATGATACTTTACCCGTAAATCCATCTTGTGCCATGCCTGCTTTTTAGGATTTATACGAAAAAGTTTTAACTTCTTAGCCATTTCAACGTAGGCTTCATGACCCTGTCGAAAATAGTAAACCTAGAATTTAAACACAAAAAAAGTAGCTAGCTTGCTATTCCCAAGACAGAGCACAAGTATGGATGGATAACATATTCTTACAAAATAATGATTTAGTGCAGACAGTAATGAAAAATCCCTGGGCTAATGAATAACAAGTCAACCATGGTCAATGAAAATGCCTCAATTTGTCAGGTGAGATATGCAATATTACAAACACAATTATTATGTGAATTTATCTCTATTCTAAAGCCTACATACACAGAAATTAGATATGGGAAAACAACGCTATCTTTAGCGCAAATGCATAGAAAGGATGAAAAGAGATTGCATATATATTATAAATCAAATTATGGACATTCACTCATGCATAATTCACACAATTATGAGCATGAAATACATCATTTAGATATTGGAATCAATGTAATAGAAAGGTTAGCACAGTGAGAACCTGACATTGGATTTTTTTAAGGTGGGGGTGAAGTTATGTGTTCCTCAAGATGCCAGATATTAGTACTGAGGAATGGAGCAGTTTCTCAGTTGCAACACGCAGTAACATATCAAGCAACACCAAATCAAACACAGCACCAAAAAACAAAATCTAAGCAAGCAATGTGCATCAACCCCAAAAGAACAACCACAGCAATTCCATTCTCTGCACCATGTATATCTATGCTCGAAGCCAGGAACTGCCGGAGAAATTCACCAGGTCTCATAGCACCTGCAGAGATCGTGCAGATCACAAATGCCCTGAACATGGTACTAACAAACTAACTACTAATATTGATCGGAGAGACCGGAAGGATAAGATAAAACAAAGAACTATAGGTGCTAGAAATATGAAATAAAAACAGAAATTGTTGGAGAAATTCAGCAAATCTGGTAGCATCTGTGGAGAGAGAAACAGAGTAATCAGATTTCCAGCATCCACAGTTCCTTGTTTTGTTTCATACTTATGGTCTTTCTGATCAATATTGCCAAGTTAATACCAAATTCAGGACATTTGTGGTCTGCACTGTTAACAGTCAACTTTTGTCAAGCTCCTTCATTTCTTAAAGAAATACAGGAACTAAGAGTAGGAATAGGCCGTTCAACATTCCAAGCCTGCGCTGCCATTCAATATGATCATGGCTGACCTTCTACCTTCAATGCTATATTTATTTCCTCTTCATACTTCATGATACCTTTGAAATTTACAAATTCATCCAACTCTTTCTTGTACATATTCAGTGACTTGACCTCCACAGCTTTGTGTGGTAGAGAATTCCACGAGTTCATTACCATTTTGAGTGAAGAAATATTTTGTCATCTCAGTTCACCCTATCACAAGAACCAGCCTTCCGTCCATTGACTACATCTATACTTCCACTGCCTTGGGAGAGGAGCCAACATTGTCAAAGACTCCTCCACCCTGGTGATACTGTCTCCACAAGGTAGAAGATGCAAAAGTTTAGAATTACATACCAACAGATTCAAGAACTGCTTCTTCCCTGCTGTTATCAGACTTGTGAATGGGCCTCTTGTATATTAGACTTGATCTTTCTCTGCAGTTTCTCTGTAGCTATAATACTATATTCTGGACTTTGTTAGTACCCTGATCTACTTATGTAAGGTATGATTTGTCTGGTTGGTACACAAAACAAAATTTTTCAAAGTATCTTGGTACGTGTGACAATAATAAAGCAAATCAAATTAAAAACGGTCTCCCCTGCATCTTGAAACCCTCTCTTCTGTTTCTAGATTCTTCACCCTGGGAAAATGTACTTCCCACATCTTAACACAGCGTGGAGCTGAAGGAACACAGCAGGCCAGGCAGCATCAGAAAAACAGGAAAGCTGATGTTTCGGGTCAGGACCCTTCTTCAGAAATGGACACGTTTCTGAAGAAGGGTCCCCACGTGAAACATCAGCTTTCCTGCTCCTCTGTTGCTGCCTGACATGCTGTATTTCTCCAGCTCCACACTGTGTTATCTCTGACTCCAGCATCAGCAGTTCTTACTAGCTCTCTCCCCACAACTTGTCTGTCCAGCCCAGTTAGGCTTTTGTATATTTCAATCAAATCCCTTCTCATTCTTCTAAACTCTGGTGAATACAGGCCCAGTCAAACTAATCTCTCCTCATATGACAGCCCTGCCATCCCCCGTATCAGCCTAGTGAACCTTTGCTGCACATGCTCTGTGTCAAATATATCCTTTCTTCGGTGTTGAGACCAAAACTGCACGCAATACTCCAGGTGTGGACTCACCAAAGTCCTGTAATAACTTGAGTAAGATATCCCTACTTCCAAACTCAGGTCTTCCTGCAATGAAGGCCAACATACTGTTTGATTGAGCTGTTCTTGAAACCGTTCAGAAGTAACTTTATCAAACTGTAAATCAGTTTGTATTATGGCCGATAGATTCCTCTACCTAATTTCATTAGGCTATGTTCACTATCCTCCAAAGTTATACTTTGTTCATACTTGTCTTAACTTATTTCCTCAAAAAACATTTTTGCCAGATAGTATTCAAACATCAATAGCAGATAACATTCCCTGTCTTTTTCTCATGGCTCCACAAAACTATTTTGTTTGCATTGGAATGCCTATTAATCCAAGATAAAAGAAAGAACATGTGGTTCAGGTAATCAGTGATTAAATACCTCCAAATTGTAGCAGACAATGGATATTCCCAGTTGGGCACAGGAACACTCCAACTTCTACCAAAACCTCAGTAGCCTTGTGCTTATGAGGCCTAAGCACAGCAAAAATTGGAGACTTTTGGTAAAAAAAATCTTATTGTCCTGTATCAGTCCACACAGATGATCACAAACTGCAATTCTCTAAAACCAGGTACATGGCTGGGTTTACATAGAACATAGAACATTACAGCACAGTACAGGCCCTTCGGCCCTCAATGTTGTGCCGACCTGTCATACCGATCTCAAGCCCATCTAACCTACACTGTTCCATGTACGTCCATATGCTTGTCCAATGACGACTTAAATGTACCTAAAGTTGGCAAATCTACTACCGGTGCAGGCAAAGCGTTCCATTCCGTTACTACTCTCTGAGTAAAGAAACTACCTCTGACATCTGTCCTATATCTTACATCCCTCAATTTAACGCTATGCCCCCTCGTGTTCGCTGTCACCATCCTAGGAAAAAGGCTCTCCCTATCCACCCTATCTAACCCTCTGATTATTTTATATGTTTCAATTAAGTCACCTCTCAACCTTCTTCTCTCGAATGAAAACAGCCTCAAGTCCCTCAGCCTTTCCTTGTAAGACCTTCCCTCCATACCAGGCAACATCCTAGTAAATCTCCTCTGCACCCTTTCCAAAGCTTCCACATCCTTTTTATAATGCGGTGACCAGAACTGTACACAATACTCCAAGTGCAGCCGCACCAGAGTTTTGTACAGCTTCACCATAACCTCTTGGTTCCGGAACTCGATCCCTCTATTAATAAAAGCTAAAACACTGTATGCCTTCTTAACAGCCCTGTCAACCTGGGTGGCAACTTTCAAGGATCTGTGTACATGGACACCGAGATCTCTCTGCTCATCTACACTACTAAGAATCTTACCATTAGCCCTGTACTTTGCCTTCTGGTTACTCCTACCAAAGTGCATCACCTCACACTTGTCTGCATTAAACTCCATTTGCCACCTCTCAGCCCAGCTCTGCAGCTTATCTATGTCTCTCTGCAACCTACAGCATCCTTCGTCACTATCCACAACTCCACCAACCTTAGTGTCGTCTGCAAATTTACTAAACCATCCTTCTACGCCCTCATCCAGGTCATTTATAAAAATGACAAACAGCAGTGGACCCAACACAAACCCTTGCGGTACACCACTAGTAACTGGTTGCCAGGATGAACATTTCCCATCAACTACCACCCTCTGTCTTCTTTCAGCAAGCCAATTTCCGATCCGAACTGCTATATCTCCCACAATTCCATTCCTCCGCATTTTGTACAATAGCCTATTGTGGGGAACCTTATCGAACGCCTTGCTGAAATCCATATACACCACATCAACCGGTTTACTCTCATCTACCTGTTTGGTCACCTTCTCAAAGAACTCAATAAGGTTTGAGAGGCACGACCTTCCCTTCACAAAACCGTGCTGACTATCCCTAATCAATTTATTCTTTTCTAGATGATTATAAATCCTATCCCTTATAACCTTTTCCAACACTTTAGCAACAACTGAGGTAAGGCTCACTGGTCTATAATTATCAGGGTTGTCTCTACTCCCCTTCTTGAACAGGGGAACCACATTTGCTATCCTCCAGTCATCTGGCACTATTCCTGCAGACAATGACGAGTTAAGGATCAATTCCAAAGGCTCAGCAATCTCCTCCCTGGCTTCCCAGAGGATCCGAGGATAAATCCCATCCAGCCCAGGGGACTTATCTATCTACGCTCTCTGAAGGATTTCTAATACCTCTTCCTTGTGAGCCTCAATCCCACCTAGTCTAGTAGCCTGTATCTCAGTATTCTCCTCGACAACATTGTCATTTTCTAGAGTGAATACTGTTGAAAAATATTCATTTAGCGCTTCCCCTATCTCATCTGACTCCACACACAACTTACCACTACTATCCTTGATTGGGCCTAATCTTACTTTCGTCATTCTTTTATTCCTGAAATACTTATAGAAAGCCTTAGGGTTTACACTGATCCTATCCGCCAACAACTTCTCATGTCTCCTCCTGGCTCTTCTGAGCTCTCTCTTTAGGTCTTTCCTGGCTACCTCGTAGCCCTCAAGTGCCCTAACTGAGCCTTCACATCTCATCCTAACATAAGCCTTCTTCTTCCTCTTCACCAGAGATTCCACCTCCTTCGTAAACCATGGCTCCCGCACTCTACAGCTTCCTCCCTACCTGACAGGTACATATTTATCTCGGACACACAGGAGCTTTTCCTTGAATAAGCTCCACATTTCTACTGTGCCCATCCCCTGCAGTTTCCTTCCCCATCCTATGCTCCCTAAATCTTGCCTAATCTCATCGTAATTGCCTTTCTCCCAGCTATAACTCTTGCCCAGTGGTATACAACTATCCCTTTCCATCACTAAAGTAAACATAACAAAATTGTGATCGCTATCACCAAAGTGCTCACCTACTTCCAAATCTAACACCTGGCCAGGCTCATTACCCAGTACCAAATCTAATGTGGCTTCGCCCCTTGTTGGCCTATCTACACACTGTGTCAGGAAGCCCTCCTGCACGCACTGGACAAAATCTGACCCATCTATAGTACTCGAACTATAGTGTTCCCAGTCAATATTTGGAAAATTGAAGTCCCCCATGACAACTACCCTGTGTCTCTCACTCCTATCGAGAATCATCTTTGCTATCCTTAAAGCAAACTTAGACAGGATCGCATGAAAAAGACTTTTTGATGAAAAGACAGTCTTGCAATAGAATAATTCGTACAGAATTAAGCCTGGAATAATTGCATCCAGTGTTAATGTAAAATGCATTATGGGTCACACACCTACTTCCCAATCAATTATAGTTTTTGACCCCACTCATAAATGGCCATGTTAACAACTTGAACTAATATTAGGCTAAATACATTTTCTCTGGCTACTGATCCTTAGCTTTCTTTCAGGTTCACCTTCAGCGATTACAGCATCATTCCAAGTAAGGTGCAACTTTTTTTTTTATTTTTATTACAGTTCTTTACTCTTTTCTAAATTAAGCTTCATCTGCCATTTTGGTGAAAATTTCCATGTCTGGTTCAACTTCAATTTCTAATCTGGCTCCTCCAATTTCACCACTTCTCTTAGCTTGATTCATCTCCATATTTTCACATTTTGAATTAATTTTGATTCCAGGTCATTTACATATGTGTCACATTCCGACATATCCATTCAGTCTCTTCTCCATTATGACATAATTCCTCTAGTATTATTAATTCCTGTCCTTCAGAAGTTTCTTATTTATGTCCAGAGTGCAACCTGAAATCCTAAAAGCCCAATGAACATCTACAATAAAAACGATCATTTCATTATGAAATCTAATTGGACAAGCATCACATTGTATGTTTAAGTGGTTTTGGAATTTGAATACATTGCATGTTGCACTGAACATTGTACAAGAAACATCAATATTTTGAGATAATGGTATCCATAAGACCATAAGACACAGGAGTGGAAGTCAGGCCATTCGGCCCATTGAGTCCACTCTGCCATTTAAATCATGGCTGATGGGCATTTCAACTCCACTTGCTTCACTCTCCCCGTAGCCCTTGATTCCTTGTGAGATCAAGAATTTATTGATCTCTGCCTTGAAGGTTTCTAACGTCTCGGCCTCCACTGCACTCCGTGGCAATGAATTCCACAAGCCCACCACTCTCTGGGTGTAGAAATGTCTCCTCATTTCAGTTTTAAATTTACCCCCTCTAATTCTGAGGCTGTGCCCACAGGTCCTAGTCTCCGCGCCTAACGGAAACAACTTCCCAGCATCCACCCTTTCTATGCCATACATTAACTTGTAAGTTTGTATTAGATCTCCCCTCAACCTTCTAAACTCTAATGAATACAATCCCAGGATCCTTAGCCATTCATCATACGTTAAACCTACCATTCCAGTAATCATCCGTGTGAATCTCCACTGGACACGCTCCAGGGCCAGTATGTCCTTCCTGGGGTGTGGGGTCCAAAACTGGACACTCAAGGACTCCCTCAATAAGTAAGTGTATATGTGCACAATGCACTCCCAGAATTGACAGTGAAAAGTCTTGTGATGTCCTACTGACGGTGATGAATTTAATGAAGC
Source organism: Stegostoma tigrinum (assembly GCF_030684315.1). Lineage (NCBI taxonomy): Eukaryota > Metazoa > Chordata > Chondrichthyes > Orectolobiformes > Stegostomatidae > Stegostoma > Stegostoma tigrinum. The sequence continues at coordinate 36,129,323 of NC_081357.1, forward strand.
AATTTTCTCAGCCTGATTTTCTGCACTGCTAGCCAACAACAGCACACCTGTCTTAGGGAAGGAAAGGGAATGCAAATTGCTTGTCCCGTGTAATCAATAAAGTTCAAGAGAAACTCTGTCACAAGCCATCCCCTGAATGGATTTCCACGCTAGATACAAGGGAAGGAAACAGAAATTTTTGTTTGCAGGACTACAACAATACAAAAACAAACTACCAAGGATGTTGGTAAACTGAAATAGAAATGAGAAAATATGCTGAAAAAAACTCAGTAGTGCAGGCACCATCTTTGAAGAAAAACAGAGTTAACATTTTAGGTCAGCTCCGTCTGAGGCTGCCTGATCTATTGAGTAATTCCAGCATTTATTTTTGTATGCATTAAGAATGTTTATTTCATACTTTCTTTTACACACTCATCCACCATTACCATTATGAAACATGGTCCCATTTGATGATATTTAAACATGGTGGAGATTTCTTAATTTGACAATGCATCTTTCTAACCAAATCAACATTAACATTTTATTTTGGCATGAAGAAGTTGTATACATTCCATCAGTCATCACTGGTCTATAGTTGGTCTGCTGCCCATTCCCAATAGGGGCTTGAGTTTGAGAGATTACAGAAGGAGAACAGTAAACGGGAAAAGAAGGTACAATATTTTCTGATATTACAACGTCAAAACGGCATTCGCTTTCTGAGTACGATCAACCACCAAACATTAATTTCTCAGAACTAAGCACCACAAATGAACATTAGAAACTGCAAAGATGAAGAGGATTGATAGAACTGAACAAATCTTCCATCTCTATGGCAGTGAGATAAACCAAACAAATTAGGACAAAAATATCCCATGTTGAATAAAGAGTAGGCCGTTATCCTGATAGTAGAAATATAAAATTGTAATACCTCATCACCCATTTGTGGTACAAAAGGACAACGTCTGGGCATAGTGTCAGTAATCCACACTGGTGGAAGCCACTCTTCCAGAGTCTCTCCCTGCTTCGGTATGACTCCAGCTGGTGGTCTCTGGAAAATGACAACATTTTCTATCTATTAAACTGGCTCAGTGCAATCATTTACAAATGACCTCTGTACTGCACCAGTAATCATAAGTAACCTTTGACTTGACATTCTTTCATGAGCTGATTCCTCACCATTTCTACTTTTGTCTACTGAGGGACTAAAAAGCACTTTCCACATAAACTATTACCTTTATTCTTTTCTCCCTTGGTTTCCTTCTTATCTTTGGAGTTGCAGTACCATCTTTGTCTTCTTTATGTTTCTTCCTTTCCTTCTTTATTTCTTTTTCTTTCCCCTTCTCTTTTTCTCCTTCATCTTCTGAACTACTAACAGCTTTCTTTGCTTGTTGCCGTGAAGATTTTTTTGGTGGCTGGAGGTTAATGCCAGCATCAGCAGTCCAGTCAGAATAGTCACTTGAATAGTCACTAGAAACAGAAAACTACAATAAGTGAAAAGGCCATTGATCTGAAACATTAACTCTGGTTCTGTCTTCACACAGAATAATACAGCATAGAAACAGGCCCTTCGGTCCAACCAATCCATGCCAAACATAATCCCAAACTAAACTACTCCTGTCCCATATCCCTCCAAACCGTTTCCATTCATGTACTTATCCTAATGTCTTTTAAATGCTGTAATTGTACCCACATCCACCACTTCATCAGGAAATTCATTCCACATGAGAATCACTCTCTGCATAAAAATGTTGCCCCTTGTGTCTTTATTAAATCTCTCTCTTCTCTCCTTTAAAAAAAACCCTAGCTTTGAAATTCCCCGTCCGAGGGAAAGAACAACTACCATTAAGTCTATCTGTACCTCTCCTTATTTTATAGACTTCTTTCAGGTTGCTTCTCAATATCCTATGCTCCAGTAAAATAAAATCCCAGGCTATCCAGCCTTTCTTTATAACTCAAACCTTCCATACCAAGCAACATCCTGGTAAATCTTTTCTGAAACCTTTCCAGCTTAATAAAGTCCTTCCTATAACTGGACAACCAGAACAGGACACAGTATTCCAGAAAAGGCCTCACCAATGTCCTGTACAATCTCAACATGATTTCTCAATTCTTGTACTCAAAGGTACAGCAGCGAAGTCAAGTGTGCCAAACGCTTTTTTAACCGCCCTGTCTAGATGGGACGCAAGCTTCACAGAATTATGTAACTGCACCCCTAGATCTCGCTGTTCTGCAACACTGTCCATGTTGAATGATGAGCTTCATTCTTCCAGCATTTTCTGTTTATCATTTCGCAATTACTCAATAGACATCTCCTCCAGACTACTTTCTTAATAATTCATACAGCTTCCTCCAGAAAAGCAAATGCAGAAGCCCAAATTTTCTTGGTATTTGTGGCAAAATGTAATCTTGTCATCATTCACTTTTCAAAGACAGCTAATTTGGAAAGTTGGACAGGTGCAGGTGCACTATGGGCTGTACAACTTTTAGCTGTAACATTAAACAGCCAATGCAATACATCCTCATTTTAAGTACTTCATTTTAGATTGTTTTGATTTAACCTTGTGTTTCTAACAGGTCTAGTTTTTGCATTTAGCTTTATAGATTCACAGACATAGTGTTGTTTCATGTCATGTCTTGTTAAGTCCCAATTGGTACCATTTTGGAGCTGCCTCTTCCATTTCCTAATTCTCTCAGTCACTGCTAAATCTTCTGATCAGCATCTCCCACCTCTTCCAGCTTGACACTGCTCAGTGCGGCACAGTGGCTCAGTGGTTAGCGCTGCAGCCTCACAGCACCAGGGACCTGGGTTCGATTCCAGCCTCAGGCAACTGTCTGTGTGGAGTTTGCACATTCTCCCTGTGTCTGAGTGGGTTTCCTCCGGGTGCTCTGGTTTCCTCCCACAGTCCAAAGGTGTGTAGGCTAGGTGGATTGGCCATGCTAAATTGCCCATAGTGTTCAAGGGCGTATGGGTTATAGGGTCTGGGTGGGACGCTTCAAGGGGCAGTGTGGACTTGCTGGGCCGAAGGGCCTGTTTCCACACTGTAGGGAATCTAATCAAACTGGTACCATTTGGTATTATCAGTACAGGATGTGAAACAACATTAAGACTGCAAATCCATGAGGCTAAATGCAAATGCTGGGCCCATTAAAAATATTCGGTTATATCAAAATTAAAATTAAGTAACTTAAAAAGTGAGGACATACCATATTGGCTGTTCAATGTTATAGTCAACTCAAACTCAATAATGTTGTCAGTATGTAGGTCGCTTCCTGCCTCTTGCCTTTCATCTTCCAGACCATCGCTTGCACAACAGTTTGGAAAAGGGATGTGGCCAGGAGGGTAGGTGGAAGTTTGGGGAATGGGGCAGTCAGGAAGCACTGTCAGTAGAAAGCCAGATGACCAAAGTAAAATATTCCTGGATAACCTTATGTCATATAAAGGCACTAAATAAATTCCTTACTTTTCCAATAACATGGGTACCAGTTTCATGTAAACATTGTTTATGACTTGAAATATGAATACTCCTAATGCCATTTTCCTTATCTTTCAGGAACTACATCATTACATGCATATTGCGTACAAAGTGTTTGCATTTAAGAAAACAAAGATATTTTTGTTCCACAGAATATATGACATACCTGAAACATCCATACCTGAAATTCATACCTAATGGCCGAGCAAAATCCCTTAAAAGCAACATTTATAGCCTTAGTTACTCTTATTAATTGAGCTGGTCACAAACTACAATACTGTAATCAATTAATTAGATTCCTGCAATCTGGAAGCAATGAAGAGAGTATCTTATCTAGTACTGGCAACATACTGTAGCCCACAAAGGGCCATAAGCATCTCTTTACACTAGAAAAAGCCAACTGGTTATATACTGTATAACATAATTTGAGAGATATCACTCCACATCAAGAGCAGGTGAGGCAATTAAACAGACAGTACCAAGGTTGAGCCTCTGCTGTTGCCATCATTCTCCAGGCACCTAGGCAAACAAGCTCACCCACCTTCTATTTATTCTGTGGCCAACAATAATGTGCAAAACTATAAGTCATAGCCAACCAAGGTAACATCAAGGGGAGAGAAGCAATATGAAAAACAATGAAATGAACAAAGTGAAAAGCACAAGGGTAGATGTTTTTACATTCTCAATGATTACTGAGTATTATCTGTGCTGTATTCCTTGGCAGCTGAAGTTGAGTACCTATTAAGTTTTGTGGATGTGAGTTTGCTCGCTGAGCTGGAAGTTTCGTTTTCAGACGTTTCCTTACCATTCTAGGTAACATCATCAGTGAGCCTCTGACGAAGCGCTGGTGTTATGTCCCGCTTTCTATTTATCTGGTTAGGTTTCCTTGGGTTGGTGATGTCATTTCCTGCGTTGGTGATGTCATTTTTCTCAGGGATGGTAGATTGGCTCCAAATCAATGTGTTTGTTGATGGAGTTCCGGTTGGAATGCCATGCTTCTAGGAATTCTCGTGCGTGTCTCTGTTTGGCTTGTCCTAGGATGGATGTGTTGTCCCAATCAAAGTGGTGTCCTTCCTCATCTGTATGTAAGGATATGAGTGATAGTGGGTCATGTCGTTTTGTGGCTAGTTGATGTTCATGTATCCTGGTGGCTAGCTTTCTGCCAGTTTGTCCAATGTAGTGTTTGTCATAGTTCAGAACTGTGACAAACACTACATTGGACAAACTGGCAGAAAGCTAGCCACCAGGATACATGAACATCAACTAGCCACAAAACGACATGACCCACTATCACTCGTATCCTTACATACAGATGAGGAAGGACACCACTTTGATTGGGACAACACATCCATCCTAGGACAAGCCAAACAGAGACACGCACGAGAATTCCTAGAAGCATGGCATTCCAACCGGAACTCCATCAACAAACACATTGATTTGGAGCCAATCTACCATCCCCGAGAAAAATGACATCACCAACGCAGGAAATGACATCACCAACCCAAGGAAACCTAACCAGATAAATAGAAAGCGGGACATAACACCTGCGCTTCGTCAGAGACTCACTGATGATGTTACCTAGAATGGTAACGAAATGTCTACAAACGAAACTTCCAGCTCAGCGAGCAAACTCACATCCAGAACCTCAACCTGAGCTACAAATCTTCTCAAAACTCATTAAGTTTTGTTTCAGGATGGCTCTCTATCATACCTGGTTATAACAGATTACAAAACCTGTTTTGTAACAGTGACCAAGACACAGGTTAAAACTGTTCAGTGTGTTTCAGAGCAAACTAGTCCCCACTTACCCACCTCTTGCCACCCTTCTGGTAAGCTTGCTTATTTTTCACATTTGAGCATAAGTTTGTTCAACACACAAATTCTTCAGAATTTGGTATAGGTTTTGATTCTGCAACTCTCCGCATCACAAGCAGAAAATAGCAGTAAATATATTTTTAATCATTGAATAATGTTAAGAACTTAAAAAAGAAAATCATTTAAAACATGACTTGCCTAGAGCTGCTGCTTTCATTGTGCCAGGCATCCCCATCCTCTTCTGACGTCACACCATTGACAGCACAGACTTCGGCCTCCTAAAGATTAAAATCAAATTTGCTGAAGACATGTATTTCTATAATTGAAGGCATTTCACACAATATGTATTCCTGGTGCTGCCAGTAATGACATGCATTTTAGAATTACAGAGACGTGTCAGATGCAATTTATTAATGATGAAATTTAAAAAGTGTTGGCATCTGAAGTCATGGATGGTCACACCAATTAGAAGTTCAGAAATTGCTGTGTGATGGGACTCTTGTGAGTGCCCATACACAAATAAAGTCAAAACATAAATGTTTCTTTCAAAATGTCCTATTTATAACAGCAAGAGGAGGCACTTACCTCTCCTCTCTGTGTCTTCTCTCCCCTCTCACATGCAGTAGAACACATCGCAGTTCTAGGATGCGGGAGGGAGCCAAAATAATATACTCAAAAACAGAGGTTGGTAACCCCTAGTACAAGCTTTAAAACCATTTTTTAAGTTCAAAATTACACAATAAATTATCACTGCAATTCAATTTTTACTTTGCAAAGATGCTCCTCCTGTTCCTTCCCATTGGATTTTTCAGAAGGCGAGTGCTGTTATGTCCCTAGGAACTTCTCAACTTTACCAATTGTGAGAGGTGCCAATGCCTGACATGCCTCTAAAGACAGTTTACCCATTTGAACAGAAAGTGAAAGCGAGGGGCATACTTCAAAATGATCCCAGTAAATGTTAGCAAAGGCCCATACATACAAAGATTTGGTCATACTTCATAATGCAAAGTATTTCAAAGTTATACAGGCCAAATGCTGGCAAAAGGGACTAGATTAATTGAGTGTATCTGGTCCCATGGATGAGTTAAACCAAAGGGTGTGTTTCCATGCTGTACAACTCTATGATTCGATGATTCATGTCCAAATAACAGAGGTAAAACCTAACAACTTTTTACTCCAATAGTTCCAAAGAACTTTTCTTTTGGAAATGAATTCAGCTCAACTGAAAAAACATCACTAAGATGCCTCACTGAAAGCAAATACACTGTAGCAACAGATATAATAGATAAGACACCCAATACGAAAATCTAGCTCTGATGACATAAAATCAAACTTTATATTTACTACGTACTGATTACAGTTACATCTCAAAAGCTGACACAAGTCAATTCAATAATCACAACTGGGAGGAATACATCTGAGTGTATAGCAAATGTAATACAAGCAAGTTATCGAGAAGATTCAAAGAGAACAGAATCAAAGCAAATTACTACAAAAGATGGAAATCTGAAACAAACATAGAAAATGTTGGAGAAAATCAGCTGGTCTGGCAGCATCTGTGGAAAGAGAGAGACAGAATTAACGCTTAATAACTCTTCTTCAGAGCCGAAAGGGATTTGTACATGGTTGTTTTTACGCATTTAACAGAGGAAAAGGTGAAGCAAGGGGGAAACGGATAGTGTGCAGCAGAGACCCAGTGCAAAGCACAAAGGGATTGCTAATTCGGGTGAAAGAGAGATGTAAAATAAACGTCTGCAAGGGTGAAAATGGCCTTCTTGGTCAAGAGCTAAATGAAGGAAACATATGCAACATAAGCCTGTTTTTTTTTTGGGAGAGGCATGCCATTGGGTGGACATTGAATGCAAGTAGAATGGAGGATGAACTTCATGAGGTTGTGGTCACATTCTGGAAACTCTAAAATGCCTAAGCAGAAAATGGGGTCTTTGGTCCTCAAGCTTGTGTCATTCTTAACTGGAGCATTGCAGTAGTCCCAAAAATGAAATTTTAACATGAGAACAAAGTGGCTTATTGAGATATCAAACAACTGGAAGGGAGGGGTAGTTCTTACAGGCAAGTGTGGAGGTGTTCTGCAGAACAGTTACCCAGTCTGAGCTTCATCTCACCAATGTGAAGGACACCGCATTGTGAGCAATGAGTACAGTAGGCTAGATTGAACAAAGTACTAAGCTCCTCTTCTGAGGAAAAACATTATATCTACAGAGAGAATGCAACAAAGGTTTACCAGACTGACTCCCTGAATGGTAGGACTGACGTTTGAAGACAGACTGGATTGGTTAGGACAATAATCACTGGCATTTAGCACAATGTTGTGGGGGAAATCTCATAGATTCTGACAAGACTAGTAGGGTAAACTCAGGAGAGATAATCCCGATGACTGGGTGAGCCTAGAACCAAGGGCCACAGTCTAAGGATACAGGGTTGGCAGAGATAAGGAGAAATTTTTTCACAAAGAGAGTGGTAAGCCTGTGGAATTCTCTATCACGGAAAGTGAGTGAGGCCAAACCATTTAATGATTTCAACGAGTTAGATGATATTTTTAGGACTAAAGGGATCAATGGTAACAGAGACAAAGTGGGAATAGGGCACTAAAGTGAATGATTAGCCATGACTGTACTGAATGGAGGAGCAGGGTGAAGGTCCGAATGACTTAAACCTGCTCCGATTTGCTAAGTTTCTATGTTATACCTTCTGACATTGCATGGGAAGATGTCACAGGGAAACGATGAAGCATTAAGAATGATGGAGGAGTAGACCAGGGTGTTGTGGCAGATACTGTCCCTGCAGAATGTTGATAATGGAGAGGAGAAGAAGGTGTGTTTGATAGTGGCATTCTGCAAGACACGGCAGGAATGGTGCAGGATAATCCTTTGAGTAAAGTAGTGGGATGGAAAGTGAGGACAAGGGTAGCTCTATCATTGTTCTGGAAAGGAGAGAAAAGGGCAAGAGCAGAAGGGCAGAAAATATGTCAGGATGTTCACCACAGCAGAAGGCATGAGGGGAATGCTTGCTTAAGGAAAAGGAGATCATGTTGGAGGAAGCTATTATAAGAGTCAGAGAAACTGGGAGAACGGAAGGAGGATGTGAGGGGTGTAGTCGAAGTAACTGTGAGAGTTGATGAATTCACAGTGGATATTGGTGGGTGTCCTATCCCTAGAAATGGAAACAGAGAAGCAAAGGAAGGAGAGGGAAGACTCAGAGATGAAGGAGAGAGAAGTAGATTAGAAGCAAAACTGATGAATTTTCCTGGGCCTAGATGCAAGCAGGAGTGGCACCAATGACAGCATCAATGAATCGAAAAAAGATTTGGGCGTTGTGGCCCCAAGAAGGACTGGAAAAGGAATATTCCATATGCACCACAAAGAGACAGGCGTAACAGGGATCCACACAAGTACCCATAGTATTACCTTTGATTTAGAGAAAGTGAGAGGACTTAAAGGAAAAGTTGTTCAAAGTGAGAACAAACTCATCCAGGCAAAGGAGGGTAGTTCAGGATGGAGACGATTCAGAGCTCTTTTCAAGAAGCAGAGAACCTTCAGACTATTTAGATGTGAAATGGATGTGTAGAGGATTGCAATTCTACGGCAAAGAGGAGGCTGCTACAGCCAGAAAATTGGAATTTATGGAAGCATCAGAAGAATCATGAATGTTTGTGGGAAGAGACTGAACAAGGGATGAAAAACAAAGCCAGGATAGTAAGAGAGATAATGGGAACTGCAGATGCTGGAGAATTCCAAGATAATAAAATGTGAGGCTGGATGAACACAGCAGGCCAAGCAGCATCTCAGGAGCACAAAAGCTGACGGGATGAAGGGTCTAGGCCCGAAACGTCAGCTTTTGTGCTCCTGAGATGCTGCTTGGCCTGCTGTGTTCATCCAGCCTCACATTTTATTATCCAGGATAGTAAGAAATAAGTTTAGAGGAGCACAAACAGGCTGAAATAATGGGTGTGCCAGGGCTGTCCATTTGTGGGTATTGGGAAGGAGGTAGAAGCAGGCTGTGCATGGCTGGGGCACTATGGGGTGGGAAACTGTGGAAGGGAGGTCTCCAGAGAAGATGCGGGCAATGACAATCCTTGAAGTAACAGCTTGATGCTAAGTGGTGGGCTCATGACCAAGGGGGAGATAGGAGGGTGAGTGTCATGTTTAATGCTCAGCGCCTGCAAGGTAAGTATCAGCATACCAGCTGACAGTAACATCACCCTAACTAGTAGGACTGATAACCAAGTCAGAGATGGATATGAGAGAACACAGTGCATCAAGTTCCTAGGGTGACAGAATAGAGGTGGTGAGGAAAAGCAGGCAAAGTAAAGCATCCAATATCACATCGGCAGTTTTCAATGAAAAGATCAAGTGTAAGCAAAAGCCCAGAGGAGGCCAGATAGAGGGGGTGTACTGGAGATAGATGGAAGAGGCTGTGCAACTGGAACAGACAGACAAAGAGAACTGAATTAAGTATTTAAGTATTCAATAAATCAAGTGCCCAAAATTCATTGTGGAGGGTGCACAAAGAAAATACCTAAACAATCAATGCACTTCATTATGCAAAGTGCTTCGAGATGCAAATGATATTTGTATACATATCTATGCATAAAATATACACGTTTACATTTTTAGATATCAAACATCTGTAAATAACATTTCACTTGCAGTAAGCCATCTTACAAAGAGATAGAGGCTGATTAAATTATCCAGTCCAAACCCAATCATAAAAGGAGATACTTTTTGTTCCTTGACAAGCTCACCTCTGAAGAGCTGTTGTAATCAACGTTCTGTGGTAAACTTCTACTTCCATCATCCATTGCTGATCTTGTGCAATAATTGTGTATATTTTGGCGGCTCTGCTTCTTCCCTTCTCCACTTTCTTGCAAACGCTCATAGGAATGCACCTAGGAAGCAAAACATGGACAGAATATAATATTAGAACAGATTCAATCCTAAGACACTTGTTAAAAACTAACATGTAAAAGAAAATAAAATGTGAGGCTGGATGAACACAGTAGGCCAAGCAGCATCTCAGGAGCACAAAAGCTGACGTTTCGGGCCTAGACCCTTCATCAGAGAGGGGGATGGGGAGAGGGAACTGGAATAAATAGGGAGAGAGGGGGAGGCGGACCGAAGATGGAGAGAAAAGAAGATAGGTGGAGAGAGTATAGGTGGGGAGGTAGGGAGGGGATAGGTCAGTCCAGGGAAGACGGACAGGTCAAGGAGGTGGGATGAGGTTAGTAGGTAGATGGGGGTGTGGCTTGGGGTGGGAGGAAGGGATGGGTGAGAGGAAGAACCGGTTAGGGAGGCAGAGACAGGTTGGGCTGGTTTTGGGATGCAGTGGGTGGGGGGCAAGAGCTGGGCTGGTTGTGTGGTGCAGTGGGGGGAGGGGACGAACTGGGCTGGTTTAGGGATGCAGTAGGGGAAGGGGAGATTTTGAAACTGGTGAAGTCCACATTGATACCATTAGGCTGCAGGGTTCCCAGGCGAAATATGAGTTGCTGTTCCTGCAACCTTCGGGTGGCATCATTGTGGCAGTGCAGGAGGCCCATGATGGACATGTCATCTAGAGAATGGGAGGGGGAGTGGAAATGGTTTGCGACTGGGAGGTGCAGTTGTTTGTTGCAAACTGAGCGGAGGTGTTCTGCAAAGCGGTCTCCAAGCCTCCGCTTGGTTTCCCCAATGTAGAGGAAGCCACACCGGGTACAGTGGATGCAGTATACCACATTGGCAGATGTGCAGGTGAACCTCTGCTTAATGTGGAATGTCATCTTGGGGCCTGGGATAGGGGTGAGGGAAGAGGTGTGGGGGCAAGTGTAGCATTTCCTGCAGTTGCAGGGGAAGGTGCCGGGTGTGGTGGGGTTGGAGGGCAGTGTGGAGCGAACAAGGGAGTCACGGAGAGAGTGGTCTCTCCGGAAAGCAGACAGGGGTAGGGATGGAAAAATGTCTTGGGTGGTGGGGTCGGATTGTAAATGGCGAAAGTGTCGGAGGATGATGCGTTGTATCCGGAGGTTGGTATGGTGGCGTGTGAGAACGAGGGGGATCCTCTTAGGGCGGTTGTGGCAGGGGCATTGACTTTTCCAACTCATTTTTCGATATTAATTGAATAACTAAGTTTTTTAAGTTTAAACCATTATACAGTAAAAGCAGTGTGATATGAGCCGTGGTTGAGGGCTGTACTCGATACAGTTCAGAAGGATGGAACATATATCAGTGAAGGTATAGAATATGGAGAGGAAAGGAAACAAGAAGCTGAGATGCTGGAACTCAGAAACAAAAGCAGAAATTGCTGGAAAAAAACTCAGCAAGTCTAGCAGTATCTGTGGAGAAGTTGGCTAGGAAAAGGTTGGATATGTGTAATAGGCACAGGCTGAATATGGAGTGCGAAGAGGGGGAAGGTTGAGAAGCAGCCGACAGAGAGAGTGAGAGCGGGAGAGCAACAGTTGTACAGACAAACAATTGATCAAATGTCAGCCTGGGAGAATGAATAGCTGCTAATAGGGTTTGTTAGTGACTGACAATGGGTTGGTGTGGTGACAGCCCATTTGATGACAAGTCATGGTGTGTGGGGTTGAGTCAAGGATATGGGAGAAGGTGCTCAAGTCCGAAATTTGCTGAATTTGATATTGAGTCCAGAAGGCTGTACAGTTGCCTGGTGGAGAACGAGGTGCAGTTCTTCCAGCTTTCACCGAGCTTTAGGGGAGCACCGCAGCAAGCCGAAGGCAGAGGTATTGGCCGAGGACAATGAAGTTGTATTGAAGGCAACAGGAAGCTCACTGTCGTTTTTGCAGACAGAATTAGTCTGCATTCTGTCTCCCCAATGTAGAGCGTACTATATTGTGAGCAGCGGATACAGTAGACTAGATTGAAGATAAATCACTGCTTCACCTGGAAGGTGTTCGGGGCCTTAGATAGTGAGAACAGAGGAAAAGATGGAAACTCACTCACTCACTCTCTCTCTCCACCTATATTTACACCTTCCCTCTTCCCCACCTTCAGTATATATACCAATCTTTTCCCAGCTAAAACTAGCTCTGATGAATGGCCACATGACCCAAAACATTAACTCTGATTTCTCTACACAGATGCTGCCAGTCTGGCCGAGTTCTTCAAGCAATTTATGTCTTTGTTTCAGAACACCAAGAGGCCTGAATAGAATGGATGGCGAGAAAATGTTTCCACTAGTAGGAAAGATGAGAAAGATCTCAGCGTGAAGGGGCAACTCTTTAAAAGGTGATGAGCGGGAATTTCTTCAGCCAGAGGGTGGGCAATCTGTGAAAATCATGGCCATAGAAGGCTATGGAGGCAAGTCGTTGAGTGTATTTATGATAGAATGATTAGTAAGGGGATCAAGGGTTACGGGGAGAAGGTAGTAGAATGAGGTTAGGAATCAGGTCAGCCATAATTGAATGGTGGAATAGACTCAATGGGCTGAATGGCCTAATTCCTTTATCTTACGGTGATGCGTTGCTGCAGTTTAACTTAATACCACCATTTTTACTTCCAACTAGACAAGATTGATTCAATTTGAAATATATTTAGTTTCTAATATGGTTGATAATTTCCTACATAAAAATACATTTTCCAAATAGAGGAAATAACATGCCTGAAACGTACTAATCAGGAGTGAAGATAAGAGTAAGTGGCTTTCAGAGCAGATCAGACAGAGGGTCAGCTGTTGCTCCTGCAACCTGCCCACACCAATTTTGCCATTTCCAAAAAAAAACACCAGGTAGAAATTTTAAAAATGAGGTTTACAGAACCTCATACCATAGATACACAGTCAATACAGCCATCTGCTTAACACCTCTGTTCCCTGGCCAAATGGTTTCATGCAAAATATATCGAGCCAGCTATTGCCGGTATTCTGCTTGTGGCTCCAAGTAGTTCTGTGTAAAAATTGGACCCATACTTTTAAAAGAAGCCACAGGCTTTAATTTGAGTATAATAAGAGTATATGTTGGAATGTGGGACAGCCCAAGGCAATTCAGGAATGGCTAATGATTTTACATGTGTTCAATCACTCACCTACAAGATGCCTGCTTATGACATTGGTGATCAAAGTCAGAAATTAATGCAGAGCTGGTGATGTTACTGTTTGCAAAGTTACAGTTTGAAAAGATCTCAAACTACTATTTTCAAAAATTGATCAGGCTCACTTAATTTAGTTATTTAGCTATTTTATTTATTTATCTAGTTAGTACCTGTGCAAAATCACTGAAGGATAGTACATGGTGGAGTTCTCCAGGAGTCAGGATTAGGAGCCCTGTTCTCTCTGATATCAATTAAAGATCCTAGACTCTTGTGTACAACACACAAATTCAAAATTTGCAGCCAAAACAAAACTTGGAAGTATTGTGAACTGTGAGGAAGACAGTGTAGAGCTTCAAAAGGACAGAGATGTTGGTGAAATGGACAATCAAGTGGCAGATGAAACAATGCAGAAAAATGTGATGGAACTCATTTTCTTAAAAAAATGAAGTGCTGCATTATAAAGTAAAGCATAAAACTTTAAAGGCAATGCCAGAGCAGAGGGACCAGATTATATATGTGCATGTATCATTGAGGGGTACAGGATTAGTTGAGAAAGCAGTTAATAAAGCTTACAGCATCCTGAACATTATACACTGCGATACGGAGTACAAAAAAGATGCCTTGAACTTGTATAAAGCGCTGGTTCAGCTTCAAATGGAATATTGCATCCAATTCTAGGAACCACACTTTATGAAGGATGAGAAAGCATGTGAGAGGATACAGGAAAAAAAAAAGCACAAGCATGGTTTCAGAGGAACTTCAGTTGCATAGATAGATCAGTGAAGATGGACTGTTTGCCTTGGAAGAGAAAAGGCGGAGAAGAGATTTGATAGTGATATTCAAAATCACGATGGACTTGGAAACGGTACATAGAGAGAAACTGTGGTGGTAGGGTCGAGAACCAGAGGCCTCAGAGCTAAGACAATTGGCAAAAGTAATGATGACATGAGGAAACCTTTGTCACTGGCTGTGAATGGGTTCCGTAAGGTACTGCCTAAGAAATGGTGTAGGAGGTTCAATCAGGGGATTCAAGAAGAAATCAGATTATTTTCTGAAAAGGAAGAATGGACAAGGCCAAGGGAGGCAGAGGGGAATGCAGGTAGAGGAAATTACCCAGAATGCACGGGCTCAACAGCCTCTTCCTGTGCCTTAGCAATTCTATGGTGCTGAGATTTCATTTTCAAGCATTTAATACTAACTATCCCCAGGAACATCCTTAAAGTCCCTACATGAAACTTGTCTAAAAGTTTGATTAACTCACACCAATACCACCATGCACATTTCTGATCGCCTTATTAGGTAAGGGTAACAAAAGCAGTTCTAAAAGTGCAACAGAAATTTCCAAGTGGATGCCAGGATTAGGATGTACAATCAGTCAATAAAGACTAAACTGATCGTGGCTCACACTATCTCACTAAAATGCACTCAAAAATCTTCTTGTAGTTGTTGAGAACAGTAAATATGCAAGATGTTGCTGATGCGATGTTAAAGTTACACAAACTAAATTTATAATTTTTGACTTATATTGCAAATATTGCACGATTCAGCCTGTCTAGATAATTATGATGGTTTGTGGAAAAATTGATTCATTTTAAATTCTGTGAATTCTTGGCTTTTTTTAAACAAGGCTTTTCTTGGAAATGATAGTTCAGCTAATTGCTGGTCTTGCTTTCCAGAGATCACCTGCTTGTGTTTTATGACTGCCAAGAATTAGGTTTAGTTTAAGCAGTGATTTGCATGCAATTATATTGTTTGATATTCAGTTGGGGGAAAAAATTCCTTGCAAGGAAAAGATTGTTCCATTCACCTCCCTGCCTTTCTGAAACATCATTGTCAGAGTCCAGTGCAATACCAGATTTCTTAAGGGTATCTACAAGACATCTTGATACTAAATTTTGAAATGGCACTTACCAAGAACCAGACACAACTGCATGTTTCTAGTGATTGTCGGTGTGTGCCAGGTCGCCAACCATCTGAACATTCCATATCTTTTATATTTTTTCTTAAAGAACTGAGCATTATTAGCCATAGGTATCCTTTTCACAAAGTGAATTTCTGCAGAGAGGAATTCTTTTCTTGGTTTCTTTTAACTGTTGTGTGTTTTGTTTTTGTTTGTTTAGAGAGGTAAACATTTATACTTTTGTATTGTGTATGAGCTAGTTTTGCATCTTAGCTGAATAAAGTTAGCTTTACAATCAACAATTTCGCATTTGTTAAATATAGCTTGATAATCGATGTTATTGTTCTATGTCTAACATAGACAAAACATGCAATTGACCATATCAGGAACCCGGTAAAACATTTATGCTGTGAAGTTGGCGGGAGGGACAAGAGGGAGCACACTCCTTCCATCTTGGTCATAGCATAAAATTAGAGACTTGCAACAGGATGTCCGACGCTGACAATGTCCAATCGAACTGAGGCGACAATCATGGAAAAAGGACAAAAAGAAAAGACTTCAGATTTCCACAGCATTTTAAAAAGAAAACGGCCTTGATGATAGGAAAAACTTTTTTGGATATGCAAGATTTAGCTCCAAATGATGTATGAAAAATAAATCATCCTAGCTTATTAAAATTGGTGGATAAGTTGAAGTTAGAATTAAAAGCAGAGGCGAGGAAACAGACATAATTGGGATAACAGCACACCATTCGAAACTCAACGAGTTTAAAAGATTGATTTATCAAAGATTTAAAAAATGAGGCAGGAGAGAGGAAGGGAGTAAAAAACGACGACAAGCTTAGAAAGCTGGAACAGAAAAAGGATTCAGACTCCAATGAATCTTCCAATGAGGAAGATTCCGAGTTTAACCCAAGGCCCAACAGAGAGATGTTTAAACTCACTGAAGTCCTTCTGTGACGTTTGGCAAAAGGGACGAAAAGGCATCTTGATTTCTTTGGGAAGAAAAGGGAAAGAGAAAAGATCATAATTAGGTCTATTGTCACGAGCTCACATGAGTGTAGTAAAAAGTTTACAAAGTCACCACTTAGGGTGCCTTTTTGAGTACAAATGTAACTAGGTACAGGCTTTTAGGAATGAATTAGTAAAATAAAGAAATAAAAAATTTAGCATTACAACCCTTCAGCAGGCCGGGCCTCACCACCAGGAAAAAGGACACAGCGCTGCTCCAGGCGCCAAGATCCACTGCTGCCAATGGCCTACCTAAGCCAGGAGTCCTTGATCTGGACACCACCACCATCATTGCCAATGCCCCCCCTCACACCGCTCCAGCCTCCCCATGATGTCAGATGAAAGAAAAGAGAGAGAAAGAAAAAGTTGGAAAAGGAGACAGAGAGAGAGAGAGAGAGAGCGCGAGAGAGAGAGAGCGCGAGAGAGAGAGAGAGAGAGAGCGCGAGAGAGAGAGAGAGAGCGCGAGAGAGAGAGACACAGAGAGAGAGAGAGAGAGAGTGTGTGTGTGTGTGAAAACTCCCTACTATGCCAGCACCATCATCTTGGAAAGGCATCCAACAGAAAACTGGACATTGCTCAGGAAAGCAAATTGATGGACAGAGGGCGCTTCTACAGATTATAAGGTGGTAAAAAGTGCATTCAAGTTAGACACAAATGATGAGAAACAGAAATTTCAGAACATCCAGAAGAGGCCGAGGCAGATTTATATCGACTTTGAGCAGATAAAATAACTTTTGACTATTGAACATTGGTATTAAAGATGAAGACAATGTGTGATGCACTGAGGGAAGTGATTCTCTTGGAATAATTGAAAAATTCACTCTGTCAATAAGTAAGAACTCATCTAGAGACCTAGAAGGTTTCAACAGATAGACAAGCAAATAAGATGGCTGCTAATTACAAATGTGTTCATAGATCCAAAAATATTTTCTACAATCCCCTGAAACCCAAAAATGGTAACAGATGACAGGATGACAGTAAGGCCAGTACCTGATGATGAGAAGGGAGAGCTATGAGTGCTTCAGGTTCTCTTTTCTCAAGCTAGAAAGGAAGGTGCTGAGAGTGGAAGTGATGAACAATGGCCTAAGTATCTCTACTATCACAAGGGGGAACACCTTTGTGTAGGCTGCTGGAAGTTCCAGAGTAAGCCTACGGGACTTTTGGGGTCCACCAGGTTATTGAACAGTAAGAAGCCTTGGCTGACAGTACACTAGACTAAAAACTGTAACCGTAAATGATACTAATTATAAACACTTCTGTGAACGTAGAGGTAAACAAGAGTTACAGAGAATATCTGTCAAAAGGAAATTTAACTCCTACGTCCTCAAGCAAAGTGAAGTAAAATTGTACTTATGCTAAGTAATGCAGGATCTAATCGCTTGGGAAAAACACGAAAATTCCACCAGAAATCAAAATGAATGTCAAGGATTTGCAGGGTTTTTTTGTTTAAAAAGCTCAATGAAAACTTCTACTCTGGACAAGCCTTCTGCTCAAGCAAATGGCAGATGCTGAATGTTGACTGTGACCTGATAGAGAGGCAACCAGCAATGAAAAAAGGTCAGAGTTTGAGCTAGTTTTTGGACTGTGTTTAGGTCAAAAGAAATGCTAGAGAAAGGAAGTTTGATGCTTTGTGCTCTCATTACAAACTCTTTGAATGTTCTGAGAACAAAATCTCAGTTATAAGAATTAAACGAATGTTCCTCCCAGCCTACTGGAAAATATTTGCATACATTGGCGTAGTCAGAAACCAAGCAAGATATAATCCTATTTTCCTGTGTAACAATAATGTTACAATTGTGGAGTCTGCTTAAGTGAACCAGCCAGATACAACTCTTTATTTTTTTCCTTTTTATTAATCCACTAACTGTGACTGTTTGTCTGTCTTTGAGAGAATGGGGCTAGAATCAAGGAAAATAACATTTAATTAGATTACCTTATGATTTAACTCTGCTCTGCTAAAACTACCAGATTAATAACTTGTTTTATGCCATAAACCTGGGATCTGATATTGATTATTCACAAAGTCTGGTTGTTCACAAGTCTGGTTAAGAATGAATGCAGTCTATTTTTAGGGTCTTTGAAGGTTTTAATGTTGCTTTGTTGCAAATACAGAGGTTGGAAGGTTGATGTGGTTTGGCTGCCTGTTGCCCACAGCTTGCCCCTAGGCAGAGTTGATCGACTCTTAACGAACGATTTGGCCAGAATAAAAGTAACAGCTTCTCCAGTAGTCACACAGAAAAAGCTGTTACAGGAAAAGTTTCCAAGAATGTTTACTTCATATTTAGTGACCTGAGCACTGCCTGAACAAAGTCCATCAAAGGTTAAATTAACACTTGGCACAGATAACTGGTTATCTGCAAATTTCTTTGGGAATTCAAATAATTTGTGGGCAATGCTCAATTAGTCTTCTCCAACTGAGGTTTAGCAAGTCAATCCAGAGTAATGTATCACAAGTGACTCATACTAAAGTTGAAGCTAAGGTAGTTCCAGAATGTAAGAGCAAATTACTGCAGATGCTGGAATCTGCACTGAAATCAAAGAATGCTATAAAGTACAACTAGTCAAACAGTATCTATGAAGAGACAGCTGTGGAGTGACTCTATGAAGAGTCTTCTAGACTTGAAACGTTAGCTTGCTCTCTCTCCACAAATGCTGCCTGGCCAGCTATAGTTCCAAAAGGTTATGGTTTTAAAAATGGGATTCTGATGAGGAAGAGTAGGCCTCCACACAAATCTGTGACGAAGACTGGACAGTAGTTCACCAGATGGTGGTGGTGCCCAAATATCACCTGTAAATACTGAGGATAGCTCATGAAATTCCTATGGCAAAACTGGTACAATTCAGAAGACCTAAGCATTCATAAATCATTAGATTTACTGGCCAGATCTTCACAGGAACATGGTATAACTCATGCATTCGTTGATAGATTGTTGGAAAGCCACAACCTGCAATCAACCTTTAATTCCCACTTTTTGAGGAACCATTTAGTAAAATTTTAATAGACTGTGTGAGACTTTTACCCAAAATCAAAAGCAGGACATGAGTATGCCCTTACCATCATGGATATGATTCCTCAGCTCCCAGAGGTCATTCCTTTGAGAACAATTTCTGCAAAGGTAGTGGTCAAGAAGTTAACCCAGCTGTTCACTCAATACAAATTATCAGTGGAAACAAAATGGATCAAAGTTTAAATCTTATGTCTAAAGGTTGTTGAGGAAGTCTGGGTGTAACAGAGGTAAAGTAATCAACATACCATCCAAAGACACAACGTACATTAGAACTGTAATATCAAACTCTTAAAGCGATGGTCAGGGCATACTATCAGAACATTTTCATGATTAAGACAAAGGATTGGAATTTCTTCACTATGTCTCCCAAGATTCATCTCACGAATCTGTAAGCCTTGGTCTTTTTGAATTAGTTTAAAACAGGTCTTCTGAAATAAATCGAAGAAAAAAAAAGTACAAGAAGGATATTAAATCTGCATTCTGGACACAGTTCCCAGGAGGCTCCAAAGTGTTTAAGGAACATCACAGAGCTTCACAAACATCGTGAAAACGAGTTCCGAATAAAGGTCATTGGACTCGAAATATGAACTCTGCTTTTTTTCCATGGATGCTACCAGACCTTCTGAGTTTGTTGAGCAATTTCTGTTTTAGTTTCAAGAAGAAATGGGCAGACAGGCACACCAAGGCCTACACTTCAACCATGGGATGACGTGCCAGTATTATTGCCTTTACACTGTGAACCACTGAAAGCAAGAATAATCAAAAAGCTTGGTGAAGTATTTGACTGACACCCAGATTGCTGAAAAAAATCGGTTATCGCATGTCATTATTTTGATGCAATGTGACCACTGAGAGGAGAATAAGCAAGTACGAAGGCGCTAGGTAGTAAAGACAGTGGAGGATGAAATAGATAATGAGGGAAAGTCATGACTAGATAACTCCCAAATTGAACCTCCTATCATCCAATTAGTTTACCTTGTAGTGATATGGATGTTAGAAACCATGCTTTAATATTTACAGGCAGAACAGTGAAGAGACCTAACAAAATTTCAAGGAGTCTGTAGGGTCAAACCAGGGTGTACAAATTTAGTCATTTGTGATGGGGATGTAGGAGAAATCCTTCCTATAAAATGTCACCTTGATGGTTTAGGTTCAGGGAAAAGCCCCAGGTGAAAACAGAAATGGAGCACATATTAGAAAACCAACTCAATGAATGAAGTCAAAATAGCTGGAGTTCCCCAGTCATATTAGTGTCGAAGCCTCACGCTTCCAGATTCTGCGCACACTGCAGCAAGTTCAATACGGTAACAAAGATAGACTCCTATATAATTCCTGATTTACTGACAGATTTGGCAGTGTCGTACCTTCTACTAAAATTGACTTATTAAAAGGATATTAAAACGCACCTTTAAAAGCTAAAGCAAAAGAGATAATTATCCTTTGTCAGTCTTCTCTAATACAGTCTGATGCCGTTCAAGCCAAAAATATTCAAACCCTACTTTCCAGAACTTAACGAGTCAAGCATGAAACAGTGTTCTAAACTGTATTAAATACTTTGATGGTGTGCTGGTAAGCAGTGACACCCGGAAGGGCCACTTAAAACAGTTAGGAGGTTTATTAAAATAAAATTATAATCAGCTGGTTTAGTAATAAAACTTGCCGAAAGTATCAGAGATAGTGGGAACTGCAGATGCTGGAGAATCCAAGATAACAAAGTGTGAAGCTGGGTGAACACAGCAGGCCCAGCAGCATCTCAGGAGCACAAAAGCTGACGTTTCGGGCCTAGTCCCTCTCTGATGAAGGGTCTAGGCCCGAAACGTCAGCTTTCCTGCCGAAAGTATGTTTGCAAAAGCATGGGTAAACCTCCCTGTCATATAGCAAGGCAAAGAAATGTATTGCCAACAACAGCAACTACAAACTTACACACAAATGTAGCACAAGAATAGGCACAATCAGTCCCTCGAGTCTGTTCTGTCACTCAATAATATTATGGCTGATCTGATTTAACCTCAAGCCCATATTTCCTGCTTACTCCCAATAACTTTACATCCCTGAAAAAAAATCAAAGATTCTGCCTCCAGCTCCTTTTAAAGAAAGGACTTCCAGATATTCACAGCCTTCAGAGGCAAAAATTTACCTCATCTAATTTTAAATGACTTGGTAAACATTGACTCCTAATTCTAGATTCTCCAAATACAGCGCACAGCTTTTCCACATCAAATCTGTCAAGACTTTCAGGATTTTGCACATTTCAATCAAGTCACTTCTTACTTTAGTAAGCACCAACAGGCAGAAGCTGAACTGTCCAGCATTCATGAAATGTCTGACTGTCCTTGCTGGCAAAGCAACCAGGCAGAGTTATTCAAGTCATAGGTGTTCATCAGTTCCAAAGTTGAGCATTGAAGTGGTGTCTGAAGTTGGTCTGAGAGCAGGCATGATGATGTGGTGAAGCTTGTAACCTTCTGATGCAGAACTGTGTGCATGAAGGGCCAAAGAGGATGATGGCCATGAACCATGCAGGAACACTATGTAAAAAAAAGCTGTAAGATAACATCCAGGGCATGCATTCATCAAGCTGCAAACAACAGGTATCCGCACTGTTATACCTGTCTGGAGTCTGTCTTAGTTTCTCAGTACAGGAAAGGAGAACTTATGTAGGACATAAATAAGGGAAACTGGCACTTTAGTGAAATGCAAGTGAACAGAAATAGATAATCACTACTCACAGGCAAGACTCTGAAATTGCCATTTTAGGTTCAAAGGGAAAACCAGGAATATTTTTCACAATGCCAGAAATCTGATGTTGTCATTCCCAAACTAATTTGTCACCATGCTCACCATGGACAGAAAATGACCCCATGATTTCTGTTCATCCCATTGCTTTAAATCTGCATTAGGTACACAATCATGTGTGTGTACAAATTTTCAGAAATTCTGATAACAGTCACTTCATTCTGTGGCAGGATTAACTTATCTAGCCATATTGTTGGAATTCATTCAGTCTTCTTTTGACAACATGTTATTTGCTGGTTATGGTGAATCATATAAATACAAATAAGTGATTGAATACCTTCACAGGCAAAATGACAAAGAAAGCTTCAGCAAAATTTGCAGCCAGAATTTCAAGTGCGTTAAGTAAAAACAGGCAGCGATAAGTAAAGTGTTTTACCGTGTAAGCAAGAAGAACAGATGATGATTTATTCAGAAATGGTAACAACTGCCGAGGCTGGAGTCAGAGATAACGCTGTGCGGAGGTGGAAGAACACAGCGGGCCAGGCAGCGTCAGAGGACCAGGAAAGTTGATGTTTCAGATTGGGTCCCTTCTTCAGAAGGCCCTTGATTTCTGAAGAAGGGTCCCGAACCAAAACATCAGCTTTCCTGCTCCTGCGGTGCTGCCTGGCCTGCTGCGTTCCTCCAGCTCTACATGATGATTTATTCAGGCCACCTTTTTCCACCTCCCAGTGGTCAGCTCAAGTGTGAAATTATCAAGATGCTAGAAAAGGTGTCTGACCTCTTAATTTCTGCTGCGCTACAACATGCCTCTGTTAAGTAAGTATTGTTAACCCTTTTGATTCAAAATTCGCTTTTCAGTTTCACATTCTCACAAAGTCTTTTTCATTACCTATGTGGAAGGAGTCTCTGCAAAGCTCTAATAACAAATAATGCAAATGTTATTTAATTATACTGGACCATCAAATCCTTATTTGTAGTGTCCCTGTGCAAACAATCTGATTTTAAAATCACTGGATATTTATACATCAGGTTCATAGATTATGTCATTATTCCAAAGGACTGATTTATTTTCCTTTTATAAATCGGAAATCATCTACAAAGAGTGTTACCTTAGAAAGCAACTCATCAAGCAATATAAAACTTTTTGAAAATGGTTGTTAAATATTCTGTAACTATAGGAAAAGGGGCACAATTAATATCATGGTTCATTGCCAAGCAGAAATATTCAGAAACAGTATTAGTATTTGAGAATGTATAACTTGAGAAATACACAGGAATATGTAAGATTCAGAACATGTAATACTTCCAGAAAAGAAATCTAGAAAATTAACTTTCCTGTAATCAATGATACTACTGCAGTACTTGAGACTCTCTCGAGTGAAACGAGCAGTTAGAAGTAAGCAATATCCTTACAACTATCAAACGGTCAGCTGACTTTTAAAGGCAAGCATCTCACTTCTTTCAAGCTATTCATCAATTGCTAAAGGCATCTGATTAAGTTGTTACCTTGTTTTCTCGCTGAACCTGAGCTGCTGACTTCTTTTTCTTCTCAAATTTAAAAATGTTTACTTCCTCTTCTCCTTTGGCCGTTCTACAGTCCTCCTGTTTACTGCAATATTGGAGAAAGAGAAAACTTAGAAGCATTCTCATACATCTAGCACATGGCTAATGCAGGAGAAGAAATTAATTTGTCCAATTACATCACAAAGCAGTAGGTTAATCAAGCACAGAGCAAAACAAAACAAAAACCTGATGCCTTATATTAATCAGGTGCCTGCCTCTTTGCAGCACCAAGTATCCTATGTGTAAATGCACGGCTCCGTTGAATTCAGCAACACTTTGAGGACTGACCAAAAAATTTCCACTTCGTTTTCAAGAGGGGAAAAAAAAACAAAATTCTTTTCCAACTCGTGATACTGAGGCTGGTACGCTGGTGGCAGCTTACATTATGACATGACTGCTTTCTTCAAAATTTAAATGACATCTTAGCCTTGGAATAAAATGAGAACATCTGACAACTAAACAATCATTAAATAAAAACTGTCTTGTAAGTTTAACGGGTAGTGATCTTCAGGACAAA
Source organism: Stegostoma tigrinum (assembly GCF_030684315.1). NCBI lineage: Eukaryota > Metazoa > Chordata > Chondrichthyes > Orectolobiformes > Stegostomatidae > Stegostoma > Stegostoma tigrinum. The sequence continues at coordinate 36,153,357 of NC_081357.1, forward strand.
CCTTCCTTAAATTTGTTATTAAAAATCTTTAGTTATGCAAATCTTGCTCCAAGATACAACAAGTTCACAGGATACTGAAAACTGCGAATTGTGATTTCAGAGTAGAAGAGCTCTGCAAGGGAACATAGAATGAAGTCAGATTTATATCTGTCCTGTGAGAGTGTGATTTGCAAAAAAAATGCCAACCCTGTTTACCACCCTATATTTTCACTTCAAAGTTCAACATTTTAAATTGCAAAACAGAGTTTAAAAACAAATAATATTTAAGATACTCAGTACATTTACACAACACTTTACAACAAACACTGGAATTTGTCAGAATGGATGTTGAGAATACGTTCCCTTTACTAGAAATAATAGAAACCGGCAAAGCAGATTAAATATAAAGTGAATTGCCATTTAAGAAAGATTTCTTTTTTGCCCTCTGGTTGGAGGTAGGGTCAATGAAAATTTTTAAGGGTGAATTATGATATATTCTTGATTAACAATAGAGACAAGGAAAACAGAGGGTGGGCAGTAAAATGGAGTTAGAATCATAGAATCCCTACAGTGCAGAAAGAGGCTATTTGGACCACCAACCCTCCAAAGAACATTCCAGCAGACCCACCCCCTACCCTATCCTCTTAATCCCACATTTACCAAGGCTAATCAATCTAACCTGCACATCCCTGAACACTACAAGACAATTTAGCTCAGCCAATTCACCTAACCTGCAATTCTTTGGACGGTGGGAGGAAACTGGGGTATCCGAGGAAATCCATGCAACACTCAGAGAACATGCAAGCTCCATGCAGACAGACATCCAAGGCTGGAATCGAACCCAGGTCTCTGACACTGTGAGGCGGTAATGCTCACCACTGTGCCCCACTATGTGGCAACTGAAGCCAGAATCAGATCAGCCACATGTTATGAGAGGACACAGTAAGCTCAACGGGCTGATTGGCCAGTACTGTTCCTAATTGATATATACATATGTAACTGCTTATCGTCAGTAGGTGCTTCAGAAAGCACACTGTAGGTAGACTACAATATTCCAAAAGGCTACACGGTGAAAACTTTAAGATTATTACTCATATTCGAAAGAGTGAACTATTTAAATAAGGGCATACAAGGCTACAGTTCTCTTCTAAGCAGTATGTGTTCCCACCTGGCTACACCTTGAGATAGTTCTGGGACTACCACCCTTCGACTCCAGGCCACAAGGTCCCGTTCAGTGGCAATTTCACTCCTTGGTGCATTACTGTGCATCTGCCGCACACCTTCAATTTGTCCACTGCGTCTCAGTCCGACGTTTGGAGGTGAATGTATCTCTGAGGTAGAACTCTGAGAGCCTAGTATGAACAAATTCAGAAATTTTCTAATGTATATCACTATACCAAAATCTTAATGTGGAATTAAGTTAGCAGAAACATGATACAAACAATTTTATTTTTGGAAGCGTTGGTAAGCAGCCCACTGTTGAGAAAGAGGGAAGTTGTAATCACCATTAGATGACACAAAGCTTGGAAAAATAGTAAAATATGAGCAGATCAATTTAAAAGAACATCTACAAGTTGGAGAAGTGAGCAGATGAAGTTCAATACAAGTGTGTGTTGTGTGATGTGCTGCTCTTTGGTACAAGGAATATGGAAAGACATGCAAGATGAAAAGTGCTATTAATAGATATGTAGGAGCAGAGAGACCTGGGTATATAGATACATTAATAATTAAAGGTGGCAGGACAAGAAGAAGGATCTGTTAATAAAGCACACAGTGTTCTAGTCTTGATTAATACGGGCATACAGTACAACAGCAGGGAGGAAGAATTTATATAGGACTTGAGTTAATAGGTTAGACTCCAGCAGGAGTGCTGTGTACAGTTTTGAGGGCCACACCATTGAAGGTTGTCAATGTGCTAGAGGAAGTGCAGGAAAGATTTATGAAAATGATTCCAAATATAAGACATTTAAGTTACGAGCACAGATTAGACAAATTTGGACTGTTTTCCTTCGAGTGGAGAAAGCTAAGGAGGAGATTTCACACAAGTTATCAAAATCATGTACAAGCTTGACACAGTGGATAGGGAGAAGCTGTTGCTCTCATAAAAGGATCACAAAATAGTGGGTACAGCTTTACAATGTTTTGCAAAAGAAGTGAACGCTAAGTAAGATAAACATTTTCACCAAGTGAGCAGTTAGAATATGGAATGCACTGCCTGGAAGTATGGCGGAGGCAGTTTCAATTGAGGCATTCAATAAGGCATTGGATGAATATTTAAACAGAAATATCATACAGGTTTATGGGAAAAAGGCAAGAGGTTAGCACTAAAATGCTCACAGTGATGGTGCAGACATGATGGGCCAAACAGCCTCCTTCTGCATCATAGCAATTCTGTGAAGTGTGCAGGAACAGAGAGAACTAAATTGCTGTTGAAGTTTGCCAAGTCTTCAAAGGAGTATTGAGACAATTGTTTCTTACAAAAATCCAAGAGTTCATGCCTATTTCAGAAAAGAATCTTGATATCTAATGACATGTGATACCTGAGAGCCAACAAAATCCTGCAGGTGTCTTCTGAAGTGACACCTTCTTTCCTCAAGGGCAGATGGATGAATGGCCTAAACCAGAACTGTCCTTCTCTTAGTTTAATGCTTTCTAATCTGCAAAGGAAAAAGCTACAACAATATATTTATCGATCAGTTGTTAGATTACCGTACCTATTCTTCCTCTGTTCAGGGTGTTGTTGGTACCTGCGGTCAGTCTCTGGTCCTGTTCCTGTTGTAATCGTTGGATTATGTTGTCTAAAGGACTAATTTCATGGCTTGCTTGCTGACTTAGAACCTGGTTCAACCCTGAAGAGATAGTGGCAAAGAGAAAACATGAAGTGTAAGCACAAATACATAATTTTATTGTTCATATAAAGAATAAATAAGTATTCACTGTCACATGTGATGGTTGCATGGTCATATTTTCCAACAACGGTAACTTAACAGAGTCTCACCTGGGCCCATTATTTTATTAAAGGCCAATTCTTAAACAAGGGATAACAAAATTCAGCGTAATACAGATGTTGTATAATTGACAGAAGTAACATTTAAAACTTGACACCATTTGCTACACTTAACATATACTATACATACCTCTTTCTACACATTTGTTGTGCTCTGGTCAATGACATCCCTATACCTAAAACATGCAGCATGGACTACGAAATGTCTTAATCATGTGTTTGTATTTTTAAAGAATATGATAATACATTTCATTCAGCACAACTTAAATGTAATGTAAGGTTTTGTCAAGACATTGATGTTTAACACTTGGTGAAAAACCATTACTTTGCAAGTGACTCATGGATCATGGGTGTGGTTGGCTCAGCCAGCATTTAATGCCCTTGAGAAGGTGATTGTGAGCTGCCTTCTTGATATCTTCCACATGTAGTATTCAGAAAAATATCAACATCACTGATCAACATAAACTCCATCTATTCTACAGAAAAGTAGCAAACTAAAGTAGAAAATATTAATAGGTAATCTGCCCGCTTTTTAGTCTTTTGATTAATGTAAAAATAATTTTAGGTGAACATTATCCAAGTTCAGGAGAACAATCATCTGTTTCAGATTGTTTCATAGCGGACCCTAATCCTGGATCAGTCTTTAATGATCTCAAAACCTTGGGCTGACATTTCATTTTACCTGTGGCAGACACGCCCATCTGTGGGATGAGTTGGTCATCGTTACAGTTCTCCCGGCCAGGTACTAGTCGTTGGTACTTTGGTGGATGGGGATTGCCATCCACATCCACGAGGAATGGAGGTGGCATAAGATGTGGTGCCTGTTGTGTCTGCTCATCCAAGACATAGTTGTTAGCATCACGAATTAAAGGTCGATAATCCGTGTGGAAGAACATCTGATCAGAAATCTGCATTGGGGGGTTTCAAAAGAAACTGGATTTTATTTTTGAAAGCTTTGCTAAAATTGTTAATTTATTAAAACACCTGACTGAAATGGATAAAGGAGAAATTTCGCATTTGAGGTTAAAATCATATCAGCCATGATCTTGCTGAATGGCAGAGGAGACTTAAGGGACCGAATAGTCTACTTCTGCTCCTAAGTCTTATGTTTATGCTGTATTTATCTGGAGTTTCCTCCACTCGAAACAATATAAAATAACCAACAGGAAGAAACCATTTACTTCTGAGAAGAAGCGCATGTTGCTGAAGCTTTTGTGTTGCACTCATCGGAACAACTGTATAATGTCAAATTTTAAACAATCACAACAATTCATTCTGGTGGCGAAAAACATGCTGACTGGTTGGGAAATCAATGGGGATTGGCAGCTGCCAATGCCATGGAGAAGACAATGGGAAAGTACAGGTACAAAGATGTAAAGGTTAAACATATCAAAGAATTGACTCTTGCGTATAAACACATGCTTTAATGAAATCACAGTTGCTGGATGCTAAAGATTCCCAACAGCTAATACAGGGAAAGAAGAAATAAAACAGGGGATCTCTGTGGCACCCTCCTCTGATATTTCTAAGTTGTAGTCTATTCTTGAAAAGCGATAGTTCATCACTAATCCACATTTTCTGTGTTCCAAAGTAAATTATTTTTTATATATCAAACTGCATATTATGCAATGGTTTCCATTAATCTGTTGTGCACTGGAAGTTTAAACTAATGAAAGCCAATAACGACTCTCCTGCGAGTCTGGAAAGTCTTAAAGGTGGTGTTTATTTGTGATTGTACTAACAAAACACTGAAAAGAAAGACTTTTTTTAAATAGTCAAGTACTTACTGAGTTGTCATATCTAAAATTTGCAGGCCTAGTTTGTTTAACCAGGAAGAAATCAAACATAAGTAAACTATGATTTACCAAGACAATTCTAAATTAATTAAAAGATTTTTACAAATATGATAACACATGAAACTGCAAGAAAAAGCAGAATGGGGAAATGCTATCAAGTCCAAAGTACCAGGTATGGCCAGGCCTCCAGGTAGCACTATGCAAAATTCCCAAGGAGTGTGCTTTATACCAGAATAATTACAAAGCAAATGTCCTCCTTCCATGCCAGGTAACAAACAACATAGCAGAAATGTTCCATACTATTTGATCAATTAGGCCAAGATCTACTCTGGTAGAAGTTAGTTCCATATATATGCATGAGAAAATACGTTTGTCAGAATCTCCAGCCGAGGATGAGGTGCCAATGTATCGAGTCTATGTCCTCTACACATCATCTGAAGCCAAAACGTCTTATAACATCCATATGGGCCATTAATTCTTCATTTAAAAGTGGTGAATTGAGATTCCTTCCACTCTTTTTGTAGCTTAAAACCTATTCTTTCAGATGCTGGTTATGGTACATGATCACCATGACAAGTTGCAAAAACCAATTTATTAAATCCTGCAATTTGTGGGCAGGTGCCAAAAAATGAGTGTGAGCTAGGTTTCTGAGGGAGTACAACTAATGCCCTTTGAAGAAGGATTCCTGCTATCTTGACTTTTGTCTCCAATTTTCGATTATATGATTGACTCTTGATGGTCTCAAAGAAACAATAAAAGGCTAAAATTTTAATTATAATCAATCAACTGAAAGAAAAAGTAGGAAGTGCTTCATCCGTCATTTGCATTTAAAATCAATTAATTCAATAAGATAATAATTTAGTAGTATAGACCAGTACTTGGGTTTTACTGAAATAAAGATATTTTGTCAAAGCTTTGCATCTTGCACTAATTAATTCACAAGACAATTCAGAATAATACTAAAACAGTCACAGTGTGAGAGAGAACAATGCTGCACTGGTTCCCCTTGGATTCTGATCAGAATGCTGCATTGGTAAACACACCAGTTAATGACGCTTTATAGCTAAATTGCTGGGCTATGTTTGAATTTTATACCAGCGAAGTTGACCCTGATTTGTCTGTAAATATGTATTAATGCACGTAGCTTCCAGAATCCTCATGTGCACTATGTCATAAACCCAAGTAAGATCTTGAATTGTGGTCAGCATAATTCTTCACACATTTAGGATTATCCAGGGAACCAAGTCCAATTGCAGAATCACATCCCACATTATTCCAAGTTTTGCAATCATGGTCTAGTTTGATATAGTCAGTACTTTCCTTGTAATGAATAGCTGAATGGATATGCTATCTGATATGATCTGCCAGTCTTTGGAATGTTTGCCCTGCATTTCTGGCGTCACATTGCACTGAAATTAATATATCATGTTAGTCATTTATCTTGACAGCAGCAGAATCTTGCCACTGGCAAACATCACTGTTGTTGCTACTGCACAGTAACTTCACATTTTGCTTAAACATTTGAAATACCTTAACTTCTACAGTAAACTGCAGCAGACTGAGCACTTTTCAGGACCAAGAATGACAGCTTTAGGGCCATCATTATATAGCAAGGTGCCAATATGATCAGGGTAGCCAGTATCCCACAAGATAGCTTTGATGTGTCCTATTTCAACCAAGCAGGGCAAGAAAATGACACTGGTCCTAATTACAAGGGTGCTAGTAAGGCCAATTTTACAGCACGGAAAGATTTCAGAATTAATGGTTCGAGTCTGATGACTCTTCATCAGAAAGGTTAGTTTCTAGGAAAATGTGATACCTATTTCGAAGCAGAAGACTTTTTTTTGGGAGGGTAGGGACGAGTGGACAAGTGGAGGTACAGCCTGGAGAGAAAAAGAGTGACAGATAGGTGGAGACATGAAATGATTAGGTAGACAAGGAGACTATGTATAGCAGGCCTGAGACAGGAAAAGCTAAATAAATGATAATAACAGCTAAGAGTGAGAAAATGAGTTAGCTGTGCTGAATACAACCCATAAAATGTGATAATGGGCCTTGGAGTACATGAGAATGGGTGACTGTGTTAAAAGCAACCCATGTCATAACAAAACTAGGCGTGGGGTCAATAAAAAGCATGGAATGACAGAGTCTTATTTTCACTCGGGCACCCTGCAGTCTCTAGGACTCAACATCAAGTTCAATAACTTTAGAGCCTGATTCCAATCTTATGTTCACCACTAACAGGATGCTGCTGTTATACCAAAACATATTCTATCACGTAGACAGTAGATACAATTCCACTACTGGATATTTGCTGGACAATCCAGACCATGCACAAAATTATGCTGACAACCAATTCAGGATTGTTAATCAGGCCTGCCAGGTGAGTTACTTGCATGGATTAGAAATTATATATTTCAATGTCCAGTGTCTTGCCATTTTCTAGCAGAAAGAATTAGTCTCAATTACTAGGGGTCATAAGTTCAAAGTGAGAGGAGGAAAGTTTATGGGAGATATGCGTGGAAAGTTCTTCATGCAGAAGGTGGTGGGTGCCTGGAACACGTTGTCAGCGAAGGTGGTAGAGTTAGTGTCTTTTAAGATGTATCTGGACAGGTACATGGATGGGCAGGGAGCAAAGGGATACAGATCCCTAGAAAATAGATGACAGGTTTAGAGACAGGATTTCGACCCACACAGGCTTGGAGGGCCGAAGGGCCTGTTCCTGTGCTGTAATTTTCTTTGTACTTTGTTCTTTGAATGTACCCACACATCACACAAATTTAAAACAAGAAAATAGGTCACTCGCCAGTTTATTTCTCAGGGCAACGTTTGACCAATGACTACCAAAGTATCTGATTTGAAATTATATGAAGCCTGCCAAGTAATTGTCATACATCATTAACTGTTGCATTTCCCATTGGAGTATCTCTACCCAATCAAAGCCCATTTGCCAACCAATTAGCAATCTCGTCTCATACAGTATAAATGTTGGGTTTCACTTAAATTAGTATTCTTATGAAATGTTCCATTAAGTACAAGTAAGTAGTCTAAAACAAAATCATCTTCTTTCAAAAATTAATCATACCATAATAAAATACTGTTGGCTCACAATGATAGGTTAATGTAATGTGTCTTAAATTTATTTCTGCAACCGAGTGGAAAACCTCCTACATCAACAATACTGATTTATTCATTTCCTTTTCCCCCATTTTTTGTATTGTAATTTCGCTCATCATGGAAAAATGAAAAAAAAAAATGACAAACTGAAAAACACATCATGGACTAATAGCCTGTAAAGGAAGTACAAGTCTGGATAACTTTGTACCATACTCTTCTGATCACCAGTGTTATGCCTTCATTGCAAACTAGCAGCAAAGAGGAATTAAACATTTCACTGAAGTCAAATATTCGCATAATCTGAATGAAACAAAAGCAATGCAAAAACAAAGAATTATAAAGTTGTTGACTTGCTCGCCAAGCTAGCTTGTTTTTTTTTCCAGATGTTTCATCACCATGCTAGGTGACATCATCAGTGCAGCATTTGAGGAAGCAATGTTATTCTAGTCTGCTTGGAATTTATACTGTCCGGTCTGTTAAGGGGAGTAGTGTCATTTCTGGTTTTTAAAGCGGCAACAAGATTTTGATATCCTTTGACATCACAGCATTATTCACATCAATCGACATCCCACTAGCCAAAGGAACAGTGGCCACATTACTCAGGGAAACAGCAATGCAGGCCAGCAGCTCCATCAGCAAGGACAACATACTTAAAGTACAAGACCCCTGCCTCACCACACACTTCGTCTTTAATGATCAAACTTACAAAAGAGATCACCAGTACATCAGCAGGGTCACGCATCTCAGGACTCATCATAGAAACAGTCATGCAAAGACTACAACACACCACTCTCTCACACATTTAATTTAAATTGTGGATCCAGTGGGTAGACGACACATTTGTCATTATTAAACAATGAAATTAGAAAAGACCCATCACCTCAACAACAGCGTATTCACAGGGATTAAATTCACAAGGGAAGAAGAAACCCACAATCATCGTCTGATTCTGGATGTTCAAGTAGAAGTTCCAAACGTCAGTGTACAAAAAAGCAACCCCAATGGATCAAATCCTCAACTTCCACAGCAACCACTCCAACGTCCACAAACAAAGCTGCATTAGGATGCTATTTAAATGGGCCAAGACACACGACAACACTCCAGAACTATGCTGGGAAAAGGCAGAACACTTATACAAGATTGTCGCATTAAAATGGATATCCCCGCAGCTTCATCCACAGATACCTACATAACAGACAACAACAGGAGGACAAGTATGACCTAACACACAGACCACGCTGCCCTATATCAAGAACATAAGGAACTGACGAGTCCCCTAAGACCACTAGGTATCACGGTTGCCCACAAGCCTACGACAAACAAGGATTAAAGACCCCATTCCCACACCATGCCGATCCAACATAGTTTACAAAATACCATGTAACGACTGCCAGATACATCATATCGGGGAGACAGGAAGGAAACTAGCCATCAGAATACACAAACATCAGCTAGCAGCAAAATGGCACAAAAACTCCCTTTAATAATTGGTCCGCTCAGGCAATAGAGGCCATCAGTTTAACTAGGATAAAGTAACCATAGTAGCCCAAGCCAAACGGAGACATGCACGGGAATTCCTACAGGCATGGTTCTCCACCCATACTCCAGTCAACAAAATTAGAGAATTGGACCCCATATATAAAACAAATCTGATCAAAACCAGAAATGACCCTACTCACCATAATGAACTGGACAGTAAGTAGAATAACATCACTTCATCGGAGGCGCCTCTGATCATGTCACCTAGCATGGTGATGAAACGTCTGAACAAAACAAGCCAGCTCAGCAAGCAAGTCAACAAACTCACCCACAACCCGAGCCCACAGATCGTTGCCAAAGCTTTAAACAGAGAATTATAAATTTTTCACAATAAGAGCAAACATAAAAATATGATTTTTTTTCTAACTCATACCTTATCATATTTACTGCTTGAGCCAAAGCCAAAGATAAGAAGGTGCCCATGGGAGTCAGTACATGCAAAATGCTGCCCGTCAGGGGAGCACTTACAGTCAAACACTGCTCCATGCCCCTGACCTTCAATCTGGAAGGTAAATGCACAGACAGTATGTTAAAAATAGCAAGGAATATGCACAGGTAAATCAGTTTCATACATTATGTAACAAAAAATAGTTTTTCTAACAAATCGTTTGGTCTAAACAGAATGATTATCAAAAGGAGAGTACATTTAATTTTACTATTGGTACCACATTCATGCAGAATTGCGTTTCTAGCATTCAAGATCTTCAAAATTAGAATTAAGCATACACTATATTCTACGGGGACGAAAATCATTCCGTGACCACACACATCACAGAAATTAAACTACAATTAAGAAATTAGAAACCAAAGACAAAAAAAAAATCAGTAGTAACAGAACAGGGGCTATTCTCTGTTCCTGACACTTGAAAGAAGTCTAAAGCCTTTTTATTGTATTGCCTAAAGAATAAAACAATTACTGAACTCATGCCCAAGGCTACCCATTGAGAACAACCAGAAAGTGTTTCAGGAACATGAATTACACTCATTATCCCCACATGACTTGAATGGCTTTAAATAGAAATAAAGTTCTCACTATTACCAAATAAATGTGCTGACAACAGTATGTACGCTTGCATTTTTTAGTGATTATTTTAAAGGAGGAAGGAGATAGCAGTTTAGACTCTGGAAACAGCAATCATACGCAGTGCCAAGTACACAGAGATTGGACCAATCAGGAGATTACAGGCTAATAAAATTAAACTGAGCCACAATTTTTATTCATAATTAGCTTTGTAAAAACCTATTTGCATACAGTGTCACCTTTTTCTTCCCAATATCAATTGAAGTTAATAACGAGGGATTTCACAGGAAGGAAATACCAAAATCAGGCTTAAACTTACTCAATTTCAAAATTAGAACTTTAATTCCAATTGTCAAGGATCCTTGCACTAATTCATCTGGTCTTGTTTACTGTTATCTGAAAACTCCAACAGCTTGTTCAGTTTTAACAGGAAAGATAGGAAGTTATCAAAAACAAAGCGCAGACATGTTCCAGGACAGAAGCCGTTTTTAAGTCAGCGCCCTGCTGCTGGGCAATCAATTTCATCTATCACTGGCACTTTCTGACATAATGCACACAGCCTGAGGATTCACTGCCATAAATCACCACAGCACCTCGTTCCCTTGCCACATCTACCAGCAAAAATGACAAGTTCAGCAACATTTTGAGAATGCATTGACTTCCAACTTCTCCAGTGTACATACAACAGTTCCTTCATGCCTGCTGGGTACCTGGCCTTCAACTCCCTGCCTAACATCATTATGGAAACAGCATCACCACAGCCACTGAGGTAATTCATTTAACGAGAAGGCAAACTACAGAATAAAAAGTCCACTTCCAGAGAACAAATAACATAAACAGAGGGGAAAGAAACAATGATTACATGCACCAACCACTTGATTGAATAGATAAACACATTCTAAAATACCGCACAGGTACTAGGAGGTGTAACCAAATTTTTGTTTGAAGTTTGTTTTTGAGGATGTGTTTCAAGAAGAACCATTTCATCCTCTGGGTTTCCAGAGGGAGCTACAGAATATAGGATTCATACAGGTATACAAACAGTCTCCTGAAGTAGATTTAGGGGAGGCAGTTCCGAGGCAAAGAAATACACAAAAAGGTTGATGAATTAGGGAAATGTAAATTTTGAGGGGCTGGGGTTAACGATGTGGGGGGGGGGGGGGGGAAATCACTGAACTACAGATCATGACAAAAATCAAAAGGGATTGGTCTGGAAGGATTTTCAATTTGTGACATTGTTTGCTGCTATACGTCAGTGAGGATATGAACAATGGATAAGCAGGATAAAGTGTGGTACAGGATAAGGGGAGCAGATATTAAACTAACTGCAATTTAAAAATGAAGGGGGCTGAGTGACTGACAATAAAGAATTATGGTGATGAGTCTGGAGATGGCAACCAGTTTTTGTTGGTTGAGCTTTGAGAGTAAGCTTTAGTTATGATTTTACAGCCTCATCTAGTGAATATATTTTTAGCAGTGAAACCAGGATCTGAATCTCCGACCTATAACAGTGATCCTGAGGTTCACTGTTGCATCTAATTAAACCAAGACTGAGGCTCTTAAAAAGTTATAAGCTCCCCAATCTATTAAAAATAATGAAAACTGTACAATAACACTGAGGTTTGACAGTGTCAGGGTTGTACGAACACATGATACATGTGAAGAAATGAAGGAACAACAGTGGACCACTCAGGTCTTCGAGTCTGTTCTTCCATACAATAAGATCGTGGCTGATCTGGCTTTGAACTCAGGCCCAGCCTTGCCACATAAGGCAATCTGCTCATTCCCTTATTAATGCAGTAAGCTGCCCCTGCACTGGTTACCAAGGAATGTGACTATGTTGTAAGTATTGCACAGTACTGAGAACACTGCTCAGAGCACACCATTTAGAAAATATGCTTCTTTTTTGGATGTGTTTCCTGATACCGATGCAAGCTCACTACGCCAGTTTGAATCGCACATAAACAAATTTTGAGGAGGAGGTCAAGATGATGGGGAGGAAGAAGAATCATGACTTGTTGGGCGGGATGCAGTTTGGCATTTGTGAGAGGACTGGGGTGGGAAGGGGTTTTGGAGCAGATCAAGAGGACCTGGAAGTGGGTGGAGGGTTGGAGAGAAAGAGAAGATCAGCATTGGTGTCGGGGGCAAGATCAGGATTGATGGCGGCTCAGAAATTTGGAGCAGCAGCTCAGGAGGACTCAGGAAGAAACGGGTATGAGATCAGGATCTGGTTGGGGGGGGATTGGTGAAAAGACAGGCCTAGAAGATCAGTAAATGCAGAAAGGAGACAAGGCAGAGAGGGCCTCCACGCCTCTGGGCTCTCCTTGTCAAGCCCAATCCCGGGTTCCTGGGCTCTCCTTCAATTCGCTCTGCAGTTCAGGGATTTCCCACCACCCATGTCTGCGTCTGGCATCCCACTACCCACCTCTGAAGCCCACGTCAAAATCATGCTGCTGCCCTGTGCATGCACAGTCATGCATTTGTGCATAACATCATAGCTTTGAACTGTACACTCCTGGTGAATGCACACACACATTCACCTACTGTTGTCAGTGGCAGAAATCAGTGCCATCTTTTTATTCTTTGTGTCAAGACTGACAATTTCACACTTTCACACATAAGCCATTTGCCAGATCTTTGCCCACTCATTTAATCTATCCATATCCTGCTGTAGGCTTCTTATGACCTCTTCACAACTCAATTTCCGACTTATCTTTGTGTCATCTGCAAGCTTAGGTACTGTATCATAGCTGTGGTCCCTTTATTCAAATCATTTTTATGAATCCACCATGTTTTTTCCACATTTAAATAAAGAATCATAATATTCAACAAACAAGTTTCAAGAGCTTTCAAATTATTTCAGCCCAATTGCAGCACAGCTACATCACTGCGTATCCATTATCTGGGATGTTATGACTCAATCACAATAATGACTATGGAAACAATTTAAATTGTGTTCTCCCACAACGTGAATGGAATACAAAAGGGCACTCTAACAATTTTCATTGCTATCAAATGTCTCCATTTTCTTAAATACTTGCATCACAAAAGTGGTTTTCTTCTTACTGTTACTTCAGTAATGTAAGTCAGTCACGGTGTTTAAGACTTTATGCATTTGCAACCTTACAACACAGCTGAAAATATCACAGTTGATTAAAGAAAATCAATTTCAGCTTTCCTCTGACAATAATACCCTTTCAAATTCTTATGGCATGAACTTGTCAAAATTAAATAATAAGCAACCACAACTTTTCTGATCCTTGGGCTGTGGGGGACATAATATTGGTCAGAGATTTGGATTCTTCTCTGCAAGTATTCAATTGGCACTGTTCACAAATCCAATGACTAACTGAAAGCTCAGGTATATCTATTGAGAGAGAAACAGGTCCATGGTTCTATCTTTGTACAACAAAACTGCCTGCAGCCCTCACTCTTTAGGCACTTAAAAGCCATAACCTCCAACAGAACATGGAAATAATTATTTTTAAATTCTTGCTTATTTAGAGCTGTGTAAATAATATGCAGTCATTTGTAAAGTGAATGCTTGCAGATAGTGACAGCAAAAAAAAATCACTGTTACGTCTTTCTCAGTAATGCCTCTCTACAGCTTAAGTTTAATAGACTTTTTTTATGCTGGCATATTTAACAATCTTCACTGTGTGCAAAAAGGCATACCTAAACAAAATAAATGTAATAATGCTTGGAAAAATGACAAAGCACCAAATCACCGGAACATTCAAAGGAACTGAGATCTCTATCATCTGAAAATAAATAATTGTAACAAATAATAATACTAATTATTCATCTTCAGATGATAGAGATCTCAGATCCTTATCATGGGAATAATGCTAAACTCATCCCCAAATTCCAACTGTTCCCTTAAGAATACATAAATATGCACACCATGTTGAAATACGATCGGATTTTCACGCCCCTCACTATGTCCCAAACGATTACGTTGCCATCATGCCCTGCAGAAAAGAGGACCCTGGGATCAAAGGGGTGTGGCTCAAGTACAAACACTTCGTCTTCATGTCCCTGCAACAACAATGGTGAATGATTAATCATCAGTAATCAATAATATAAATCATGATGGTCATTACGCAGGCTTTAAAAAGAAATGTCACAAATAAAAGTATGGCGTCACACTTATTTATATGTATTTATATGCTAAAGCTACTGAACTTCTCCCAAACAAGCTCACTTTTCAGACTTAATGATTCTACCCATTCCTTGAGACTGCCAATAAACATCAAGTCATGGATAAATAAAAATTGCAGAAAATTACAAAAATTACATTAAAAAAGATAAATTAGGAAGGTCAGTCTTGTAGAAAACTTTTCAGTTTAAACAAAAATGAATTATTTCTGAATTACATGGCATGCTACTGAATTAGAGTCCAAAATTGATCATTGGTCTCAATAGCATCAGCGAGTATAAATTTGTAGCAACAAGGGAGGAGATTGGTGGTCAGTGATCCAGATGCAGGAAGAGTGAAAAAGAGCCAATCTCCCTATTGCTATTCAGTGTTTCTGCTGAAAGATGTAGTCTTGGACAGAATCATGACATCAGAAGTCACACAACACCAGTTAATAGTCCAGCAGGTTTGTTTGAAATCACAAGCTTTCTGAGTGATGCTCTCTCATCAAGTGATTTCACGACACTAGAGACAGAAGGTAGGAAGAGCCAGCAGCTTTAGGACAGAATAGTAGAAAAATGGAGAAAACTTAGTGTTTCAAAAAAAATTTGTTTTACACAATAAGTAGCTTCAATCCATGTCATAGAGAGATGGCAGCCCAGTGGTTTTATCACTAGATAACTAATCCAGGAAATGTTCTAGGGACCTGGTTTCAAATCCTCCTATGGCAGATATAGGAATTTGAATGTAATACAAATTTCAAAATTAAGGATTTAATGATGACCATGAAACTGTTGTTGTTTAATGTCCTTTAGGGAAGGAAATCTGTCATCCTTACCTGGAATGGCCAGGTAAGTGATATGTGACTCCAGACCCACAGCAATGTGGTTGACACTTAATTGCCCTTTGGACAATTAGGGGTGGACAATAAATGCTGGCCTAACCAGTGGCACATACATATCATGATTACTTAAAAAATGGCATTCTTCATTATCTAGTACAGATTGAAAAATGTTTGTGATGTCCTAAAACAGATTACTCAAAATCAGGAATACAGCTTCTTACCATTAGGACATGTATGAGCTGACCAGTGCAAGAATTCCAAACCTTCAAAGTAAGGTTATTGACTGCTGTTATAACAGTGTTGTCATGACGATCCCATGCCACCATGGTTACTTTCAATTTATTCACTTTATCTTCTAATCCTTGTGGATTATATCTTTAAGCACAAGAATGGCGTATGTCAATAAAATTCTTTCTAAAAAAGTAAACCTACTCAAAACTTAAAAAATGTTTGCATTGATAAAGTACTTCACAATATCCCTTACATATATCTCCAAGCTGCTTTGTATTTGATAACATTTTCTGAACTTCACTGAGCGTTAGCAAAAAGTTATAACTAGCAATGATAAGCAACTAATTTGATACAACACTTGATGGTGTCAGTATATCAGATCAATAAGAAATTTTTGTTTTCTTCAAGTTATGCAAATGTTCATGATTCACAAGACCAAAGGATAGTACCTCTTAGCAATGCTAGATTCCTTCAAAATTCCATTAGAATATAAGATTTGTTCATGAAATCAAATGTCTAACATGGAACATAAATCTACAACCTACTAATTCAATGGCAAAAACGCCATCAACAGAGATAGAGATAGTAGTAACTGCCGATGCTGGAGAATCTGAGATAACACGGTGTGAAGCTGAATGAGCACAGCAGGCCAAACAGCATCAGAGGAGCAGGAAAGCTTGACGATTCAGGTCGGGACCTTTCTGAAGAAGGGTCCCGACCTGAAATGTCAAGCTTTCCTGCTCCTCTGATGCTGCTTGGCCTGCTGTGTTCATCCAGCTTCACACCATGTTACCAACAGAAATATGCTGATATTCTTGTTAGTTGTTAAATATGTTGCATCTTTCAAATATATTCTTAACGTACATTCAACATGTCGCTAAACTTTATCTTTCCCAGTAAAGTTCAGATTAGCGTCTAATTGTATATACTTCGAATCAGGAGAGGGAAAAACTGTTGTCAACAGTCATGACAATTAATTTAATCTAGGTTTTCGTACTTGACACTCCCATAAGAATAATTTCATTATCTTCCTCTAATTTCTAAGTTAACATACATAACAGATGCACATTTCTGAACTACTTCCTAGTTACACTAAGTGTACTAAATCTATTGTCAGAATCCAATTAACGTTTGAGGCACAGTTATTCAGAACAGTAGTGAGAAGTACTTGATATTCATTTGGAACATCATCTTTAACAAAATGTTAACCTATGTTTTTAACACCCACAATTTATCATAGTAACAGTATATCACATTTGTATAAAAGACACAACTGAATTTAATTATTGGATTTAATAATTTAATTTCTTTGTGATTCCCATAGACTGCAGCTTTGGTAAGGCTCTTTCCTCCGCTGTAGTCAAATGCTACCTTGATGTCCAGGGTAGTTAACTTCAGTTGCTCTCGTGAGTCCAGCTCTTTTGTCTATGTTGGCACCAAGACTGTAATGAGGTCAGGATCTGAGACGGCCTGATGGAACTCAAATTGAGCATCAGTGTCATTCCTTTGTAAATACCATTTGATGCCCTGTTGATGACCATCCATTATTTGGCTGATGACTGAAAGTCGACTGATTGGTTAGGAATTGGCAGATTGGATTTGTCCTGTTTTTTCCCCCCGACAGAACATGCCTGGGCAATTTTCCACATTTTCGGGTACAGTCCAGCACTGTAGCTGTACAGGAACAATTCGGCTGGGGTTTTGGCTAGCTCCAAAGCACAAGTCTTCAGTGTCATTGCCAGAATTATTCCCAGTGTATGGCAACATTATAGACGGCCGCTGTTTGCTCATAACACTATGCACGGCAAGAATCTCAGTTGCCAGCACCACCCCCCCAAACTCAGATAATGTCATAAATAATCAAAAATCAGCTAAGATTTTAAGTTAATGTTCAAAATGAAATTGGAAACTCACAGGACTGAATGTCAACTAAATCAGCCTCAAGTATAAATTCAGGCTTCTTGGTCACAAAATAACCAACACCACCTGCCACTGTCCCTGCCCCGTCCCCATATGTCCACTTCACAGCGAGAGGCAAATTAAGCCTCTTATGTATAGGCAAAGAGATACGGTTGGACAAGAAAGAACCAAGTTTCATTGAGTCATCTTGCTATTAACCTGGGGGGTGCGATACCATGTGAAATTAGGTGAACTGACTGAAGCTTAGAATTCGTGATGCTGTGGACTTCAGGAGGCAGCAGAGATAGGTCACACCCTCACCACTTCTGGCAGAAGGTACCTGCAGTGTTTCAGCCTCATCTTTTGCACTGACATGTTGGCTTCCCCATTATTGAGAATGAGGACATTAGGGGAGCAACTTCCTCCTGTTAGCTGTTCAACTGTCCACCACCATTCATGATTGGAGGGCTGAAGAAGCCTGAATCTATATTTGAGGCTAATTTATTTGACAATCCGACACCCAGGTTTCCAGCTTCACACTGAAAATTAACATCAAATCTCAAGTCATTCTTGATCTTACGTGACATCATTTGTGCATGTGCGGGGGTTGCTGGTGACGGCATTTCCTGACACAGGAAACCAGCATCATGGGTGTAGCAAGACTGTAGACTTAGATCTGGTCTGTTGGCTGTGGAACCAGTTAGCTTGGTTTATTGCCTGCTGCGTATGCTACTTGGAAATATTCCACTGTTGCGGCTGCACCAAGTTGACACCTCACTTTTATGTAGGCTTGATGTTGCTCCTGGCAAGTCCTCCTGCACTCTTCATTGAACTTTTTAGTCATACAACCCTTTGACAAAGCAAAACATTCCCAGGTACTTCACAGAAGTGTTGTCTAAATTTGATACTAGCTCACAGTAACAGACATCATTCCAAAAGAAGTAATTGTTAAGGAACACTGTGAAGAATGAGAGAGCGCGGTAGAGGGTGGAGTACTTTAAGGGAGGGATTTCCAGAGCTAGGGCCAGGGTTAAAAGCATTGTTACCAATAGTTGGGAATTAAAATCAGGAAGTGCAGGAGACTAGAAATGGAACAGGACAGACACTACAAATGCTTGGAAGGTTGGAGGTGGTTACAGAGATGGGGAAAGAAAAGGATTCAGAGGATTTTGAAGACAAGAATGAGAATTTGTAAGATTGAGGTACTACTGTACTAGGAGTGAAGGCAGCTTATCAAATAGATGGGTAATGTGTAGCAGGGATCTGGTGTCAGTTAAAATATAATTATAATAATGTAGTTTCTACTGAACACAAGTTTATTTACAATCCAAGCTGGGAGCTAATATTTGTGATTTTGAAAATTGGGTTATTTTACTATTGTGATAGCAATCCTGGCCTACTTGGAGGGAATCAATCATGGAATTGTCAGAAAGATGGGCACCAATTTGGAGGCTGAAAAACATTCAAGCACTTTAGAGAGAAAAAGGATTGAGGTGGTACTTCTCAAGGACAAAGGGGTCATTTCATCAGGGTAGTGGCAATGGCAGCAAATTTGGAGGGAGGGGAACAGAACCTGAGAAGAGATAAGCATTAAATTTAATCAGCTAACACAGAGAAGAAAAAGAGAAGTTGGGACATCACAGTTTGGAGAGAAAGGATTAATGAGTAGTAGATGGATAAGGATCTCATGGACAAGTTGCATTCAGAGCAAGTTAAAAAGCAACTGGAATAGAATCTAAAGAATCAGGGAGATCAGAGATGAGGCTGTGGAAATACAGACAAAATTTGTATTAGTGGGCCATGAAAAGAGAAGAAAATTGCAGAGGTAGCTGAACAAATTGTCTTACTGACTGTCACAAAATGTCCACAAGCTCCTTTGTACATTGCTGGAGATGATGGTGAAGGAGGTATGAATAGTGGTTTAAGTGGATGGTTAATGTTGGAGAGAAGCCAGGTGCCTCTGAGATCTGATTCTATGAAGAAGTAAAAGGGGCTAAATAGTCTAATTCAGTTTCTGATGACCCCTTGATAATGGCTGAAGATAACAACAAAGACAAGGAGGCTTTGCAGATTCAGATTTAGTCAGGGGAATAGATCAGTGTATAACAAATTTGTTTCAACATGGATAAGAGTGGTTTCACGCAACTACCTTACAGATTCTTTTTAATATTCAAAGCCACAAGGAGTCAAGATTCAGATGTCACCGATTATTGTTGACTGGTAAAGAAAAACAGAAGTATCACGAGGGAAAACTTTTCAGGTAGGCAAGGTCCAGCTGAGTCAGTGATGGAGGAAATTGCTACTGTGTCTTACAGAAGGAAATTCTTATCAAAAAAGAGAAAACTGCAGGATGATGGAACCACCCACGTTCTCCTTCAGCGAGCCAACACAAAGGAAACACATAAATGGGTTTGTACCTCAGACTGAAAGTGGTAGGAACGAAGCTGTTGGTATCACAGATGTTTCTGCAGTGGGGAATAGGGCTGGCAGCCAAATATCCAAGGATACAATTTCTAGCGATTGGACAGACAAATGGGCAAGGGAAGCAGGGTTACCTTGTCAACAAGAAACAAAACTAAATCAATAGCAAGAAAAGGATATAGAGTCACCAGGTGCAGGATCTGTGTAGGTAGAATTGACAAACCGTGAAGGGAAAATAGTCCCTAATGGGAGTAAAGTGCAGGCCTCCTAGCAATAGTTAGGATGTGGCGAAGAATACAAATCAGGAGACAGAAAAGGCATGTAAGAAATAACTAGTAGTTATGGTGGACTTCAATGCGCAGGTAGACTTTTTTTCAGAGCAGCCTGTGGCAGAGCCCACTAGGGAACAGGTAATTCCAGATTTGGTGATGAGTAACAAGGGCAGACTTGATTAGGGAGCTTAAGGTGAAGGAGCCTCTAGGAGCAGTGACAATAATATGATAGAATTCACCCCACAGTTTTGTTGGGAGAAGCTCAAATCAGATGCAACAATATTGCAATTGAGTAAAGGTAACCACAAAGACACAGGGGAGGTGCTAGTCGGAGCTGTTTGGAAGGGGGAGCCTAATAGGGAAGACGATGAAGCAGCAAAGGCAAGAGTTTTGTGAAGTAATTTGGGAGGTACAGGAGAAATTTAACCCATGGAAGAAGCAGCATATTGAGGGGAGGATGAGGCAGTTGTGGCTGAAAAGCTAAGTCAGGGACAGCACACTAGCAAAACAGAAAGCATAGAATGTGGTGAAGACTAGCTAGGAATCTGAAGATCGAGTTCAGATTAAAATAAGCAGAGGATATCTATAAAAACCATAATGGGAGACAAGATGAAATATGATAGTGACCCAAGTAGTAATATAAAAGAAAATTGCAAGAGTTTTTTTAAGATATCAAAAAGCTAAGACAGAGGGGCAAGAGTGGACAGTGGACCACTGGAAAATGAGGCTGGAGAAATAGTAATAAGGAACAAATAAATAGACGAGGAACTGAATAGGTACTTTGCATTGGTCTTTACAGTGGAAGACACCAGCAGCATACCAGAACTTCAAGACAGCCAGGGGGCAGATGTGAGTATTGTGGCCATCATTAAGGAGGTGCTGGGGAAGCTGAAAGGTCTGAAGATAAATAAATCAGATAGGCTACACACCAGAGCTCTGAATGCAATAGCTGAGCAGATTACAGAAGTATTGGTTATAATCTTTCAGGAATCACTGGAGTAAGGGAGGGTCCCAGAGGGCTGAAAAATGGCCAATGTAACACGCCTGCTGAATTAGAGAGGGAGGCAGAAGACAAAACACAGACCATTTAGCCTGGTTGTTGATAAGATTTGAGAGTCCATTGTAAAGGATGAGATTGCACAATACTTGGAAGTGCTTGATAAAGTAGTCCTGAGTCAGCATACCTTCATCAGGCTGGGGATAGGGGTGATGGTGTCATGCCTGGCAAATCTGTTAAAATTCCTTACGGAGGTAACAAGCAAGTTAGACGAAGGAGAGCCAGTTGACGTTATTCAATTTGAATTTCCAAAAGGTCTCTGACAAGGAACCGCACAGGACATTGCTAAATAAGATAGTGGCGGGGGAAGGTACTGACATGGATGGTGGCTCCGCAGGGGATCATGCTGGGATCACAACTATACACGTTATATATTCACAATATGATTAAAGGAGTTGAGGAGATGGTTACTAAGTTGCAGATGACATAAAGACAGCTGGAGGGACAGGTGGTGTTGAGGAAGCAGGTAGTCTGCAGAAGAACTTGGCCAGGCTGGGAGAGTGCGCAAAGAAGTGCCAGATGAAACAAAGTGGGTAAGTGTGAGCCTATGCACTCTGGGAGGAAGAACAGAACACAGACCACTTTCGAAATGGGGAAAAGCTTCAGAAATTTGAAGCAAAAACATACTTCAGACCTCGTTCAGAATTCTCTTTAGGTTAACTTTCAAGTTCAGTTGGCAATTAGGAAGGCAAATGCAATGTTGACATTCATTTCAAGAGGACTAGAATACGAGAGCAGAAATATAGAGCCAAGGCTGTATAAAGCTCTGGGTAGACTGCATTTGGAATTCCATAAGCAGATTTGGTCCCCATACCTACGGAACGTGGTGATGGCGTGAGAGGGGGTCCAGAAGAGATTCAAAAGGATGATCCCAAGGACGAACAGCTTGTCATACCGGAAGCGGTTGAGGACTGTGGGTTTATATTCAATGGATTTTAGAAGGATGAGGGAGGATCTGATTGAAACTTATAGAAGACTGAGAGGCCTGATAAAGTGGGTGTGGAGAAGATACTTCCATCAGCAGGAGAGACTAGGACCAGAGAGCACAGACTTAAAGTGAAGGAATTTTTTTCAGCTAGGTGTTAATCTGTGGGACATATTGCTGCAGGCGTCTCTGGTGGACAAATTATTGAGTGTATTTAAGGCAGAGATAGATAGGTTCTCGATTGTCAAAGAAATCACGGTTACAGGAGTAAAGTAGGAGGTTGGGGTTGAGAAGCACATCAGTCAAGATCAAATGGAGCAGAATTGATGGGTCAAAAAGCCTAATTCTTCTCCTGTACCTTATGGTCTGTTATGAATAGCCTATTTGGCCTCCTCATGTGTTGTAATGGTTTATCGTTCAATGAGAGGATACACTGTTAAATCAGGTCAAGGGAAAGATTTTGTGGCTGACAGTACAATGTAAAGATGGGCCTGCAGTATGAGATGGTTACACTGAGGACAAGAGGGTTTTTGTGTGTACTAAAACACTATATTTACACAATACACAAACTGAGCCTAACTATATCTGGATAATGTCATTGTTCCATGCAGACTCTGAGAAAGATGCTAAGGCGTGTGTACCAGACTGACAACGGCTTTCGAACAATCAGATGCTAGAATAAACGGTTCACCTTAGCAATGAACAAAACTTGACTAAATTTAGTAAGATTGCATTGTCCCAGAGTGCGGTTCTCTCATTAGAGAAACCCTGTTAAGGAAACCTTGACAAGGGAACCATTTTTACAGTTTTCCTGCATAATTTGCAAAAGGCATATTTCCAGATTAACATCCACATTGTCACGACAATAATTCTTTACAGTACAGGGCGAAGTCAGTGTACGGATAGAGCTAGTCACTCACCCAGCAGGTTTAACAGCCATATCCAGTAAAATGCTCTTCCATTCTTGACGTCGAAACTGCCAGATCCTTGCAGTACCATCTCGACTTCCACTAACAAACCTACCAATAGAGTCAAGACTTTAAATGTAATTTACATAAACCATGACGGGTTTTCTCTCCAATGAGGAAGCAGTCCGATGTCGAACTAGTAGGACTACGGTGACTTCACATTTTTTTCCCTTTTACATACTACAAGTGGTTAGGGAGGTGACAGCAGAAGTGTCCTATTAAACAACAGAAAACGGAATAGTGCTAAAGGATTGGGAGACAGCTAATGTCACCCATATATTTTAAACAGAAAACAGCATAAACCTAAGGAACTATAGAGTAGTTAGCATAATGTCAGTGGCAAGAAACAGAATGTAATCTTAGTTCTAAGATGGAATAGCAACACTTCAAGAAACCATAAACAAGGGTAGAGTTTCAATCTATCCACCATATTACAGTATTGTAATAAAGTAGGTCAAAAATATTTACGCAGAAGATGATCAGTATGTGCTTTTTAAGCAAAACAAAAATTGTGGGAATTGGGTATCTTCAGCAAGGACACCTTTTACCGCCTATTCCTAACTGCCCTTGAATTGAGTGGCCTTCTAGACCACTTCTTGGGCAATTAAGAGTCAACCATATTACCACCGATCAGAAGTCACGCATAAGATAGACTGGAAAGAATGGCAAATTACCTTCCCTAAATCAGATGGAATTTTATGATAATCAATTATAGTTTCATGTTCAACATCACTAAGACCAATTTTCAATTTAAGAATTAAGTGAATTTAAACTACCATGCAGGATTTGAATCTATGTCCTCGGAGCATTAACCTGGACTTCTAGATTACCAGTCCAGTTATGGTTACATTAAGATGTCGTCATTATTCAATACTTCAAATTCTGCATGAATTCTTCCAGGTGGAAATTAAATACAGCTACTCTAAAAAAAAACAATGATAAAGGTTACTGAAGGTGTAGAGGAGCAAATACTCAAGAAAATGTTGAGGTAGTGGCATTAGATTAGTGTTACTCTGGCAAAGGGCTGGCACAGTCATGCCAAATAGTTCTCTTTTGTGCTGAATAAATATATGATTATATATGGAAAAAGGCAATTCTTTGCTTGATGGCTAACAGTTCAGTTTCTGCTCTGTAGTAACATTTTAAGATTCTAGCAATTTACATTTTCTGAAGTTCTGAAAGTATGAGTATCAAGTTTAGTACATCAGGAAGCACAGGATATAGTAAGTATAACTCTTACCTGTCACTCATGTTGGAGAACTGAATACTGTCAACTTTGTCCTAACAAAAATGTAAACAGGAGCTAAAATTAGATGGCAATAATCATACTGGTCCCCTTCTTTATTAAAACCCCAAAGTATAATCAGTATGTACCTCAGATGCTCCATTTTCTAGATAGGTAAACCTTATGCATGGATCTTCCAATATTCAAAGGTATCTTCTTTCATCATTCCTTGCCAGGCTTATGTTGGGACCCTCATTAGGACTGCCTTTTGCAAAGCTAACAGTATTGAGCTGTCCTGGTCCAAGTCACACAAACTGATTCAAGCTCTATTAAATAGGTGAGCTCAAAGCCTCCACATGCCCACAACACTATCCTGCACCACAGGCATTTCCCACATGCAGAACAAAACCATTATGTGACTCTGGAATCTTGCCCCAGAATGGAGATAGCTCAATCTGAGTCTTTCTTGCATTCCTCCCTCATGTATTTTTATTCCCATAATGAATTCTATGTTTGTTTTTGAAATTCTCTCTAATAACATGCATTAGACTCCTGCATATCACTCCTCCTGCTTCTCAAACTGGGAACGAACCCCACTGGCCATCCTGTTTCCCCAGGATCAACATGTGGGTGCAATGTGCTCGCTGTTTACCTCATTATTTTTAATTACTTAATCTTTACCTTTGTCTTTAATACGAATAACTGTGTTAAATCAGGTTATTGGCACAGACTGTGTAAGTGGTTTGTGATGACAATGATAGGGGAAGAGAAAGAAAAACAGGAAAGAAGTGAGAGAGGGCTTTGGGTATGGTGATGAGAAGGAACAGAAGGGTAAGAAATGGGGAGGGAATAAGTGAAGAGAGAAAGGACTCAATGTGAACTCGAACACATGGAAGAGTAATTAAGTGTGCAAGAAGGGAAAGGAATGAGAGAGTTTAAAAGAAAGTTTTGCTTCACTTGCATCCCAGTTCAGACTTCACCAAACTTCAATTTGAGACAGTTTTGAAGCTGTAACAATCATGGTGGAGTTGCATTTCTTTTTGCAGCAATGACAGAAGCAATCAACCCTTCAATCAAAACCGAAGAGATAATAAATCATTCAATGCATGGGATCAAGCCATAGCAGAAAATTAAATAGCCATTCCATCAGAGAACGGGTGAGGGGTAAAGTACATTGGGAAGTTAAAGACATACAATAGAAGGTGCAGTTGGTCTGCAGCTGCTAAAAATGGAGAGGGGGAAACCAGATGGGGCAGACTCAACGACCAGCATGGTCTACTCCTGTTCCTGCGTTCTTGAAAGATTAAAAAGGGAAAATTTTCAAGGGGGGCAATCCACCAACAGGCTCAGCAAAATGGTGACAGCAGGCAATTGGAAGAAGACATGAACTTCTTCAGGGATGTGGCTGAATGGTAGTCCTGTATTAAAACATCAATAACATTTGGTATGTCGAGCCCTGTGGAACACTATGGTACCCTAGTTAAAAGATCAACAATTAAAGGAATTTCCTATCAATCATCAGTTGTATGGAGGTATAATATGGAATTAAATGTTTTGAGTATTATATTGTCACACATTAAACTTGGCTTGATTAGACAGCTATTTCTGGCCCCAGGTCTGAAAATGAGAACAACTAGGTTAATCATCTTCTAACCAGGCTTCCTTTAACAGCCCAATGCACCACATGTGGAACTTGTGCTGCACTTAATGACCACTTTCTTACTGTTTTCCACATTGACAGAATCTGATATAGAAGCTTAGAATTAATTTGAAACTGAATAGTACAGCACACAGTAAGTCTAATATGTAATAGGCTATTGATTACTGTTTTATCAGTAAAATATAAATGAATTGCACAATATCAAAATAGGTGAGAGAAAACTTGAAAGCAATGTAAATAGTGACTAGGTCAGTGTCAGGTTTCAGGAGATCAAAATCAGGCAGATGAAATAAGCAGTCACATGAGGTAAAATACAATTTAAAGTCAATAATGTGAAGTGATGTACTTTGGAAGAAACAATGTGGAGACAAGTCTATTCCTAAGGGTGCTGACGTGGGGATATTGCGAAGAAATCTGCGGCTGCATATTCACAGATCTTAGGTCACAAGCCAAATTGATAAAGTACTTAAGAAAGTTCATGAGATATTTAGGATAACCCAGTGTGAAGCTGGATGTACACATCAGGCCAAGCAGCATCGGAGGAGCAGGAAAGTTTGACGCTTTGGGTCGAGACCCTTCTTCAGACCCGAAACGTCAAACTTTCCGGCTCCTCTGACGCTGCTTGGCCTGCTGCGTTCATCCAGCTTCACACCGTGTTGTCTCAGATTCTCCAGCATCAGCAGCTCCTACTATCTCATGAGTTAATTAGTTGGATTTGTAAGTAGCAGCTCCAAATGAGTAAAAACAAGAAGTCATGCTAGCTCTTTACAAATCACAGATTTGGCCTCAACTCAAGTATTGTGTGCAATTCCTTATTTTAGGAAGTATACACAGAAGATCAGAGACAGTTTCCTGGGGACGAGTGACTTAAATTATGTGCAGTGATTGGACAAACTGGAATTCTTTTCCTTAAGGATTTAACATAGGTTTTCGAACTTGTTAGGGGATTCGATGCTTTCTTAGTAATTGTACGACTTCCTCGGAGATGCAAGGAGGTAACCAGATATCATCAATTCAAAATAATGGCCAAAGGTGAGCAAATTAGGAATAACTTTTTCACAAAACTGTTTTTTTTTCAAATTTGGTAAATACCACCTGAAGCAGTGGTGGAAACAGATTCTATATGCGATTTCACAAAAACATTCACATATGTTTGATGATGACAAATTAGGTGGGTTACGGAAAATAAAGGCTTAGTAAGAGACTAAGTTGGACAGCTTTTCCAAAGAGCAAACATAAGCCATAAGGTCTCCTTCGCAGTTGTAAGATTCTTTGATCATATTTAATAATGGTGATTTTAACATTGATCATTTCTTACAATTAATGTATTTCATTATATTATTTCACGTTCATGTCATTCATTTCCTTTCCAACATGAGAATTCATATAAAATTCCTATAAAATAAAGACTCTTACAGTATGAAATTCCAACTCTGAAATCTTCTCAGGTTGCCCTGACCCAAAGTAGTAAACTCTTATAATATGATCTGTGCTCCCCGTTGCCAAAAACATTCCACCTGAAATAAAAGAGACAGACTCATGTAGGCACACATTATACACATATGACTAATATTTTGAAGATATTTTGTTTAGTTGTCATATTTCTCACAAAGACATAGAGATAAGTGCACATGCAGAAATAAGCTCTCAGTATGACTTTTACTCTCAGAATGAGCAAAGCATCCTAATCAGATTTACAAGCCTTTTTTAAATATCCCTTTTATCTCCCTTTTCCTCCACACAACCTAACTTGAAGTGATGACACGATTTATGCAGAAGAAATCACTTCCCATTCTGAATTTAATGGCGATAATGAGGATGAGACCAGCAATATCACTGTTCTATTGGAGAAACTCTGACAACCTCTAGCATCTGTAGCTGAGCAGTCAAATATGAAAATCAGGAATTTTTTTTGTCAGAAATATCCACTCCTCCATATGTCCTGTCATTGTGCTTCATGTTGCAATCATTACCATGGCATGAAGTTGGTGCAGCTGCATACCAAGAACCCACAAAATGTGTCACAAGAAGTTAGAGCTGGTATAATCAACTGCAAGTGAATTTTTAACAACCATAACAACATGCCAGATACTGATGTGCTCACCCAAGCTGGTATGCCAAGCATCAACACCATATTGAGATAATCACAACTGAGCTGGCTGGTTATGCAGCCAGAATTCAGAACATTTGCTTACTAACTACGCACTTGTATGGGCAGTTTGAATCTGGAATGTGCTTTCATGGCAGTCAAAGGAAAGTATTACAAGCAGTTGCTCAGAGGTTCCGCACACACTGATCAAAATGTGGGCGTATTCACTTCTCTGTTGCCTTTGTGTATGAACCTCAAAGGTCTGTGCAGCAGCAGGAAAATTTAGTGACAAAATAAGTACAGTGTGAAGGTACTGTTCATGAATTGTGATGTCAAGCCAGATTCTGGAGATGTCTGCCCAAATTCACAGCAACTGGTACAACCAATGAAGGGTGGGGCCTGAACCAAATGCATGTCAGAGGCAGATAGAAAACAAGGAGAGAAGCTCAAAAACAAATGTGCTGGAAAAGCTCAGCAGATCTGGCAGTATCTGTGAAGGAAAAAAAAGTGTTAACGTCTCAGGTCTGGTGACACTTCCTCAGAACAGTTCTGGGCTGTTGGGCTTTTCCAGCAACTTTGTTTTTGTTCCTGACTTACAAAATCCGCAGTTCTTTTGGCTTTTATTTGAGGAGAGAAGCTCAATCATCTGTGAGCTCCCATCCTATCTGCAACACAATGTTCCAGTCCCAGTTCAGCTTTAAGAGTTATTTGCATATTTTGCAGAACCCTACCAAACGTCCTAAAGGATGGACGTGATTCTCTTTATCTCAAAAGACAACCAAGTGATAATCACTGCTCCCCACCCTTGGAACACTAATTTTAAAAGTTCAATTTCAATTGTTTCATAGGTTAATTGGCACTGGAGAATTTTTCAATTAGAGCTGAATCAAAATTGCTATTTTCTGAGTTCAAACTTGAGCTAAGGATTTACATCAACTTGAAAGGAAGAGTAGGAGCAATGAACAAAGGAAGAAAAAGGCGAAAGAAAATGAAAATAAAACAGCTGAGGAATGTGGGAAAGAGAAGTAAAGGCAGCAGAGAAATGCTGCAAACTGCAGAATAGGGTGGGTGAGGATATAATAAGAAAGGGGATAGGTGAGTGGGGTAGCACAAGTCTATGACAAAGCCTGAATAGAATGAGGCACAAGTGGTATTTCTGAATTTGGTACAGATGAGAATCTATCTGGTGAGCGAGTTTAGAAGCCTAGTTAACAAAACTCCCCGGCAATGGCAGGTATCAGTCACTGAGCTAAAAGTGAATAGATGTTAACCACTAACGCAGCAACCTGCGTTAGTGGTTGCAAGTTGGATGAGAGTCGTCTATAAAAGTAGATTTTGCTTGTACACAGGTGTGACAAGGCCTCAGTGCTAATTTGGTAATTCAGTGCAGGTGGAAATTAAATGTAGAAGGGGAAGGGGATGCTGCTTTTTATAACATTTATTTCAGTCTTCAGAAGCTGAAGAGTGTTCAAATTGCTAATTTTCTATGATTTCATCCCTCACACAGCATGGACAGAATCTTAAACTGGTATGGAATAAAATATAAGCATGGTATTCAATTTATAGTTTAGCTTGTTGAACTACTTAGTATTAACCACAGGAAACAATTGAGTGATATTTCTAAATAGGAAGCCTAATTTGTTAAATTAAACACAATAAAGCTGGTAAGGGGAGGTGAGGAAGGCCTTCTTGTGGCACAGTGGTAATGTCCCAATCCGCTCTGGCTTTTTCCTGACAGTGGTATTATCACTAGACTATTAATCCAGGTAATGTTCTAGGGACCTGGTTTCAAATCCTGCTATGGCAGATGTAGGAATTTAAACTCAACACAAATCCTGAAAGTAAGGACTTAATGATGGCCATGAAGCTGTTGTTGTTGTTGTTTATCAGGAAAGAGAAGGAACAATGTGGCAGGGTTGTGTTGAGGGTAATATCAACCAAATACAATAGAACTGGGCAGGGAGTGCAAATAAAGTCACAGTAGGGAAAAAAGATATGGAGAAAAAAAGGAAATAAAAATTTACTGCACATGCGGGAGCTTGCATTATTGGATGCGGTACATTTACGTGGGTAGAGAATCAGCTCTTAACATGAAATAGAGAGCCCGTAGGCAGCACGGTGGCTCAGTAGTTAGCACTGCTACTCCACATAGCCAGGAACCCAGATTTGAATCCAGCCTATGGCAACTGTCTGTGTGGAGTCTGCACTTTCTTCTAGTGTCTGCATGAGCTCCCTCTGGATGTTCCTGTTTTCTCCCATAGTCCAAAAATATGTAGGTTAAATGGACTGGCCATGCTATATTGTCCATGGTGTCCAGGGATGTGTGAATTAACCATGGGAATTGCAGGGTTACAGGGATAGGGAGGCAGGGTGGGTCTGGGAGGAATGCTCTTTGGAGAGGAGTGTGAACTC
The DNA here is from genome assembly GCF_030684315.1 of Stegostoma tigrinum. Lineage (NCBI taxonomy): Eukaryota > Metazoa > Chordata > Chondrichthyes > Orectolobiformes > Stegostomatidae > Stegostoma > Stegostoma tigrinum. The sequence continues at coordinate 36,183,957 of NC_081357.1, forward strand.
GATGGGCTGAATGGCCTGCTTGCACACTATAGGGATTCCAGGAAATGGGTCATCTTCAGGTTGGTAAACTGTAACCATTTTTGATAACGTGACAGTGTTGACTCAACAAATTCAAGGCTCCACCAACAATATAGCAAACTCCTGGTCCTATTCCAAGAGGAGGCAATGACCTAGTGCTTTTATCACCAGAATATTATCTAGTGGCCTGGGTAATGTTTTGAGGACCTGGGTTCAAAACCTGCAATGACAGCTGGTGGAACCTGACATCCATAACAAATCTACAGGCAGGACTCTAGTGAAACTGTTGCCATTTGCTGGAAAACCCATCTGGTTCACCAATGCCCTTTAGAGAAGGAAATTGGCCTTCCTTACCCAGTCTGTCCTACACGTGACTCCAGACTCTCATGCAATGTGGTCGACTCTTCATTGCCCTCTGGGCAATTAGGGACAGGCAAGTGCTAACTTACCTTGTGTCGCCTCCATCCTGTGAACCTTTAAAATATTCTTAGGATCTTTAGTACATGAGGTAGAAGATGATTATTTGAAAGAGGAGTTGGAGAGTATGGGGTAAACAAGGAAACAAGAGGACTGATAAAGATTCGGCACAGTTGAGTCAGAAAACTGAGTAAGGGAAGGAGGCCAGGAGCTGGATTTTCCTGTCTCAATACAAAAGCAAATTGCACAACATGCTTTTTAAAAATCGCAGGGAGCATCTGATTCCAGAATTCCTGGCCTCTATTTCAATCAAGGCAATTTTGATTGGTTTGGTACAAGCGGGTGGTCTGTAACCTCACCTCAAGGTGTCTCAACATTGCCAGCCATGTTCTGGAGGTGAGACTTTCAGGACTTCAAGCATACATTCAAAAGGACATGTCAACTTCACATCAAAATAAAATGTTGCATCATAAGTTATATACATTTTAAGTAGAGTCCTGTTTCAGCAAGGTATTTCAACTATTATCTTGTACTACATTATGAAAATGGAAAGGCCTTTAGATATATTAGAGTTTATTATTCCCAGGGTAAAAGAGTCTATTTGCATTGCTTAAATGTGAAGTTTAGATTTGATTTGGTGAACTTTCCCTTTCCTTTTGAATTTTCCTTCGAGTTCAGCTCAACCATTGTTTAACTGTTTCAAAGTTTTGACAGATGTCTGAGTTTTTGGCTGACATCAGGGTTTTACAGGGTTCAGCTTTGGAGGTTTTGCGAATGACTGTCCAACAAAATCTCATTCCAAGTTCCTTATTAAAACTCACTTTGGAAAGCCTGGCCAAGTATGAAACCAAATAATACATTCCGCTTGACACAGCTTTCAAGTGGATTGAGAGCTCAGTTGTACCTGCAGATTCATGACTTGCCAAGAAAATTATTTTGTTTTAAACATGCACATTGAAGTAACGTGTTTTGATTTGACAGTTTTATGAGCTTCTCAAAGACTTCTCAATATTATTATCGGGCACTATTACTATAGAGAAATCAAAGTAGAAGTAAAGATGTGAGGGGTTAAGATGGTGGAACCAGATGAAAGGAGAACTGGGGGGCCTCACATCCATCTCCAGAACTGAGACCATAACTCAGTAACAGAGATAATAGGAACTGCAGATGCTGGAAAATCCGAGATAACAAAGTGTGAAGCTGGATGAACACAGCAGCCCAAGCAGCATCTCAGGAGCACAAAAGCTGGTGTTTTGGTCTTGACCCTTCATCAGAAAAAAGGGTCTGTTGAAGGGTCAAGGCCCGAAATGTCAGCTTTTGTGGTCCTAAGATGCTGCTTGGCCTGCTGTGTTCATCCGGCACCACACTCAGTGACATATGCATGCCTTTTCACATCCTGTGCCTGTCTTTGTTTCTACCTTGAGCCTACTGCTTAAGTCAGAAATTTCAACTCCAGTCCACCCTCAATTCTTCACAATCAAAATAGCATAGTAAGGGACTGTCAGACCAGGAAGAGGAAACATGCCTCGAGAAAATTCCCAAATTCCTGATTTCTGCCTCTAACATGAAAATCATGCCAAGGCATACAACAGACAATGAAACCACAGTGTAACCCATTTGACTGGCTTAACGTGACTTGTTATCCATCATCTTTTCCAAATTCCTCCCTCCTTCCACTAACACTTCAAAATCCGTCTAAAATTTTGCTTGAATCTTCCCCAAACATTCTCTGTTTGTTGACGGAACATACCGAAAAATTAAAGGGAAAGTAAACAGAAAAGTTAAGCAAAGCTAATGAGAAACAGAGAAAATAAGAACAATCGTGCAAATGCAGCAAGCAATTGGGAAGATACGTGGTACTTTGTCCTTCATTGTAATGGGATTTAAAGTGAGGAAGTCTTGGTGCAATTATACTGATTCTTGGTGAGACTGCGCCTGGAGTATCGTGTACAGCTTTAGTCTTCCCATCTAAGGAAGATGATACTTGCAACAGGCGGGGATGGTTTACCAAATTAATCCCTATGATAGCAGGATTATTTTAAAGAAGAGACAGAATAAACAAGGCCCAAATTTGAGGTTTTGAGGAATGAGAGGTAATTTAATTGAAACTTACATAATTCTGAATAGGATGTAAAAGGTAGATGCGGACAAGATATTTCACGGACTAGTGAGTAGAATCGGAAACATGGTCTCAGAATAAACTGCTGGCCAATTAAGACTGATATGAGCACAGATTTCTTCACTTAGAGGATGGTGAAACTTTGGGCTTCTCCACCCAAGAATGCGTAGTTTAATGCTTGAGAAAAAGGCAGAAGAGATTTTAAAAATTGGCTGTTTTGTTGCCTAGTAACAAAGTGTCTTATAACATGAGAAAGGTTCTTTTCAGAAAGAAAGAACCACCTAGAAGGTTAGTAGTGTGCCTGCTTCTGTTAGAGATGAAAGTCTATGGTAGCAAAGGAGCTATTAGCTAAGCAGTGTCCAAAGCAGTGAAAGCTATAAAGCCACCATGACGAGTTTACTGTTAGTAAGATAAAGCTTCAGTAGCCGAGGGGTGTGGAAGTAGAGTTTAGGCAGTCTGTGTTAAAAACAAATTAAGCCATACTGTCAATTTGTTTGAGGACTTGTGAAGAGACATTAACTAAAACACTGGTGAATGCACAAATTTATTAAAAGAAACCAAGTGCAGTCACAAGAAAGAATTTGAAAGCAGAAACAGGGATAACCCTTCACTAAGGTTTGAGTATACGTGAGATTGTTGTTGAAGGTAAAAGTGTTGAATGTTTATTTCTGATATCTGTAATGACAGCATTTCCATTATTTCATGTATAGCATAAAACTGTTTGAGACTTTTTTTCTCCTTATGTAATTTTTGTTGTCTTTTATTAAAAGTACATTGCCAGCGTCTTGTGAATATAGTAACCAAATTGCAAGAAGAACACTTACACCTACCAAGGCAGATTTTATTTTGGGATCTGATTTGTTCAGATTTAGCATTCAGCTGTGATCAGACCTGTCCAATTTTATCACCAGCTGGGATCATAACGCAAAGGCAAACTTCCCTCCATTGGATAGAAGTTCTTTGTAATCATATTAACAATAAGAACACCAGAAATGGTCTCAGCAAAACCAAAGCAGAAGTCACTCACTGGTCCTGATGAATATTTACGCTTCAAAAAAAATACCAAAACTATCTGTGAATAACAGATAAGGCTCTGCAGAGCTGATATTTTCCATCTTCTACACAGAAGAAATTAACAACCTCAGAAAATTAATTCAATGACTGTCATCTCACTAACTGTGTTCAATGTACAGATGACCCAAGTAGAAATTGGTCCACAGATGAAGCAGCACATTTTTCTGGCTGTGAGCCCAGCACTTGTCAGTGCAAAAGATAAAGCTGAAGATTTTGCAGCAATCTTCAGCTAGAAGTGCCACGTGGGCGATCCATCTTGGCCTCCTCCAGTGGTCCCCAGCATTACAGATACCAGTCTTTGGCCAATTTGATTCAATCCACATGAAATCAAGAAACGGTTGAGACACTGGATACTGCAACGGCTATGGGCCCTGACAATTTTTGGCAACAGTACTGAAGACTTGCGCTCCAGAACTGCCGCTCCCCTCGCCAAGCTGTTCCAGGAGTTACAACACTGGCATCTACCTGACAATGTGGAAAATCACCCAGGTATATCCTGTATATAAAAAGCAGAACAAATCCAACCCAGGATAACAAAGTGTGGAGCTGGATGAAGACAGCAGGCCAAGCAGCATCTTAGGAGTTTTTGTGCTCTTTGTTATCTCGGATACTCCAGCATCTGCAGTTCCCGTTATCTCTGATCACAAATCCAACTCATCCAGTTACTGCCCCATCAGTGTGTTCTTGATCATCAGTAAAAGTGATGTAAGGTGTTATCAACAGTGCTATCAAATAGCACCCGCTCAGCCAAACCCAGTTTGGGCACCACCAGGGCCACTCAGCTCCTGACCTCATTACAGCCTTGGTTCAAACATGGACAAAAGAGCTGAATTTCAGATGTGATGTCAGAGTGATAGCCCTTGTCATCACGGCTACATTTGACTGAATATAGCATCAAGGAACTTTAGCAAAACTGGAATCAATTGGTATTGGGGGAAAACTCTCTGCCAGGTGGAGTCATACCAGACACTTAGGAATATAGTTATGGTTGTTGATGGTCAGTCATCACATCTATAAGACATCTCTGCAGGAGTTCCTCAGGGTGGTCTCCTCGGCCCACCCATCCTCAACTGCTTCATCAATGACCTTCCCTCCATCATAAGGTCAGAAGTGAGATATTCATCAATGAGTGCACAATGTTCAGCACAATTCGTGACTCCTCAGATATCAAATTAGTCCATGTTCAAATGAAACAAAATCTGGGCAGTATCCAGGCTGGGGCTGAAAAGTGACAAATAATATTTGTGCCACACAAATGCCAGGCTATGACCATCACCAATAACAGACAGACAATCTAACCACTGCCCTTTGACGATCAATGGTATTACCTTCAGTGAATCCCCCACTATCAACATCCTGGGGGTTATCATTGGCCAGAAACTCAACTGGACTCAACACATAAAAACAGTGGCTACAAGGGCAGGTCAGAGGTTAGGAACACCATGGTGAGCAACTCACCTCCTGACTCCTCAAAGTCTGTTGCCATCTACAAGGCACGACTCAAGAGTGTGATGGAATACTCCCCACTTGCTTGGACGAACACAGCTCCAGTGACACTCAAGAAGTTTGACTCCATCCAGTACCCTTGATTGGCACTAGATTCACAAGCATGCACTTCTTCTACCACTGATACTCAGTAGCAGCAGTGTGTACTATCTACAAAATGCACTGCAGAACCTCACTACAGATTGTCAGACAGCACCTCCCAAACTCATGGCCACTTCTATCTAGAAAACAGGGGCAGCACCACCACCACCTTCAAGTTCCTTTCCAAGTCATTTATCATCCTGACTTGGAAATATATCGCCTTTCCTTCACTACAACTGAGTCAAAATCCCGGAATTCCCTCCCTAATGGCATTGTGGGACAGCAGCAATTCAAAAAGGCAACTCACCATCACGTTCCCAAGGGCAAATAGGGATGGCAATAAATGCAGGCCCAGCCTGCCACATACACATTCCACAAATGAATAAATAAAAAGAAAACGGGAAGAAATAAGAAACACTTTACCAACGCATATTTACATAGCAAATTCAACAGAATGAAACATCAAGGTTCATAGGGATGTAAGAACAGGAGTAGGGAATTGAGGATCTCGAGCCTGTTTCACTGTTTGATGCGATCATGGCTCATCTGCGGCAAAAGCATTACCAATCTCAGATTTAAAATGAACAACTCTTCATCTCTTTCAATATTCCATATAGTGAATTTGCATTAGCCTCAGCAACGAAAGTAAAATTAAATGACAGAAGTTATTCACCTGAAACCAAGCACCAGTGTACAGTTTCTAGAAAAAAAAATTACCGCAACAGCCTAAATTTTCTAGAGTTAGAACATTGTTAAAAAGTGTGTTTTGAAAATTAAGGTTCTTTTTAAATTAAATTACAGGATGTTGGCATGGCTGATTGGACAACATTTATTGTGGATCTCTAATTGCCATGAAGGTGGTGTTCATTAGTTATCTTTTTAAATGCTGCAGCCCATGCAGGGTTAGAACACCCAAAATGTTGTTAGGAAGGGAGCTTCCAGATTTTGACCAAGCAAAACTGAAGGAATGCAATGCACTTCCAAGTTAGAATCATGCATGATTGACAGGTGAACTTGCACATGATGGTACTCCCATGTATCTGCAACAGTTGTCCTTCCATGCAATAGAGGTTGCATTTGGAAAGTATTGTCTTAGGGACCTTTGTGAATGTTTCAGCGCATCTTGTAGATGGTACATACTGCTGCCACTGAGCATCATGGTGGAGGTATGTCAATCAAGCAGGTTGCTCTTTCCTGGATAGTTTCAAGCTTCTTGAATATTAATGAAGCAGCACAAATGCAGACAAGCAGTCAGAATCATCGCAGCTCTTAAGTTCTGTTCTTTTGTCTGTGTTTGTACCTATGTTTTACTGAGGACAAGCACTAATTGGCCCTGGTAGAGCCCAATTAATGATCAACAAACAGTTTTTTTCCTGAACAAGTGCCATTTGACAATACTATTCACAACCTCTTCCAGCATTTTGCCAATAACTTGTCCATGTTTGATATGTTCTGCTTTAGTGGACACATGCTAACACTAAGATATAAAAAAAATTACTGTCAGCCTTCAACCTTTAAAATCTGCAATGGCACTTACCAGCACTGAAAGAAGAACAGATCATTTGAACCCCTGGCCTTGGTCGCTCAGTAAATTTAATTGGCCGATGGCTGTATTAAAAAAAGAGTGATGAAAATAATTTAGAATAATTGTGGTCTTGCCAACTTACCTCATTTTAAAACTAATACGTAAAACATTTTCCATTTGCATTGAAATGTACTATCCTCTTCCATAAACTGACATTTAATATTATTCGAAAAAAAATTTGACAATGGGAATAATAATTAATATTGACTGACATGAGAATTCTTTTGAAAACCAATGCCGCATTTATATCAAACTAATCACTAAGGCTGTATCAGTTATTAGGCTAATAGAATAGTATTTTGAAGCTAATACGCGAATAGTCTCTTAGTACAACATATCGGGGCGGCACAGTGGCTCAGTGGTTAGCACTGTTGCCTCACAACACCAGAAATCCGGGTTCGATTCCGGCCTGCGGCAACTGTCTGTGTGGAGTTTGCACATTCTCCTAGTGTCTGCGTGGGTTTCCTCCGGGTGCTCCGGTTTCCTCCCACAGTCCAGAGATGTGCAGGCTAGGTGGATTGGCCATGTTAAATTGCCCGTAGTGTTCAGGGATGCATAGGTTAGGTGGGTTATAGGGGTATGGGTCTGAATGGGATGCTCCTAGGGTGGACTTGTTCAGCCGAAGGGCCTGTTTCCACACTGTAGGGATTCTATGATATGAAAGAAAACAAAAGTTTGATATAAAGTCCTTTAAAAATGTCTTGATGAGATATAGACATGAAATTAAATGCTTGCAAATAAAATATAAAAAGAAACTGCCCTTTTAGAAACAGGTGAATTTTATGTTTCGCTCATACAGTAATTGTAGAAGAACAAAACATCTACCTATCACACACTAACAATACAGGACAGTAAGTCTTGTTAGGTCTGGACAATCAACAAATATTGTCTGATGTACTCCCAAAACAAATATTTCATGTAAAGAGATTAATCTACAGATACATTTTTAGTATCTTCAGTTCAAAGGAATCATAATTAAAATGTTAGATCAATGTTCTAACATCCATCAGTAGGATTACTGTTCCAGCAGAATCTAGACCTTGAGATTTTTTTCAACAGGAAAACAACACTAAATGGCAAGTTATTAATGATGGATATTACCTTATGCATCATTATATGCTCGAAGCACTCCCTGTCAAGTTTGTATTGAAAAACTGCTTCTCCACACATGAAGGTCCTTTTAGTTTTTGACTAGATGATATTGCAGCCATTGGACAACGTTCTGCTTTTTGTTAATAATGTAATAAATAATTTTGAGAACTCGGTTATATAATGTTATAACATTAGGGGCTGGTTGTTTCAGTTGGATGTCTGGTTTGTAATGCAAAGTGACAGCAACAGCGTAGGTTCAATTTCCACACCAGTTGAGGTTACCGTGAAGGACCCTCCTTCTCAACCTCTTCCCTCACCTAAGGCATGGTGACCCTCAGCTTACATCACCTCCCACCATACCTCTCTAATGAGACAGCAGCTCATGTTCCAGTTGGACGGTGGTGTCTTTAATGTTATGTTATATTTTACAACAACCCTTGCTCCTTTACTAGTAAGTGACCCTGATTTGCACATAAATAGTAAATCAAAAATCAAAACCACACACACACACACACACACACACACACACACACACACACACACACACACACACAAGAAAGAGAGACAGATGGCAGCATGCTCCTTGTGCGAGGTTCCATATCGATTCAACAACTACACAATTGTTAAAGAGATGGTTCCATGAATCACTCTCTTGGCATCATACATTAATTTGCTTCACATCACAGCTAAGACGCACTGAGTTAACTACGCACATTTAATAATTTAGAGGAGGAGGCAGTTCATTCAGTGCCAAGTTGAGCAACCCAAGGAAAAATAGCAAGTATTTAGAGTTGCACAAGTTACTCAAATTTATACAGCCTGTATACATTGTACCAGCGGTTTCACAAAATTTTTGGAAACTCTGGCTCACATTTTGAAACTCTGAAAAAGATAGTAACACTGGAATTGGGATAGTCAGCTCCACGTGAAAGCAAACATTCAGAGGCAAATGGGCTGGCGCTAAAATTCTCAAAGCAAAGATGATAAACATGGTCAACAGCTCATTTTGAAACTTGGAAACTTTCAACCTGGTCTGCATTTATGAGTATTCAGGAATTAGGAATGGTGGTGGTCAGCCCTCTTGAACAATTGCAGTCCATGGGACTTAGGTATACACACAGTGCTGTTGGAAGCAAGTTCAGGATTTTGACCCAGTGACAGCAAAGGAATGGTGATACTGTTACAAATTAGGATGCTGCGTGGCTTGGAGGTGGACTTGCAGGTGATAGCAATCCCTGCCTTTGTCCAACTAAGTGGTGAATGTCATGGTTCTGGAAGGAGCTGTTGAGTGAACCTTACTGTGCTGCTACAGTGCATCCTACAGAAGAGACACACTGTTGCCACTGTCCATTGGTGCTGGAGGGTGTGAACATTAAAGATGTTGGATGGGGTACCATTCAAACTGGCTGCATCATTCTGGATAGTATCGACAGTTGTTGAAACTACACTCAACCAGCTAAGTGGAGGAGTATTTCAGCACACTCCTCACTTGCGCTTTGTAGATGGTGGGCAGACTCTGAGGACGCAGTGGTGAAGTAATCACCGCAGCATTTCAAGTCTCCAGCCTGTTCTCTAGACACAGTATGTGTGTGGCTCATCTGGTTCAGTCTCCATTCAAAGGTAAATTCCAGAATTTTGATAGCTGACATTCAGCAATGGTAATGCCATTTAAATGCAGTATTAATTTAAGTTATTGATTTTATTCCATTTAAGATGGGGATAGAGCAGCTCAAATACAGTGGACTAACCAACATCTTTCTGAGATGTAAACCTTTACAAAACTACTCAAGGTTTTTCTTCCTCCCAAAGGAGCTCAAGACTCTCCGCTAAACAGTAGAGGAGGCAGGGTAATTGAATACTTTCAGCCAATTGTAGATAGATTCTTTACTATCGAGGGAGACAAAGGTTATCATGCGTAGGCAGGAACATGGATATGAGATCACAAACAAATCAGTCATGATCCTATTGAAGGGCGAAGCAGGCTAGAGGACTCTAGAATGGTCTAGTCCTGTCCCTAGTTCATATTTTCACATACAGATTATTACAGATTATGGATATTATGAATGTAATGGAAAGATGGTTAAACTCACACTTGTTGGAGAATAATGACATAAACATAGGGCTGGCAGCAAGAAGGACTGAATGTCTTCAGGAGCAAATGAACAGGATGCTAGAATGGCAGCAAGTTCCATTTAATGTTAAGAAATGTGAAATGATGCATGTTGGGTGAGAACCCATACAGTATGCATCCAAGCAAATGACAAAGGGTGAGGAGGAACAGAGACTTGGAGATGCAAGTCCATAAAACCGTGAAGTAAAAGTTCAGTAAGAATAGCAACGTAAAAGGGCAATACTGATTTAGGTTTACTAAGTAGTAGGGAATACGCAAGCAATGAGATTAGAATCTTCTTTCCCCAAAGGTTAATCACAGTTGTAGTACTGTGTGCAACTTTGCAGAAGAGACATTAGAACCAGATAAGTAAAGTGTGAATTCTTCAGGAATAAGAACTATGAAAAATATGAGAAAATAAATTATTTCTACTGGTGCAGAGAAGGCCAAGCAGAGATTAAATGAAGGTGTTTAAATTTATGAAATGTAAAGGAAAGACTGTTTTTACATTTGGACAATTGTAATGAACAGGTTAAGCATGGGAAAAGGGGAGATTAGATTCATTTAGACTCCTTCATTCATATAGCAGCTCAAATATAGTAGACTAACCAATATCCTTCTAAGATGTAAACCTTTATGAAACTACTCAAGGATAATCGAATTCAAACAGAAATACTCTACGGACTTGGAAATTGACTTGGTTGAGAATGGAAATGCTTTCCTTAAAAAAAATCCTTCGTTCCAAGTGCAGATGCTCATCATTTTGGTTTTCATGAAATGTGCAGACCTGAGTTACCTTCTTGACTGGTTTTCAAACCTTCTAACCCAAACTTAGTCAAAAGTTCACGAGCATACTTGAAATTTATCCCTATACCACCCAACATTTTAACATGTACATGTTAATTTCTCATACCCTTAAATTCTATCTGTAAAGTATTATCAGCGTCATTGTGAGAATATAATGGGACAAGAATATAACAGAATAACCGTGAAGGTACACCATTCATGAGAATAAAAATTGTATGACAAATTATCTTCATGTTCTGACATAACAGTTTGTAAGAACTGGATATGAAATAGCTAAGTTATCATCTGTTCAAAAGGGAAAGGACGTTTAACTCAAAACAATTACAAACCTCATGTTATGTGACTGATAATGTTGTATGTCAAAGTTAGAGTTGAAATCTCAGCCAAATCACATTCAGTTGCCTTTGAATTTATACTATGGGATGCAATCATGTTGGAAGGAAGCCATTTCTCATTCAGTTTTTTTTGGAAGCATCACTCAGACTGAATACATTTACTATTTCCATTTTGATTATTCAAATGTATGTCCATTTTTGGGAGAAATGGTGCATTCATGCAGCTTGAAAATAATTACAAGAACATGATGGAGGGCTGCTAATTTGTACCTTCATATGAATGCACAGTATCTTACGAAAAGGTAAACAAATAAACAAACGTGCATAATTATCACCCTCAGAATGGAAATTAAATTGTGTTTTTTGTTCTTTGAGGATGACGATAGGATGTGCTTTTGTTCAAAATATTCCCTCTTTAATAGAATAAAATAACATTCACCCAAGAGTCCTTCGACTTTGATTTTGAATTGTGTTGCACATTTCCCAGTATATGAGATTTCCTAGGATCAGCCAACTCCAAAGTAGACTATAAATCCATTTAAAGGGACATTAACTGCTGTACACCAGTCCCTCTGGTCTTTTTTTTTTGAAAGGAGGTAGCATAATAGTTCCGATATTGGACAACGCTCCAAAAAGCCTTGACTAATGATCCAAAGATTAAAATTTCAATTTGAAGCTTGTTAGCTGAGGAACTAAATCGGGAATAAAATGCTAATATCAGCAGTAATGATCATAAGACTATCTGATTGCTGTAAAAATCTGTCTGGTTCACTAATGACCTTTAAGGGAAGGAGATCTGCCATTCTTGATTTGACTGCAGTCCCATATCAATGTGGTCAGCTCTTTACTGACCTCTGATATGATCTGTTTTCAAGAGGTCGGCGCATCAGTATCCTTCTCCAGGTGCATTTAAGCACTGCCAATAAAAGGTTGAATTTACCAATGACACCCACATTCCTTGAACAAATGAGATAAAACTGAATTTCTCAAATAAAAAGGCCTCCTGTACTTCTTTACTGAAACTGCTCAATTGATATTGGGATAATTCAATAATTATGGCAGCAAAAACAGCTTTAAAATAATGTGTGAAATCAAAATCATTAAGCTTTGCAGAACTCAGATACTAAATAATTCCAAAATATTTAACAACTGTGAAGCACATAACATAATTTGCCTTAAAAGTAAAGCTCATTAACTTACTTAAATTTGTACATGCCAGCATCCCACTGCCAGAAGCAAACTGTACCATCTGCCCCTGTGGAAGACAGGAACCTCAAAGAGCCAGTGCACATTGGTGAAAACTGAAAAGCAACAAAATTATAAGTTAGTACTGGGTAACATGTTAAAGCACATTTTACTGTCAAAATGTGCTATGAACATCAATGGAAACATTTGATAGCTAAGGTGATTATGTGGGCCAGCTATAAAGGCAAATCAGTTTCTGACTAGCTACCCAACAATGATCCAGCTGCTGTCATTTTTGGGCACTTTCAGCTTGCAACATCCTGACGGATAACACACCCAATGATTCAGGGGGCAGGGAAGAAGTGTTCTGACCAGCGATGGTGCAAACAAATAAATCATTTTGCCCTACACTGAATTGAAAGTTAAGGACAGTCCAAATTACCTGTGAAGCTGTGAAGATTACAGTGGAACACAAGTGGAATTGGTCCAGTATCAAAGTTGGAAGAAAACTCAGTAAAATCCCAACTAGCCAATTCCTACCCTATCAATCTACTCTTGATCATCAGCAAAGTCATGGAAGAAGTTATAAATGTGCTATCAAGTGGCACCAGCAACAAAATAACTTTCTCTCTGACACTCAGTTTAGGTTCTACCATGGTGCTGCTGACCTCGTCATAGCCTTGGTTCAAGCATGGACTAATGCTGAACTGATGTGGCATGAGCGACTGTCCTTGATGTTAAGGCAATATGTGACAGTAGGATATCAGGGACCCTGAGCAACAATTTGGGCACACCTGGCATAAATGACAATGGTTGTGGTGCTGGAAGTCAACCATCTCAGCCCTAGGACATCACTACAGGAGGTCCTCAGGTCAAACCTTCATGTTCTTCACCAACCAGTTCCATCACAGGGCAGACATGGGATGTTCACTGATGACTGAGCAACCTTCACAAATTCATGACTCCTCAGATATTGAAGGAGCCTGTGTTCAAGTACACAAGATCTGGACAATATCCATGGGCTAATAAGCAGCAAGTAACATTCAGGCCCCAAAAATGCCTGGCAATAATCATGTTCAAGAAGTGAGAATCTAATGAACTAGCCTTGACATTCAAAGGCATTACCACCTTTGAATCTCTTAATATCAACATCCTGGGGCTACCTTTCACCCAAAACTGAGCCAAAAGAAGTGTATAAATACTGTGGTTACAAGAGCAGATCAGAGGTTAGGAAATCAATGGCCGGTAACTCACACCTCTGTCTCCCTTGCCTGTCCACCATCTACAAGGCATGACACCACTGTGACAGAATACGCCCATTTGACTGGGTGAGTGCCGTTTGAACGACAATCAAGAAGCTTGACACAATCCAGGACAAGGCATCACTTAACTGGTACCACATCCACCACCCGAAACATTTACTCTCTTCACCAGAGAAGCACAGTGGCTGCAGTGTTTTCCATCTCCGAGGTACACTACCATAACTCACCAAGTTCCACCTTTCAAACGTATGACCCATATCACCTCAAAGCATAAGGGAAATAGACACATGGAAACATCACCATTTGCATACTCGATATAATCAAGAAACATCTGATAAGGGGAAGTCTCAGCCAATACAATCAAGTGATAGAAGTAATCCAAAGCAGAATAAAGTTAATTTGAGGAAAATTAAAACATGGCTGCACAGCTCAGTCAGGTGGAATGTATGGCCTGTAATGTTCAGAAAGTCATGGACCCTACCAATATCCTGGATGCCCTCAAGTGCAGAGAATGCTGCCAGTTGCAGGAACTTGAGCTCCAGATTTCAGGGCACAAGTATTGACTGGAGTCGCTGTGGTGCATCCATGAGGATAACTGTTATTTGGGTAGTACATTTAGAAAGGTAGTGAAACTGCAACAAAGTCTTGGAGGCAGAACAGTAAGGCAGCTCGAGAGAAACAGGCAGGTTTTACAAGAGTTCCATGGAGTTGTACGCAAAAATCAGTTTCCCGTTTTCAAAGCTGACGAGTGCACTAGTTCTTCAAGGGAGCATATTCAGAGCCACATTTACAGCACCATAAACAGTTCAACTGTGCAAAAGGGATAAAGAAAGGGATAAAGAAAGGAACAGCAGTAGTGACAGTTAGGAGGTTGGTTAGTTAGTTAGGGGAACAGACAGATGTTTCTGCGGCCACAAATGTAAATGTGATGACGGTGATGCTGATAGTGATGGTGTGTTGCCTCTCTGATTCTACAGTCAAGGATATTGTTGAATGGATGGAGTAGCTTGAGTGGGAAGGATCCTCACTGGAACCAACATCTTACAAAGGAAAGGAGATATGGTCCTGTAGTCAGAATTTAGGAGCAAGATAGAAAATTAGCAAGTAGAATGTCAAAAATAGTAACCTCTGAATTAATGTCAGTGCCACATCCTAGACGGTCCAGAAATTGGAGGACAAGACAAATGATTGTGCACCTAAAACGGTGGACATTGGGACTAGTACTGGCCGATACAGGCCAAAAAACCTGAACCCAACCAGAGCTGGAACTAAGACCCTTGTTGATTGTTTTGCTAGTGCTGATGGGGAGGGTTTAAACTAGCTCAGCAACAATACAGGAACCAGAACAGATAACATCAGAAAATAATATTAAGTTACACAAAACACTGGGAGCATTAGGTAGCACTAGCACAGAAAATAAAAGTTAATAAATAGAATCAAAGTAAGATGGAAAGTAATAAATCCTACATCAAGGTTACTGTGCATATACATGAATCTTTGGAGTGTGGTAAATAAGACTGGGGAGCTGCAAGTGCAAATTGCTAATATAAATACTATGTATAACAGAGACTTGATTCGAGGAAGGGCAAAACTGGGTACTAAGTATCTCAGATATAAACTGTTCAGGAAAATTAGGAAAGAATGAGAAGTGGGAGAGGTGACAAATTTAAGGTTTTGACAAAGATCTGTGGCTCAGGTTGTGGGTGAGGTTGTTTACTTGCTCACTGAGCTGGCTTGTTTTTGTTCAGACGTTTCATGACGATGCTCGGTAACATCATCAGTGAGGCCTCTGATGATGTCTGGAATTTATACTGTCTGGTCTATTATGGTGAGTAGCGTCATTCCCAGTTTTGTTCTGTATGGGTTTATATATGTGATCCAATTCTACATGTTTGTTGATTGCATTATGGGTTGAGAACTATGCCTCTGGGAATTCCTATGCGTGTCTATGTTTGACTTGGGTTACCATGGTTTAAATGGGACAATGTAACCAGTGTACAAAGCCACTGTATGGTGCTGGTCCTGCATTACTAACATGTACAGCTTTTAGATCATTTCCAGCAGCATTAGAAGGTCAGGAGGAATGGGATACAGGGGAACTTAGCTGATTGGATACAGAATTGGCTGGCCAACAGAAGACAGCGAGTGGTAGTAGAAGGAAAATATTCTGCCTGGAAGTCAGTGGTGAGTGGGGTTCCACAGGGCTCTGTCCTTGGGCCTCTACTGTTTGTAATTTTTATTAATGACTTGGACGAGGGAATTGAAGGATGGGTCAGCAAGTTTGCAGACGACACAAAGGTCGGAGGTGTCGTTGACAGTGTAGAGGGCTGTTGTAGGCTGCAGCGGGACATTGACAGGATGCAGAGATGGGCTGAGAGGTGGCAGATGGAGTTCAACCTGGATAAATGCGAGGTGATGCATTTTGGAAGGTCGAATTTGAAAGCTGAGTACAGGATTAAGGATAGGATTCTTGGCAGCGTGGAGGAACAGAGGGATCTTGGTGTGCAGATACATAGATCCCTTAAAATGGCCACCCAAGTGGACAGGGTTGTTAAGAAAGCATATGGTGTTTTGGCTTTCATTAACAGGGGGATTGAGTTTAAGAGTCGTGAGATCTTGTTGCAGCTCTATAAAACTTTGGTTAGACCGCACTTGGAATACTGCGTCCAGTTCTGGGCGCCCTATTATAGGAAAGATGTGGATGCTTTGGAGAGGGTTCAGAGGAGGTTTACCAGGATGCTGCCTGGACTGGAGGGCTTATCTTATGAAGAGAGGTTGACTGAGCTCGGTCTCTTTTCATTGGAGAAAAGGAGGAGGAGAGGGGACCTAATTGAGGTATACAAGATAATGAGAGGCATAGATAGAGTCGATAGCCAGAGACTATTTCCCAGGGCAGAAATGGCTAGCACGAGGGGTCATAGTTTTAAGCTGGTTGGTGGAAAGTATAGAGGGGATGTCAGAGGCAGGTTCTTTACGCAGAGAGTTGTGAGAGCATGGAATGCGTTGCCAGCAGCAGTTGTGGAAGCAAGGTCATTGGGGTCATTTAAGAGACTGCTGGACATGCATATGGTCACAGAAATTTGAGGGTGCATCCATGAGGATCAATGGTCGGCACAACATTGTGGGCTGAAGGGCCTGTTCTGTGCTGTACTGTTCTATGTTCTATGTTCTATGTTCTATTACCTCTGCAACACTTAAGATTTGCTGACAGGATCAGTTCAGAAATATTGAAGTCCTAGAAAGAGTTGACAAAAAGAGCATTGAGGCCATCCTCCTGCAAAACTAACTACAGTGCATGGGTCATGGTGTTAAGATGAATGCCAGTCACCTGCCTTTGATCACATTGCATGGTGAGGTTTCCACTGGAAAGAAATTCCATGCAATTATTTATAAGACTTTTTGAAGGGGTTCATCACTGTGCCACATCAAACATTGCCAACAGGAAGTACAGGTGGTGAGCTATGATGTCTGGAGATGCTACAAACTGAGTCAGCATGAAAGAGAAAAAGAGACAGATGGATCGAGTTGTGAACACACTTTCACTTGCAGCCACTGAGAGAATCTGCTGGTCCTAGATAGATCTGGCCCATGACGAATGCAATTAGTGAATACAACATTGCTAAAATTGCCATCCATGAAGTAGTGCCAGGCTGGATTTGGCAGTGTGCACACTCCCCAAATGAGCATCAACTGCATCAGAATTCAAAACAAAATACAGCATGCAGAGCAGGATGTCATCAGAGAACTCCCACACTAACTACCTGTCCACTTCTGTTTGTCTGGTGGTCACACCTTTGCACATTCCATGCATTTGAAGCTGTGGGATGACTACATCTACAAATGTGCTACTCATTTAAGTCTCAGCCTCTCAGAGGTGTGCCATAATATACTAGCTTTACTCAAGTTCTGAAAAGCACAGGTCAAGCTGCTGCAGCCAACAACACTTCCTCCAGAAATGGCTATCCAGAATAGAGTGCCAGGCAATGACTATCTTTAAAAAGAGAGAATCTAACAATCACCACATGACATTCAGTGGCATTACCATCACTGACTCTACTACTATCTTCAGCCCGAGGATTACCATTAATCAGAAAATGAACTGGACGAGCCATGTTAAGTACTGTGGCTACAAAAGCAAGTCAGAGACCAGGCATCTGCATCAGATAACTCACCTCTGAAATACCCAAAACTTGTCCATAAATAATAAATAGAAGAATGATTAAGAGAAGCCATTTCCAGGTGCTGAAATGTCGATAATCAGTTCTTACACCAGTTACATATTGTCCTTTTCCAAAAGACCATAAGATGTAGGAACAGAATTCAGTCATTTGACCCATCAAGTCTGCTTTACCATTCAATCATGCCTGATATATTTCTCAACCCTATTCTCCTGCTCTCTTCCTGTAACCTCTGACACCCATATTAATCAAGAACCTATCCAGCTCCGTCCTAAATACACTCCACAACCCTCTGCAGCAATGAGTTCCACAGATTAACCACACCCTGGCTGAAGAAATTCCTCCTCAGCTCAGTTCTAAAGGGTTGTTCCTTCACTCTTGAGGTTGTGCCCTCAGGTTCTAGTCTCTCCCACTACAGGAAACATATCTTCAGTCACTGCTTTAAGCCATATGGCAGATTTCGGATTGTTGCCTCTAACCCTTTTTCCAAAATGGTTCTGTTTTTAACACGGCTAATCACTGTAAATCGAGAATGTACCTGCTGAATGGTGGAAGCAGATTCAACAGCAACATTTTAAAGAACTGCGTAGATCTAACAAAAGATAGAACAGTATGAGGGGACCAAATTGCTTCCTTCCATACTGCGTCATTCTATTAATATTTATTAATCTTAGAACTTAGCAATACCTGGAGCAAGTGAAGTATCCATTACTGGTCTAATGAGACATTCAGTTTCATTGTGCATTCAGACATGCATAAGATTAATTAAATACTCAATTACAGCATTTGTGCTGGAATAAAAGGAAATAGAACTACATTGAACTTCGAACAGTACAGCATAGGAATGAGCCCTACGTCCCACAATGTTGTGCCAAACGTGATTCCAAATGAAACTAATCCTTTCTGCCTGCTCTCAGTCCATATCCCTTCACTCCTTCCATATGTTCATGTCAACGTCCCTTAAATGCCCTTATCATATCTGCCTCCACCACAACCACTCCTGGCAGCATGTTCCAGATGCCTGCCACTCTGTGTCAAAAACTTGGCCTTTACATCTCCTGTTAACTTTCCCCCTCTCATCTCAAATGCATGACCCCTAGTATCAGGCATTTCAACACTAGGAAAATGACTCCGACCATCAACCTATCTATGTATCTCATAATTTTATAGACTTCTATCAAGTCTCCCCTCAACCTCCACTGCTCCAGGGAAAACAAACAGGTTTTCTAGTCTCTCCTTCTAGCTCATGCCCACTAATCCAGGCAGCATCCTGGTAAACCTCTTCTGCACCCTCTCCAAAGCTTCCACATCCTTCCCATAACGTGACAACCAGGATTAAATGTAATATTCTTAAGTGTAGCCGAACCAAAGTCTTATTAAGCTGTAACTTGACATCCTGACTCTTGTATTCAGTTCCCCAACCAATAAAGGCAAGCATGCCATAAGCATTCTTCACCACCCTTTCTAGTTGTGTGGTCGCTTTCAGGGAGCTATAGACTTGAACTCCAAGATCCCTCTGCACATCAATGCTGTTCAGGGTCCTGCCATTAACTGTATACTTTTCCTTAACATTTAATTTCCCAAAGTACAGCACCTCATACTTATCTAGATTAAACTCCGTCTGCCATTTCTTTGCCCACATCTGCAAGTGACTTATGTCCTGTTATATTCACTGGCAACCTTCCAAGCTATACACAACTCCACCGATCTTTGTGTCTTCTGCAAACATACTGACCCACCCATCTACGTTTTCATCCAAGTCATTTATATATATCACAAACAGTAGAGATCCCAGTATGAATCCCTGTAGAGCACCACTAGTCGTGGACCTCCAGCTTAAAAAACACTCTTCCACCATTACCTTCTGCCTTCTATGAGCAAGCCAATTCTGAATCCAAATGGCCCAAGTCACTGTGGATCCCATGCATCTTAAACTTTTGCATGGGCCTACCATGAGGGACTTTGTCAAAAGCCTTACTAAGATCCATGCAGACAACATGCATTGCCCTACCTTCATTGGTCACCTTTGTCACCTCCTCAAAAAATGTAATCAAGTTAGTAAGACATGACCTGTCCCACACAAAGCCATGCTGACTGCCCCTAATTAGGCCATACTTTTCCAAATGCGCATAAATCCTATCCATAAGACTTCTCTCCAATAGCTTCCTAACCACCAATGTGAAGCTCACCGGTCTATAGTTTCCTCGATTATCTCTATTTCCCTTCTTGAACAGAGGAACAACATTAGCTACTCAACAGTCCTCCATGACCTCTCCAGTGGCTAGTGAGGATACAAAGATCTTGGTCAAGACCACAGCAATCTCCTCTCTTGCCTCTCTCAATAATCACGGGTAGATATCATTGGGCCCTGGGACTTAGCCACCTTAATACTCTTCAAGAGACCCAACACGACTTCTTTACTGATCTCAAAACACCCTAGTGTATCAATATGTTCCACACTAATCTCACAATCCTCCATATCCTGCTCCTGTGTAAATACCAAAGCAAAGCACTCATTTAGGATCTTGTCAACATCCTCTACCTCCAAGCTCAAGTTCCCTCCTTTATCCTCGAATGGTCCATAGTTATCAGCTTGGCATGCAAATTCCACATGAGTACACAAAATTAGCTCTGTACAGTTTTGAAATGTCTGAGAGTGTGCTTCCTTCTCCCAAGTTCTCTGCAGCTCTGAAACATGCTTTAAACATTCAAAATTAACAGCAACAGCTTGGGGACCGCTTTGCAGAACACCTCCGCTCAGTTCGCAACAAACAACTGCACCTCCCAGTCGCAAACCATTTCCACTCCCCCTCCCATTCTCTTGATGACATGTCCATCATGGGCCTCCTGCACTGCCACAATGATGCCACCCGAAGGTTGCAGGAACAGCAACTCATATTCCGCCTGGGAACCCTGCAGCCATATGGTATCAATGTGGACTTCACCAGTTTCAAAATCTCCCCTTCCCCCACTGCATCCCTAAACCAGCCCAGTTCATCCCCTCCCCCCACTGCACCACACAACCAGCCCAGCTCTTCCCCCCCACCCACTGCATCCCAAAACCAGTCCAACCTGTCTCTGCCTCCCTAACCGGTTCTTCCTCTCACCCATCCCTTCCTCCCACCCCCAGCCGCACCCCCAGCTACCTACTAACCTCATCCCACCTCCTTGACCTGTCCGTCTTCCCTGGACTGACCTATCCCCTCCCTACCTCCCCACCTACACCCTCTCCACCTATCTTCTTTGCTCTCCATCTTCGGTCCGCCTCCCCCTCTCTCCCTATTTATTCCAGTTCCCTCCCCCCATCCCCCTCTCTGATGAAGGGTCTAGGCCCGAAACGTCAGCTTTTGTGCTCCTGAGATGCTGCTTGGCCTGCTGTGTTCATCCAGCCTCACATTTTATTATGTTTAAAAAGCAGCCTGTTTTAAAGAAAATATCTAATATTTATAGCAGAACATGTATTATAATTAGTCATTAACTAGAAAATCTGGGCTCTATGTCCATCCCATGACTGACTGTTATCATCATCAATAATCACTCACTAACGAGTATGATTGTCCACCATTCCACATCACTGGTCATGAGTTGTGTGGATCCTTATGTGGCTTATGAGCCCAATCCTTGACCTACATCTCTGACAACATATTTGACAGGTGTTCTGGGAAATCGCCGACATTCCTTTCTCCTGTTCCTTTTCAGTACTTTGTCTTGCCAACAGGTGTTCTTTAAGGATTGTGTCCCTTCATACCGGAGCTTTATCCAAGTCTGTTTCTTCTGAAAGACGGTCTCCTGCAACTTGACATCAAAGCTGCATTTCTTGAGGGAAGCCTTTCAGGGAGTCTCTTAAACATTTCCTTCGTACTCAAGTCCATTTGAAATCAAAGAACAACATCAATCTTGGTTGTGGAAATACACTTCACTGATGGCAATGTCAGCCCTACTCTCTCCGAACAGAATCTTCAAGCCTCACTTAACACCTGTACAGAAGCATACTGAAGGTTTGGAGTCAGCCTCAACCTCAAGATGATTGAGGGGTGGGAGGCAGCCGTATTAAAGATTAGGAATTACACAGTAGAACTCCCAGCCCACCATCTATGTACTTAGCAGCATTCTTGCTAGCTAAATGACATGCATTTGACCCATCTTGGAAAGACAAGACACCACTTTTTTATCAATTTTAAATCAGGTTCCTACAGGACACTGGAAGTCTGATTTAAATCTATACCTGCGGCTGCATTTCCCATGGCTCAGGCAACTTCCGCAGTTTGATGCCAAATAAAATGCTATTTACAGCACTTCTTATGGGGCCTGGAAGAACAGCAATGCTCAAAGACCGCCCCTATCACACCAGCACAGCAACAACATTGCCCCAAAACTTTGCCTCTTTATGCAAACACTTCCTTGCTGCCACAATCAGTTGCCTGCCCCAGTGCCCATGACCTCAATCTTCTGCCTGAACTGCCAGTCCACCACCACCTCCATGTCAACTCTCCATATTTTGCTCCCTTTCTTCCAATTGCTGCTTTCCTTAATCTTTGCAATTTCCTACCCTCTCAATTGCCAATCCAAACATCCCCACTGGTCCCCGGCAGAGGCTGTCAGCTGCCAGTTTTCCCAACTGGCAGCTGACAGCCTTTCAATCTACCCGGGTGTAGGGGGAACAAAATGATGATGAGACCCTGCTGTTACATTTGGCAGTGTTCCCATCGCCCTGGGATTTCCAGAATTTTTCCACCACACTCTATGCAAACAACAGAGCAATTAACTCTGTCTCTTGCTCACAGATGGCATCACAACCCTTTCATTTTCATTTTGAAATTTCAGCATTTGCAGTGTGCTTTGTTTTATTTAAAGTTTCAGTTGGTACTAAATTTATTTTTAAGTGTTTATAGCTTGTCAATTTAATGTGCTGGTATCAAGTTTTAGATGGCAAAATCAATAACAGTTGAATCAAATCAATCAGAAAGTAATTGAGATTACGAAGAATATTTGATTTCACATTCAAAGAATCACAGTTATTATTATGTAGGCAGACAAAATTTTATCTCAACAATCCACAATGAAGGCACACTAACAAAGTGGAACAAATTGCTCTTAACTCTGAAAATACATTCCTATTCTGCAAACAGTAAACATTATAATCAAATTGAATAAATGAAAATGCTCGTTACTGTTTCAAATACATGGAAATCTAGCAACTCCACAACCTTCAGTTTCATGTTTTTTTTTCTATCTGTAGGAACACAGGATGCACATTAACATTTTTATTATATCTGCTAACAGAAATGCACTTTGTCGAAACATTTGCAGTTTTCCCATTAATGTCAAGCAGCTCTTGCAAAATTCGTAGTCATCAGTGGAAAATGCTGCTAGGCAGTCATTCCACAGCAGTTAGCAGCTTTTACCCGGAAAGTAAAAATATTCACTAATTTTTACTCTGTAAAGGCTAATTCACCAAAATTGTCACCAAAAATAACATACTTCATAAGTGTTCTGATCGTTTACTAGTATACATCATTGAAATTAGCTTTTTAACAGTGCTAACAAATGCCCACAACTTCTCTGAATAAATTAAAATAATACAACTAAGTACCTTTGCTTAATGTGTAAAACTCTTATTCTGGATCCAGATTTCATCCAGCTAAATATGTCAGCCTGCATTTGATACAATAATACATTGCTGTCTGGTCAAACTTTTGTAAGAACCATTATTTGGCATCTACAGTGATTACACTCCTAAGAATTAAAACTATGGGGCCAATTTTCATGTATACTATAATCCAGAGATGAGTACACATTATGTATGATGAACTTCAAAAATGTGGAATATATTTATTCTGGGTATCTGTCTGTTTGTTTGTTACACATTTTAATAGCGAAGAACCATATTAGGTGCAAAAATCAAGCAAGGGGGCTGTGATATACTCGAACAAATTACAATCGAAAGGGATGAAGTATTAGCAGATCTAGTGGGCTTAAAATTCGATAGGTTCCCAGGACCAGATGAGATGTATCCCAGGCAGCAGTGGAAGACAAAAGAGGAGACTGCAGAAGCCTTAATATTTAATTTCCAAATCCTCTCTGGACACAGGAGAAGTGCTACAGGACTGGAGGACATTATTTAAGAAGGTGGAGGAGATAACGCATGGAAGCCAAAGAGTGCAACAATGGTGGTAGGGATGTATCACTTCACATGGATGATCCCTGGAATGGTAGGTTTAACGTATGATGAACAGCTAAGGATCCTGGGATTGTACTCATTAGAGTTTAGAAGGTTGAGGGGAGATCTAATAGAAACTTACAAGATAATGTATCGTTCAGAAGGGGTGGGAAGTTGTTTCCATTAGGCGGGGAGACTAGGACCCATGGGCACAGCCTTAAAATTAGAGGGGGTAAATTTAAAACTGAAATGAGATGACATTTCTTCAGCCAGAAAGTGGTGGGCTTGTGCAATTCATTGCCGCAGAGTGCGGTGAAGGCCGGGACTTTGGATGCCTTCAAGGCAGAGATCGACAAATTCTTGATCTCAGAAGGAATCAAGGGCTATGGGGAGAGAGCAGGGAAGTGGTGTTGAAATGCCCATCAGCCATGATTTAAGTGGCGGAGTGGACTTGATGGGTCGAATGGCCTTACTTCCACTCCTATGTCTTATGGTCTTATCTACTGGAAGAAAGTCTGAAATTCAGAATTAATCTATACTTACAACAGGTTTGGATTAATCAAGAATAGTCAGCATTGCTTTGTTAGAGGGAGATTGTGCCTGACAAGATTAATTGAGATTTCTTTTGGTAAGGTGACTAAATGAATAGATGAGAGTAGTTCGGTGGATGTAGTCTAAATGAACTTCATTAAGGCTTTTGATATGGCAGACTTTTCAATTTGATAAGAGCCCTTGAGATCCAGAGCAAACTGGAAACGAAACTGGCAGGAGGCAGTGGGTGATTGTCAATGCTTTTTTTGTTTTGTGACTGAAAGCATCAACTGATACAACACAGGGTGTCTTTGCTGCTTATAGTTACATGAATATCTAGGTATGAGTTTGAAAGATTTAATCAGTAACTTTACAGGTGATACAAAATGGTTCTATAGATGGGCCTGATCAGGTGAACAGAACAACGGCAATTCGAATTTAATCCAGCAAAATGTGAGACAGTTAGGGAGGACCAACAAGGCAAGTGAATATGTGGTATGGTGGTATCCCTTAGGAAGTGCATAGGATCAGAGGGGCATCAGTGTGCATTCTACAATCCTTGAAGGTAGCAGGACAAGTTGATTGTTACAAAGGCATGTGGAATATTTGAAACAAAAGCAGCATTTATCACTCTCTTGGCTTATCATTAGTCTCCTTGTTTGCTTCTCTCCTTCTCTCTCTCTCTCTCTCTCTCTCTCTCTCTCTCTAGACACTGGCTCCAAAGTGCTGTACTCACTCCCACCCAAACACAGCCCCATCCCATTACTAAAAGGTAACACAGAAAATTAAAGCTCATGGTGTAGGTGGTAACATATTATGGATAAAAGATTGGCTAGCTAACTGGCATAAATGAGGGGATTTTTTTGGCTAGCAAATGTAACAAGTGGCATGCCAAAAGGATCAGTTTGAGGCCTCATATTTTTACAATTTATATCAGCAATTTAGATGAAGGAACCAAAGGGATGGCGTTACTAAATTTGCTGGTGACCACAAAGAAAGCAAAAGAAATAAGCCTTGAAGAAGGTGCGAGGACAAAGGGATAGATCGTTAAGTGAGTAGGAAAAGATCCATCAATGGAACATAATATGGGTAACAGTGAAACTGTCCATTTTGGCAAGAAGAATAAAACAAGAGTTTTTGAACTCTTCTTCAAAAGGTGATAAAAGTAGATTGTTCGAATATTTTCAAGGCAGAGATAGGTAGGTTATATGAGGGCAAGGGGGTAGAAAAGTTGTCGGGGCCGGATGGAAAATTGGATTTGAGGTTACAATTAAATCAAATGGGATCTGATAAAATGGTGAAGCAGACTTCGGGGGTCAAATGGTCAACTTCAGCTCCTGACTCCTATTTGTATACAAAAGCAGAGATTCTGAACTTGTCAAAAATTGATTACCTTAAAAAGTAAAAGAAAACTTATGGAAAGCCCTGGGCAATTTTTGGTAAAGATAATGAGGGCCTGAGTAGAATATTTGGTGGAATGGACTGAATAGCATCTGACTTGACACTTGGTTTTCAAATGGCTCAAGATTTCCTCTTGCTATTCTCACAACGTTCCCTTCTCTCAAGGTTTCTTGATCCCACCCTCAACCCATCCCTGCTCTGCCAGACTTCCCTTTCCATATCCAATTCCCACTCTATCCCCTCCACTCTTTGATTTTCCATCTCTTTGTTCCATTCACACCTTCTCTCTGCTCCCACACGTATACCCCAGGTTTTCACTTTTAGTCTATCATTCCCATCCTATTTCCTTTCGCTTAGGTTTTACATTCCAGTAACTCCTTCTTATCCTCCTCCTAAGACTGTTCTTTCAAGTATCCCATTCTTAAACTCACCTGGGTCTCTTCACTCTCATGTTCTCTTCCCTGCCTTATCCTAGCTCTACTTCCTCCTTTCTCAGGCATTCCTTCCTGCTTTTCATACCTGTTCAACTAAGTTCTATTACTTCACTTCCCAGCTTCTAGTTATTAGAACAGCCACAGAACCACTGATATGATACTTCAAAGAACGAGGCCATTTTGTCAATGCCAACTCAAAGACATCTAAATGCCCTTTCCAATCCCAACATCCTACTCATGGTCCAAAGCCCTGTAGCTTATAGTGCTTAAGGTGCAGATCCAGGTACTTTTTTTTAAAAACAGAGTTTAGTGTCGCTGTCTCCTCCACCAACTCAGGCAGCAAATTCCAGACACCTAATTCCCTCTATGTAAAAAAGTTTCTCCTCACTAATCCTTCTGCCACTAAGTTGAATCTAATGACAGCTGGTTTTTGCCAAGGGAAACAGGTTCCCTTTATCTACTCTATCTCTACCCCTCACAATTTTGTATACCTCAATCATGTCGCCCCTTCTCTGTTTTAAGGAAAACAACTCCAACCTCTCCAATC
This sequence comes from Stegostoma tigrinum, assembly GCF_030684315.1. Lineage (NCBI taxonomy): Eukaryota > Metazoa > Chordata > Chondrichthyes > Orectolobiformes > Stegostomatidae > Stegostoma > Stegostoma tigrinum. The sequence goes on from NC_081357.1 coordinate 36,210,799, forward strand.
TCTCCTCATTTTACAATTCTCCAGTCCTGGTAATATTCTAGCAAATCTTCTCTGCACTCTCTCTGGAGCAGTTACGTCCTTCCCCGCCAATCTACGTATATCATGTTGGAGCTTACAGCTATCCTCCTCCATACGGCCAATTTTTGTTATCTGCAAATTTCCTAATTGTGTCCCACAAGTTCAAGTCCAAATTATTAACAAAATTAACAGCAGGGTTCCAAATCCAAGCCCTGCAGAACACCACTTGAAAGAGCTTTCCATTCAGAAGGGCTGCCATTAATCATTACCCTTGTTTCTTGTTGCTAAGCCAACTTTGGATCCAATTTGACACTACCCTATGTCACATGGGCTTTTACTTTTTTGACCATGTGAGACTTTGTCAAATGCCTTACTAAAATCCATGTAGACAACATACACTGCACTACCTTCACCGATCCACCTTGTCACTTTCTCACAGAATTCAAACAAATTTGGAAAGGACGGCCTTCTCTTATTGCATCAGGAAAAAAATTAAATCACAATAACCAAACACATTAATTGCAAAAGTTAGCTGCGGTTAATCATGGTATTATCAATGGTTTACTTTACCTGCACAGATGTAATGGATGCAGTGTGGCCCTGCAAAACAGCCAAAGGGGCGCATGTCCGAAGGCACCAAACCCGGATGATTTTATCACAGCTGCCTGCAGCAATCATGGTATTTTCATAGTTTACTGCCATGTCTGAGATTTCAGCAGAATGTCCTCGCAAAGTTGCCAGTAGCCTGCCATCATCGGTTGTCCAGATCTTCACCAGACAATCATCAGATCCCTGTTAATCAAGTTGGAAGATGATCAATGTTTAGCTTGATGATCCCTATTAGTAACAGCTACTTTATCACACAGAATTATTTACTAGGTTTCCATTCACACATATATGCGTTATATACATATACATAATGTTCATTAAAAGTCTTGACTTTAAAATTCACATCACTTTCAAATCCCTCCATGGTGTAACCTTTCTCTAACTCTGGAATTTTCACTAGCCCTACTGCCTTCCAAACTTTCTGCACTTATACAAGTGGCTTTCTGAGAATCCCAATTTGATTGACAACCTTTCCTCCACTTACTTGGATCCTAGGTTTTGAAAGTTCCTTCCTAAATATATCTCTATCTCCATTTTCATTTCAAGATTTATCTTAGAACAACATTTTTGACCATCTATCCCAATATACATTTATGTAGCTTGGCATCAGATTTGGTTTTATAGTAATCCTGCGAACTTTGTTGGAAAACTTCATCATATTAAGGGTACCGGATAATATAGGTTGAGTTTATTACTGACCAGGATACAGAATTGATGATAGTCACCTGGTAAAGTGCTATGGTAATTTTCAAACAAGTCATTTTCAAAACAGGAAACAGTTTAACAAATTTTCCAATGTAATATCACAAATAAATTCTCAAAAATCCATAAGTATGTGCAGTAATTTTATTTATCATTCCTGTGATAAAAGCAGTGTATGATATTGTCTACAGCAGCTGTTACCCTGGAGGTATAAACAACTGGATGTGAGTTTTCTCACTGAGCTGGAAGGTTAGTTTTCAGACGTTTCGTCACCATTCTAGGTAACATCATCAGTGAGCCTCCGACGAAGCGCTGGTGTTATGTCCCGCTTTCTATTTATCTATAAATAGAAAACGGGACGTAACACCAGCGCTTCGTCGGAGGCTCACTGATGATGTTACCTAGAATGGTGACGAAATGTCTGAAAACTAACCTTCCAGCTCAGCGAGCAAACTCACATCCAGAACCTCAAATCTTCTCAAAACTCGCTAGTATACACGCCTTTTGTCAGAAAAGAAATCAAGTAGTTTAATTTTCAGTACAATGCGATATCCTGATTGATGAAATGAGCAAACAAATTGTCTCAAAACTCATCTTCTTAAAAGTCACTCACGGACATTATTTATTGCTCAGCCCTAATTGTCCAGAGGCAGTTAAGAATGGTCTGTTTGTGGGTCTATATGTAGGTCAGATGAGAGGATTCCTTCCCTGAAAGGCATATGTGCACCAGATGAGTTTTTACAATAATGGCCAGTGGTTACACGGTCACCATTAGGCTAACTTCTTATTACGGCTCATTCATTGCATTGAAATGTCACCATCTATCTCAGTGGGATTCAAACCCATGTCCCCAAAATATGAGTCTGGAGTTCTGGGTTACTATTCCAGTGAAATTACCACTCGCTACCACCTCCCCTACACACACTATCTGCACTAATTTCATCTATTTGATAACACAAACTCTGAGAATACATCTTCATGTGAAATGTGAAATGGACTTTTATCAGTAACACACAGCCTAGTTATAATGCAGCTGTAACAATAAACTCTAAATACAAAATTATGTGATTATTTTAACATCAATAGACCTCACTTCACCAAATTCAAAACGCACAGGATGTAGACAACCTATTAAGGGATCCAGGAATGCTGTGAATTTAGGAATCCTAGGGTTGTGAATTATGATAAATTCAGATAAATATGAGATTGTAGTTGCTCTATACATTTTTATAGCCTCTGACTTCACTGAGATAAAGAAGAGTTTAAATAATTTAGATTTCTGTAATGCTCCTCTAGTTCAAGGAGATATTTTAGAGTTTCACAGAGAAAAAGACATCACATATTAAAAGGAGGAACACTAGTCAGGGGAAAGAAAAGGATAATGGAAGGGTTTTGGCAGGGTTGGAAGATGATGAAAGTGGGAAAAGTACTGTCAAACAGAATTGTTTCTTAGGAGTTGTTTTGAAAGTCAGAATCCAGAGGCAGGAAGGAGAACATATGCTAGTGAGCTCCAGACAAAGAGATCATGATGATAAATCAAGCAACTGCCAAAGGGATGCAACAGGAGCTTTTTTTTAATGTTTCAGTTTACTTGTTTATGCATTATGAACATTGCTGGCTAAGGCAACACTTATTGTCAATCCCTAACTTCCCTAGTCCCTGATTTATCTGGTCTCTGCTATTTTTTCAATCTTCAGTATAGTTGTACACTGAGATCTTCGCCTCTTCACCTGGACTTTGCAATTAATTAAATTTAGGTTACCTCTTCATAGTCAGCATATCCATACTCACATAGAAATTACAATATAGAAGTCAGCTATGCATCAAATCAGTTCTAGTAGATTTTCATCCTCCAGATGAGCGAACTGTTCAATTCAAATTTAACCACACAGTTCACCAAGTCTCAGTCTCCTCTCTGTGCGGACTGTTCCCAGTGAATTAAGACCCACAAAAAGTATGTGTCTTTTTAAACTAAAACGTTCTTATCCCTACACATAATTGAATGTTAGGAAAGACCATTAGCTTTCATGCGCATGCTAAAAGCAGCATTCTGAACAACAGCTATGCTGTCACAAACAGGAGGTCTGGACTAATTGATTAAAATGATCACTGTTCACACAGCCAAAATGACAAAACCAATAATTTTTGCTACTTTGAAAATCCACAAGATATTTTGCTAAACTATCAGATACCACAGTACCTTAGTCCAAGATATATTTTCATTCTTATATATTGAACTACTTAAGAAGCCAAAGTGTACTATGGTCTATTTCTATTAAATCAAAGTACATGTGTATTTGAAAAAATTCAAATTATTTAGTCATCTGAACTAAATTTAAATGGCAGCAGAGGAGCTATTTGAACATCATCCATTCAAGCCAATGCATAATTCAAAGTAAGTTACTGTCAACTAAGAACAGATAATACTTATATTCATATCAAAATAGAACAGTATTTATCCAAAGTTGAGCCCCAATATACCTGTGTACATACGCATATACACCATTCAATTGCATCCACCAGATAAATATATGTAGCATCCAGCTGATCTGATACCTACCTCCATATATCTTTTGAGCCTCAAACAATATGTAATTTACTTACTTTTGTTATACCAATTTATACTTGAATTCATTTGGGAGCACAGGTAAGATCAAGAGACCTATGTTTTAGACTTGAGTAATAGTTGACCTCATGTTACAGTCGATACCCAATCTGTCATGAAAAATTCCAAAATTCTTTGCACTTCACACTTGCTCACCACTGAACTCAATCTCACCTTAGTGCAAGCCTACTTGAATGATTCTCCCCTAGCCTATAACACACAGCTTGTCAATCAAAACAGTCCGGCTATGCTGCCTGTGCCAGCAAAAAGCGGATCGGTCACAGTGAGCATTTGCATCTGGGTTCATTTCATCATTCGTAACAATCTGGGTGGTCGTCCTCACTCTCTGAAAATCCAGCTATGTGTCATCAGCAATTTGGACTTTACACTTCGGAATTCCATCTCTAAAACCTCATTTTTCTATTCATTTGCCTTAAAAAGAAATCTGGCCAAGTTTTTAAAATGTATGTTCTAACATTTTTGCTGATTTTTAAATATGATTATGCCTCTAGGAAGCACTTAGATATTTTATACATTATTAGCACTTTACAATGGAAAGTTGAAACACCCTGTCATACATTATTCTGTAAAAAGTGATAAATAAATGCAGATTGCTTATTGATTTTAAATTGCACATTTTCATGCCTACACTGAATCTTATCACGATGTATGAAGACAAACGAACAAGGACGGAATCCCAATACTCAAGGCACATTATCAAATCAAGCCTAAGAAATAAATGTGATTCCATCCAGTGAACAGAAGCATTGCAATGCTGAAGTATTTGATATTCCTCCCGGAAGTTTAAAGATTAATATCGAGTTTTGAGAAGATTTGGAGCTCAGGTTGAGGTTCTGGATGTGAGTTTGCTCACTGAGCTGGAAGGTTAGTTTTCAGACGTTTCATCACCATTCCAGGTAACATTATCAGAGAGCCTCCGATGAAGCACTGGTGTTATGTCCCACTTTCTACTTATCTGTTTCCTTGGGTTGGTGATGTCATTTCCTGCATTGGTGATGTCATTTCCTGTTCTTTTTCTCAGGGATGGCTCCAAATCAATGTGTTTGTTGATGGAGTTCCAGTTGGAATGCCATGCTTCTAGGAATTCTCGTGCGTGTCTCTGTTTGGCTTGTCCTAGGATGGATGTGTTGTCCTTCCTCATCTGTATGTAAGGATACGAGTGACTGTGGGTCATGTCGTTTTGTGGCTAGTTGATGTACAGGTATCCTGGTGGCTAGAAAACTAACCTTCCAGCTCAGCGAGCAAACTCACATCCAAAGATTAATATATTTTAAGTTAAATACCACTTATTTATTGCTGTTGCCTATTTTCTGTAAATTATAATATATATAAGGCTGACAATTCATCATGTTATCTTTGTAATTGTTTGCTTCCTATTTTATCTAGATGCTAGTTGTGCTCAGCTTGACTTGCAGAACTATGAAGATGATCTGTGTTCTACAATAATGGTGGTCTTGGATATTTCTCAGTAAAGCCCTCAAAGTTGTGAAGCAAGTCGTGAGATTTGCATAATAAATCTTGGAAGCAATGGAAATCATTCCGGTTTTTATGCTATTCAGTAAACTACACTGTAGAAAAAAAAAGAAGTATCTCGGTACAGAATTTAAAATGACTCACAGCTTCATAACAGGTCTTGTAGCTAACATGGAAGAAATCTGATGGCATACTTATTGATCAAACCAACTTCAATACATATAACTGCTTAAGACATTTTTACTAATGCGTTCAAATAAACTAAAATTTATTAGTAGATTCTTAAATCTGTAAGCAGACAGTGTCATTAATAAAAATGTTTTACTTATTGCTTTAAAGTGCTTTATAAACTTGGACTTAGAAAATGCAGAGAAAAGAAATCAGCCAAGGTTTTCATTCCTGATCATTACTTCTGCTATGCAGTGTGCATGAACGTATGATGAGGAATACTGTAGTCTGCACAGGTTAATCCACTCAATGCCCCCATTACCCTAAGACAGCCAAGTATTTTGCTCAGCCTTTCTTTTTCAGGCTTAACTACAAGTGACTGGTTATGTAAGATGCTATGCTTCCTTCAAAAGAACAAGAAAACAACTGAATGGGTGAAACTGAAAAATAATTAATAAACATATGTCAGCATGAAATGGTACCCAAACGCTTATTGCGTCAATTGGCAATGTAGAGGACTGTGGCTTCAAATGTACAAGACAACACATAAAACATTTCTATTTCAAATAGTCCCCATACATGCTAAAGATTTAGGTTCCTTGGAAGCTGCATTGAGCGATGATTCCAATTCGTCATTTTAAGGATAAGCAATAACTAATTTACTTTCAGTAAACACAAAAGAAATCCTTTGAAATTAAGAGTCAGAACAATTCAATTAGATACTTTTCTTAGTTCAGACTGGGATATCAGGGGGAGAGGTCATCCCCATAAATGTGGTCAGATTCTCAAAAAGTGCTTCTTTCAGCAAGACTGCCACCGCTACTTTGAACATACTGCCAGAGATAAATATGAACCTTTACATTCCTTTAAAGGGGAACTTGGCACGTTTCTGAGATAGGACAATATAACCCCAATAGGGGAGTGGATTTGTTGTTAGATGTAATTATTCTGAGTGATGGACTATGGCAGTCAAGGTAGTTTCTTGATTTTCCTTAGGAACTAAGAAAGGAATTTACTGAAGTTTTGCTGAATTGACAGCTTTTTTCCATCTCCTAATAATTGATTGGAGAACTATGTTACCAAGGTTGCATTGTTGACTACAGATGGGCTTTCTTTTCTCTTTTTTAGATCTTCATAGTAATCACTGTACAGTTTTCACTCTTTTATACTTCTATTTCTTTACAAGTGAAAGGATAAAATATGTTTGCTAAAATCTAGTTCTTCAATTAAGCCCAATTAAGCACATCTGAAACAATATATCTGAAACAACCAGCCCAGCCTGTCTCCGCTTCCCTAACCTGTTCTTCTTCTCACCCATCCCTTCCTCCCACCTCAAGCCGCACCTCCATTTCCGATCTACCACCTCATCCCGCCTCCTTGACCTGTCCATCTTCCCTGGACTGACCTATCCCCTCACTACCTCCTCACCTATACTCTCCTCTCTACCTATCTTCTTTTCTCTCCATCTTTGGTCCGCCTCCCCCTCTCTCCCTATTTATTCCAGAACCCTCTCCCCATCCCCCTCCCTGGCCCCACGCCTCTTCCCTCACGCCCATCCCAGGCCCCAAGATGACTTTCCACATCAAGCAGATGTTCACCTGCACATCTGCCAATGTGGTATACTGCATCCGCTGTAGATGGTGTGGCTTCCTCTACATTGGGGAAACCAAGCAGAGGCTTGGGGGCCGCTTTGAAGAACACCTATGCTCGGTTTGCAATAAACAACTAAACCTCCCAGTTGCAAACCATTATAGCTCCCCCTCCCATTCCTTAGACGACATGTCCATCCTGGGCATCCTGCAGTGCCATAATGATGCCACCCATAGGTTGCAGGAAGAGCAATGCATATTCCGCTTGGAAACCCTGCAGCCCAATGGTTTCAATGTGGATTTCACAAGTTTCAAAATCTCTCCTTCCCCCACTGCATCCCAAAACCAGCCCAGCTCATCCCCACCTCCCTAACCTGTTCTTCCTCCCACCTCAAGCCACACCTCCATTTCCTACCTACTAACCTCATCCCGCCCCCTTGACCTGTCCCCTCCCTACCTCCCTACCCATACTGTCCTCTCCACCTATCTTCTCCTCTATCCATCTTCGGTCCACCTCCCCCTCTCTCCCTACTTATTTCAGAATCCTCTCCCCATCCCCGTTTCTGATGAAGGGGCTAGGCCCGAAATGTCTGCTTTTGTGCTCCTACGATTCTGCTTGGCCTGCTGTGTTCAGCCAGCTCCGCACTTTGTTATCTCAGATTCTCCAGCATCTGCAGTTCCCATTATCTCTGATCACTCTTTAAATTGAGAAGCTTTCATTCCATCAGTCTGGGCCCAATCGAAACAGAGGTCGTGCACTGATAGAACAGTCTGCTTGCACAGTGTGCCACGAACTGCATGTCATAGAATCACAGAATCCCTACAGTGTGGAAACAGGCCATTCATCCCAGCAAGTGCACACCGCCCTTCCGGACAACATCCCACCCAGACCCATTCCCCTTTCCCTGCAATTCCCATGTCTAATCCAGCTAACCTAAATACCCCTGGGCACTATGGGAATGTTAGCATGGTCAATCCACCTACCCTGCATATCTTTGGACTGTGGGAGGAAACCCACGCAGACATGGGGAAAATACGCAAATTCCACACAGACAGTCGCCCGAAGCTGGTATCGAACCCGGGTCTCTGGCGCTGTGAGACACAGCAGTGCTAACCACTGAGCCACCATGCCACCCCATAACTATCTCACCGCCCCATGTGTTATATGATTTCCAAACATGTAACTGTTCTGAAATCTGTTAGTAATTGCATCTTTCACAGTTGTATGTGTGTATTGTATGTGGCGGCACAGGCGAAGCTAAAATCCTTGAGGGATGAGGTAAGATTGGACAACATTCTCTTTTCCCATTCTGCCCTTCAAACCCACAATGCTCTACTGACTTTTTTAAAAATCAGTTGCAAAGTAAACAGTTACCAATGTCACTTATATTGAAACATACTGTAATTAATCCATAACAAATCAATATTGAAAGAAATAAGTCTGTGTGTGTTTTC